>NC_141765.1:75404764-76604764 GCF_982258835.1 Parasteatoda tepidariorum
AATTCACGATTTAAATCATGATTTAAATCAAATGATTTTTTTAAGAAAATCATTGATTTAAATCAAATGATTTTTTTAAGAAAATCATTGATTTAAATCAACTGATTTTTTTTTTATATATATTGATTTTAAAATCTAAAAAACAGTGTTTCAATTATTGATACTTTTATTATTTTCTTATCTTAGTTTTAAAATTCATTTTAAATAAATTGCTATAATTAATTTTAGTTAACGAAATTACTTTCTTTCTTGATGTGTGATGAATTCCAACACATTTGAAATTACATTTTTAAAAATCTATTGATTCTTGAGATTGAAAGTACAGATTAAAGTACACATTTAATGCTGTCTGTCTTAATATAGACTTGCATAGTGTAAAAAAGTAATTAATAAACATGCATTTTTTCCAAAAAAAATGCAAATAATGTTAATTAAAATTCTACCTTTTGATTGAAAAAGCATGGAATCAAAATCTACATTATATTTTATTAATGTAGGATTAAAAATGAATATTTTAACATAAAAATATGTAGATTAAATATTTATTTATTTTTTGATGAATGACTACATTTATAAACACTATATGTTACATTTATTTTGTCATTTTAAAAATCAAGAATGAAAAAAAGAAATCACAATTTTAAATTAAAATTATGGTTTGCTAATTGAAACTTTGCTTTAATAGTTAAAGTATAGGGGTCTATCCAAGCCAAATTTACCTTCACAAATTCAACTTTAGGAAAAGCTGTAGAATAATTTCACAATTTTTTTTTTTTTTGAAATTTTATTTTTGTGTCTCGTAAGAAACGATAAGTCCATATTTTTACAATATTTTTGTGTTGAATTTTTAATATAATTTTTTATTTCGCAAATTATATCTAAATTTTCACAAAATAGGTGCCTCTCAGAAAAACCTATAAACAGACCCCTGATGTACTTTTTAAATTCTCTATTTCATCTAGTCTTTAAATTTCAATCACGCATTTGTTCCAAAATGGTTGCCATGCATTCAAAGCTATGTATTTGTAACGAAAAATTATTTTAGTAAGTTAGAGCTCCTAAAATATTGTTTATAATATAGTTTTAATGTTAATTTAATTTTGACTAAACATTTATAAAGTATTTTTAATCATAAATTAAATTTCTTACAGTGTATTTGAATAAAAATCAAAAATATCTGATTTAAATCAAGAAAATCCGATTTAAATTTAAAAAAAAATCGGATTTTTTTGACTTTTTTAAAAACATCACGAACCCTGGTTTTCACGCAAAGGAAATGTTAAAGCTTGCCCGAAATATAGACGTTTATTTACTTATTTTTTAAATTCAGACACAATAAAATTATCTATTTTTTTTTAATTGTAGGTAATTGTAGGTTAATTGTAATCTTAGAAGGGTCTATTAAATGTGAGGCAATATATGTTACCAGCAATATATGTTAAACAGAGCAATAAGTTAATCATTACTTTTGTCTATCAATATTTTCCCTGTCATCATTAAAGTGATCCCCTATTTCTTGGGATTTTAAATAAAGATCACATATATTGTAGTGTGATTCTGGCAGTTACCATAAATATTTCTTCTTTGAAATTTCTAAACAGTACCGTTCCACTAAAGCACAAGTAGAGATTTATTGACCTAATTTTGATTTCATATTTTTCCAACTATTAAGCAACAAATTGATTTAAAAATGTCTTCTGAAAATCATCCAATTTGTGAATACCTTTATAGGGAGTTTATGGTCGACCGTCATTTATATATCTGATGTGCTATATTAATTTTGAATTTTATTCCTTAAGAATCCTTCTTTTACATGAGGGCTGAGATTTTGTAAAACAAGTTTTGCACTTTAACATTCAAGGTTTGAAGGATTTAAAGCTTTATCTGTAAAACCATAGACATATTTAACTAATTCATATTTTCCAAACTTTTTTTCCTAAAAACATGAAAAGAATAAAATTACGCAATGTGTAGTTTTGAGTTAATAAGTTTTTAGATTTCTTAAAATTTGCTCTTATTACAGTTTAAACTGATGAACACTGATTTGGATGATGCTAAAAAATTCTTATAATGTTAATCACACAAAATCAAAGATGTTTATCAAAATTCTAAAAACAGACAACTGCATATTATTTAAATATCCTTCAAAAACTGCTAACTGTAGAATTGCATTTGTAGAAATGTGTCAGAAAAAATTTATAGAGTGTAGAATATTTTATTTTATAGTCGTCGTTGAATAGCCGAACCAATTTTGGGTTCATGACTACTTATGTTCAACCCCGTAGCCTTGTAATTTTGAACCCAATCCAGAAGACAAGGGAACTCTGGCATGAAGTATTGGGAGAAATTTGCCTTCGTGGAAGACTATTTGATAGAACTAACCCGCGTTACAAGGAGAAAAAAGCCCCGAAAACCTAACACGGTTAGCCTGACGGAACCCATAATCCGTCTACCACTGAGAAAATCAGTACTGTGGTCAGTACAATTCAGAATCGATCAATTATTGCTGGGTTCACCTGACGATAGAGTCTTAAATATAGAGAAGGATATTGAGTCATCTTAATAGCGGGCATGTTTTAGACCCCTAAAACAAACCATTTTTAAAACACCCCAAATAAAGCATTTTTTAACTATTCATAATTTTAAAAAAAACATGGAAGTTAATTAAAGCGATTAAATTAAATAAACATATGACAAATCAAAAAAAAAAATTCATGAGGTATGAATTACTTTGTCAAACTAAACAGTTATTGAAACATCTTTCAATGCCCTTTCATTTGAGCACAGAAAAATACAAGTTTTTTTGGTGATTCAAATTATTCGTGCTTGCATGATAATCAATGACTATTTGTAGAGAAAAAGTTTTATAAAATTTAAAAAAAAAATTTAAAAAATATATAAGTCAATTTTGTTTTTTTTAAATACTATTTATAAAAAGTAAGATTCTCAAAGGTCCCTTGAGTGTCCTCTTAATTAGAAAATCAATCAATCATTCAATGGAATAAAATAATTGACGTTTTTATCTTTACGCCAGTCATTTTCCATCAATTTCTCTTTTGTATTATTTTAAAAACGTCATGACCTTCATCTATGCATTGTTATAATTTTGTTTCCCTTTAAATGTAAGTTATTATTTAAAAAGTTGGCAGAGTGATTGGCGCAACTTTCCTCGTAATTGTTACGAAGAGACTTTTACTCATACATATGACGTCAGCGATATCTGGGCCAAAAATTCTTTCTCCTTTCGCAATCATTCTCTCTCACTTCAAAGAGAAAGATAACATTCTGCTTTATTTATTATTTAGATATCCACAGTAAATATTTGAGAATGCCGAAAGGCCCTAGAAGTCCGAGCTTAACAAGCCAAGAAAGTAGTTATTCTGCAGTTATTATTGCTGACATGGTCGCAGAAGTACAGCAACAACGTCAGGCTGACTGCAGACGTTTTTCGCAGGAAAAGAATGATTCTGTAACGAATGGTGGTAATATCTCGAAAGGAGTTATTTTAAATGCGTTACAGTTTAGACAAAATGAGGAAAAAATAAATGAAACAAGTTTCAAAGAGGAATTAACTGAAATGTCATCTTTGAGAAAAGTGGCTTTTGGCTTTTCATTTTTACCTTCTATAATGTTTGTATTATGTTTTGCTGTTATATTTCCATGTGAAAAAATTTTACCTTGCGTCGATTTGAAATGGAATATTCATTTGAATGATACTGGTAAGTCTTGTTTCAATTCTTTGATTAATTGATTTGATGGGTTATTTTTTATAACCGTCGTTGAACAGCTATTTTCAGTTTACGACTAACAACGGCGTATACTTATTATTTTGAACCCAATCCAGAAGACAGGGGAACTCCTAGATCAAATATTGGGAGAAATTTGAAGGAGCTAACCCATATTTGCGTGTCATGGCGAAAGAAACCACGAAAACCTCCCACGGTTAGCCTGATGGTAAGGGGACTCTAACCCATGATCCGTCTACCACTGAGAATATTTTTAGTCAGCACTGTGGTCAGTGCGAGCCGGGTGCGGAATTCGAACCCGGTTCACCTCATGGGGAGGTGAGAGCTCTATCCCCTGAGCCATTACGGCTCTGATAAGTTATTTGAAAAAAAAAGCCGGCAGTTCTCAAAAGGTGGGAACATAACATAGATATTAACTTTAAGCTTTCACAATAATTATTTTTAATTTAACTCTAGGTAAATAATTCTGTTTATTTGCTGGTGAAATTTTTTAAAAAAATTTGAAATGTATTTTTCCAATTTTGGACATTTATGATGAGCAGATGTAACATCACCAAAAAATTCTTGTTTCTTTTTATTTATTTATTTTTGATTTTAAAAAAATAATGTCCTAAGGCTCATAAATAAAAAATAGAGTTTAAATAGGATGGTTACTTATAATACAGCAAAAGATATAACTGTGTGAAAATTTGTTCGATGTTTTGATGCATATCCTTGAAGGCCCGAAACTAACGATATTATTAACGTACTTATTTAAAATATGCTCATATGAAATATTCCTGTTATAAAATCCCATTTTGTAATGTCATTTATTATGCCAACATATACGATTGTGTAAATATAAGGAAATCGCGTATTATTATTTTGGGTTGTAGTATTATTTATTATTGATATATTTAATGGTGAAATGTGTTATGTTTCAAAATAAGTATACCACATTTAAAATCAAATTGTACAAATATATATATATATATATATATATATATATATATATATATATATATATATATATATATATATATATATATATATATATATATATATATATATATATATATATATATATATATATATATATATATATATATATATATATATATATATATATATATATATATATATATATATATGATTGTTCGGAAAGTAATTTCGTTTTTTGGGGGATGAAAGACAATTTTAGTGTAATGAATAAATATATTTTATTGAATTATATATTGGCCATTCTGATCCAACACCTTTTGCCATCTCTTTTGGTAGCAGCATCATTCCACGCTCATAAAATTTTGGACTTTGCTGGCAAAAAAAACTGATACAGGTGATTTTTCACCTCTTCATTTGAAGTAAAGGTTTTACAGTCCAAAAAAATTTGCAGTGTCCGGAACTAATAATAATCCGAAGGCGCCAGATCTGTAGAATAGGGTGGATGTGGCAGTTTATCCCATTCAAGCTGTAAAAGCTTTTGGAGAGTGACCAAACTTGTATGAGGTTTCGCATTATCTTGGTGGAACACTGTGCCTTTTCTGTTGATTAATTCTGATCTTTTTTGTATAA
This sequence comes from Parasteatoda tepidariorum, assembly GCF_982258835.1. Lineage (NCBI taxonomy): Eukaryota > Metazoa > Arthropoda > Arachnida > Araneae > Theridiidae > Parasteatoda > Parasteatoda tepidariorum. The sequence continues at coordinate 75,410,062 of NC_141765.1, forward strand.
GTGCATCATTCAGTTTGTCCAGCTGACGACAGTAGACTTCCGAATTAATTGTGTTACCCGGTAAAAGCTCAACAAAAGAAGAAAACTTTTCCTTTAAAATCCCACCAAACAGACAGCATCACTTTCTTTTTTATGGATATTGACTTTCGAAATGATTTGAGCCGGTTCATCTTTTTTGCTCCGTGATCTCTTGCGTTTGACATTGTTATAGACAACACATTTTTCGTCCCCAGTAATGATGCTCTTCAAAAATGGATCATTTTCGTGACGTTTGAGAAGCGAATCACAGACGTCAACTCGACGACACAAATTTCTCTCCGTGAGAGCATGGGGAACCCATATATCGAGGTTAAACCCAGGCCTTTCAAGTGATCATAAATAGTTGAATTCGATAAATTTAACCTCTCACCGATCTCACATGTTGTTATTTGCCGATTTGCATCAAGTAATGTGTCTTTATCAGCTTTAACCGGCCTTCCAGAACGTGGTGCATCTTCGACATCCAAATTGCCGGATCGAAATTTTGCAAACCAGTTCTGGCACTGGCATGCTGTCAGCACATCTTCTCCATACACATCGGTTAATTTGTTTCTGGCACGAGCAGCATTTTTACCTTTTCTATTGTAAAAAAGTAAAATCTGACGAAAATGCTGCTTATTGCTCTCCATATTTAAAAGAGCACCAACCAAAAACTACTGCGTAGAATTAATTGAATTTTTTCACACACTATCTTTGCTATATCAGCTCTCAAAACGTATAATTATAATGCAGCTTAAGTGTGAAGTTGGGCTCGAAAAAATACAATTAAATCCTCTGTCGGAAAGCCTATATATATATATATATATATATATATATATATATATATATATATATATATATATATATATATATATATATATATATATATATATATATATAGCACAAAAAGAGAAAAACGGAGAATATTAATAAGTTTTATTTACTGCGCATAAACTGAACTGCAAGTGTGTAGAACTCATAAAATAAGTTAAAATATAGAGATTTATTAAAGTAAAATATTTAAAAAAGAAAAATTTAAAAATATGCATTAAAAAGCCGGAAAACAAAACATTAAACTATATAATCTTCCTCAGCTCACACGATTATATCCGCAAAAAGTAGTGCTTTCTAATATTGTATCGAGAGGAGCACTAAAAAAAATTGAAGCAAAATTGAACACATTAAGTAAAAAATATATTACGTAAAAAAGAGAAAATAAAATGTAAAGAAAATACAGAACAAAGCACAAAAAGAAATCTATAAAGCGAGTAGCGAATTCAAATGAACTTACTGGTACTGGAATCTTTCAAGAATGATTTAAAATATATTCTAATAAGATTGCCAGATTACAAAATATGAAAACGGAAGCGCAAATGGAACTAAAAGCGTAAATAATGGAGTTTGTTTCATGGCACGTTCTTACTGTTGTTGTTACTTATTCCACTTGGCCCAGAACAAGGCTAGAGCAAGTCCAGAAGACCGTTCACCGACAGAAAATCATATACCATCGCCGGACCCTTCAAGATAAAATTCTTCTTCAGCCCCATACAGGACAGCAAATGATCAGGTGTAGTCTGGTGCACATACAGGAAAGTCTTTTGACCCTGAACAAATGTTAGTCCGCGGGTATAACCACTGATTAGTCTTGTGATAGCTGTCTGCAGTTTCCTATCACCTTTTAGCTCCAGGGCAGCCCCGGGACTATTTAAATCTATTAGGTTAGCCTCGTATAAGACAATCTCACTAGGACAGCAATTACGTAAGCCTGTAATAATCCGTGCAGCACTCAGCTGTATCCTTTCAAGCATTTTTATATTACTAGCAGAAGCTGTCAGTAAAATCTGGAATCCATATTCCAGTAATGGTCTGATGAAGGAGGTTGTCCTTAGGGCTCCCCAGTCCCACCCAGAAATATATTTCAAAAGTCTCTTTCTTGCCCTCTCCACCTGATTGGCGATATGTCTGTTGCAGGTAATCTCAGGGTCAGAAGGAGAAGTGTACAGCTTCTGTTGGTCGAGGGAAAAAGACTGACCATTGCCTTTATGCTTTAGCTGGGTATAGTGGAATGGCTTTTACGCCTTGGGTGACCCATTCCACCCATTCCAACAAGGGCCACGACCCCCCGCCACGATGAGGCTGCATAATAGGACTTGGTGGGGGGGGGGGGACGTTCTTTCTGCAGTTCGTTTGTTATCAAGGATTGGCCCGAAAATTAATGTGCGCAAGGTAATAATATTATTCTGGATAATTTAAAGTTATTTATATTTAATGAGATTGATGTTTAATTATACAATTTTAATGATTTTAGAAAATTAACATTTATTTAAAAAAAAAGAGAGAAACATGATTTACCCGTTTTGCACAGATTTTTAGCCTCGGATTTGCCCGAATGGGATGTGAACATGGTAAAAATATGAATTAACAAAGAAGATTTTAATAAATTTATTAATAATAACATACAATTAACTCAATTATTTTATATAGAATTTAATTACTTTAATTGGGTATTCATTGTTTTTTTATCAAATTTTAAAAGAGTATGAAAAATGGTATTTAAATAGACGTTTTTAAAAACATTAGAATAATTAGTTTATTTATATTAAAATCATTTCTTTTATCGTATAAATCAACAAAGCAGTATTAAAAAAGTAAGTTTTCCAAATTCAACCTTATTAATTATAAACTTTGAATTCAGTCGAACCTCGTTAATCGTTTCATGCTGACCGAATCTCTTATCCAATACATCATGAATTTTTTTTTGTGTACTATTAATACATGTTACTTTAATGTCTGCAAACAAAGCAAGTAAGTGTTAATTATTGTATTTATTTACCCATCTTCAAACAAAAGAAAATAGTCAAAATGAATAGATTTTATTCACATGCTTATTATCCTTTTACGTTAAGCGATAATCAGGTTGAAAATTTCATGTTAAACATGTAAAATACAACAATAATTGATTGCTGACTCACGATGTTTCATGTTAAGCAGTTTAGTGAGGTTCGACTATATTACCTTACGCACCAAGGCCAATCCATCAAACGCGCTTCTGTATTTCAGCGCCATAAAATATATACACTATTTACGCTTTTATTTTCACATTTTCTGAAATTACAAAATCCATTGTTTTTTTACCAACTACTGTGCTTCCCATCTATGACATTCCACAGAGCCAATTCTTTCTCTGATATACAATACAATCGTAAATTGCCTCAAAGAATCATTTAAAATCCATATTAGCGAATACGTGAAATGTTTAACATTGTAATGCAATATGTTAAAAATCGATACAAATAGGAAATATATAAAACGTCTCCTGAATAAAACCCCATTGCATGTATGTTTAAATACAAAAGTATTACATATAATTTCGTGTAACATGTGTCATTATTAAAAAACTACAGTGTGTCCAATAATGTGGTCTAATTATTAAAATATACTAATATAATACCTTATATAACAAATATTCTAGTTTATACAATATATAGTCTAATTTATCCAATTGTCGAATTTAACCAATTAATGACGAACGATAGCAAATGAAACCAATAAAGCTGATAATTAAGATTTTTATTCTGTTCACTCTGGATTATTTGGTTGCCCCAACGAAATCCATAAATTAAAGATTATCTATTTTTTAATTATAAATTAAATTACACTAATTATGAGAGAAAAATTTTAATTTTAGAAAGGTCCCTGCTTTTCGGTACAGAAAAAAAAAGAGTCTCCAGATCAGTTTTTTTAAAAGCGTTCTCTCTTGATTTTTCAACTTTAATAAAGCACAGAAGCTCCTTTCAAAAATATTTTATATTATTATTCAGTAACTATTAATTTTTCAGCAGAAACAATTTATTTTTTACCATCTATTTTACAATTCATTTGCAATAGTTGTTAGACACATTTATATATTTTTTTTATAAGTTTATCTTTCCTTAAATAAAATGTGATATCGTATTAAATATTAAAAAGACTTCAAAAAAAAAAAAAAAATTCATTCCAGTGGAGGTTAGCAAATATTTGTATTATATGAATGATTTGTGTAAGAATATAACAAATTAATGCCTCCTCACATTTTGTAAATAAAGGTCCCATTCTAACATTGTAATTTTCACTCGATATTTGTGTCATTAAATTTATTGAATTCTTGAGTGCTATTTTATGAAATTCACATAATTCGGATTCAGTTAATAATAATAATGATAATAATATATGTGTGTGTGTATAACATCTAAAATAAAATAATAGCTTAATAGACTATCTTAAAATTAAACTAATATATCTTTTACTTTATGTGTTCCATTTCGTTTCAATTTTTTTTTCGAGTGCTTCTCACACTTTTGTATTGATATATTTTGCTTTGGCTATATTGATACGATATTAGAGAGCACTTCTATTTGCGGACATAATCGTGTGAGTTGATGAAGAGATTATATCTTTTCATTTTTTTGATTTTCGGATTTTTAATTTATATTTTAAATTTTTTTTTGTAAATATTTTATTTTAATATTTTTTTCTCTTCTCTTTTCATTAATCGTTAATATTTTCCATGTTTTCTCTAAATTTTTAACATATATATATATATATATATATATATATATATATATATATATATATATATATATATATATATATATATATATATATATATATATATATATATATATATATATATATATGTATATATATATATGTATATATATATATATTATATATATATATATATATATATATATATATATATATATATATGTATATATATATGTATATATATATGTATATATGTATATGTATATATGTATATATATATATATATATATATATATATATATATATATATATATATATATATATATATATATATATATATATATATATATATATATATATATATATATATATATATATATATATATATATATATATATATATATAAAGCCAAAATGAGCAAAATTTCGCCAAATAAAAAGAAAAGTTTAGATAATTTATATTTCGTTATTAACTTTCAAAATCCTATTTTCGATAAGATCAAATTTCACAACATTTTTGAAAATTTTAAAGCTTTATTTCCATTAAAAGATTTTAACATAATTAAAAGTTTTAAATATAATAAATCTCTTGGTAGAACTATATTTAATTATAATGATATAAGCAAAAATTTAGGGAGTATTCATATCTCCGATTATGAATGTCACTGTGAGGAAGAGAAATATTTTGATTTTGTTGATAAACATCATAAACATATTATTACTGGAATAAGAAAACAGGAATTTAATATAAAAGGCACAAAATTTAGACCCATTTACCATATATCAGTCAATAAAATTCTAAAATACTTTCTAAATGATCTCAATAGTTTTTGCTTAAAGATATCAAATAGATTCTCTTTACCTTTAGATATGCTAACAGAATGAAAATGGGGTGTTTATTATTACTTTAAAAACTTTATTTTCAATAATAAGGATAATTTAAATAAGAATAAAAATTCAACAAATTTTTCTAATATTGTTCAATCAATTAAGCAACTTCAAAAAAATTTTGTAATTACTCCCATAGACAAAGCTAACAATAATTATGCTATATTCTGTAAAAAATTCTATGCTGAACTTTTAAATACGGAATTGAAAAATAGTAAAAATTTTAAACTTAGTAATTTCAATAATAATATTGTCATTAAAATTTTTTTAGCTTATTATAAGAGATTAAAAATTAAAATTAGCAATATACAATTTCCTTACTTAATTATCAGTCCTAAATTTCATAAAATTCCTGTAAAATTTAAAACTATCACATGTGGATCTAATACTTATCTAACTAAACCCGGTACCATTTTCTCTAACTACTTAAATAAAATTATTAACAATATTTGTAAAGAAGGTTTCTCTTGGATTATCACTATTAGTCAACCGATTTTAGATTTCATTAAACATAATAAAATTAATTCTATTGCGACTTTTGATTTTCAGGATCTTTTCAATAGCATTCCCCTTTCTAAACAAAAAGATGTCCTTTTGAATTACTACTATAATTTTAGAAATATCCCTTGTTGCGACTTTGATTATTGGGAAATTCTGATTAATTTTTGTCTTTTTAATAATTATCTTTACAATGAAAAGGAGATTTTTCTTCAAATTGAAGGAATACCACAAGGATCTAATTATTCATCTCTCTTAGCTAACTTATTTTTGCATTATTATAAAAAAAATTATACTCTTAGTATTAAATTTGTTTTTAGATACAGTGATGACTTAATTATCTTTAATTTTCAAGATTATACTATTTTATTAAATGATATTTACCCTGAGGAATTAATCTTGCTTCGTAATAATGATGATAATATTAATTTCAATTTTTTTGGATTTGGGTATTATAAAAGTCGAAAATATCTGCTTTGTTGATTTATGGGATATGATGATATGTCTGGGATATGATGAGAAGGCGATTGCATCTGGCACGGAATGTTGATGACCTCGTTCGACAATTGGATCGAATTTGGCAGGAAATACCGCAGGAGACCATCCGGGAGCTTTATCGGTCTATGCCACGCCGTGTGGCAGCTTGTATCCAGGCTAGAGGTGGGTCAACACCTTATTGAACTTGTTATTGTAACTCTGCAATAAATTATTCAATTGTTCTGAAATTTCAATCATTTGCTATTCTGTACATTGTCTTCCTATCCACTAATTTTCATTTCAATCGGACAACTCCTTCTTGGAGCGTCGATTTTTTTGTTATAGAGTATATATATATATATATATATATATATATATATATGGTGACATACTTACCTTTTGACATACTTAAGCGAATACTTAAACATTTTAAACAGGGGTTTTTTAAAAAGAAAAAAAGTATAAAAATGTGAGCCGGAGTCAAGTTTCTGGTATTAAGAATAATCTATAAAAATATTAAATAATACATTTGCTAAACATGTTTTCGCAAAGAATAGATAAGACCTTTCAGATGAAAATTTAAACAAAATTTTTTGAATTTTTTTAACATGAAGTTCTTCGGCTAAATTTTAAACATTAAGTCAATTCACGGAAATTTACTACTATTATCGTTATTTTACCATTATTTATTATTTTAAACATGATGAAAATAAAATATATATTTATTGTTAGAGTAATAAACACAGTGCCCATTACTTGTTTAACGTCAGTATTAAAAGAGTTCGATATCATATTTTGATACTGATAAACAACAAATAGTGACCTTTATCATCTTCATATTAAAGAGAAGATAATGAATCGATTTATCTTTTACTAAAATTACAAAATAAGATTAAATTATTTTTATATGTTCGTATGAAATGCAATTTTTGTTTCCTATCATCCTTAGTGGACTGATCGTTCTTTAAGACACTCTTCCCAATAGAAGTCAAGCATCACTGGTCAGTGTGCGGGAGTCACTTAGATCAGTTTACAAAGGCATCGAGGGTGCGCAGGTATCGTTAAGCTGTTCTACCGTAAAGTGCTCGACTTCGCACGTAGATCGTGGTGCAACCGAAGCAGATGAGTCGTCCCATCTGCGGAGGATTAAAAATTGCAATGGCATGTCTTCGGATCATCCTCAGATATGTTTCCTAGACAGTCGCCAATAGCCCATTGTGCAACATTGCTCAAGTGCGACGTAAACCAAAAACAACAACAACCAAATCATCTCACAGTAGAGATAAAAATCCGTTATTTTCTCGAAAAATTAAAAATAACCAAATTTTAAATAAATTCGTCCATTACATTATTACGTACTATTATTAAAAATTTTCAACATTGTATGTTATAGTTTCAACAATGCACACATATCTTTCACAACGCTCATTTTCTAAAATTCTGAAGATCTAGTTCCAAAGTTGCGAAATAAATTACTTCAACTTATTTTTCTGAATTTTCAAAATCTCGAGTCTACAGTAATTCAGAATCAAGATAGCATGAAAGACATTACAACTATTTAACAGCATAATTATTTTGTTTTAAAACAAAACACATCGTAAAACGAACTATTATGAATCCAATATACAAATATATTTTTTTACCTTCATAATTTAAGAGGAACACTTGCTTTTACAAAAAAAATTCAAGAAAAAACTAAATATATATATATATATATATATATATTTTGTTTTACTGATACATTAATCAAATTTTTATTCTTTATTCAAAAAATACGAATATATATATATATATATATATATATATATATATATATATATATATATATATATATATATATATATATATATATATATATACACACACACTGGTGTGCAAAACTTAAGCAACAAGTGCGTTTTTTGTCATAACTCTACAAGAAATCATCCGATTGACATGAAATTTGTATATGATGTACATTATTTTGTACTTAAACGATGGTAAAAATATAATGGCGCAGAAATAAATATAAAGCTTAAAGTAGGGTATGGAACAAAAAAAGGCTTTATTTGACATATAGTGGCGTTTCACATGATTGCCTGAAAAAGCGTAAGTACACCTGGCAGATGTTCCCTAGTATGAGATATGCCCTCCCCTTACTGTATTTGTTGCTTGGCATCGTCTCTCCATGCTAAGCACCAGATTATCCAGGAGTTCTTGGGGTAAACGTCTCCATTCCTCCTTTCACGCATCTTTCAGCTGATGGGTGCTACCAGGAGGATACTGTCGTGTCGCAAGACGTCTCCCTAATGCATCCCACACATGCTCTATGGGATTTAGATCTGGAGAGTAAGCTGGCCAATCCATTCGTGTGATATCTTTACTGTCCAGAAGCTCTTGAACATTAGCAGTAGGGTGTGGCCGGGCATTGTCATCCATAAAAATGAAGTCTGGTCCAATGGCCCCTCGGAACAGACGCACATGGGGTTGGATTACCTCATTGCAGTAGCGGTCTCCAGTTACAGAACCTCGGTCGAAGATCTGAAGCTCAGTCCGCCCGTTCAACATAATGCCACCCCAGACGACAACTCCAGGACAGCCGTAACGATCTCTTTCCGCGATGTTAATGGGATGAAATCGAGCTCCAACCTCTCTCCAGATCAACTGACGTTGAGAATCGCTTGTAGCACTAAAACGACTCTCATCTGCGACGAGGATTGATGAGGTGTCCAAGTTTCGTGTTCTCTGCACCACTCTAAACGGTGCCGCCGATGGCTAACTTTTAAAGGTATGCAGCGTTAAGGACGTCTAACAAATAAGCCACCTTTGTGGAGGCGTCTGGCCACTGTAAATCTTGATATTTGTCGTCCTGTGACTGTGCAAAGTTGCTGAGATATGGCGCTCGCTGACTGAAAACGGTTTCTTTTCGCCTGGAGGACAATGTAACGATCATCTCTTGGTGTTGTTTTCCTTGGATGGCCACCACCAACCTTCCGAACAGCTGTACCAGTAGTTTTAAAGGCATTCCAAGCACGAGAAACAACACTTTTGTTGATCCCGAACTCTTCGGGTACACTGGCCACACTACGCCCCTCCTCAAACTTCCCAATCATTCTTCCTCGAGTAAAGTTGTCTAAATGATTTCTTGAAGACATGTTTCACAAAAGAAATCACTTGCACTTGCAGCGAATGTCTTTAACTACGGTGCTCTTCATCCTTTTATCACAGCTTTGACCAGCGCGCGACGACCCACAAGGTTTACGTACACTTGCATCACCTATGACATTTTATTTCTAAAATTTGCATACAAATAATCTTTCTACTGAATTACGTGCATATTATACTGTAATTTCATAGCTATCTTATACTTTGTTGGGGAGCTGTGACCAAAAAACCACTTGTTGCTGGTTCTGTTTACTTGCAGCCTAAGCGCAATAAATGGAACTTATTGTTTTTCTTAACTTTCTTCGCGTTTTCTTGTATTTATTTTCGTGTATATATATATATATATATATTGTTATTAATAACCGAGTCCTGAATCATGTGAATCTCACAAAATGGCAGTCACGAATTCGATAAATTTAATGACACAAATATCGAGGGAAAAATTACAAGGTTAGAAGGGGCCTCCCTCAGCCCCCCGGGTTCAGTGTCCCCTGAGTAGTTCTGATAACCCAAAATAAAAATTAAATGTTAATCTTCAAATTTTTTAATTATTGAATGACTTAAAAATTGGCAAACAGTGGTTTTGTCTAAAATGCATTTTCAGGCCTGAAAACAAAGAGTGCGAACGATTTCTTGAACTGAAATGGAGAAACATTAAATTTGAATTACATAAATAAATTGTAATGAGAATAGATTTATTTAAAAATTCAGGACAATTATTAACTTTCTTATTATTTACAAGGTACACACAACCTTTATTTCACCTTTGAAATAATAAACTATATAACTTATTAGGATTACAAGTTTCATTGAGGAAAAAAAAATCTGTAATATCACTATTGTCAGGAAGATTTCTGTAATCTGATTTGCAGCCGAATAATCGCCATGTCTTTGCAATTACCTGCGAGGAAATGGAGGGGGAAATCACTTTTAAAAAAATTATAAACCCATTTGGCGATTGCAGTTGGCTCGACAGATCACGAAATATCTCTACTTTGTCAAATAAAAAAAGGGTATTGATATATTAAATTCAACAACCATAAAAAACGATAGTTTTGGTGACTTTGCGCTTGCGCTAGACTAACCGAAGAGTATCATTATAATAGATAGCCAGAGGGATAGGTCACTCAACTGCCAATAAGGTACACGGGTTCAAATCCCAACGATGGCTGGTTGATACGAATTTTGCAATTGGCTCGCACCGACCACATTGCTGACGTAAAATATCTTAAATGTTCGACGAATCATGGGTCCCCTTGCCGTCAGGCTAACCATGAGACATTTTCCTCACCATGTAATGAAAATGCTGGTAAGTTCCTTCAAAAAGGCAAATTTTTCCCAATACTTGATCCAGGAATGGGTACAAAATTACATGGTTCGGCTGTTCAATGACGATTATAAAATAAACTAATAATTTGGGCGGGCTAGCCTGGTTGTTAGGGCTCTTGTTTGTGAGAATGGCAGTTCAAATGCCGAAAAATACCGGTGTATAAAATGGTGACTGAGACCCATAAGAAATCAATACCTCTGAGTACTGATCTAAAATTTCCGTTGTCTTCTGGATTGGGTTGAAGATCGGTAGTCGTTAACTCAAAATTGGATTGTCTGTTCAACGATCGTTTCAAAATAAAATATACATAAATCTATAATCTAAGTTGATGCTATTTACTAATTTTCATTCGATATATGAACAGGAAATGAATATCTGTAATAATGGTACTTTTCGGTTAGCCTGGCTCAAACGCAAAGTTGCCGAAAATGTATACCTCAGCCAACTTATTATCTTCTTCTTTTTTCTTTTTTCCTAATTTAGTTACTTTATTTTTTCAAACACTGAACAAAATTGATGTTCGCAAAATAAAATTAAATAAAGTTAAAAAAAAAAATTAAAACAATGATGAACTTCCTTGCTCCGAGCTAACCGAAAAGTACAGTAATAATTAATAATAAAAAAAAATATGCGGAGACAACTGAACATTTTTTCTGTTAAATGAAAACGATCTTTTCAGTGAACTTTAAAACGATTGAATTGATTAATTAATAAAACGATTGAATGATTTGATAATCATTCTAAAAATGCAATGGTTTTAAACACCAACCACAGCTTCGTTCAAAAAGATACTAACTTTTAATTTGTATGCAGAGATAAAAATGTTTTGTATATATACAAATTACTTTGACTACATAATCGTTAGAAAGAAATTTGTTATTGCGTTATCATTATTTTAATCTTTTAATAAACTAACTGAGCCCAATTTCACGTACGCATCCTGAATTACTATCATTAAAACATTTACGAACTTAATAAAGTGGAATTTTATAAATGAAATCTTACTTTTTTTATATACTTTTTTTAATACTTTTAATACTTCTTAATCTTATATAATGTTAGTCCTAATATTAGAAGATTCTGGAGTCTAGCACGGGAGTATTTTATTGCATCTTTCTGATGTTAAATTATATAATTTCGCTACACTATAACTTTAAATCTATTGACTATAAGTTTTATTATTGAAGCCACGGTGGCTCAAGGCATAAAGCGTTTACCCCATAATGAGATCAATTCCCGGTTTGAATCCAGTGATGATTGGTGGCCACGAATTTTCCTCATAGCGGGCACTGACCACACTGATCGACAAATCATGGGTCCCGTTGGGCTAACTGTGGGAGGCTTTCCCCTCAATATAATGCAAATGTGGGTTAGTTCTATATATAAAAATAGAGGCAGAAAGATGGTAAACATCGCTGATCTTGACATCTATCAGTATTTACGTCTAGTCATTAGTTTGCTTTGAAAAGCACTTTATACCAGTAAAAAATACTCATACTGTTTATTTCAATAAAACTACATTCCTTTAATCCTCTTAAATTTAGCACTTTTACTAGTCATCTATCTACGTCTAGTCATCAATTTGCTTTGAAAGATACTTTATACCAGTACTGCTTATTTTAAGAAAGCAACATTCCTTTAATACTATTAAATTGAGCTCTTTAAGTATTTATCTATCTACATCTAGTGATCAGTTTGCTTTTAAAGGTACTTTATACCAGTGCAAAATACCCATACTGCTTATTTCAATAAAACAATATTCTTTTAATACTATTAAATTTAGCACTTTTACTGGAAATAATATTAATTATTGGTTTTAAAAACACTACGTCCATAGGCATAGTGGTAGAAAGAAATTTAAAATAATGATTGTAGCTTATTTTTTAAAACTATATTTTTAGTTTAAAAAAAAATTTTATAGATAAATCTGAATTTTATAGATTTTAAGTAATAAAAGCTTATTAAAAAATTTTAATTGATACTTTTCCTATTTTTAAATATAAAATTTATTGGGCTTTAATTCTTTGATTCTATAAATTTTTAGACTTTTGAATTTCAAGTGCATAAAAATCATTATTTTGTTTACTTATTTAATGCCCTACTACATTACATTCTCATATTTAAATACTTAAAACAAAGGCACAATTAGGGCACTGTCAAAAAAAACAAAAATTAAAATGAAGAAGTAAGTATTCTAAGTTGTTCAAACATAAAATTTCAAATAAAGCATAATAAATCGAAAAATGTTAAAAACCACTAATTATCACTAATATGCTCAATATCGTCTGTTATCGTTCAATTATTGAAACGTTTTCGTTATTTTCATTGTGCGTAACATAAATTTTGATTATTTTCAAGCAAAAACACAAAAGATGATTTTACTCCTGTGTTTAAATTAAAAGTAAATTTGATATCTGTTAAAAAGTAGAGTTTCATATTATTTACTGAGATGATAGGCTTATATATCAAGGATGATAAGAAAACAGGATAGATTATAATAATAATAATAAGTACATTGCGATAATGAAAATTTAGATGTAATCCCATGACAGTCAAGCAATCTGAAAACCATTTTCATGGTTTTCCTTTGCTCGCAAAATCTGATTATTTTTATTAAAAAAAGTTATTTTAATAATTTTCATAAATATGATTTTACTCCGATACTTAAATTACAAGTTACTTTAATTTCTATGTTGAGTTTTACAAAAATAAGAATAGCGTTTCGTTATATTCACAAAGATGATAGGCTGTTTGTCAAGGATACTGAAAAAGAAATGATTGATTCTAAAAAATAAATTTCATTTGCGATAATGAGCATTTAGCTGGAATCCTGTTACAGCAAGCAATCTGGAAAACATTTTTCTGGTTTTCCTTTACGTATTTTATTTTATTTTACCACCGTCGTTGAACAGCCGATCCAATATTGTCGCCTCTTAATATTGAACCCAATCCAGAAGACACGGGAGCTCTTGGATCAAGTATTGGGAGAAATTTGCCTTCTTGAAGGACTTTTTGATGAAACTAACATTTGCAACAAGGAGAGGAAAACCTCGGAAACCTCCCATGGTTAGTCTGATGGCAAGGGGACTTTAACCCATGATCCATCTACCACTGAGGATATTGTACGTTAGCACTGTGGTCGGTGCAAGGCGCGTGAGGAATACGTATCGACCAGCCATTGCTGGGATTCGAATCCGGTTTACCTGATTGGAAGGCAAACGCTCTATCCTCTAAGTCACTGCAGCTCTCCTTTACGTATAATGCAAAATATGGTTATTTTCTTTTTAAAAAGTTTCATAAAGGCAACAATGCTTCACTATTTAAATAAATATAATAAGCTATTCTCGCCTTTTAAAAACTACAAAACAAGAGAATTAATTGCAGTTCACTAGCAGAGTTTTTTGCGGATAATAAGAAACCATTTATCAGGTTTCGATTTTTTTCTTCTATAATTCCAATAATCGTTGATGCGCTTGTAGCTTGCAAATTAATTCAGCCTGACATAAACTCTATATGATAAGGATTCAAAAAACATTTCAAGAGACTCACTCTATATGTTCATAATAAATGCCACAAAGAATTGTATTTAGATGAAGATTTATATTTTAATTTCATAAAAAAATTCTACAATTTTATGGTTGCGTTGCTCATTTTAAAATAAAATGTGTTGCATATGTAGCAATTTTAATTATAATGATTTTAAAACAACAATACCAAACTACGAAAATTCAAAGATTTCGTTCTGTTAAATGCATGCATCATATACTTTAACATAAAAAATGCTAAAATAAGTATTTATCCTTAAGTCATAATAAAACCACTTTTTTATATATATATTTATAGATATATCGCATAGGTAGATATAATAGTGTGTTAAATAGCGTTAAAATGATAAGTTCTTTATACTGTATTCATACATGGTCCTCCCCTTAATATTGACCCATAATATTCAAACTGGGCCACATATTATATTATAGGGTACTACTAAAGGAAATTAGAATAGGCCAATTATGTATGTGTATTACCATAATAGCGCTGCTTCAAACAGTAATTGCCTTCCTTCTGTAGTAATAAACTGAAGTGCAGTCAAACCCAGCTAACCTTCATTTAAACCTTCACTATAACTATTTAACTAATAGTTCCCCCCTTTTATTCCACATTATTTAAATAAATTACCATTGAAATGAAATACAAAAATGACTGAGAAATAATAACAAAAATGTGTTTATTTTTTATTACTCTTCGTCTTGCGTACAAAAAAAATATGTAATTTTTAGCTGATCCTTAACATCAGATATCGAAACACTTCTTGGCTCTCAGATAACTTTTCCTGAATTTATGTTATTTTTAAACCTGTTTAATCAGCCATTCGAGCACATAAAAATAGTCTCACCAAATCAATCGCTTAGCAAATTCATCGGCTTTGACTTGAAGCATTTGTCCAGATACTGGAAGAGTGCTGCTTCGTTGAATGCTGAACCAATTCAATTATGAAGCAAACAAGAAAAAATGCTTATTACTACATTTCATGTTATAGATGGTTTTAAAATCGGTACATGTATTTATTTTAAAGTTAGAAATTTCAAAATTATTGCAAAAAAGAAAATAAATCAGTCGAAGACAGAAAAAAGTTCATAATATCCAACTCCCTTTTTTTGGTTCTCTAATATCCATAATAAATTACATTAAGCGTGTGTAGCAAGGCATGGAAGCGAACATTTCGTTCACTAATATCCGGCAGTTCGCTATAAACCGTATTGATTTTCAGAAATAATTCAGAATTTAACTGCATTAATTACGTGCAATATTTATAGAAAATAATGCCTCTAAAGAGTCCTACAAGGACTAGTTTATCTGAATTCCCCACTCGTCTGGACCTGTGGCGATGGCTATGGTAACCATTTCAAGTCATTGTTTAGGAGAGGTTTTACTTCGGTCTATTGTGTTAGCCCTAGAGTGAAGACCCTCCCTGAAATGCTCTATTCTTGCTTCTATAGCGGCCTCATACTTTTTGACGGGGGGAGTTCTTACCGTGTTCCCTTGTCTTCTAGTTCAAAATTACAGGAGTCGCAAATAAAATATTGGGTAGACTGTTCAACAGTGTTAATAAAATAAAATAATACTTTTATTATGAAATGAAAAATATTATGAAATAGCCGTTCTACTAAAAGAAAGCACCTGAAATTTATTTAAACTTCATTGGTTTGGAATTTATTTACCGTGAAATTTTGAAATAGAATATTTAAAATAAATCATTTTGATTACGATTATTTTTAGCTAATTAAAAAAAAAATACTGAACAAAGGGTAAACAAAATGAAGTTTGTAAAAAAATAAAGAGTTCAAAACAATCTAAATTTTTACAAATCATAAAGTTCCACTGTAAAAAACATTTTAAACTATGTTCTTAAGACAAAAATAAAAATTAGGAAATGTTCGTTCACTTGAGTTCTGAAAAAAAAAAAGCCTTTTTTAAATTAAAAGCCGTATTCTCACTATCAAGAAAATTTCACGCATGATTCTCACGATCAAGAAAATTTGATATTTCCTAAGTCCATATTTCATTCCAGAGTGACAGCGGAAGTATCTCAAAAGTGGGGGATTCTCCTCTCCTCCATTATGGTAACCATCAATAATTCCATCATGAATTAATCATTGTATTTTTTGATGGTGAACAGCATAAGTAACCATCCCCCAATGAAGGAATTCGGGCAGACTTTGGGTGGGTCAGCATTAATAAAATTTTTTGATGGTATATTCCTGCTGAATTAACAAGAATTATTATTAAACCATCATGAAAATGCATTGTTGTACCATAATGGACCATCATGAATTTCCATCATACTATCTTAGAAATCAAATGTTTGAAAGATCATGAATACAACCATCATTCCCATGTAGGTATTCGGACTGGTTTATGATAGTCTAACATAAAAAAAAAATTAAAAAAATTTAAAATTTTTTTGATGGTATATTCCTCAGAACCAGCAAAAATCCCCGCTAAACCAACATGGAAATGTATTGTTGGAACCATAACGGATCATCATGGATTGTTGATTAATGAGAATCAAACTTCTTTTGATGGTTAACCATCATGGTATTAAAGTATCATTTTCCATCATGAAATGATGGAAGTTTGCCATAACCATAAACGCATAATGGGAAATGTTGGATGATGGTGACCATCGAATGATGTTGGATCATCATAAATTGCACCTAAGTCATCAAAACGTTTTGACTTGTGTAGACCATGAATAGATTGGCTCAAATCAACCATTAAAATATTTTAAAAAAATCACACATAAATATATATCTGTACATTTGAAAAATATTTTTATATGTGGGCGTCAGAAATTTTCACAAATAATTTAGTTAAAGCTAACTAGACCAACATCTTTTAACAAAAAAAATTTCATTTTTACCAACATTCAATTTACAACAATGAAAATCATGCTTTATTTAAAATCGTTAAATGTTTTGAGCACACCAGTGAGTTTTTGTGTTCGAAAATGTGTTAATTCCCTATCTTTTTATTCGACGAAAATATTAGTTAATAATAGCCTAAATTTAAAAATTTTACTTTTGTAAATCATAATATATTCAATATGTGATGTAACAAATAGTATTTGTAATTATTTTCTCTAAAAAAATACCAGTTAAAACCAAACTATAATTTTTAGTTTATTGGATTTCTTAGATGTTACAAGTGTTCTAAGAAGTATTAACCATACTAATTTCTTCTTGTAAAAACCGTTTAAGAAAAGACCGTTGGGAAAGGAAAGAAAATTAAATGTTTTCTGAATAAATAAAATTGTAATGTTCTTAGTAATTTTATGCAAACAAAAAACACATGTTTTTATCAAGTACTAAGAAAATTTGATAAAATGTGCAGGGAGTGCGATGAAAAAAATTTTATTTTGACATTCAATAATGAGAATTATTAACTTGCAGTAAAAAAGAAACCTTGTTGGCCGCTCTGCAGCCAGTAGGAATGCTACAGAAAAAAAATTTATACGCTGAAAGTACAATTTTTATTCATGAATATGATAAGAGTTTTTTTTCGAAATTCCTATTTTCTCAAAAGCCATGCTGTTTTTTCGCTAATTTATCTCAAATTTTTGTTTTCAATTATTTGTTGTAGAAAATTGCATCAGAACAAATGCGAATTTATATACACTATCTGGCCAAAAGGTTGTGGCACATATTAACTGTTCTTGCAGTGCAAAGGTGTTTTGAACACCCATTTCTGTGTGAATACCCCCAAACTATTATGTTTTCCAGCTTTCAAATAAATATTTTCACCCTATAATTCCTTACATAACATAAATATCAAAACACCTTTAAAGAACCATCAACAAAGTGCGCAAAACTAGGAAAATTTGCTGCTGACCAATAGCCAGTTGTAGAATTTTTAAAAGTGCTTACTTTTTGAAACGTGTGTCCATTTTTTTTTTAAATTTAAAAGTTCAAACAATTAGAAAACGATTGATATTAATAATGGAAGACATTTTCCTTTGAAGTATTTCTAAAAATATGGTTAACTTTCGTTCCTTAGATAAAGAAAAATTTTAAGAAATAAGCGTCATTAAAGGAATTTTTAGAATATTCACTAAAATTCCATATTTATTTTTAAAAAATGCAACGAGAATAAAGTGGCACACCATTAATTATTGTCACCTATAATTTTACCCTCTCTAAGCAATACTTTATTGTAAATAAATTTTTGTTTTCATAATTTTAAAAAAATATTTGTGAATTAGCATTTGAGAAAGTGCTTCCATACTATGACATTTATCATGATGACATTACATTATTATGACATTAGATTATGAAACTCATTTAATCGGTTCTTTGTTTTTCATCCAAAAAACAGGGATAAATTTTTTTGTCAACAGTATTTTTTCACCAAGGACAGTCCATTGCGCAATAATATATTCTTTTTGTCTCTTTAGACACATAACCGTCATGCATGTAGAAGACAAATAAGTTTATTCTAATCAAATATAGTGGGTGGACGCAGACTTTTGCACGCTGCTGTATGCTACCGTAAAAAATTATCAGGGCCAATGGTGGGGTTTATATATATATATATAAACACTCTGTTTTGCAGATATAATCGTGTGGACTGATGAAAAGATTATATCTTTTTTTCCCCAGTTTTTTTAAATAAAATTTCATCCTTTTTTTTTTTTTTTTTTTTTTTTTTTTTTTTTTTTTTTAAACTGTTTGTTATTTTTTTACTTATTATTTCCCCCCCTTTTTTTCATATGTCTATAATTTTTCTTTTTTTTATCTTCATTTTGAACTTATCTAATGAGTTCTGTTTACTTGCAGCTTAAGCGCAATAAATGAAACTTATTGTTTTTCTTAAATTTCTTCGTGTTTTCTTGTATTTATTTATTTATTATATATATATATATATATATATATATATATATATATATATATATATATATATATATATATATATATATATATATATATATATATATATATATATATATATATATATATATATATATATATATATATATATATATATATATATATATATATATATATATATATATATATATATATATATATATATATATATATATATATATATATATATATATATATATATATATATATATATATATAATATATATATATATATATATATATATATATACACTGGTTATCATAAATTAAGGAAAATTCACAAAAATCGCGATAACTCAAGAAATTACACATGGAATTTTATGAAACTTACCCACAATATACAACACATAGTAAGGTATTAAACAACATAAAAAGAAATTATCAGACATTAATAGTAGTATAGAAATTAGCACATGTATAAAATAAACAAATTGGAAGTATCGGTTTGCAATAGAAAAAGTACCTTTAATATGGAATATGATTGCCTCTAGAAGCAATACAGCACAAACAGCGATGTGTGATGCTTTCAATTATGCGGTCTATCAGTTCAATAGGAAGTGAGAGCCATTGCTCTTGTAAAGCAGTTGCAAGCGTGGCAAGTGTCTGGGGGGGCGGATTGATGGCAGATACACGCCTCCCTAGAGCATCCCAAACGTGCTCGATAGGATTCAAGTCCGGGGATCGAGCTGGCCACTCCATGCGAGTAATTGTTTCCTGTTGAAGATAATCATCAACAATGCGAGCTCTGTGTGGTCTTGCATTATCGTCCTGTACCAGGAAGCAATCACCAATTGCCCCGGCATATGGGCGCACATAAGCATCAAGGATGTTGTCTCGATAAACCTGAGCATTCACGGTTCCCCTTGGAAAGACATGGAGGTATGTGCGCCCTCCTAAGGATATGCCTCCCCAAACACAGACACTGCCTCTTCCGTATGCATCTCTTTCACGGATGTTTGATGGATGATAACGGGTCCCAGGTTCTCTCCATATCAAATAACGTCTACTGTCACTTTCTAGACTAAACCTGGACTCATCCGTAAAGAGAACAGGCCTCCATTGATCTGACGTCCAGTGGACATGTTGTCGGGCCCACTGCAAACGGTCTCTCCTATGGCGTGATGTGAGCGGCACGCAAATGGCTGGTCGTCTCGCATACAGACCACCTTCGTGGAGCCTTCTGCGCACAGTTGACGTTGACACCAACCTTCCGGTGGCTGCAGCAAGAGAGGATCTAAGATGTGTCGGAGTAGCGGTTCTATTCCTGCGTGCACTTAATGTCAAATATCGGTCATCGGCACTGGTCGTAACAGTTGGCCGTCCTTGACTGAACCTCCTAGATGCCGAATCTGTGGTTTGAAATTGCCTCCAAAGTCTATGAACCACAGATGGACTCACATTTAGCCATCTGGCCACTTCTGATTGACTCTGCCCTGCCTCTAGTCTCCCGATGGCTCTCCATCGTAGTTCTTCAGGCAAATGATGCCTAGAGGTCATTATTACGAATTGGCTATCTCAGATTTTCAATGTCGCAATCACAGTAAAATTTGTGTGCTTTCTCTCAAACTTGGACTTTTATGCTCCAGGCAGATGACGTAAGCCGAGTGCAGCGCCACTAATTTGCATATTGCAATTTTACTCAGCTACTCTTAGTGGACAACATATGCAAATTTTGCACGGTTTGGCTTACTTTTGAAAGAGTTATCGCTATTTTTGTGATTTTTCCTTAATTTATGATAACCAGTGTATATATATATATATATATATATATATATATATATATATATATATATATATATATATATATATATATATATATATATATATATATATATATATATAGCATAATAATTAAATACAAACAGAAAAGAAAAAACGAAGAAAATTAAGAAAAACAATAAGTTTTATTCACTGCGCATAAGCTGCAAGTAAATAGAACTCATAAAATAAGTTCAAAATGTAGAGGAAGCATGGAAAAAAATTACATAGCAATGAAAAAAAAAGGGGGGGGGGAAGAAAAATAGTAATAAAAATAACAAATAACAAGAAACCGGGAAAAAAAATCCGAAAAAAGGGAAAAAAATAATAAAAATCCGTAAAATAAAAGATATAATCTTTTCATCAGCTCACACGATTATATCCGCAAAAAGGAAGGAGTGCTCTCTAATATTGTATCAATCTAGCCAAAGCAAAATATATCAATACAATAGCAAAAAAAAATTACTAAAAAATTACAGCAAAAAGTAAAAATATCAGGTAAGAACAGAAAATAAAATATAAAGAAAAAACAGAATAAAACATGAAATGAAATCTATAAAGCGAGTAGCAAATTTAAATTAACTTACATGGAATAGAATGATTTAAAATATTTTCGTAACAAGATTGCCAGATTGCAAAATATAAAGCCAAAAACGCAAAATGAGATAAAAGCATAAATAGAGGCTTTTGTATTAAAGTGCGTGTTTACTGAAGTGCGTTTGATTTGTTAGTTACCAAGTTAGCCTGAAATGAATATGCGCAAAGTAATTTAATACTGGATAATTTAAATAAGTTGACAATTAATAATTTTAGAAAATTAACATTTATTTAAGAAAAAAAAATTTAAATAGAAACGAGAACGAAACATGAATTGCCTGTTTTGCACATAATTTTTGCCACAGATTTGCCCGAAATGGATT
The DNA here is from genome assembly GCF_982258835.1 of Parasteatoda tepidariorum. Lineage (NCBI taxonomy): Eukaryota > Metazoa > Arthropoda > Arachnida > Araneae > Theridiidae > Parasteatoda > Parasteatoda tepidariorum. The sequence goes on from NC_141765.1 coordinate 75,432,044, forward strand.
TCCATATGTGTCACATTTACACTTAATGTAATGAGACAATTTAATCTTTTTAATTTTATCTAATCCTTTAATTCTCTTTAAACTATTTTCTTTTTTTTCAATATAGCAATTTTTATTTTACTTTCTTTTTGACCTCCCTCATGGTCAACCGTGACCTTCGCACTTCCTGTGGGTCATCGCACTTCCTATGGGAGAGAATCAATTCCTCTTTCTTTTTTACTTCTAACTAACCAATCTCTTTCCTTTAACTTTCAAACTCTCCACCTCTTTAAATTTTATTAGCTGTAACTTTTCTGGTCCTGCCCAGTTAAGGAATTTTTAAGTCACTTTTAGGAGATTCTCTTTTTGTGCTTTCTTCTTGCTGATCCTTTTTTTCCCGAGATGCGGTCCGTAACGAGAGATTTTTTTAAAAAATTTTTCTTAACCTTTATCTTAAATTAAATCCATAACTATAAACAATTTCTGTAAATTTAAAATCAACATTTTATACCTTTAATTTTCTTTAGCATTAAAAAAAAAACCTTCTCGAATTTAAGCTTTCTTTCCATATTTATTTTAAAATTTAAATTACTCGTTCTTTTATATTCTACTTTTATCTATGACGCCTTCTGTGTTTTAATTCTCCCGTCACCCATTTTAATAGAATGCCTTTCTTGTGTTAGTAGATGTGGTGAAAGATGTATGTTACAAAATAAAATGATATGTTAATAATTCCATCTTGTGCTGGAGAATTTATTTGCCTCTATTTTCATGATGATTGTCTTTATCATATCCTCCTGTATGTGTGTGGTGAGTACCTTTTTTATTGTTAAGGGAATTTGTAATTTTCTCATTGGAAACATCATCTTACTGTATTAAATGCCAAGTCTGTATCTGGATATAGCATGTCATTTCTCATTTTTATCTTTAATCTTAAATTTATTTATTTTTCACCCTTTTTCCAAATATGGTGATACCAAATTATCCAATTCGCTCAAAACTCACACTTTGTCACCCCCCTTTGAACCTATTGGGTTACTGTTATCCCACATTAGTATTGTACTACCACTTTCCTTAACGATCACATTCCCCTTTGTTTTATTACCTTTTATATATTTCGGCCTTAATTTGTTTATCATGACATTTCAATCATTTAATTATTTTTTATCATGACTATATCCAAATACAAGTAATTTACCAATGATTTCAACCCATCTATCAATTTTAATACGTAAATAGCTTTACTTTATTCGCACCAATTTATAATTTTATTAATCTCTAACAACATGGTAAAAATCATATAAATTGCCAAAGATTTTTTTTTCTTATTTAAAATAATATGCAATTAACTCAATGATTTTATATAGAATTTAATTACTTTAGTTGGGTGTTCATTGTTTTTTTATCAAATTTTGAAAGAGTTAACTATTTGTTTCTTGGATAAATAAACATTACTACATATTCTTTTAATTCTATTCATTTCATTAAAAGTGGTATTTAAATAGATGTTCCTAGAAACATTAGAATTCCAAGTAATTAGTTTATTTATATTAAAATTAAAATAATTTCTTTTATCGTAGAAATAAACAAATCAGACATTTTCTTCTTTAATAATACTCAAATCCAAAAAATTTAAATTAGTGTTATCATCATGATTACGGAGCAATATTAATACCTCGGGGTAAATATTATTTATTAAAATAGTATAATCTTGAAAATTAAATCATCAATAAATCTAAAAACAAATTTAATAATAAGAGAATATTTTTTTTCAAAATAATGCAAAAATAAGTTAGCTAAGAGAGATGAATAGTTAGATCCTTGTGGTATTCCATCAATTTGAAGAAAAATATCCTTTCCATTGTAAAGATAATTATTGAAAGGACAAAAATTAAATTGAATTTATAAATAATTGAAATCGTAATAAAGGGTATTTTTAAAATCATAGTAATAATTCAAAAGGACATCTTTTAGTTTAGATAGTTTAAAAAGATCCTGGAAATCAAAAGTAGCAATCGAATTATTTTTATTATGTTTAATGAATTCTAAAATCGGTTGATTAGTGATAATCCAAGAAAAACCTTCTTTAATAATATTGCTAATAATTTTATTTAAGTATTTAGAGAAAATGGTGACAGGTTTAGTTAGGTAAGCACTAGATCCACACGTGATTGTTCTAAATTTTATAGGAATTTTATGAAATTTAGGACTGATAATTAAGTAAGGAAATTGTATATTGTTCATTTTAGTTTTTAACCTCTTATATAAAGCTAAAATTTTTTTAATGACAATATTATTATTTAAATTACTAAGTTTAAAATTTTTATTATTTTTTAATTCCGTATTTAAAAGTTCAACATAGAATTTTTTACAGAATATTGCATAGTTATTGTTAGCTTTGTCTATGGGAGTAATTACAAAAGTTTTTTGTTGTTGCTTAATTGATTGAACAATTTTTAAAAAATTTGTTGAATTGTTACTGTTATTTAAGTTATCTTTATTATTGAAAATAAAGTTTTTAAAGTAATAATAAAAACTCGATTTCCATTCTGTTATCATATCTAAAGGTAACGAAAATCTATTTGATATCTTTAAACAAAAAATATTGAGATCATAAAGAAAGTATTTTATTAATTGATGTATGGTAAATGGGTCTAAATTTTGTGCCTTTTATCATTAAATTCCTAAGTTCTAAGTTTTCTATAATACTTAAATTACCAGCAATAATATGTTTACGATGTTTATCAACAAAATAAAAATATTTCTCTTCTTCACAGTGACATTCATAATCGGATACTTTAATCCTCCCTAAATTTTTGCTTATATCATTATAATTAAATATAGTTCTACCAAGAGATTTATTATATTTAAAGCTTTTAATTATGTTAAAATCTTTTAATGGAAGTAAAGTTTTAAAATTTTCAAAAATATTATGAAATTTGATCTTATCGAAAATAGGATTTTGAAAGTTAGCAACGAAATAATAATTATCTAAATTTTTCTTTTTATTTAGAGGAATTTTACTGATTTTGGCTTTAACAAGATCGAAACAAAGAATTTTGAAGTGTAAATTAATAAAAGAAAAGCTAATAATAAGATCTTGAAGCTTATATACATCATTATTAAGGGAGAAAACAAAATCTTTAAGTGGTTTAATATTATAATGTTTATTAAAATCTTTTTCCATATTAGAAATAAAATTTATATTTAATTTGTTACAATTAAGAGAGTTTTTATTACTTCTTGATCCCCGTTTACCTCGATTTGTAGGCTTATCTTTAATATGAAAAAGTGAATAAGTTGAGGAGTTATTAAAATTAATCTGTGTATGTTGGAAGGTATCGTTTAGCCCATATGACAAAATTGTTTCGTATAAAAGCATGTAGTAATTTTCTTTTTGTAGTCTTAAATCTTCTACTGTATCTAAAATATTAATTTTGACACCGTTAAAATTATGTTCTCTAAAATGATTCAGTTCCAGGTTATCGATATTTTAGTTTTAAAATTGAATTAATAATTACTTATCCTGTTGAATTGAACTTAATAATTACAATATTGAAGGTTATTTTATGATTCTCACCATCCTCACTACATATAAGGACTTTTAAAGACTCTTAAGATACTAGTTCATTAACTCCTAATATTTGGTTTCGTTGACTTCATAGTTGCAATATTCTTTTTTAAGGAACTCTGTAAAATATTAAAATACAGATGTTTACTTTTACAAGTACAAAATTCTTATCAAAATAATGACCTAAATTTTAAACAGGATACTTGACGATTTCAAAAATGTGAAGATGGAAATAAAAGTCGACATGTTTTGAGAGTTCAGAAGTTGGCGCCCATTCTCAACCCTCATCTGGTATGAAAGATTTGTGACTTTCATTTTTGAACGCTCAAAACATGCCTACCTTTATTATCATCTTTCAAATCAAACAAGTTTTAATCTTTTCGCTTCAGATTCTTGAGATTACTCATGTAACAACACAGTATAAGTCAGGTAATAACACAGTCACGCGATATTGAAATAAGTTTTACGTAAGATAATGACATTGGCTCTTAAATTGAAAAACTAATAATTAGTCACAACTTTCTGAACGAACTCAATGCGGTAAAAAGAATTTTTTTTACTGCTAACCTTAAGACCATTTTCTAAGGAAGTCAAAAAAATTCCGTTTATTATTGAATTTTCAAAAGTCGAGTGAGAAATGCTACAGGCATTAAAGTTAACTAGTTACAAGGACAGTTATTTCAAACAAGTTACGTCGCACTCGGAATTGAAAAAAAAATACGTATTTTTTAGTAATAGATTCAAAAAATTTATTGTAGATATGTTTTAGGGTATATTTTGGGCGTATTTTTACACCCTTGTTAACTTAAAATTATTATGCTATTAAAAATTATGAATCTTACTAAAATGTAGATATATTTCTTCCTCTCAAGTCCAAATTGGGCTTTTATAAATGTACGTTTTCTTAAGATATTGAAGGAAATATTCCAGTTTCGGTATCTGCAACATAGCAACAAAATGTTTTTGAATTAGCAAAAAAAATATTTTATTTTATAACGATCGTTGAAGAGCCAACCCGATTTCGGGTTTATGACTACTAATGTTCAACTCCGTATCTTTGTAATTTTGAACCCAATCCAGAAGACCAGGTAACTCCTGAATCAAATATTGGGAGAAATTTGCCTTCGTGCAGGACTTTTTGATGAAACTAGCCGGCGTAACTATGGAAAAGAAAACCAAAGAAAACTCCTATGTTTAGCCTGGCAGCAAGAAGACCAATCATTCCATGTATAACTGAAGATATTTTACATCAGCACTGCTGTTAGTGAGGAATTCTTATAGACCAGCCATTGTTGGGAATCGACCCCGGTTCACCTCATTGGAAGGCGATTGCTCTATCCCCTGAGCCATCACGACTCTTAAAAAATATTGTGGTTTACTTGAGTGGCTATAGGTCAGACCAACGGTGTAATATTAAATAGTTTGCTTAAAATAAATTACTTAAGCGATATGATTTAATACATCCGTAGTATAATAGACGACGGATATCCTTATAATTAATGTCGCTCTCAACAAATTAATGAAATGAACTTAAATAAATAACAATAGTTAAAATTTCTCATTTTAGCTTTCAAGTAATAAAACGTTTCGTTCAAGCAGATTCATGAAATAACGAAATTATTGAAAAGACTTCTGTGAGCAATATCATTTTATCTTTATGACAAAATATAGGTAGAACTAGTATTCTTAATCTCCGTAAAAAGTATTTTAAAAATCTCGCTGCGTATTTTTTTATTATATGTTCTCTGAAATGATTCAATTCCAGGGATAGTTGTAATATTGTTTAGATCTGAACGGTGTTGATTAATTCGAGTATTAAGAGAGTCACTGGTTTGTCCAACATAATACGAAAACCACAGTCTAACATATAAATAACTTTTTTAATTTTACAAGCAGATCATCGTTATTATGAATTACTATATGTTTTTTTTGTTGATATTAAGGCAAGTTTTAAATCTTTTATCACCACACGTTTTATAAGATGGAAAAATTTCAGGTATTGAATGCAATTCAAAAAATCTTTTGCTCTCAGAGTATGTCGATTCAAAATTCCCATCTGAATTAGGCTCTTCGTACCGGGTACAAAATGTAGAATAATTTAACATATTTTTTTGCGAGGTGCTAAATTGTTACTGCTCCATTCCTTTTTGCGTATATAATCGCGTGAGCTAATGAAGAGATTATATCCTTTTTTTCTCGAATTTTTATTATTTTTTTTTAATGTTATTTTAATTTTAAAAATTTTCTTCTTCTCTTTTCATTATTCTGTAATGTTTGAACTATATATGTGTGTGGGGTCGGCAAGAGTGGCCGTCTTTGAAAATAAAAAGAGACACTATTCTTTTACAAAACATAGATTGAAGAGAAATTTACATAAACACGGATGATTAACAATCACATAAATAACATAAAAAAATTAATGAGTAAGAGTTCGTCGTTACGATCTTTCATAATCATAACTCCTCTTTGGAGTCCATATACGTCATTTTCGGTTAGTTTCAAACCGCGCTCTTCTCTTAGGGAAATTCCCATTGCTTCCTTGTCATGCGCACAGGGAGCAGCTTCCAGCTTACATCGTCTGGCAGGACTTCTAGCTTAAGGCGACTTCTAGCTGACGGATCTGAGAACTGAGATCAGCTTGCAGCTTTGTGTACAGGAACTGGTACCACAGATCGGCCGTCCTGCATTTCGGCTGGTCCTCCAGCGACTCTAAAAAGAAAAAGAAAAGAAAAAGCAGAGCAGACTGAAAAATATAATTGATATCAAAAAATTAAATGTTTTAGGTTAATATCGTCTTTCATGAAAAAATCTTTCAGGTAAGAGTCAATCAGTTCAGGCACGTTCACTCTCTTGTCTTTACAAGTCTTTTGTTTCTTCTTCCACGGCTTCGTCTTCTTTTCTTTAACGTCTTTCGTCCTTTTTTTAAACGTCTTTCGTCTTGAACTTTTTCTACGTCTTTAAATTCTTTCGTCTTCTTTCACGTCTTTCGTCTTGAAATTCTTCTACGTCTTTAAATTCTTTCGTCTTCTTTCACGTCTTTCGTCTTTAAATTCTTTCGTCTTCTTTTACGTCTTTCGTCTTCTTTTACGTCTTTCGTCTTCTTTTACGTCTTTCGTCTTCTTCAAAAATCAAATTCACTTCTTTAGCAATTCATTTTTATCTTCAAAAATTACAGTCTTTATTTTTTGTCTTGGCAAGCACTAAAATTCTTGACAACTGTTCCATGACTTAAGGTATTCTGCACATGTTGTTGAGCAGTTGGGTCCTTCGTGACTTCCTTCTTTGACCACAGCATACGTATTTCCTCCTTTTACTCTTGTTATTCTGTAGGGGCTAAGGTGCTTAGGTTTTAGCTTCAAACGAGGTCCAAATTGAGTTCTTTTAATGGCAACTAAATTTCCAACTTCGTAAGATTTCGGCTCTTTTCTTCTTAAATTATAAGTCTTTCTATTTTCTTCTTGGATTTTAAAAATCTGTTTTTTTGCGTCTTTTCTCAATTCTTCTCTTTGGGCTTGAAATGAGCCTGAAATTCAATTTCAATCCTTTCTTTCAGTTTTACCAGTCCATTATTATTCAGTTTTGTCCCAAAAAGCAATTCGAATGGAGTAGTGTCAATGCTTTTTTGATAGGTCGAATTAATCGCTTGTTGAACTTTATTTGTATGCTTGTACCATTCAACTGGATTTTCTATGGATAATTTTGAAAGAATTGATATGATGGTCAGATTAATACGCTCAACTTGTCCGTTAGCTCTTGGTAAACCTGTTGTTATTAAATGATGTTTAATATTTCTTTTGAGCAATAATCAGCAAATTCACTGGAGGTAAATGTTGTCCCACTATCTGAAATTATCTGGGAAGGACTTCCAAATACAGTTTTTTGGATTTCTAATTTGGCTAAAGTTTCAGCTGACGTTGTAGTTTTCGTAGGATAAATCCATACAAACTTCGTAAAAGCATCTATTATCGCTAACACATATTTATAATTGTTATGGGTGCTCTCCAAAGGACCGAGATTATCAATATGAAAAGTTTTCAAAGGCATATCTTCTTTATGCAATGGATGTAATAGCCCTTCTTTCTTTCCTCTTTTATGATTCACCAGTATGCAATGAACACAATTTGCTATGATGTTTTCTATTTTCTGTCTAAGTTTGGGTATGAAATAATATTCTTCGATTTCTTTTTCCGTATATTTAATTCCCGAGTGCTTTTCTCATGAGCTGTTCTTATAATTTCGATTTGCATATTTTCTGGCACAACCACCAATTCTTTGACATTAACAATTTATACAAAATTCCATTTCTATTGCAATAATCTTCATAATTTGACATTTTAAGTAGTTCTTTTATAGTCTTAATTCCAGTATCTTTATCTTGGGCTGATCTGAGTCTTGGTAAAATATTATCAACTGTAACACAAAATACATTAATTGGAGATCGGCTAAGAGCGTCTACTTGAGCCATCTTATTTCCAGAACGATGCTCAATTATGTAGTTGAATTCCTGCAGCAAAAGTGCCCAACGAGCTACACGAGTTGACTAATCTCGTTTTGGCATAGTCTTTTCAAATGCAGCACAGTCAGTAATTATTTTGAATCGAATACCTAACAGATAGAAGCGAAATTTCTTAAGGGCTTCTACGATAGCAAGAGCTTCAAGTTCGTAGCTGGAATACCTTTTTTCAGCATCAGTCGTTTTCCTACTCATATAGTAAGTGGGGTGAAATAGTTTTTCATCTGGGGGTTTTTGCATTAAAAAGGCAATATATCCTTCTTAACTGGCGTCTGTGTGTAATTCAGTTTCGTATTTAGGGTTATATATTGAAAGAACAGGATTTTGGGCTAACAAAGATTTTAATTGATTAAACGTTTTCTTTTCTTCAATGTTAAACTTATACTTTCGATCTTGTTTTAGCAGGTCACTCAACGGTCTAGCTATTATAGAATAGTTCGGAATGAATTTTCTGAAGTATCCGGTTAATCCCAAGAAACTATGAATTTTTTTTCAAATTTGTTGGCTCTGGAAAGTTAAGAACTGCTTTGGTTTTAGAGGTAGATGGGAATATTTTTCCATCCTCTATCACATGACCTAAAAATTAAATGCGCTTCTTTAAAAAATGGGACTTCTTAAAATTAATATCAAGTCCATATTCACTAGCAATATTCAACACTAGATTTAGTCGTTCAATACCTTCTTCAAGGGAAGAAGACAAAATAATTATGTCATCTAAATATGGTAAAACTATACCCTCATTAATCAAAGTTCTGAAAATGGTGTTTATGAATCTTTGAAACACGGCGGGAGAGTTGCATAGTCCAAAGGGAACTTTAAGAAATTGATATTGTCCTTCATGTGTCACAAATGAAGTGTATTTTCTACTATCTTCATTTACATCGACACGTAGGAATCCATTCTTAAGATCAATTGTACTGAAAATTTTCAAGTCTTGTAGTCTATCTGAAATGTCTTCAATTAATGGGAGGGGAAATCTATCTTTTACAATTATCTTATTTAATTTTCTATAATCTATGCAAACACGAGGAGATCCGTCTTTTTTCTTAACTATTACAACGGGGCTACAATATTCGGAAGAACTAGGTTCCACTATTCCTTGTTTTAACCATTCAGCGACTTGAGCTTCTACAGTCTTTTTTTAGAAAACGGCAATCTGCGTGGCTGAGGAAATATAGGTATAGGTTCCTGATTTTTAACCAAAATTTTCAATTCACATTAATTGTCTTAAGTTTATCTGGCGCATAATCTAAAACTAATTGTTGTAACTTATTTTTTAAAACATTAGGAACACAAGGATCTATGTTAATTTCAACCTCATCAGATATAGTAAGATCGATTGGTAAAATAGACAAATAGTTTACTTCGTCAAAATACTGAATTTTATTTTTAATTGTGATACCCTTTTCATTGATAATTGATTCACCCTGCATTAAAGCATTAAGGCCTATAATAGCGTTATAAGGCATCATATCATTTTCTACAACACATATTTCAGAAAAATATTTGAAATCATCAATTTTAATACTTTCTTTAAAATAACCTAATGGAGTCACTGTTGATTTACCAAATCTGTTTAGAGTAGAATTAAAGGGAAATAGTTCTTTAGAGTTTAATTTATTAAAAACTGATCTTCTGATTAAAGTGGCTTGACTTCCTGTATCTAAAGATTTCACAGTTATCAACTACTGCCATTTTAAACAACTTTGGCTCTACACTCACATTTAAAGTAGCAACTTCCGTTTTTGCATTTGATTTTGGACATTGCGAAGCTTTGTGTCCAAACGCTTCACATTTAAAACACTTTAAACCCTTATCTTTATGTATGCAATATTTTGAAATATGATTTCTTGAACCACAATTGTAACACAATTTATTATTAAAAGTATCAACATCAGTATTATACCTTATCTTTTCATTATTATTTTCATATTTATTTATATTCCTATTTGAAACATCTTTTCTTACATTATACCTATCATCATATTTTGCTTTTGTTCTATCATAAGAATTATATTTACTATCAAAGTCTTGTTTTGTTTTGATTTTATCGAAAGCACTTTTATTCTTTGCAGAATCACTTTTTATTATTTCATAGACTTTAAGTTTCTCTTTAAATTCGGAAACATTTTTGCAGCCGTACAAAACAATCTTGTTTTCATGTTTATCATTAATTCCCCGTAATTACATAATGCATAAAAGCAGCATCATCTATTTTTCCGAAATTACAGATCTCTTTCATCTTTAAATAATATTCTTGAACGGGTTCACAATCCTTCATTCTACGTCTACTCAAAAGATCATGCAAATTAGCAGAACTAATTTCAAAAGAAAATTCATCAATCAAAGCTTCTTTTAATTGTTGCCATGAATTTATGTCCGGTACAGTTCTGACAAATAAAGAGGCGTTACCACCAAGAGATCTTTTAGCAAAAATAAATTTTTGCAATTCAGACAAATTAAACAATTTTGAAATATTTTCGAAATGTTCGATCCAATGAACAATATTTTCATGCCATTCGGTATTATACTTAGAAATAGTACTTTCGATATCAGAATAATTAATAGCAACATTCTGAAATTCAAAGTTTCTACAGGAATTATTTTTATCTTTTAAACAAGAATCAATGTTTTTATTTTCATCATTGCACAGCATTGCAAAATCATGTTCCTTCTTTTTATTCAAAGTTTCAGTTTCGTTTCCGCAATTGTTTACGTCTTCGTCTGACTCAGAACTAGACGTGTTGGCGTCGTTAACGAGCTTTGAAAGTTTATTCAAATCCATTAACAAGGTCAACATGTTAATTGCAATTTTTGTTTTATTGACTTCATATGAAATATTTAGAATATTGGAAACAGTTATTACTTGGTTAAGAGTGAATTCTTTTTCGATATTTTTTGATTTATTTTTAAATTCTTCGCTATCTAAAGTAAAATTGAAGCCATTAAAATTTCTTAATCGTTTTCTGTTTGACCGATCGCCTTCTACATCGAAAATAAACTTATGGAGAAATTTTATTTTGTCAGTCTTAAAATTCTACGATGCTTTGCTTACTTCCTTAATGTCGTAAAGAATCATTTTAATCAATGAATAAAAGTCTACGTATCCCAATTGTTGTTGCAGAGATGAGATTAAACAAGAAACGAAAGTTTCATCACAACGTTAATCGGTTACTTGCTGTTCACAAGAATGAAAAGTATTTGTTTTGAGGAAAATCAAAATTGTTATCAATTAATTCAGTATCCAATTTTTCATCAGTCAATTTCTTTACTATCAATTTATTCACTATCCATTTATTCACTATTCAATTTTTTCATTATCCTACTTCTGAGTTTGTGGGGACGGCAAGAGTGGTGACGTCTTTGAAAATAAAAAAAGGCACTGTTCCTTAAAAAAAAAACATATATTGAAGAGAAATTTACATAAACACGGACGATTAATAATCACATAAATAACATTAAAAAATAAATGAGTAAGTGTTCGTCGTTCCGATCTTTCATAATCATAACTCCTCTTTGGAGTCCATATAAATCTTTTTCGGTTAGTTTCAAACCGCGCTCTCCTCTTAGGGAAATTCCCATTACTTCCTTGTCATGCGCACAGGGAGCAGCTTCCAGCTTTGTGTACAGGAACTGGTACCACATTTATATATATATATATATATATATATATATATATATATATATATATATATATATATATATATATATATATATATATATATATATATATATATATATATATATAAAAGTTCAAAATGAAGAATAAAACAAAGAAAAATAATAGACATATGAAAAAAAGGGGGTGGGAAATAATAAGTAAAAAAATAACAAACAACATTTTATTTAAAAAAAAAAAAGAAAAAAAAGAATTGTTAATAACAAAAAAACCGGAAAAAAAGCCGGGAAAAAAAAGATATAATCTTTTCTTCAGCCCACACGATTATATCCGCAAAACAGAGTGCTTTCTGATATTGTATCAATAAAGCCAAAGCAAAATTTATTAATACAATAGTGTGAGGAGCACTCAAAAAAATTTTTTTATAAAATAACTACATAAAAAAAGATCATAAAAAGTAAAAATAACATGTAAAAACAGATCATAAAATAAAAAGAAAAAACATTAAAAAGGGGGGGGGGACTATAAAGCGAGTAGCAAAATCATAACAACTTACATGGACTGTTATTTTTCAAGAATGATTTAAAAATGTTTTCGCAGAGAGATTGCCAGATTACAAAATATGAAAACAAAAGATGAAAACAAAAGCGCAAATTGAGTGTAACAAGAGGGTTTTAAAGTGTCGTTCTTACTGCACTGCTGAAGTGATTTGTTATTCTGGGTTTTGATTTGTTAGTTACCAAGGATGGGCCCGAAATGGATGTGCGCAAGGTATACTGGATACTAAATACTAAATAATACTAAATATAATAATATAAAATAATAATATATTATATAATATATAATAATAATATATTATATTATATAATAATATAAATATAATAATATAAAATATAAAAATACTAAAAAATAATACTAAATTAATACTGGATAATTTTAAAAATTGATCATAAATAGTTTTAGAAGATAGATGTTTATTTAAGAAAAAATATAAAATAGAAAAGAGAAACATAAATTGCCTGCTTTGCAAATAATTTTAGCCGCGGATTTGCAAAATATGGATTAGCACATAGAAAAATTATTTAAATTATCAAAGAAAAAATTTTAATAGATAATTTTAACACGGATTTGCCCGAAATGGATTTGCACATGGAAAAATTAACAAAGAAAAAATTTTTTAGCAGATAATTTTAACCACGGATTTTCCCGAAATGGATATGCACATGGAAAATTATACAAATTAATAAAGAAATTTTGAGCAAACAATTTTATCCACGGATTTGCCCGAAATGGATTTGCACATGGAAAAACTGTATAGATTTACCAAAGGAATTTTTAGTAAATAATTCTAACCACGGATTTGCCCGAAATGGATTTGCACATGGAAAGATTAACAAGGAAAAAACAATTTTTAGTACATAATTTTAGCCACGGATTTGCCCGAAAAGGATTTGCACATGGAAAATTGTATAAATTAATAAAGAAATTTATAGCAAACAATTTTATCCACGGATTTGCCCGAAATGGATTTGCACATGGAAAAACTGTATAGATTAACAAAGGAAATTATTTAGTAAAGGAATTTTTGGTAAATAATTCTAACCACGGATTTGCCCGAAATGGATTTGCACATGGAAAAATTATATAAATTAACAAAGAAATTATTTAGTAAATAATTTTGGCAATGAATTTTGGCCTGAAATGGATTTGCACATGGGAAAATCATAAAAATTAACAAAAAAAAAATGTTTAGAAAATATATCCACCAAAATATACGATTAATTCAATAATTTTATATAAAATTTTATTACATTAGTTGGGTATCCATTGTTTTTTATCTGATTTTGAAAGAGTTTATCGATTTGTTTTTTGGATAAATAAATATTACTACATATTCTTTTAATTCTGTTCATTTCATTAAAAGTGGTATTTAAATAGATGCTCCTAGAAACATTAGAATTCCAAGTAACTAGTTTATTAATATTAAAATTAAAATCATTTCTTTTATCGTATAAATCAACAAGGCAGATATTTTCAACTTTCATAATACCCAAATCCAAAAAATTGAAATTAATATTATCATCATGATTACGAAGTAAGATTAATTCCTCAGGGTATATATCACTCAATAAAACAGTAAAATCTTGGAAATTAAAGATAATTAAGTCATCAATATATCTAAAAACAAATTTAATACTCAGAGTATAATTTTTTTCATAATAATGCAAAAATAAGTTAGCTAATACTTATTGTTTATAATGATACTTATTGTTTTTCTTAACTTTCTTAGTGTTTTCTTGTATTTATTTTTATATATAGTATATATATATATATATATATATATATATATATATATATATATATATATATATATATATATATATATATATATATATATATATATATATATATATATATATATATATATATATATATATATATATATATATATATATATATATATATATATATGTGTGTGTGTGTGTTCAAAATGAAGAAAAAAACAAAGAAAAATAATAGACAAATGAAAAAAAAGGGGGGAAATAATAAGTAAAAAAATAACAAACAACAGTTAAAAAAGGAAAAAAAAAGGTGAAATTTTATTTAAAAAACCGGAAAAAAAGATATAATCATTTCTTCAGCCCACACGATTATATCCGAAAAACAGAGTGCTCTCTGATATTGTATCACTAAAGCCGAAGCAAAATATATTAATACAATAGTGTGAGGATAGTGTAAAAATAACAACAAATAAAATAGATCACATGTAAAAACAGAAAATAAAAGAAAAGAAAAAAACATTAAAAAGGGGGACTATAAAGCGTGTAGTAAAATCATATCAACTTACCTTGGCAGAAAGTTTTTCAAGAATGATTTAAAAATGTTTTCGCAGAAAGATTGCCAGATTACAAAATATTAAAACAAAAGATGAAAACAAAAGCGCAAATTGAGTGTTACAAGAGGTTTTTAAAGTGTCGTTCTTACTGCACTGCCGAAGTGATTGTCAGTTACCAAGGATGGGCCCGAAATGGATGTGCGCAAGGTAATATTATACTGGATAATTTTAGAAATTGATCATAAATAGTTTTAGAAGATAGATATTTATTTAAGAAAACATATAAAATAGAAAAGAGAAACATAAATTGCCTGTTTTTGCAAATAATTTTAGCCGCGGATTTGCACGATATGGATTAGCACATAGAAAAATTATTTAAATTATCAAAGAAAAACATTTTTAATGGGTAATTTTAACACGGATTTGTCCGAAATGAATTTGCACATGGAAAAATTAACAAAGAAAAAAATTTTTAGCAGATAATTTTAGCCACGGATTTGCCCGAAATGGATTTGCACATGGAACAATTGTATAAAATAATAAAGAAATTTTTAGCAAACAATTTTACCCACGGATTTGCCCGAAATGGATTTGCACATGGAAAAACTGTATAGATAAACAAAGGAAATTATTTAGTAAAGGAATTTTTAATAAATAATTCTAACCACGGATTTTCCCGTAATGGATTTGCACATGGAAAAATTATACAAATTATCAAGAAATTATTTGGCTGTGGATTTACCTGAAATGGATTTGCACATGGGAAAATCATAAAAATTAACAAATAAATATGTTTAGTAAAAATATCCACAAAAATATACGATTAATTCAATGATTTTATATGAAATTTTATTACTTTAGTTGGGTATCCATTGTTTTTTATCAAATTTTGAAAGAATTTATCAATTTGTTTTTTGGATAAATAAATATTACTACATATTCTCTTAATTCTGTTCATTTCATTAAAAGTGGTATTTAAATAGATGATCCTGGAAACATTAGAATTCCAAGTAACTAGTTTATTAATATTAAAATTAAAATCATTTCTTTTATCGCATAAATCAACAAAGCAGATATTTTCAACCTTCATAATACCCAAATCCAAGAAATTTAAATTAATATTATCATCATGATTACGAAGTAAAATCAATTCCTCAGGGTATATATTACTCAATAAAATAGTAAAATCTTGGAAATTAAAGATAATTAAGTCATCAATATATCTAAAAACAAATTTAATTTTCCATATTAGATAAAGTCTTTTTCCATATTAGAAAGTCTTTTATACTTTTATACTTTTATAGACCAAATACTTTTATAAACAATATAGAATTAAACCAATTAAATATTTTGTCTTCTCCCTTAAGAATTATGAAGTATATAAGCTCTACGATCTAATTATAAACTTTTCTTTCATTAATTTACATTTCAAAATTCTTTGTTTCGATCTTATAAAAGCCAAAATGAGCAAAATTTTGCCTAATAAAAAGAAAAGTTTAGATAATTTATATTTCGTTATTAACTTTCAAAATCCTATTTTCGATAAGATCAAATTTCACAACATTTTTGAAAATTTTAAAGCTTTATTTCCATTAAAAGATTTTAACATAATTAAAAGTTTTAAATATAACAAATCTCTTGGTAGAACCATATTTAACTATAATGATACAGGCAAAAATTTAGGGAGTATTAATATATCCGATTATGAATGTCACTGTGAGGATAAATATTTTGATTTTGTTGATAAACATCATAAACATATTATTACTGGTAATTTAAATATCATAGAAAACTTGGAACTTAGGAATTTAATGATAAAAGGCACAAAATTTAGACCTATTTACCATATATCAATCAATAAGATTCTAAAATACTTTCTTAATGATCTCAATAGTTTTTGTTTAAAGTTATCGAATAGATTCTCTTTACCTTTAGGTATACTAACAGAATGGAAATGGGGAGTTTATTATTACTTTAAAAACTTTATTTTCAATAATAAGGATAATTTAAATAAGAATAAAAATTCAACAAATTTTTCTAATATTGTTCAATCAATTAAGCAATTTCAAAAAAATTTTGTAATTACTCCCATAGACAAAGCTAACAATAATTATGCTATATTCTGTAAAAAATTCTATGCTGGACTTTTAATTACGGAATTAAAAAATAGTAAAAAATTTGAACTCAGTAATTTCAATAATATTACTGTCATTAAAAAATTTTTAGCTTTTTACAAGAGATTAAAAATTAAAATTAGTAATATACAATTTCCTTACCTAATCTTCAGTCCTAAATTTTATAAAATTCCAGTATAATTTAGCACTATCACATGTGGGTCTAATACTTATTTAACTAAACCTGGCACCATTTTCTCTAACTACTTAAATAAGATTATTAACTATATTACTAAAGAAGGTTTCTCATGGATTATCACTAATAATCAACCGATTTTAGATTTCATTAAGCATAATAAAATTAATTCTATTGCAACTTTTGATTTCCAGGATCTTTTCAATAGCATTCCCCTTTCTAAACTAAAAGATGTCCTTTTGAATTATTACTATGATTTTAAAAATATCCTTTGTTGCGATTTTCATTATTGGGAAATTCTGATTAATTTTTGTCTTTTTAGTAATTATCTTTACAATGGAAAGGATATTTTTCTTCAAATTAATGGAATACCACAAGGATCTAATTATTCATCTCTCTTAGCTAACTTATTTTTGCATTATTATGAAAAAAATTATACTCTTAGTATTAAATTTGTTTTTAGATATATTGATGACTTAATTATCTTTAATTTCCAAGATTTTACTATTTTATTGAGTAATATATACCCTGAGGAATTGATTTTACTTCGTAATCATGATGATAATATTAATTTAAATTTCTTGGATTTGGGTATTATGAAGGTTGAAAATATCTACCTTGTTGATTTATACGATAAAAGAAATGATTTTAATTTTAATATTAATAAACTAGTTATTTGGAATTCTAATGTTTCTAGTAGCATCTATTTAAATACCACTTTTAATGAAATGAACAGAATTAAAAGAATATGTAGTAATATTTATTTATCCAAAAAACAAATCGATAAACTCTTTCAAAATTTGATAAAAAACAATGGATACCCAACTAAAGTAATAAATTTTTATATAAAATCATTGAATTAATCGTATATTTTTGTGGATATTTTTACTAAACATTTTTATTTGTTAATTTTTTTGATTTTCCCATGTGCAAATCCATTTCAGGTAAATCCATAGCCAAAATGTTTTGCTAAATAATTTCTTGATAATTTGTATAATTTTTCCATGTGCAAATCCATTACGGGAAAATCCGTGGTTAGAATTATTTACTAAAAAGTCCTTTACTGAATAATTTCCTTTGTTAATCTATACAGTTTTTCCATGTGCAAATCCATTTCGGGCAAATCCGTGTTAAAATTATCCATTAAAAATTTTTTTCTTTGATAATTTAAATAATTTTTCTATGTGCTAATCCATATCGTGCAAATCCGCGGCTAAAATTATTTGCAAAAACAGGCAATTTATGTTTCTCTTTTCTATTTTATATGTTTTCTTAAATAAATATCTATCTTCTAAAACTACTTATGATCAATTTCTAAAATTATCCAGTATAATATTACCTTGCGCACATCCATTTCGGGTCCATCCTTGGTAACTGACAATCACTTCAGCAGTGCAGTAAGAACGACACTTTAAAACCCTCTTGTAACACTCAATTTGCGCTTTTGTTTTCATATTTTGTAATCTGGCAATCTTTCTGCGAAAACATTTTTAAATCATTCTTGAAAAACTTTCTGCCAAGGTAAGTTGATATGATTTTGCTACTCGCTTTATAGTCCCCCTTTTTAATGTTTTTTT
This sequence comes from Parasteatoda tepidariorum, assembly GCF_982258835.1. Taxonomy (NCBI): domain Eukaryota; kingdom Metazoa; phylum Arthropoda; class Arachnida; order Araneae; family Theridiidae; genus Parasteatoda; species Parasteatoda tepidariorum. The sequence goes on from NC_141765.1 coordinate 75,450,449, forward strand.
CTTTTTATTTTATTTTATTTTCTGTTTTTACTTGTGATCTATTTTATTTGTTGTTATTTTTATAAAAATTTTTTTTAGTGCTCCTCACACTATTGTATTAATATATTTTGCTTCAGCTTTATTGATACAATATCAGAAAGCACTCTGTTTTTCGGATATAATCGTGTGGGCTGAAGAAATGATTATATCTTTTTTTTCCGGTTTTTTAAATAAAATTTCCCCTTTTTTTTTTCTTTTTTAACTGTTGTTTGTTATTTTTTTACTTATTATTTCCCCCCTTTTTTTTCATTTGTCTATTATTTTTCTTTGTTTTTTTCTTCATTTTGAACATATGTAAAGAGTTCTGTTTACTTGCAGCTTAAGCGCATTAAATGGGACTTATTTTTTTTCTTAACTTTCTTCGTGTTTTCTTGTTTCTATTTACTTATTATATATATATATATATATATATATATATATATATATATATATATATATATATATATATATAAACTGCTGTTTGTAGAAAATGCAACACCATGAAGGAATCATCAGAATCAAATGAAATTCGCAGCAAATGTCAATTATAGGATATTATGCAAATTAATAAAGTTTCAGAGCCATCGCGCGTGCGTGGCGCGCGCAGCGCCCTCTGAATTGATGCTGAAAGCGTATAAATAAAGTGCTGTAGCGGGACGTTGAAAATAGTCTATGATTATTTGTTAGTGGCAAACGTTTAGTGAGACCTGAGTATGCCTCCACGACGGAAGAATAAGAAATTCAAGCAACTTACGGAGTTTGAACGAGGGAGGATAATCGGCCTTCGAGAAGGAGGATTTTCCTATCGCGCAATAGCAGCTCGTATGCAGCGGAACAGTTCCACAGTGATGCGAGTTTGGAAGCAGTGGACCGACGAGCACCGAACAACTCGAAAAACAGGCACTGGACGACAGAAGGTGACGTCAGAGCGCGATGATCGACACCTGCTCCGCATGGCGGTGAATGATCGCACAGCTTCCTCCAGGCAGCTGGCAGCACATTGGTCTACTGCTACAGGTGTACAATTGTCGGCTTCGTCAATTCGTCGTCGTCTGCTGCGCCGTGGATTGCGTGCAAGGGTGCCATTATACAGGATTCCCCTCACGGCGGATCATCGACGGCTGTGTCGGCAGTGGGCTCTTGAGCACAGAGACTGGCGAGCTGATTGGCACCAAGTTGTCTTTTCAGATGAATCACGTTTCAATTTGTGGACCCATGATGGCCGTGTTCGTGTTAGACGTTATGCCGGTCAACGCTGCCTTCCTGAGTGTATTATTGAACGACATAGTGGTCGAACACCCGGAGTTATGGTCTGGGGTGCGATTTCGTATCATGGACGATCCAATTTGATACGAATTGAGGGTAATCTCAATAGCAACAGATACGTCCGTGAAGTGCTACAGCCCGAAGTCGTTCCTTTCCTTCAAGGCATCCCTGGAGCTATCTTTCAGCAGGATAATGCACGCCCACATGTTGCGCGGACTGTTAGAGACTTCTGTTCAGCACAACGCATGCAACTTCTTCCTTGGCCTGCTTATTCGCCGGATATGTCGCCTATTGAGCACGTGTGGGATATGGTTGGTCGGCGTCTCACTCGTGATCCGCGTCCTGCAGTTTCCAAAGACGAACTTTGGTTGCGCATACAAGCGATATGGAATTCTCTTCCTCAAGCAGATATTCAACATCTGTTTGACTCCATGCCACGTCGTATAGCAGCACTTATTGCAGCGCGTGGTGGCTGCACCAAATACTGATTTCGGACGCTTAATTTGTTTCTTTTGTTTTGAAAATTTCATCATTTATTTGTATCAGTACAAGTCGTTTCTGCATTAAATTTCATTTGATTCTGATGATTCTTTCATGGTGTTGCATTTTCTACAAACAGCAGTTTATATATATATATATATATATATATATATATATATATATATATATATATATATATACACATATATATATATATATATATATATATATATATATATATATATATATATATATATATATATATATATATATATATATATATATATATATATATATATATATATATATATATATATATATATATATATATATATATAAATATATATAATAACAGTGCTACATCCCTGTTATCATTGGTGTATTCATCTTTAAAAATGCAGTCAAAAGCCATAATATGTCATAAAAAGCTTTATTTAAAGTTATGCTGGTGGTTATAACAGTTCACATCTCCACTCCACACGGGAGGGGGGGGGGGTGAACAAGACTCCGGATGGTTACGGCGAATGTTTATTGGAATACATTATTCAGCAAGAGACATGCGAAAACCTTCGGTCCCGCATTAAATACTACAGAGATCGGTGTAATTAGGTTCCAGTCGTACATACCTTTGTAACTCTATGCATTATGGCAAATCATATACTGCTTCCTAACGTGGAAGTGAAAGAGGGACAGGATTCTAAAAATAACTCTTCCTTTGAAATATAAATTTAATTATTATTATACCATCTAAATAATCTACCTTTTAAATTTTTAACATTTTTTAGCCAAACTAAAGCAGCATGGTCAGTATGTATGGTGAATTTTTGGCCAAAAAGATAATGATGGAATTTCTTTAAAGAATCTACAATAGCAAGACATTCAAGTTCTGTAATTGCATAGTTTTTCTCATGGTCTCTTAAGGAACGAGAATGAAAAGTTACAGGATGCAATACACCACATTCATCCGTCTGTTTTAACACAGCACCAAATTCAACTAACGATGCATCAACAAAAAGATGACATTCATGATTAGGATTAAAAAATTTCAAAATTGGTTTACAACTAATAGCATTTTTTAAAAGTTCAAAAGATTGTTGACATTTTTCTGACCACACCCATTTTACATCTTTCTTTAACAAGTTATTTAAAGGATGTCGAATACTTGCGTAACTATCAATAAATTTATTGTAAACATTTATTGATCCGAGAAATCTTTGCAATGATTTTGCATTTTTAGGGGGCAATAATTTTTTAATCACTTCAATATTATGGTTATCGGGTGATACAATTCCATTATTTATTTCGTTACCTAAAAATTCTATTTGTTTTTGCAAAAATGAGCATTTTGAAAGCTTTAATTTCAAGTTTTCTTGTTTACAAATATCAAAAATCTTTTTAAGATGGCCTAAAAGTTCATCGTAAGAATTAGAAAATATAATGATATCATCAAAGTAGTTTGTAGCAAATTTAATTTTATGTTTATTTAAAATTCTACGAATTGTACGTACTACATAGTACGAATTGTACTATGAATTGTAAAATTCTACGAATTCTTCTCCTGCATTGCCCTTCAAACATCTTTTACCAAATAAAAATTTTTGCATCTCAGACAATTTAAATAAATCAGCATGAGTTTCAAAATTTTCAAACCAAGGATATGTCATGAAAAGCTTTATTTAAAGTTATGCTGGTGGTTACAACAGTTCACATCTCCACTCCACACGGGAAGGGGTGTGGACAAAACTCCGGATGGGTCCGGCGGATGTTTATTGGAATACGTTATTCAGCAAGAGACAAGCGAAAACCTTCGGTCCCGCATTAAATACTACTGAGATTGGTGTAATTAGGTTCCAGTCGTACATACCTTTGTAACTCTACGCATTATGGGAAATCCTTTACTGCTTCCTAATATGGAAGTGAAAGAGGGACAAGATTCTAAAAATAACTCTTCCTTTGAAATATAAATCTAATTATAATTCAATGGTATGTTTTTAGCCTTGAATTCCCAAAATAGAATATCTCTACGCTTACTCTTTCAAAGACATTTTATGAAGCCGAAAGAGTTTTAATTCTTTTATTAATACGAAAGTATTTATAATTTTTGCATTATATATATATATATATATATATATATATATATATATATATATATATATATATATATATATATATATATATATATATATATATATATATTATTTAACTCATAAGAGAAGTCGAAGGATGACCACACCAGGAGGAGCCAAAAAGTTTGTAACAAGAAATGGTATTCTAAGAAACAAAAGAATAAAGAGAAAAAAGAAAATAAAGTGGGGGCGCTGATATATATGGCAGCTTCGTCAGAGGAGCATGCCATATATATCATCAGTCAGTGCGGAAGCAGTTTCTGCGGTTGGCGGTAAATTACCACAAACAACCTTATCCCTCAAGAAGAAACCAACAATAGATCAGACGACCAGTATCTACCGTAATCTTAAAAAACAAGGAGGATGTGCATAGATGGGAAATAGAATATTTTGGATGAATTTAGAAATTTGCAGGTTGGAGTACAAAACTAGTGTGTGGGTTCGAGTATTAAACTAGTATACATATAAAGAAGGAGAGAAAAATCTGTCTATGAATGAAATATTTTTTAAACATATAGATGAGAAAAATAATAAGCTGTATGAACATTGGACTTAATAAATAAATAAACTTTAAATAATTAATTTAAATAAATCAATTGTAAATACAGACAGGTATCCGATTATATTTCAAAGTATTAACTACGTATTTTATACTTTTTCTCTTCAATTTTGACTATTATAGTATCTTAAATTGTATAGTATATTATATTTATTTATTTTCAGAAATTACTTCAAACTTGTTAGTACCGAAGAATGTGCTTTTTACTTTTTCCAAAGAAGAAGGATTCGGTGTAAAAAGTTTAAATGAATTAACAGGCGATATTGTTTGGGAAAATAATTTAACATCCTCTTCAGAATTTTTAGAATGTGGAAAATTTGCTTATCCAGATGAAGAATCATGTCTTCTTATGGACAATATTGGAACCATGTATCTATTTGATCCCTTGGATGGTAAGTCTCATTATTATCATCTGTTCAAAAGTATCCGGTTTGTTATGATTCCTCACTTGAACCATGTCCTTTTGACGCCTATTTATAGTACCTTAAATGAGAGTATAATTTGTCTATGGAAACAAGCTCAAATAACTTGAAATAACCACAGTTTTTATTCCAGATGAATGACTTTACATAGACAAATTGCACTAGATGGATTTGTTTTGATTTCCCAGTGTCTCGTGCTTTGAAAATTATTTTATTGTTTTCCGCCTGAGAATGTAAAATTTGGTGTTGTTTGGGGAACAAAAGAAGTGAACTTTATCGAAGTAAAATTAAACGAGAAAAGGGTGAAGAAAAAAAGAAATACGTATTAATATTCGATAAAACTGAATGTTATGAAAATCTATAAATATTAGTTATTTAAAGTCAATTCCCTAAAATACTTATTCATTCATTTCTACGAGGGTTGCTATTTATATTTCTGGCCTTGGCAACAGTAAGTGTTGCTAGGCGACCGCAGACGATTTTAATCGAAAGTTTGATATTTTTAAACATAAATTCAGCAGACGATTTACCATTATAGCTTCATTTGTGTTGTTGACAGTAAATTGAAAAGTTCTTCTCTTTCAAAAAATGGAATTGAATCGTGAACATTTTCGTGCCATTATTTTTCATAACTTTCGACGTGGATTGTCAAGAGAAGAGTGCTTCGATGAACTTAATTCTTTATTCAGCGATAAAGCACCATCCTACAGCACTGTAAAAAATTGGTATAACGAATTTAATCGTGGTCGATGTTCGATCCAGGACGAATCCCGTGCAGGTCGTCCAAAATCCGTTGTTGTGCCAGAAAAGATCGATGCTGTGCGTGAACTGATAAAGCAAGATCGTCATGTGACATACCGTGAGATAGAGGCGTCTTTGGACATTAGTATGACTAGCATCAATAAAATATTGCATAAACATTTGAGCGTAAAAAAATTTGCTTGCGTTGGATCCCGCATAACTTGACAAGCGCTCAAAAAAAAAGGCTCGTGTCGATTGGTGCGAGGAAATGTTGGAAAAATACGTTCAAGGTACATCAAAGGCTGTGTATAACATCTACACAGGTGACGAATCATGGATCTATGCATATGAGCCGGAAACAAAATAGCAATCAACTGTATGTGTCTTCCAAGACGAGGCAAAACCAACAAAAGTTGTTCGAGGAAGAAGCACATCGAAACAAATGATTGCCTGTTTCTTCGGCATTAACGGTCGAGTGGCAACAGTGGCGTTAGAGCAACGCAGGACGGTCAATTCTGAATGGTACACAACCATTTGTTTGCCAGAAGTCATCAGAGAAATTCGAAAAAAGCAGAAGAACAGGCGAATCATTCCTCATCATGCAATGCGAGCTCTCACACATCGACTCAAACAAAGGCATTTCTGACGGAGCGAAAGATCGAACTGATGGGTCATCCGCCGTACAGCCCTGATTTGGCACCCAATGACTTCTTCTTATTCTCTCACATCAAAAATAAATTACGTGGACAACGATTTTCGACCTCCGAAGAAGCGGTTGATGCATTCAAAACGCATGTTTTGGAGTTACCTCAATCGGACTGGAAAAAGTGCTTTGAAAATTGGTTCAAACGCATGCAAAAGTGTATTGATCATCATGGAGAATATTTTGAAAAGCAATAAAACCAATTTCGATCCTGCATGTTTGGTTTTTCATTATTAGGCCAGAAATATAAATAGCAACCCTCGTACTTAGTAGCGAACATCTTAAGTAAACATCTTAAAAACGGCCCCCGGAAATGTTTTTGGGCCCCTATAGCATGTCATATTGATCAAACTAAAAAGCTTCACACACATAAAATAAAGGTATTCAATAATGCTTTTTTATTACCCCTTTGGCAAGTTACTGATTTGGGATCATGCTAAAGAAAAAACAGTTAAAAGTAACATGCCAATAAAAATATTTAGAATCCTAAAAAAGGAACAAGATTAATATTAGCTAAGAGATTGACTTAGACGAGAATTATAAACAAATAATAACATTTAATTAAAGGAGATGAAATAAGTTACAAGCATAGACATACGACGTCCTACCCTAGCCTACACCGAGCTTCCACTGCCCGAGTAGATTACCGTGCACGTGAAGGATAATAAAGTTCTTATGCAGACATTTTGGGCACGCTTTGGCCTTAGTCTCTTCGTTCATTTTTTGAACTGGGAAAGTTCAGTTTGCGAACGGGAAAGTTCATCACAATTTACGAATGGGGAATTCACCACACCCCCAAAAAATCAATGCACATAAAATAAAGCATTTTTAAACGTGTGGTCCTAACTTAAAATGAAAACTTATAATTTAAAACCCTTACATGCATAATTTAAAAAAAAATAATTAGATGATAACCAGTTGTCGAATAATAAAATAATTTTCAAAACCAAAAAGCTAATTAAAATAATTAAATTAAAAAACATAAGAGTATAACAAATAAAAAACTCATAAAGTATAAATTATTTCGTCAAACTATTGAAAAGCCAGTTGTTTAAACATCTTTCAATGCCCATCAGACTTAATCAGTTTGAAAGCCCCATTGTGCTCAGTAATTATAAACTCATTCAATTATTTAATTAATTAGAAATACTTAAGAGAGTTGATGGTGGTCAAGCATATTTAAATCAATGTCCACTGGGTGTCCAGATACGTCAGATAGTGTATTCTCGGGTGTCACAAACCAATGAAAACTAACTTTTAATTTAAATAATTTGGTAAGGCAATTAAAAACGAGAGATTAAACAATCCCTTTGTGGCACTTGATCGAACTGTTTTATTAGTAGAGAAAATAATTATCGATGTAAATATAGTTAATGCTTATACTTACTTTGCAAACCATGAATATTGTTTAGTCTAATGATTGGATTGCACTTAAGACTCAATTTTAATGGAGTCTATCCTTAAATATGCTAATTAACTAAAGAAAACAGTAATGCAACTATTTAATGAAAAATAATTTATTGATAAGATTAACATAGAATGTAGATGGAGTTTTTTTACGTAAAGAAGTTCATTTGTGAAATTTTGTATCACAGCGTTACAATCCTCCAAACAGGATATTTGAATAAACGGGAAAAGTAGCGGTGTTTCGGCGGAACAATTCGCCGCACACACAAAATTTATGACGCATGTATACAAAGTTTCTTCTGCATTTGTCTAAATTTTATAGATAAATTTATTTTCATTAAATAGTTGCAGCCGTTTGTAATCGCTATATTCATTTTTTTATAATCGTCGTTGAACTGCTGATCCAAATTTTAAGAGTTTACGACTACAAATGTTCAACTCCGTAGAATTGTAATTTTGAATCCACTCCAGAGGACAAGGGAACTTTCGTATCGAGTAATGGGAGAAATTTGCCTTCGTGGAGGACATTTTGATGGAACTAACCCGCAGATGCGTTACATGGAGAGGCCACGAGAACCTCCCACGGTTAGCCTGAAGACAGGGGGACTCAAACCCATCATCCGTCAACCACTGAGGCTATTTCACGTCAGTACTGTGGTCCATGCAAGCCGGATGTGGAATTCGTATCGACTGGGATTTAAACCCGGTTCACCTCATTGGAAGGCGAACGCTCTATCCTCTGAGCCATCGCTGCTCGCTATATTCATTTTGAATTAACCTGTATTTTATCCCTAAAAAATGCTTCACCCCCCCCCTACGGATTCAGCCTCTTTATCCACAAATTAGGGCGGCCGCAATCTAGAAAATAGGATCGCAATAATTTAGGAAGAGAGCAGTCGAACGTTTAAACCTTAATTGTTAATTTAATTTTTTGTTGTTGTTGTTGTCGCGTATTTTGCTATATCTCGAAAACGTCTAAAGCGAATCAATGATTTATTGCGCAAAATTATTAAATTTGTTTATCCAAATATGAAATAATTTTTAATGAGATAATTTTTTGAGACAAGTCTGTCCAGAAAGATATGAATAACCCTTTCCAAGGTTTTCCACCAAGTTTTGCCCTTCCTCCGCCGAAATAAAATTTTATTTTAATTTTTGTGTCTCAGTACTTGGACTGGGTGATGTTAAGATTTTGGCATCGCGATGTATCATCGCGCTAACATCGCGATATTTTGATACATCGTGAGTTGCATTTTTTTTTTAAATAAACGTTGCATTTTTTTTATAATTATTTCTCAATATTTAAAGACGTGGATGTCTGCAAAATAGTGGTTAAAATACATTAAACGGCTAGATTGATCAACAGGATTTGCACACACACAATTAAAAGAAAACCCTTCCATAACTAAGGGATTCAACTACACTTCGATTCTCAATCACATTCGTATCCATCATGCCAACAAAACGATCAGTTACGATGTAAAATAAAATAAAAGATAACGATCATCGCTATAGCTATCACTTCTCACTTACAGAGGAGAATGCTCTTCGCGCGAGCTTGCAGACATGCATGTACTATCGGGAACATCGGGCGTGTAGACATCAACGTCAACGATACATCCGGAAATATTGTACTCATCTCAGTAAATCACAATTAGCGATGCTTCGAGAAATTGCCAATCCAAACATCGGGGCCGGGATAGCCTGATCGGTAGGGCGCTGGGCCCATATCCAAGAGGTCGTGGGTTCGATCCTCGCCGGCCGAAGACTCCCCGTGTAGTAAATGGTGACTGATGCACATTACATCTGTCGAGTCTCAAAGTCCTCCATGTTCCCACAACAAATCAATACCTCTGGGGGTACTGATCCAGGAGTTTCCTTGTCTTCTGGATTGGTTCAAAATTACAAGGCTACGGAGTTGAACGTAAGTAGTCGTAAACCCATGAAAATTGGGACGGCTGTTCAACGACGGTTATAAAATAAAATAAAATCCAAACATCGGATCGGCTATGATTACATAGAATCGATAATTTCCGATGCATTGATTTATCGCTCATTGATAAACTTGTTCAATAACACGTTAATAAAACATGACATAAATATATTTTAACTTTTAGGCAGAAAAATATGGGAAAGAAAACTGAATCTTAGCAATTTTTCTTTAACTGTTCTACCCGATTGTAATAAAGATGGACTTGATGAGATAGCTGTTGCTACGTCCAAATCACAAATTAGAATTCTTTCTATGAGAAATATACAGATAAAAGGTTGCGATTCTATTCCTGTTCATTTAATGGCCTGGAAGAAACAAAACGAAACTGATCTCATTTTTATATGCCAAGAGGGAGAAAATGGTACGTAACACTTTGTTGATCTTTCTTTACTCTAATAGCTTTTCCAAAATGGTAATACTTTCTGATTTAACACGCACTGCTGTAATAAGATAAGATAAATTTCATTTTTGCTGATTTTATGAGATTCTCTTTTATTTTTTGGTCATTTGTTTAATTTTAATTCCATAAAGTACTTAAGTGTTATTCCTTAAATGATGTCAAGTAATAAAGAAAGAAAAAAAACTCCACTAAAAGTATAACTTTCAGTAACTATTTATTATTTTTATTATTTTCTTCGAAAATGGTAGAAAAACTTTAAATGTTAAGGTATGCGATTTTATACATCATTTAAAAAATATTATTTAGTATGGCATTAAAAATTGGGGTTGAGTTGTACATCATATAAATTAATAAATGATTTAAGAAGGAAAGCATAATATATTAAAAAAGGCCAGGGTTTATTATAAATAAAAGTAATTGATTTCACAAATATTTAATTAATATATTTTTAATAATGTATACTATTTTATAACATTAAATGTTTATTAATGGAGAATTTTCCTAGTCTGCATAATTTTTGAATGATTATGAAACAAAATAATTATTAATAATGAGTGTATAAAAATTTATATTAATTAATTTTGCAATTAGTTATATTTTTAAAATTAAACAAATCAATTTTTTAAAAAAAAACTGTTTTATTTTTTTAAATAAAAAGTTTATATAGAATTACTTTATATTATTAGACATGAATCATAAATTGATTATTAATCTTATATTTATTTGATTTCATCATTTACTGGGTATAAAATATTTCTTAATTATGATTTTCTATTTTGTCCAGTGTGGGGATCGAACATACGCCAATAGCATCCTAAGAACATACGTCATATATTTATCTATTTAAATCTTGCAGGGAAAAATGTGTCCCACAAACTATTTATTTAACAGGGATGAGTGTTCACCCCGACTGATAAGCCCTACTTTATTTTTACCCCATCTCTTCCTTCTTGATTTTTATTGATAAGTTTTTTCCCAACATTTTTGTATCTCTATTTGGTGTACTATCTCTATTATTATAATTTTGTGGGACTGTCTGTATTTGGTGTACTAACTCTATTATTATTTTGATAAATTATAGTTTTCAAATGATTTATAAATCTGTTGTTGTTTCTAATCCCCAAGAGGTCCATCCCAATTAGACCAATTCCATAAGTCCAAAAATGTCCAGGAAGTCTAAAAACAGATGAGGTTTTGAAAAAACCTCGTCGATTTTAAAATCGATACAGTTTAGAATATGCTCGGGCGAAGCCTGAGCAGTCCTACATTTAGTGCAAAGTCCAAAAGTCTTTTGCCCCTGAACATACGAGAGACACCTCAAGTGACCACTTGCAAAGCGAGATAAACAAGTCTGCTGGCTTCTAGGTCCCTCAAAAAGCAAGGCACTTCCAGGTCGTTTTCTGAAATACCAACTATGCGGAGGAGGAACCCTCCAGAGGTCCATAAACATTTTTTTGCACTCTGAAAAGACCTCGTTGAAAGTGGAAGGTAGATCTGGCTGTAGAGGTTCCAAAGAAGCATCCTTAGCCAGTGAGTCCGCCATCTCGTTACCTTTGATTCCAACGTGTGATGGAATCCATTGGAAGTGTACTCCAAAGTCCGCAGAGAGCCTGAAGAGCATCCCCAAAATTGAAGCCGCAGCCCTGTCTCCAACATTCCTCCAGTTGCTAAGGTGTTGGATTGAAGATTTGCTATCCGTCAGTATCCATATATGCTTAAAGTCAGGCTCAGCAATATTCTCAACTCAGCAATATTCTCTTGTTTACTTTACATTTGAATTGAATAGAAATTTTTACTTTAAAAAAATTTTGTTTTTTTTCTTTAAAATTAAACTATATGTCATTTAGATCCATGTAATAATTAAGACGACAAAGAAAATAATTTAAAAATATTTAAATTATTCACTTCCTTCACTTCTTTTTCCCCTGAAATTCAATGGAGAAATATTTACGTAACTTAATCGGTTTAGAATCTGAAATTTTACTTAACAAAACCCAAAGGCACCCGTAGAAATATTTTCAGCAAGTGAAACCAGGGAAGCCTTTCATATAACACAACTTGCTAATACTTCTCTTAATGTAAAAATAGTTTTTACGTTTTCACATCAGAAACTTATAACAGTTTGATAATCAGTTAAGGGTACTATGTATTATACCAACAATGTTAGCCAAAAAGTTTACATATCATCTAAATTTCAAAATCGAAAAAAAAGTAGTTAATATTGTGTTTTATCAAAGTTAAATTTGCACAAACATTTAATTGCATTCAGGAATGAGACAAAAAAAGACATAAAATTTTTTACACTATCTCTTAAAAGTTGCCTTTAATATTAAAAATCAAAATTTGAGTACCATCAGTAAAATTTTTGAAAATAAAATTTTTGTTCAATGGAATTGCTTGTATTTCGCTGCTATGAGATTATGCATTACGAACCTAGTAAAAACAAACGAGGAGTTAGGTGTAAATATCTTAAACGGAACTTTAAAAAAAAGAAGATGGAACTAAGTTACTGGGATTAATAAATTAGCTACTGATTTGAATTTCACACCCGGCATGCACTGACCACAGTGCACAAAATATCCTCAGTGGTAAATGGATTATGGGTTAGAGCCCCCTTGCTGTCAGGCTAACCGTGGGAGGCTTTCGTTGTTTTCCTCTCCATGTAACGCAAATGCGGCTTAGTTTCATCAAAAAGTCCTCCACGAAAGCGAATTTCTCCCAATCCAGGAGTTCCCTTGTCTTTTGGATTGGCTTACAAATTACGAGGCTATGGAGTAGAACATTAGTAGTCGTAAACCCAAAATTGGGTCGGTTGTTCAACGGCGGTTATAAAATAAAATCAAGAAGAGGACTTTCCACCCCAGTAGATTTAAAGTGCACCTAGCATATGCACACTTTATTTGCTGTTAGGATCGAACTCCTAACTTTCCATCTGAGTGTGCAACTTCTATTTGCAGTTCCCTTCTCAAAATTGAATCGGATTCCGAGAAGTTTCTGAAAATTTTCTTGAAGAGCTGAAATTATAAAGGAAAATACTATTAAACATTAAATATTTTTTGAAGCTTAAATGCATTAATTCGAAAATGATTTTAAAAGTTTGTAATACCTTCCATGATGAAAAAACCATGAAAAATCCATGTATGGCCACACAAGAAGCAAAACGTAACACAAAGAAGGGTATTAGCTAAAAGAGTCTAACTCATAAGCACTCCCAAACAAACTATCTTTTCCTTTAAAAAAAAATTAAAATACAGAACTCTTAATACATATAAATATATAACTTTTTATAAATTAAATATATAGCTATATTAAAATATATAACTCTTTTAATTGACCTGAAAATAACTACTTGCCATGTAGCAAGTTAACAAAAAAAGTGGTCACTTAAATAAACGGTTATTTTCTTCCATTGCTTTATTTAAAAAATCTTTTTATTTAAAAGTATATCAATCGAAAGGATACTTTGAGAATCCATCAATTTTGGTTGATTACTCTTCACATACATTAAATACACTATCTGGCCTAAAGGACACCCAGTGGTATGAACTGTCCTGATTAATATGATGTTGCATTGATGACTGGGAAGTTTTTGATTCCATCACAGCTGAAGTGAGGATGGTCGATTTGGCTGGTAGTCTAATACGTCCTGAAGTAGATCGGGGCTTTTTGAACACCCATTTTGTTGTGCAAGCCTCGATGTGTGAATGCTGGCTGAAATATTGACATAGAGTGCATTAAGAGTTCCAAGCACAGAGGGGCCAAATCACGAGAAACAAACACTACCATAACAACCGGATACTTTTGGTGTATACTCTGCCCCAAATATTTTTACATAACGTTCCATAAAAGTCAGTATGCTTCACTAAATTTTATCATATATTTATATCATTTTTATTGTTGAATTAATTTTTATAGCCGTAGACTATTTCTAATCGGAATTTTTTTTAAAAAATGTAGCTCAATCAAAGTTTAAAAAAAAATGCAGAAAGTGGTTTTTAAATAAAAAGGGCTTATCGATATCGGTCACCAACTCAATAGGTTTAAGGAAAAAGAGACAGTCAGTTGAGTCTACCAACTACTGGTTATTAAATGAAAATTTAAATTTTCAGGTCTACCTTTTAGTTGGAGTGAGCATTTATGCATATTCTGATACGAAAATATATCAAATTCAATGCTTTTAATCGCCTAAGCTTATATGAAGCCAATAAAATGTTAAATTAGACCTTCACATTTTTTTTTTAAAACTTCGTGAATAAAACTTTTACCAACTTTCTAGCTCTGCTCTTCCCTCAACGTAAACACCATTTTGAATAAACCATATAATTATTTATTTTTTTAATCATTTATAAATTAATTTAAATAATGATGCATCAAAAACATGAACAGTCTATGTTCAAGAAATGTAAATAAAGATGTTTATTCATTATTTTACAATATTTTAGGCATGAAATTTTAATAAGGTAACAATATTGTTTGTCGTACGTATTAAACTTCAAACATTCTAAAATGTAACATTTTTAAATGAGCTTAAAGTAGCGGATTATTAATTTTTTTAAATGCTTTAACATGGCAAATTTGTATACTGACAATTAATTTCTATCTTTATCTTTGTTGCAGAAAAACTATGTCACACAGACTAATAAATAAGTAAACGTATTTTTACAAGTATATTTTGAACTAAATACTACTACTTATCATTTACAGTTAGACAACACGTTTTAACAGAGTAGTCAACTACTACGCAATCATTGTCAATAATGAACACAATCTTAATAATTACTGACTTTATTCCATCACTAAATTAATTGTTTTGGGGTTATTGAGTATGTACACTGAATGTTTCTCCTTATAATACTTTTCTAGCTGATTTTTTGTGTTATTAAATGATCATCAAAAGTTCACGAAAAAGTATCACGAATAAAAATTAGAATCCAAGATGACGAGAATTTTTAAGTTCGTGCTACGTGTCGAATCTTGAGTTTTCGAAAAATAACGTGTTAAAGTGAATCAAAAAACACAAGTTTATTCCTTTTTAAAACTCATGATGAAACTTTTGATTTGGAAACAACTCAAATATACGGCGTTATAAAGCACGACTTGAATGGCCAGATAAAAATCGTTCTAAAATCAAGTTTTGTCACAGCATTCCATTCCAACCGAGTTAATATTGATTTGAAGATCGGGAAAATGTGAAGAGAAACTCCGTTTATTATTCGTCAATAAAACATTTTCTTATCTTGTGTTTCATTGATTCATCGATTTTAAAGCATAATTTAAGTGAAAAATACATTCGCATAGAAGTCGGTTCAGAATATTATTATTCATCAATAAAACATTTTTTATCGTGTGGTTCATTAATTCAACGATTTTAAAGCATAATTTGGGTGGAAAAAACATTTGAAATGAATTTGGTCTAGACTATTTTGAAGAAATAAATTTCAATTGTCACCTTTTCGGGGCTTCTTTTTACCCCAAAGATGTTATATAGTTTGTCCAAAGCAAAAACTCCTCTAGCCATACCTCTGGACCCATGGAGGTGACTATGGTAACGAGGTATAAATATTTTAAGTAGAGGTGTGGGATCATTGTTTAAGGCAGGATTTGGTTCGGATCAGCTTGAGAATCTTTTTCTTTGGTCAATTGTTTTAGAAGCTACCTAAGTCAAAATTCTTAATGATCCCATAAAATTTGTTTGATTGTTTATGTTGGTTTCAATGCGATTCATGATGGTCCAACATACTTTTATAGTGATCCTCATCGAACATCTTACATTATGCGTTTTGTGTATGATATGCCAACAAACTTCCATCCTTCCATGTTGGAAATTGCTACATTAATACTATGATGGTTTACCATCGAGAGAAGTTTGATTTTCATGAACCAACAGTCCATGAGGATCCGTGATGGTCCATTATGGTTCCAACTGTACATTTCCATGATGGTTTAATGAGAATTCTTGTTAGTTCTCAGGAATATACATCAAAACAATATATTTTTTATGTTGGACCATCATAAATCAGACCGAATTCTTACATTGGAATGATGGTTGTTCATGGTTCATGATCGTTCCAACATTTGATTTCTAGTACACTATAGAAGTTCGTGATGGTTCATAATGGTACAACAATACATTTCTATGGTGGTTTAATGGAAAGTCTTGTGGGTTCAGCAAGAATATACCATCATAACCATTTGGGTTCTTTTATGTTTCTTTTATAAACTATGATGGAAATTTCTGATGGTTCAACATGAACAAACCAAGAAAAGAAATTGTTATTCTTATGTTGGATCATCATAAATCAGTCCGAATTCCTACATAGGGCTGATGGTTACTTATGTTGGCTACCATCACAAAAATATAGTGGTTAAGGGAATTATCGATGAGTACCATCAAGTTTATGTTGGTCCATCAATGAAAAACCATCAGAAATTTTGACTTGTGTATCGCTATTCTTGTTTTCATAGCAGGAGGCGGCCTCAAACTTTGAGGAAATTCTTACAGTAGACAAGCTATACTTTCCTTTCTATTAATGCACACATAAAAGAAAGCTCATTATTAATTGGAATGTATTTTAATATAGAAACGTTGATGAAAATTTCTCAAGAAGAATGGTGTAGAAGTGACAAAAGTGAAATCGCTAAAATGTCAACTCTAACATCAGAGTAAGTATAAACCTTAAAATTCAAGACAGAAAATAATTTTAACTCTAGAAATACACACATTTTCTTGATATTTTACTGAGTGAACAATTTAAAATACTAGCTGTACAGACCTCTATTGACTAAAGCTGAACTGTAATAACTAGAGCCCGGATTTTGATGACCTAAAAAATCTCAATTAATGCCCTTAAAAAGTGCAAAAAATGCCCTTATGAACTGCAAAAAATGCCCTTAAAATGCGAAAATTGCGCTAAAAATGCCTTATGACATGACTTAAATAGAAGTAAAAATATTGAACTAAAACAATGTTTTACTCTTTAAAATTATTATGAGTCGTTTCAAAAAATATAAAGCAATGCAATACTTGTTCTACGTTCATTAAAGTTTGACAAATATGTTTTAGATCCAAAAATAACAAAAAAAAAG
Source organism: Parasteatoda tepidariorum (assembly GCF_982258835.1). Lineage (NCBI taxonomy): Eukaryota > Metazoa > Arthropoda > Arachnida > Araneae > Theridiidae > Parasteatoda > Parasteatoda tepidariorum. The sequence continues at coordinate 75,467,650 of NC_141765.1, forward strand.
GAAAATATATTGACTCCAAAACATTTTCATTTTGTATAGAAACTTAAATGAATATAACAACTTCCATCTCATAATATTACTAAATATCAGAATTACAGTGGATTATTAAATTTTTTTTTTTAATATTTTGAAATGTAAACGAGCGTCTCTTGTCTGAAAGCAAATTTTTATACCAGGAGAAGCTTCTTTCAACGTCTACTGATGTTATTGGTGCGTACTTGAAAAGGACAGTCACACTTACTGACAATTCTTCTTCAATTTGAAAAGATGTTGCTTCACCCGTTAATATCCTAGAAATTTTCTTCATTGTTTAGAAGCCAGTGTAATAATAAAAAAAATAATAAAAATTAGAAAAATGTAACAAAAAATTTAAAAAATGCTTTAAAATGCAAAATACGCCCCAAAATTTTAAAGAAAATGCCCTATAAATCTCAAAAAATGCTCTAAAGGACAAAGAATGTCCAAAAATGCAAAAAATGCAAAAAAATGCAAATGTCATCAAAATCCGGGCCTTAGTAATAATCAATAATTCCAGCACTCCTTATTCAACTTCTGGTCTCAAAGACTGTATTATACAGGATAATTCTAAAGGTTATCACAAACAACTATTTAATGAAAAATAATTTATCGATAAGATTAACATAGAATGTAAATGGAAAATTTTTTTACGTAAGGAGCAGCGTAATCATTAGTAAAAATGTCCGTTAGAATTTAACAATTGTCATTCTGTTATCACAGTGTAGAGAAGATTTCGTCAATCAAGAACCTCCAAATGGGATGTTTGAAGAAACGGTATGTTTGTGCAAAAGGAAAAGTAGTTGAAGGTCATATGTTTGAGCAAATTCGCCGCAAGTATGAGCGAAACCCACGAAAATTGACGTACGAAGGCAGTAGGGAGTTACAAACAATGGTATGGTGCGTTCTTAGACAAAGGCTGCAACTAAAACCTTACAGAATTCAATTTGTGCAGCAATTGAAACAGGAGCACTACAGCAAACGTATGAATTAAGCTACGTTTATGCTGGAAAGCCTGGATGATGAAGCGGTGGCTCATTTTTAACGATGCAGCAACCTCCCAAAGAAGTGGGAAGGTTAACCAGCACAACTGTTGAATATCGGAAATGGAGAAGCCTTCCACTGTAAGAACGCATTTGTAATGAGCTTGCTTCGGTGACTGCACAAATGCTTCAGAATGTATGGCGTGAAATGACCTAGATGTTGTCCATGTGACCAAGGGAAGTCACATAGAAAATCGGTGACACATGTGTACAAAATTTTGAAATTTCTTCTACATTCTGTGTAAATTTTATCGATAAATTCTTGTTCATTAACTAGTTAGAACCATTTGTAATAACTACTCACTCATGTATAAAAGTTAAATAAGTACCATAGATCTGTGAATTTATTTTAATACGCTTTTACTGCTAATTTCATAACCTGTTTTGAAATTAGCTTGAAAAATTATTGAATAATTTGAAATTATTGACTAATATGAAATTATCTGCGAAATTTACACTTCTAGTAAAAGCAACCTGGAAGCTTAGGGCAAAATTTTAGGTTTTTAAAATTTTAAAGCAGGGGTTCAAAAAAAATGAAAATGAAAAAGATACCCAAAGAAAATCAAATTGTTCTTTTAGAGTTCTAACAGGATCTCATAATGATTTAAAAGGAAAACTAAATATTTCTATCCATCTCTCTTTATTCATTTTCAAAGATTAAAAAGAAAAGGAAATCTTAGACCACGCACAACCCAAAGTTTCTTTTTTTAGATCAATAAAAATTATTTAAATATTTTTAGAAACATTTTCTGTTTTACGACTGATTTTCAAAAGTCATTCGTCAGTCAATTAATCACTTTATAATTGGGTACTTGCACTTCCGAAGGAGAACAAACATACCCAACTCACATGTGATCTATGACGTCAGCGGCAGCTAATTGTCAAAAATAGCGTGTCAAAGTTGACTAAGTTTTTCCACATGAGTAAGAATGTTAATTAACGTAAAGTTAATTAAACACAGCTCCGTATCGCACATTAAATTTGTTGAAATATAATTTTTTCTTAGATTTATTATTTGTTTATACATTTTATTGTAACTGTGATATATTTTTGTTTTGTGCACCTGGCAACTTCAATGCACAATTAGTTTGTTTATGATCTACATGGCGTCGTCTTTATGTTAAGTGAGAAATATATGGTGAAAGAATCTTTGGGAGTGATTATAGAATGTATCACTTACATACTTGACGGGGTAAGTTAACTTGAAATAGAATGTAAAGAACAGTTACTAACGTAAACAACCCCCGTTTTCACAACCAATCAGGCTAGAGATACCCATACTATGTCACTTGTAGGCATCCCATTAAATTTATGTTTGAAATTCCATTAAAAAAGTTACTTATTTATGATTAACTGAATGTTTATTTATTTAGAAAAGTGGGAATATTATCTCAATCCAAATTTCTATCAATAACTGAAGGATTAATTTTATGGAAACATGATTTTGTGACAATGTTAAAAAATGATGGTCATCAGCTGTGGTCTCTACCAACCTCAAATCATAGTACCAAAAAGTAAGGAAAAATATTCATTATTTGATTAAAATAATCTATCATTTAAAACGTTATTTTGCCTACTGGTGAGCATCCATTTAAGTGAATGGACTAAAATTTTGTAAATAATCAAGTCAAAACTTTTAATGGTTATCCATTGATGGACCAACATAATCTTGATTTCAACCTTCAATAATTCCACTATAAACCGTATATATATATATATATATATATATATATATATATATATATATATATATATATATATATATATATATATATACAAGCAAATGTGTATATTTATACACATTTGCTTCAGTGATAAACAACTGGTCAAATTATTAGGACCTTGTTTCTTATATCATGTTATCCTTTCATGATTTATGTCCATGTGAGCTGATTTTGAAAAAAAGAAACCGAAGCAGATTCTGGTTTTCGCCCAACTTTCGGGGAGATCTTGTTTTCCTTTTTATTGATTTGTCCTCAAATTGCAACAGATGACGATACAATCGTCATTTTTGTGACCAATGGACCGTTCCTCCCCCTTCACTTATGTTGTTTAAATTATTCATATAAGTAAAATAAAGTAAAGATAAATAAAATTAAGTTTTTAAAAATGAATTGAAAATTTTATTTACAAGTATCCAATATACTTTAAAAGTTTATTTACAGAATAAATTACAATTTGTTTACATACATTTCATCATATAACAGAAATTATGCCTTTAAATATATTTTGCAGGGTCGGGAGGGTTTACTGTAATTTTAACGTTTCCAAATTTATTCAATTTTATAAGTGAAGCTGTTTGTTTGTTGCTATTTTTTTCGGCTAAATCTTCTAATGGCATGTATTTGACATTTTTTTGTATTCCCAATGCTTGTTTCAAGTTTTGAACTAGAAATTGTGACATAGAAGAGAGTTTTTTTTCTGTAGAACTAAGTATCAGGAATTTTGCTGTAGTGTGGTTGTAATTTGTGCATTTCGCAAGATTGAAACTAGGTATAGGGATTGTTCTGTTTCGGTATGCGGAACTGAACACCATCTGCTTATTTTCTGCCATAGAAAAACAAACGAACTTCAGAGCCACCACCGACCACGGAGTGGGGATGCAAGTAGGAATCTGTAACACCGATGCTGACCAATAGCTTAAACAATAGTTTTATAGAATCGTTAAGAATACGCTTATAGCTCTACTTGATACTAAACTAGATACATTTGTATATATATATAATGTTCGAATCCGCTACTTTTGGAGCTCCCATTCGCTGCATTTTTATCTCATGTTCTGACTACTCTGCCCGAAAATCAACCCCTGAAGCAGCCTCTACCCTTAACTAGGTGCCCAGTAAGTGACCCCGGGCTTAACTCTAGCCGACAGATGACGTTCGTGTCTAGCCGATTGCACACAGACCAATATGTAACCCCCGTTCACCTAAAGCACGGATCAAAGCAGTGATGGGCATCATTCACGAAAATTTTATTCATGACTAAATTTATTCAGAATAAATTTATTCTGAATGATTATTCATATGAACATTTAGTCATTATTCATCATTCATTATGCAAATGTATAAAAAATTATGAATAATGATTGATGAATAAACTCATTAGTCATGACTAATTTTTCTGAATAAAATTTTGAATAACCAGCGAAAAATGCAATCGATATGTCTTTGTCTATAACGAGATACAAAACATCGTTTGCTCTTAAATGTCTTATAATACTTTTAATTTAACTATAAAACTAAGACAAGTATGAATATTTATTTTTATGTTATTTTAACTTACTCCAGCATAACATACTTAGTTGTGCTAAAAAGTAGGTTTATAACAGTTTAGTTACTTAAGTTCATTTTAAAATTTTGTTCCAAAACCTATAAGACGCAATTTCTTATAGTTTTTGAAAGCAAACGATAATCTTATTTTAACTTTTTAAAACAAATTTTTACTTAAAAAATTAAACGCTTTTTTGCCATGGAACCATTTCTCAAAAGTATGCAATATGTTAGACAAGAGTAAATTTCCTCAAGCATTATATAAATATACTTGAAAAGGATTAACGTTTTATTTGTAGTTGTCATAATCGTAGTCAGAGTATTCCGTGCCTATTTTTGTTGACCAGTGAAATTATTCAGTTATTCTTGACTAATGAATAAAGGATACTGAATAAAGAATAATGAACGATTTATTCTTTATTCGAATAAAGAATAATGAATGATTTATTCTTTATTCAAAATATTTCTGACTAAAGAATAAATCTTTATTCATTATTCAGATTTTGAATAATTATTCATCATTCTTTATTCATTATTCTGAATGACAAATGCCCATCTCTGGATCAAAGTAGACCTTCAACTACCAGGATCCCCTTTTCCAGGGACACGGGTCTCCTCGCACGATGAACACGCTGTCTGTTACTTCCGATCAGGGTCTGATACAACACCGAACCAAGACAAAAAGCCATTACTAGTTAATTTGGAAACTAAAGCGAGGGTGAACATTGATAACAAGCAAAGAAGTATGATATAATTAATAAATATATAAACGCAACAAAAATGAAAGAATACCAATAGTCTAAAAATTAGTAATCTGTAAATGATAACCAGACTTTTTAAATAAATGGAATGGAATAATTGCTCACCATGACAATGTAATAATTAATGAAAATCAGAAACTGAAAACAGGACTGTTGCAAGAGAGAAAGAGTAAAATACTCAGGTCTAGCTCGGGGAACCGGGTGTGATATAGATATTCAGTGATCTCTTTATCTGACTCCAAAGCTGCCATGCAGGCTGCCGGATCTAAGGAAAGGAAATGTCCTAGATTGTCGGGTTTTTCTGGAGAAGTTTCTGAGGACCGAGGGACTACAAGGAACTCCAGGACATTGCGATATTCACGGCAACGAACAAGCAGATATGTTGACCAAGAAGTGCACTCAAGTAATTCAACAGCTAAACACTTTTTGCTCTTTACATTCCACAAAACTTCACATATAAGACAAAATTGGAAAGCCTTGCTCGTGTTTCTTCAAGAAGTTGAAGCTTAGACTAAAATATATTCAGATAAGCCCCATGAAAAGCGAAATTCAGACTCGTGGTCGGCCATGACTGTTTGGCGAACGACTTTCGCCAAATTAGCATTTTCACGAGTCCTAAATTGCCCACTATGTGGAAGAGACGAAATCATGGACATTTGTTGGTATGCACGACTCTGCGTCGGGGCTCCGGAGTGACTCAAGATCTGCTGATGGGACTTTTTCTCTCATTGTGTTCTTTTTTATTCTTGTTCTTTGCTAATCTTATAAGAGTTTGACATTAGCCATTGGAAATAAAAAATAAAAAGATTATGCGATGTTTGTTTAGTTTTACCTCAAGTTTCATTTTTGTGCTAATTATTTTTTATGAGAATTTTCTCCTTTTTTATTACCATCGTATTTACTTCCATTTTAAGTTCCGTATGCTTCTTAGATAGGTTGAAATTGCTTATAGTAACTTTCCTTCGTTTTAACTAGTTTTTCTTTTTTTAATTATTTTCTATGCTTAATTATACAGGGTGTTTTTCGAAGCTCTTTCGATAAAGAAAATAAAAAAGCCAGAATTTTAGCCTAATACTTGAGTTAAAATTTTAAACTGCAGTTACTGCAAAGAGAGAGTTGGAAAGTTTGGATCCTTTAATTTTAACTTCACTCTTCGATTATAGCCCATTATCTCGAGAACTTTTTGAGTGTATTGAAAAATGTTTACATAAAATTACAAAAAATATTTTATACACAAATTTTTAAGCAAAAATAATTTTAAATAGTTATTTGTTATTTTTTATTAGTTTATTAAATAATAGTAAAATGTATTGAACTGTATGTTCTACATATTTTTACATCCTTTTAATTTCAAAATACAAACTTTCAGAGCAATCGATCAATTAGTTTCTGTTTTATCAAATATTAAAAAAATCAGTTTGCTTAAAATTTTATTTATCTCGAATTATTCAACCGATTTCATTCAAATTTTGTATTTTACAATTTAAAATTACCTTCCATAAAATTATATAAAAATTTGTATGTCTTGCTATTTTATTTTATTTTATCCGTCGTTGAACAACTGAACCAATTTTCGGGTTTACGACTACTAATGTTCAATTCCGTAGTCTTGTAATTTTGAACCTATCCAGAAGACAGGGAAACTCCTGGATAAGTACCCCCAGAGGTATTGATTTGTTATGGGAACATGAAGGACTTTGCAACTCAGCAAATTTAGCGTGCATCAGTCGCCATTTACTGCACGGGGATTTCAAAAATCGAGATTCAGAATTTTTCTAACGCATATTATAAATATAAATATAAAAAATATTAAATATTTTATAACTATTTAAAACTATATTTTTTGCATGGCATTACCTTTGGAAAAACGAATTTTTGCAATTGTACGAAAACATTTTCGATTCTATCGAAACATAAAACGTTCTTGAGATATGACGAGGACAAAATGAAAGACGTTTTTATTTATTTATATCTGATATTAATATTGAAAGTGAACATCATTTCACCTTATTATCCTCTTTCAATCATAATCCTTAAAATTATCAAAGCATATGGATAACCACAAGCTAAATTCCCTTTCTATATAATTATAAAATTATTTTGCTATAATCAGCAATATTGACATATACTTCAAATGAATGTACAGTGCGCAAAAAAATAAATGGACCCACTGGAATAAATTTTAATCTTAAGTTCGGATCTTCATGTTCTAGGACTCATTCTTAATGGTTCGAGAGGGTGACATCAAATATACTAATTAATTAGTCCAAACGATATTTTAAGTTAGGAAATTAGATATAAAATTGTTAACCGATTAAACAAACCTTTTTTCGACGGATTCGGATTTCTGACCCCCAAAATATAGTAGTTTCAATCTAGAAATATTGTTTTAATAGTTTTTTCAGTAACGTGCTTGAAATTCAGGATCCTTTAATGTTAACTTTAGTTTTTGCGTATTTCGCTATATCCCAATTTTTTTTAGCGAATTGAAAAAGTTTTGCATACTATTCAAATCAGATCAATCAATCAGACTGATGGAACTAACCGCAATAGTGTTACATGGAGAGGAAAACCTCAGAAACACCTCACGGTTTGCCTGACGGCAAGGGGACTCTGGGCTGGTATTGTGAGCTCGAAGTCGACAGTCGATTTGAGCTTTTGGAAGCCGCACCAGGGGGAGCTTTACCTGATACTCTACTTTTCCCTCCCATTGCTCGATTTTTAGTATTCCAAGCAAATTTTAGTGGATCTTGAGCGCTCTTTTCGGTCGACGCGAAAACCATTGGTATTTTCAGTAGAGTAATGGCGAGCACATGGAATGCATTGATAATTAATTATTTTACACGGCTAAGTCTTCGGAGGCGACCGATATATCGAAACAGAGAAGATGCTTTTAGTCTTCATGACGATGTATTTTCATATTTTTTTCGATTAACGAAAAATCTTGTACGGTATTTATGCGTGAAACTAGGAGAGGACTTGGAAAAAGAAGCAAGGCGAGGAAACGTGATTTCAGTAGAAACGCAAATTAAATTTAATTTATTTTCAATATCATGAGCATATCTTTTTTTTTTTTTTTTTTTTGAAAAAAAAAAAAACTTATTGAATTTAATTTTCTTTGCTATATGCGAATAAATACGTATTTTTGGGATTGTAACAGTATATTTGATGAACTTAATAGGTAAAATTGTAAATGTTAATTTTTTCTGGCTAAAAATTTTGTAGAATTTTTTATTTTCTTATTATTTAATTAGATTATCCAAAGTTAAGTTGTAAATAATAAATATTGATGATTAATAACCAGAAATTGTCTCAATTTTCTTAGAAAATCTTTTACTCCACTGAGAAACAAGTGTGTCATTTTTTAATTACTTTTTATAATCTTAAAAAGACACTGCAGATAGGAATTTAATGTGTTAAATTACGCTTTTTATTTCTTTTTAATTTAAGACCTTGTAATTTTTATTAGTTTTATATATAATAAAAAGTTTGCTGTAATTTCTTTCATTTCTGAAGCAAGGTAGATAAATTTAACTTTGAAGTATTTTCTTTTTTAACCAATATGGAAAAGATATGATTACAAAGTGTTTTTGAACTAAAATTTCAGAAAGAAAGCAAATTAAGTTTTCACAACCTCGCATGTCTATGTGAGACTTTTTTCTGAATTCTTTTCAAAAAATTTCAACTTTTTTAAATTTTAAATAGTTAAATTTCTATTTCTTGTAGGTATTGTTTGCATTATTTCCAGTAAAAAAGATTAATTTTAAAACTAAATTACTTTTAAGTCCTATTCAACTTGTAATGTGGAATATTTGAATAGAGCTACTATTCATAACTGTTTATTACATTCATAGGTTTTATGTGCCTTAAGATTTTTTGCAACTATCCAAAAAAAAAAAAAAAAAGGAGCTTTCATACAATCAACAAAATGAAAAAGTTTTTAGCACTTTTGTTGGATTTTAGGTTCAAATCAAATTTACAGTGGTTCTAATATTACCATAAAAACTGAAAATGGGATATAAACAAATACTTAAGTGAATAATAAAGTATTTTATAACTATGAAACTATACTATAATTCACTATACTAAAAATCTTTGAAAAATCTTTTTTAACTTAAAACTAATATTGCTGAACATGGTAATTGTAATATGTAGTACGTAAATTGCTTGACAAATTAATAACTACATATTTCGAATCTCTCAAAGTGAATTTTTTCTTATAGCTAAAATTTTATAAAAGTTTTGTTAAAGAGAGTTCAAAACATTTTCCATGTAACAAAGAGGTCCATATAATTAACTTTAATGTTTATCTTTTCATCATTTGTTTGGTATTTATCAAATTTCACCCGTATAAGAATAATGAAGCATAAAATAAAAGTTTTACTTGAAAATAGAATTTAAACTGCAAATTATACTTTCTTTTATTATCAACACAAATAAAGTGATATAAATACTACCTTCGTAAATAAAAAAAAGCTTTCACTCACCTCTATTACGAGTATTGTAATAGAGGGAGTAAATCATAATTAAGAAAATTCGTAATTTTCAAAGGGCAAAGTGAAAACCATCTGTTTAGCAACATAAAGTGATATGTAGCAAGAATGCTGTTGATATTTAAAAATTTTAATTTCTTTCTGGATCTTTTCTACTATCCACATAATATTAAACGCAATTAAAAGTTCAGTTCTTTAAAAAAAAAGAGAAAAAAAAAGCATACATGTGATATGCCAATACGATGTACTCTTGTAATACAATTCTGAAAAACAAAATTTGGTTTTTTAATCGCTATTAGAATAAGCAAACCAAAGATCTAATTGCAACTCAATAACACATGCTAATAATAATAGCACATATTAGATTTTTAATTATCAGACTTGTAAATAAAATTTATCTAATAGGTCAATGTTTATTATTATCAAAAATAACAAAAAAAAATATCATTTCGGAGATGTATATAAAATTTATTTAATAAATGTAAATATCAAATATTAGTGCAATAAAATAAAAGTAAAGTTTGCAATATTTAATCTCAAATAGATACTGAACCAAAATGCCTTTTTCAACAGCTTGTCGAGCGTGAATTGCATCAGAATGCTTCCAGCATTTTTATTGACTGATAGCACGGAAGAAGCTTCACCCCCACTCTTCTCATGAAGTAGACCAGTCCACGAGCCTACTCCACTGATATTAGCGTTCAGAATACCGAAATTCAAAACAGTGGACGGTGTGACGTCAGGGGAAGGCGTCACTCGGGAAATTCTACTTCGACTAGTTATTTCTTTGGTATCCGAGCCCTGACCCATGATCCGTCTGCCACTGAGGATATTTTGGGTCAGCATTGTGGTCGGTGCAAGTCGGCCAATACAGCAAGTCGAACAGCCATCTCTGGGAATCGAACCCAGTTCACCTCATTGGAAGATGAACGCTCTATCTTCTGAGCCATCACGGCTCATAATAACCTACTTCAAAAAAAACAAAAAAAAATAGGGAATCTTACAAATTACTGTAGAGAAAAGCACCTACTTCAAAAAAAGGGAATCTTACAAATTACTGTAGAGAAAAGCATTTCAATTGAAGGCTAAAATATGTTTCTAATAAGTCTTTCCGACCGCATTCTAATCTGTCTTGTTTATTACTGTGATTTGTCAGATTTTCTTTTTCCCCAAATATTAACCCCTTATGTGATACTACTTTGTTTTCATTTGGATAAGAATTTCAAAAATACAATTCTTGTATAATTATTATTATTTTCAGCCGTTTTCTTATGAGTGGAAAATTTAGAACAGATAAAAAGGAAGTTTTTTTGTATAGTAGTGACATTTCTTCCAATTTTCAGGTAAATAAACATTTTTTATTCTTTTTTACATGTTTACACTCAAATGTTTTTTGGGAGGAAATTTTGGTCTGCAAGTTTGAGTATGTAACACATTGGAACGCGTGCAGTAAATGGATAATCACATTGTGACAGAAATTAAACAAAAAACGCAATAAAGTTATTTAAGTTAACATAATGTCAAGATTCAATTAAACTATGTACATTTATTTATTGACTCCACGTTCAATGGCAAAATTGATGCGCTTTCTACTTTTAAAATGTTCAAATACCCGATTAATTAAAATAAATATTGAGTTCAATCATCGCATTCATATAATTTTTTTTACAGAGTAAAATTTTTGTGTGCATCTTAACACCAAAAATGGTGGAAACTACATATGCTTATAAATCACAGAGAGACGAATTAACAGAATGGAAGCTGATGGAAATTACACTATATAATATGTAGTTCACTGAAATTAAAATAAAATTAAATTTAACTAATTTTTTTATGCTATTCTCGATCATTTATTATTCAAAGGTCCCGCAGTGGATTGATCGTAAAGACACGGTTCCCAGTAGAACACCGAAGTCAAGCATCACTGGCTGCGGTCAGTTAGCGGGTGGGTGACCACTTGGTTCAGGGAGTGCGGTATTGGTCCTCTTTAAACTGTTCTACCATAAAGTGCTCGACTTCGCGTGCAGGTCGTTGGGCTACCGAAGCGGGGATGCCATCCCCTCTGCAGAGGATTGAATTAGTGAAGTCATGTCTTCGGATCATCCTCAGGCATGCTCCCCAGATCGTCACTAATATCCCATTGTGCAGCTCTAGTGCGACGTAAATGAACTATTACTACTACTACTATTATTCAAAGCTAAACGCTTTTTCTCACTTTAATATCCACATCTTCTCTTTTAATGTATTTTTAGTTCAGTATGTATAAATTAACATTTTGGATTTTTCCCTTTAATTGAACCGTAGGAAGGACTTTTTCCTCAATAACATAGACCAATTAAACAGACCAAAATATTCAGATTTCAATTATTCCCTAAGACTAAACATATTACGGATTTATTTTGCACGACCTTCCCTAATTTTTGTTCCGAGACCACTTCGATTTGTGTTTCACCTGAATATTCTTTCTCTTATTATGATCTTTTAAATCGTGTGCCAGTTTGTCCTACTCACCCGACTGCTCTCTCCACACACACACACACACACATATATATATATATATATATATATATATATATATATATATATATATATATATATATATATATACATTCCGCCGGGAGACCCTAGCTGGTCCTGCACGAACAGAACAGCACCTACAGCATGAACCCGAAAAGCCCACGGGCGAATAGCAATCTAGTCTTTTGTAAAAATCCAAAATTTCATTAAAATACAATAGAACACAAGGTATGAAATTGTAATAAAGTCAATAAAATCTAAGAATACAATAAAATCGTTAAAGTATACATTCGAACATTAAAATGGTTAAACTATAAAATATTAATTAAAATGCAAATGTTATTAAAATATAGTTTGTCTAAAGTAAAAACTGCCATAGCTATACGTGTTGACCTATGGAGGTACATGGTAACGAGGTATAACAATTTAAAGTAGAGGTGTGGGATCATTGCTTAAGACAAGGTTTGGTTCGGGTCAGTCAGAGAATCTTTTTCTTTGGTCAATTGTTTCAGAAGCTACCCAAGTCAAAATTCTTAATGGTCCCATAAAATTTGTCTCGAGTATAATAGTTTTCGATAAAATACATCTATTTACGACGATACAATTATTGCATTGACTACAAAGGCTAACTAAATATTTAATTTATGACGATTCAAAATTGTTGTAATTTGTTTATTGTTACATACAAAGGAGAGGTATGCTTGCGTAAGATACTGAATTAAATATGATTGTTGTGACTAGTCATTAAAGTCCAGCATAATAATATTGTGAAAAATCCAGAAAATGTCTATTTTTTAAACAGTTAATAAAAAATTGGAAAACTGTTACACTTAATTGTAATGATAATTGCAATTAATTACTAAAGTGGAAAATTGTAAAAAGATTCCAAAGTCGTGCAATTTTAATAATCATCTGCTTTGAAATATGTTACGTACGCAATTTTAAACTTATTTTGATAAAAAAAAAAAAAAAAATACGCATCAAGAGGGTTAGCATACTTTTTACAGAAATTGTGAATACAAATTTTTCTTATATTTCGGCATAAGAGAATAAGAATGACCAAGGAACTTTCTGAATAATTTCTTTGCTTCCAGAATCGAAACATATTATTGCTTTATAGCTAAAACAATTAAATTATTCTTATTTATTTAAGTTTGTTGAGAGCGGTATCAAGTATAAGGATAAGCCACGTTTATTGCATTAAATAATATAGCTTGAATAATTTGTTTCAATCAAATTATTTAATTTTTTTAAGCAAATAAGGGTGTAAAATACACCTAAAGTATATTCTAAAATATATCTAGAATAAATTTTGAAATCGATAAATATAAAATACGCTTTCAAACAATTTTAAGTCTAACGGAAACGTTAACTTGACTTAATTGACTAACTTGAAGGATATAACAAGTCTCCGGAGAAATCTTGCATTTTTTTAAATTTTTTAAATTTGCAAATAAATATGAATGGTGTTTTCTACGCTAGGGAGCTCTGCAAGCTCTTAAATGCCTATGGATGGTGTTTTCTACACTAGGGAACGCTGCAAGCTCGGTACCGCCTAAATTTCCGGGTTATTGTTTCTGTTGTATTTTAAAGCCATTTGGCATCGTTGTGTTTTGAGATTCTTGCAGACAATGTATTTGATTACTTATTACTTGTGTTTACAATGCTTACAATACTGGTGTTTACAATGCTAAAAGTGTTAACACTAACGTAAGATGGTGCGCAGCTTGCAACAAGAACAAACAGTAATAAACTTATGGAAAGAGGCCATATCAAGACTGCCAAAAAAGCGAGTTATTCAAAATCTAGCAACCATGTCACCTTTTTTAACAATATATCTCTAAAAAACTAAAACAAATTTTCACTTCAAACTCGCCAGAATAACATATTAACATTAATATCTTATGAAATATGACACATTTGAGCTCAGAAATTATCTAATTTATTTCTTTTATTGAAAACAAAATTATCTGTTTGAAAACATCGCCTATCAGAATAACCTGTAGTAAGCAGCTGCAAACTTTTTAACCGGAACTAGAGTAGGTGCCGAGCTCGAGATTGTTTACATTTCTATTGAAAACACCATCCATATTTCTGGGTTACTGTTTTTGGTGTGTTTTGAAGCCATTTGGCTCACAACGTGATCATTGTATTTCGAGATTCTCTTGAATAGTATTTCTTGTATACGTGTATTTGTTACTTGATTTATTATTTGTGTTTAAAAGAAGAATCAATATGAAAATCATCATTTCAGGACGTAAGAATTGTTATTTGAAAAAAGAATCCTAATAAAGCACCTTCGGATCATCCTCATCAATATACCAAAATTTAATCCTGAATAATAATTTGTAAAAGGCATTTAATCTCGCCACTCAAGCTATATGCTAGCACTAACGTATGATGGTGCACGACTTGCACCAAGAACAAACAGCATTAAACAAGTAAAAATAGGTCTAATCAGAACTGCCTGAAAAGAGAGTTCTTTCAAAATCTAGCAAACATTTCACCTATTTTTAACAACAAATCTCCAAATAACTTAAACGAATTGTCACTTCAAACTCACCAGAACTACTTAATATCAGTAATATCTTATGAAATACTGCAGATTTGAGCCCAGGAATTATATAGTTTATTACTTTTATTATAGATACAAAATTATCTGTTTGAAAATATCGCCTCACAAAATAAGCTGTAGTAAGCAGCTGTACACTTTCTAACCGGAAGTAGAACAGGTCAAGACCTCGAGATTGTTGTTTACATTTATACTAAGCGCATCTTTGATAAACTTTTTGGCACCTTGGCGTTTGTAGCTACAAAAAAGAAACCTGAACTTGATTGTAACTATTCAAGATTAATTATTGATGGCTACGAGTTCAGTACTTGCATGAAAATGTAATTTCCTAATTTTACACGTTATTACGTACATACATGTTATTTTCAATCTGAAAACATCTTACCTTTCACCATCTGACTATATTCCAAAATGACCTCTCTTTATGTGTTTAAAATGCTTGTTATTAAGTGTAAGTGTTAAAAAGGGGGTTGAAAATTAATAATAAAGCAAAGGAAAATAAGAACACTATCGATATCTTACAAATTACAGATGAAAAAGAGGACCGAAAACATGAATTTAATCGTAAAAATATTTTAAAGGTTACCGTCACCTCTATTTTGAAGGTCAAAAATCCAAATCTTTCGAAAGTACGTTTTTTTGTCGTATTTCGTAACTTAAAATATCGTCTGCGCTGCTCTAATTGATTAGCATATCTGAGGTCAGACCTTGGAATCATTAAGATTGAGTCCGGCTTTATGATAATCCGGCCATTGGATCAAAAGGTGTTCAGGATGCTCCGTTTTATTTTGCGCACTGTTATTAAATAAACATTAAAAACGTATTTCCATATATATCTAAGTCTGGCTGAGCAAAGGTAGGCAATAATTCAGTTTATTTGTTTAGCAGTCGTGTAGTGGACTGATCATAAGATACGGCAATCATATTGGGATTGGCAATTTTTCGAAGCATTGGATATTGTGTTTTCCTGATATTTGTACGATATTTTCCGATGTATCGCTGACGTTGATGTCTACACGGCGATGTTGAGCATTGCTCCCGATAGTATATAGATGTCTGCAAGCTCACGCCTAGAGCATTTCCTCCGCAGGGACGTAGGTAAGGGGGGTGTTCAACCCCCCCCCCCCATTGTACAAAGCAATTTTTCTTTTTTTTAATACTATAGATAATTTTTCCTTAATTTTAGAAAATTTTTATATATTTTATTTACTGAAGAAGAAAAAATGGAGAATTCCCATGAAATTTTATTTTGAGGTTTTTATTAGTCTCTAACAGAAATAAAATAATCATTGCTGCCTCCTTGCTACCCATTCATCAAGAGAGCAAGAAACGCTTCTCTTCAGTGATCAAATTAGCTAGCATCCTTTTCCTCATTGATTTACCACCCACAAAGCTTCTCCCCTCCAGTACAATGAGTAACAAAAATTTTCTATTTTTTTTCAGAAAATATTTATGTTTTTACGAAAAATTTTCTCTTTTAAGAAAATATTTTTACTTTTTGTTAAAAATTTGCCAGTTCTATAAAAATATTTCAAACTTTTTAACAAAATTTTCTATCTTTTAAGAAAATATATATGCTTTTACAAAAAAAATTTCTCTTTTAAGAAAATATTTCAAACTTTTTAAGAAAATGTTCTATTTTATCAGAAAATATTCATGTTTTTACAAAACATTTTGTCTTTTAAGAAAATATTTTTACTTTTTGTTAAAAATTTTCTATCATTTGAAAAAATATTTATGTTTTTACAAAAAATTTTCTCTTTCAAGAAAATATTTTTGCATTTTGTTAAAAATTTGCTAGTTTTGTAAAAATATTTCAAACTTTGTAACAAAATTTTCCAGTTTTTCGGAAAATATTTTTATTATTGAGGGAAACTTACTAATATTTCAGAAAATATTTTTATTTTTACGGATGGTTACGGCGGATGTTTATTGGAATACGTTATTCAGCAAGAGACATGCGAAAACCTGCGGTCCCGCATTAAATAGTACAGAGATTGGTGTTATTAGGTTACAGTCGTATATGCCATTGTAACTCTACGCACTATGGAAAATCATTTAATGCTTCCTAATATGGAAGTGAAAGAGGGACAAGATTCTAAAAATATCTCCTCCTTTCAAATATAAATCTAATTATTATTCAATGGTATGTTTTCAGCATTGAATTCCCAAAATAGAATAGCTGAAAGAGTTTTAATTCTTTTATTAATACAAAAGTATTTATTATTTTTGTATTATATATATATATATATATATATATATATATATATATATATATATATAATACAAAAATAATAAATACTTTTGTATTAATAAAAGAATTAAAACTCTTTCGGTATATATTATATATATATATATGTATATATATATATATATATATATATATATATATATATATATATATATATATATATATATATATATATATATATATATATATATATATATATATATATATATATATATATATATATATATATATATATATATATAATTTGTATTTCGATAGAGCGGCCGCGGGCGTTGCAACATTTAAAAAATTACTTATCGCACTAAATTAAATCTAAATATCAGAGAAACAATTAATTCTTTTAAATTTGTTGACTTTAAAAAAAAGTTTTCGTTACTTAATAATCAGTATAATACATTACGTGTTTAAATATTTTATATGCTTATATGCACTCACACATATTGCATATATATTATAGTTAAGCAGGGTTGAAATATATATATATATATATATATATATATATATATATATATATATATATATATATATATATATATATATATATATATATATATATATATATATATATATATATATATATATATATATATATATATATATATATATATATATATATATCTTAAATTTTATTTTTAAGAGAAATAGATGGTACCCCTTACATTTTTAATAATATTAAAACTTTTTGCTAAACAAAGATTTTTTTCATTAGTTTGTGTTGACGTAAATCATAATTAAGGAGTTGGATACTTCAAGTCAAAGCACAAAATATCTTTAAGCTCTTGGAATTAAAGCATTATTTTTAAGGTAGTTTATTCTTTTATTTAGCTTGATTTCTTTTTTCTTATTCAGTGTCAGACTTAGTTTAGTACAGCGTAATTATTGTTAATTTTATTTGCTTTCACGAGATTATTTGCTTCACACGAGATTATGGTTAACAAATAAAAATTTTGAGATCATTTATGAAAAATTGAATGCGATTTCAATGATAAATTTTTCCTATCTGTTTCGTGATTCGTTTTTAAGTGATCTGAACTTTAATAAAATTTTCATAAAGAATTTTAATAAAGTTAAACATAAAAACAATTAAATTTCAATTTTTTTTATTTTTTAACCATAATCTTGAGTAAACAGTGTAAGCAAATAAAATTAACAATAATTACGCAGCAATAAACTAACTCTGACCCTAAATAAAAAAAGAAATCAAGTTAAATAAAGAGTAAACTACCTTAAAAATAATACTTTAATTCCAAGAGTTTGAAGATATTTTATGCCTTGAATTGAAGTACCCAACGCCTTAATCATGATTTATCGTCAACTCAAACTGATGAAAAAAATCTTTGTTTAGCAAAATGTTTTATGATTATTAAAAATGTAAGGGGTAACATCTATTTCTCTTTAAAAATAAAACTTAAGTAGAAATTGCTTTAAAAAATATCATCAAGTCATTATTGTCGTACATGATACAAACATTTAAGATCGGAATGGTAAGAATATTAATTGTATTCCATTCTATGGTGAAGCTTAGACAGGAGTTGATATATATATATATATATATATATATATATATATATATATATATATATATATATATATATATATATATATATATATATATATATATATATATATATATATATATATATATATATATATATATATATATATATATATATATATATATATATATATATATATATATATATATATATATATATATATATATATATTTCAGCCGTGCTTAACTATAATATATGTATAATATGTGTGTGCGTATAAAACATTTAAACACATAATGCATTATACTGATTAAGTAACGAAAACTTTTTTTTAAAGTCAGCACATTTAAAAAAATTGTTTCTTTCATATTTAAATAATTAAATTTTGTGTGATAAGTAATTCTATAAATGTTGAAATGCCCGCAGCCACTCTATCGAAATCCAAATGTGATCGTCCGTGAATTTACGAAACACGGATTTTTTCATTCAATATTTATTTACGAAATATTTTGAGGCTTTGTATCTAATTTTTTTTTTCATTGTGCTGTATATCTTTTGCATTTATTAATAATTTTTTGTTACATTATTAAAGTTTTACACCTTCTATTTAATAATGTAGTTTAACAGGATGTTATTGAAATAAACAAAAAGAAAAATTTGCGAGAAGATATATTCATTTACCGACTTTTGCGAACGTACTATATATCTACGAGTAATTTTCGTTAAATGCGGACAATTTAATGTAACTGCCATTGAAATCTGATATCATAGAATAAAATGACAATTTTTTTTAAAGTTTATTTAACACCATTATTATTAGCTTTTTGGAATGATTTTAGGCATTGTCATTTTCCTGCATTCTCTTAATAATTAATATGAACTATATTATTCAATCTGAGCTGTTTAATGAAGTCTTGTGATTAATAACACAAAGAACAACTAAAAATGAAATGGAACATGGAAGTAAAAGCTATAAAATTATAAATTGTAATTTTTCTGGCACTTGAATGCCAAGGAATAATTGCAAACTACTAAATGCTTGTTAACTATTGTACATATAAGAATATAATAATATGGTATAAGAGTTATAAGAGACTATAAGGTATAAGAGTTACTTTAATAAACGAGTATTTTTTTTAAAAAAATATATATAGTATTTCCAATCCAAAAGGTTAAAAAAAAAAAAATTCCTACGTGTCATATTTTCTGAAAATTACCCATATATTCTACTTAATAAAGAATTAATTTTTTTATATATTATTTTGGCTGCTTAAACGCATTATAATTTGCAGTGAACAGATGAATTTTTATTGATATTTTATGCGTGAATTTTTGACAATAACAGTGGTTTTGTTTTAATGTTCTTTTTATTGGAATTTCGCTTATCTCCCAATCAATGGGAAGCACTCAACGACGTTTATGGCTTGTCTTTATTTTGATCTTCATTTAGATCACTGGTTGTGATTTTTAGCTTTTAAATGAAGCTTTTACAGTGAAAACTTCTGTATTAGATTATTTTATCTAAACCAAAAAGAGTTTACTTGTATGTATGTAACTGGTTTAATTAAATTACATCTAGATAATAAATTCTTCAATCACAAAACACTCCCATGAAAAAACTATACCTACATGCTTGTTCCTCCGTAAGTGTGCAATGATAGTTCTGGCGATGATCGTTATCTTTCCGCGTCTTTTTTACATTGTGGCTCATTGTTTTGCTGACATGATGAATCGCAATGTGATTGAGAATTGAAGTGTTGTTGAATTTCTTAGTTATGGAAAGGTTTTCTTTTAATTGTCTGTGCGCAAATCCTGTTGATTTTTTTTTACCATCAATCTAGCCGTTTAATGTTTTTTAACCGCTATTTTGCAGTGACATCCACGTCTTTAAATATTGAAAAATAGTTATAAAAAATTCAATGTAAATTTTTTTGAAAAAAATGCTACTTACTAATTTCGAATTTACGGAATACTTAATGTAAAACATTAATGTATCGAAACATCACGAGATGGATCACAATGGATCGAAATATCGCATTGTTAACGTGACGACACATCACGATGCCAAAATCTTAACGCCCTGTAGATATCAAGCATTACTGACATCGTTCAGTGAACAGGTGGATGACCACTTTGATCAGCCTGTGACATTGGTTACGGAAGTCCCTTACGAAAATTTGAGGTATATTTAAGGTTGATTTGAGGTATTTTTTAGGTTGCTGAGGAAACAGCAATAAAAAATTATACCTCGTAAATCTTGTAATTAAGGTGTACGAGGTTGTTTTATTTATATTTCAGCTTATTTTGAGGTTGTTTAAAATCAACCAGACTGATGAGGTGATTTCCAAAGTATACCAGGCTGATTTTCTGACACTTGTAACAAAAGAAGTATTTTTGAGGTACAAAATTTTTTACCTTATTTCAACTAAAGAGAGTGAGGTATTTATTGAGGTATATGAAGTCATTTTATTTATACCTAAGCTCATTTTGAGGTTGTTTTAAATTCGCTTCAAATCAACCAGACTGATGAGGTAGTTTTTAAGGTATACCAGGTTGTTTTCTTTACGCGTGTAGCAAAAGAGGTATTTATAAGGTATAAAAAAATTTACCTTATTTCAACTAACGAGAGGGAGGTATTTACGAGGTATAAAAAAATATACCTTTTTTCATCTAAAGAGAGTGAGGTATTTATTTAGGTGCATGAAGTCATTTTATTTATACCTAAGGTTGTTTAAAGTACACTTCATATCAACTAGCTCACTTCCCAGAGATCCATGCTAGCCGGCAAATGGCGTGTGTGTTTACAATCTAAAGTTTCTTCAAAATTCGGTAAGTGTGCTTGACATTTATTAATTCAGCTTTATCACTTTTAATCAAATATGCTTCAATTTTCAAGCTTAAATTTCATTATTTTTGTTTCAAAGACGCGTCCTGATCTTACATTATTTAGGTCGGAGGATATTCTTTGAGGCTATTGTTGTAGGCTTAGCAATAAAACAGAACAATCGAAATAATTCTCGTCGCTGTTTAGGTTAACGTTACTGGTGAATCGTTACAGCAGGTTACGCACAGTATATTTTATTGTTTGTAATTTATTCAAATATAACTATTCTTTTTGTTTTGCTTAAATGTATATGTTTTGACGTAGCGGTATGCAAGCTGATTGAGTAAAAGGTTAATAATTTCTCTTATAAATAAATCACTGAAAAGAAAATTGAAAGATTTTTAAAATAGCAATTTTGCTTTGAAATTCTACTATAGCTGTATGCTTATCGTAACGTTTGCTTGGATATCTGTTTTACAAAGTTTATATTGTTGTTTATTAGTGAAAATATGTATAATAACACTGCATTTTAAATCTGATTAACATACAATTTCTTTTTGTAATATATGTATATTTATATATATATATATATATATATATATATATATATATATATATATATATATATATATATATATATATATATATATATATATATATATATATATATATATATATATATATTATAAATAAATAAATACAAGAAAACACGAAGGATCTAATTATTCATCTCTCTTAGCTAACTTATTTTTGCATTATTATGAAAAAAATTATACTCTTAGTATTAAATTTGTTTTTAGATATATTGATGACTTAATTATCTTTAATCTCCAAGATTTTACTATTTCATTGAGTGATATATACCCTGAGGAATTAATCTTACTTCGTAATCATGATGATAATATTAATTTCAATTTCTTGGATTTGGGTATTATGAAAGTTGAAAATATCTGCTTTGTTGATTTATACCATAAAAGAAATTATTTTAATTTTAATATTAATAAACTAGTTACTCGGAATTCTAATGTTTCTAGGAGCATCTATTTAAATACCACTTTTAATGAAATGAACAGAATTAAAAGAATATGTAGTAATACTTATTTATCCAAAAAACAAATGGATAAACTCTTTCAAAATTTGATAAAAAACAATGGATACCCAACTGAAGTAATAAAATTTTATATAAAATCATTGAATTAATCATATATTTTTGTGGATATATTTACTAAATATTTTTTTTGTTAAACATTTTTTTTTTGTTAATTTTTATAATTTTCCCAAGTGCAAATCCATTTCAGGTAAATCCGTGGTTAGAATTATTTACTAAAAATTCCTTTACTAAATAATTTCCTTTGTTAATCTATACAGTTTTTCCATGTGCAAATCCATTTCAAACAAATCCGTGAGTAAAATTGTTTGCTAAAAATTTCTTTATTAATTTATACAATTTTTCCATGTGCAAATCCATTTCGGGCAAATCCGTGGCTAAAATTATCTACTAAATTTTTTTTCTTTGTTAATTTTTCCATGTGTAAATCCATTTCGAGCAAATCCCTGTTAAAATTATCTATTAAAATTTTTTTCTTTGATAATTTAAATAATTTTTCTGTGTGCTAATCCGTATCGTGCAAATCCGCGGCTAAAATTATTTGCAAAATAGGCAACTTATGTTTCTCTTTTCTATTTTATATTTTTTCTTAAATAAACATCTATCTTCTAAAACTATTTACGATCAATTTCTAAAATTATCCAGTATAATATATCCTTGTGCACATCCATTTCGGGCCCATCCTTGGTAACTAACAAATCAAATCTCAGAATAACAAATCACTTCAGCAGTGCAGTAAGAACGACACTTTAAAACCCTATTGTTACACTCAATTTGTGCTTTTGTTTTCATCTTTTGGTTTTCATATTTTGTAATCTGGCAATCTTTATGCAAAAACATTTTTAAATCATTCTTGAAAAACTTTTCGTCCATGTAAGTTGATCTGATTTTGCTACTCGCTTCATAGCCCCTTTTTAATGTTTTTTCTTTTTATTTTACTTACTGTTTTTACATGTTATTTTTACTTTTTGTGATCTATTTCATTTATTGTTATTTTTATAGAAAAAAAATTTTTAGTGCTCCTCACACTATTGTATTAATATATTTTGCTTTGGCTTTATTGATACAATATCAGAAAGCACTCTGCTTTGCGGATATAATCGTGTGGGCTGAAGAAAAGATTATATATATATATATATTTTTCTTTTCCGATTTTTTAAATAAAATTTAATCCTTTTTTACTTAAATATAAATTGTTGTTTGTTATTTTTTTTTACTTATTATTTCCCCCCTCCTTTTTTTTTTCATATGTCTATAATTTTTCTTTGTTTTATTCTTCATTTTGAACTTTTATATATATATATATATATATATATATATATATATATATATATATATATATATATATATATATATATATATATATATATATATATATATATATATATATATATATATATATATATATATATATATATATATATGTCACGGCGAAAGACCGAAATCGGTGGTTGTTGACTTTCACCGGTGAATGTCGACAAGCACTAAATACGTCGGTGAAAGATCGAACATTTTATTACAATCTTGTACATTCGGACCCTCACTGGTGTAGGTCGACAAACACCAAATACGTCGGTGAAAGATCGAACATTTCATTACATTCTTGTACATTCGGACCCTCACCGGTGTAGGTCGACAATCACAGATATGCTTTGGTGAATGTCCGAAATATTTATTACATTCGATTTGATATGAATTTATTCCCGGATATAATTACATTTATTCGATATTTTAACCCTACACTGATGTTTTTTTAAGGTTAAGTGCCTATGCCCGGTATACATTTGCCCGGTATAACCTACACTAATGTTTTTTTTAAGGTTAAGTACCACTGTCCGGTATACATTTGCCCGGTATACCCTACACTGATGTTTTTTTAAGGGCAAGTGCCATTGCCTGGTATATATTTGCCCGATACTCCAAACACTGATGTTTCTTCTAATCTATCGTCAGTAAGTATTAAAATATAGAATAAACATAAATATATCAAATAAATAAAATAATATTAACGAATAAATTTATATAAAATTGGATATAACAAATATTTCGGACATTCACCAAAGCGACTATGTGATTATTGACATTCACCTTTGAGAGTCAGAAATAAGGGTATTTAGCAAATATTTCGGGCATACACCAGGCGACTACGTGAATGTCAACATTCTCCAGATTTCGGTGTTTCACCATAACATATATATACAATATATATATATATATATATATATATATATATATATATATATATATATATATATATATATATATATATATATATATATATATATATATATATATATATATATATATATATATATATATATATATATATATATATATATATAATAAGACTTTCTCATTATTTTGCTTTCTTCCATAAACTGAATTTGATATCTTTTCTTATTTGACCATAATTTCCTTTTTGCATGTACTCAAAATAATTCTTTATTTGCTTGTACCGAGGAGCAAACTTTTATGATTTCATTTCAAAGATTCTCGGTTTTTGTGAATTTCCATAATCTGTGTAACTCTTTCATCGCGACGGGCGAGATTACTCGTCTTCCAGAACTATTCGTTATGCTCTATTGTTGTATTAGTGAATATGGTTATTGGTTACATCTGATTATTATTTTTTAAAAGTAAAACAAAAATGTTTTAAGGGAATTTGAGTTTTGTTCCAATTTTAGTGACGCGGGTGGGACAGAGGCATGTCATTGCAGCGGTTAAATTTTTAAAATAAATTATATTCCCCTTAGCTACGAAGTGTTAGAAATTTTTGTGGTTTGCAACTAATTTACAATTACTTTTTTCTGTTCTTTAAACAACTCTAAGAACAATAATTAAAAAAATTATTTGATAGGAAGATGAAAAATTAATTTTAAAAAAAATAAGGAAATTTAATCTGACTCCCGTCTTACAAATTATTTTGATTCTCAAACTACTTTTCATATAAAAAAGCAAAATAATATTAACTCGAATCTCAAATGCTATCATTAATAATTTGTAGCCGTTGAAAGCAATTAGAGCTAGTTAAAGTTTTTTTAATTTACTACCTTTCTCTAAGTGTTACTTTTTTTGCTTGATTGTAAATTCCCACATAATTTTATTAATATAACTGTACAGAATTCTGCAGTATATACACCTGAAAATTGTTCTATATTTAATTTAATAAATTATTTCTATATTGTACTTGGGCTTACTGATAACTAGTTTGGAAAGTTGGCATCTCTGCTTGCGTTCTGAAAAATAATTTTATTCTGTTATGATTATTTTTTAGCTGATTTGGATGTTCAGGAATACCTGAAAAAATTGATTAGGGTTGTGATGACTGAAGATGACTCTCAACAAGAGAAGAAAAATGATAAGGCTTGTATATTTTTTCGGATATTTAATGTTCTGTTATCTAAGTGTGATTTCATTCAAAAAGTGAAGGTGAAAAATAAGAATGGCAAAACTTGTGAGCTCTTAACTAAACTATGAGTTACTTTAAAGCAAATAATTTTTTTTTGTTGCTTGATTAAATGAAAAAAAAAACTGACTACTGTGGAAAGAGTAAACTAACAGAGAAGAAAATGTAATAAAAATTTTGTATTCAGGAGACAAAAACAAAACAAAGTGATTCTCATGTTTAAATGCTTTAATATTACATTCAGTCATTACTCGATTCATAACTACAGTTCTTTGTATAGTCCTTTATTAATTTTAAAATAAACTTACTTTATAACTCATCACAATTTGTTAGATTTTTTGAGGGGAACAAAATAAGAACCACTTTTTATTTATTCTAAATAAAGTAACTTTTAAAAAGTATTTTTTTAAATTTATGTATATACAATTTCTATTGAAAGTTATGAGTCGAAAAAATTTTTGCTTTTGATTATAGGTAATTTTGGTGGATGAGAGAGAGATTATAGTCTCTAAAGTGGACAAAATAAATATCATTCTTCATGGAAGGAAGAAACTGATCACGATGGTCTCTTACTTTCTAAAATCCTTTTTCAATGTAGAGCAACTTGCTGCCATGTCGTGTATGGGCACTAGAGACTCAAATCCTCTACCTATGCAGCTTCGGGATTGCCTGACTAGTAATCATGAATGCATTTTTAAAAAAATTTCTTCCTTTGTTTATTTCTATAAAATTTATTCCTTAATTGCCTTACTTTTTGTTAGAAATAAATTAACTTATTTCTCTTCCTATATAATTGCACTTAGCCTTAAAAATAATATTAAAGGAAGTCACTCTGAAAAAGTTGAAATGTAATTAAAATAAGAAAAGGAATTTTACCAAATTCAATGATTTTTTTTTTTTTAATTTTTAGATTTAAGATTTAAAATATATTGACAAATATATGTAATCTTTTCCCTATTTCGGATTTTTAGTGAAGTTATTTATTTGCTGTGTCTTAGCTTGGTTTAGTTGAGTATCTTAAAAGTATTTGTATGTGTATCACCTATTAAATAATATCTGAAGTAAGTTAGCAAAAAGGGAACTATAGGTGAAGGAAAACTGGCATCAACTTAAAAAATTCTCGTTCAAAATTCAAACTTTTTTGTCCGTTTAGTTCACTAAGTCAAAATAATATTATTCTAGATCAACATGATGCAGTTTAATATTTAGGAATGATTTTCAATTTATTTTTAATAAGACTCGTGAAAAGACTAAAAGAAAATGAAGACTTTTCGCATAAATAGTGCGTTCTAATAAAATAGTTTATATCTTTAATCCACAAACATCATTGAATAAAACAAATTTACTGAGACAGCTATTCTAAAAAATAATTTTATTATTTCAATTAAATATTAAAATCATTTTGTTGGACCTGTAATTAATCTGCTTATATTGTAGTTAAAATGTTTAAAAGTATTATTGACTCTCGACTTTTGTTGTCAACATTAGTCACTTATCAAAGTTATATAAATATATATTTCAATTTTCTCCAATTTCTTAAAAAAAATCTCATCTGAAAATATCCAAATGCAACTTTTATATAACTTGATTTTACTCAACTTGAACAGCATACAACTTTTACAGAGCTGCTCCGTAAATGGCATCCAGAATTTCAAGGTTTAAATCAGGCTGTCAATAATACGTGCTCTGCAGCTAGGAGGAAGTGGTGACAAGTAACAGGAGGGCCATCCCCTGGGAGTAACTCTAAATCTACACCAAAAAGAAAAAATACAAGTTAATTATTCTCCTTTGATTCAATGAAAGAAATCTTTTCACCTAAAAAATTACTGATAATACTAGTTTGCGTGATCTTTGATGTTTGAAAACCTTATTTTATAGCATTATTTTAAATCATTCTCTCATGCAAGTAAACATGAACTTAATGTTGGTTTTATTTCGATTAGGCATGAAAAACACAAAAAATTGATGTCCTACATTCTTTTATTAAAAGATGATTGATTTTTGATCACATTAAATAAAAGGTTGAAAATGACTTTTTGTTTTTAAAAACCTTACGTGATAGACAATTATTTTCGGAATCAGCATTGAAAATTGGTTTTATTACAATTTCTTTTGCAAAATTGGACTAAAAGTTTAAACAAGCAGGCTAGTGTAATTGAATATATTCATTATTTATTGAGAAAAAAATTTAAGTATCAATATAACAATCCATAATGAAAAATAGTCGGTTGAATTATTGGAAAATTAAGAATTTCAATAAGCGTGTTATTTCTACAGCAGTTTTTATATGCATCTTAGAGAAAAATTATATTTTTTAGGTGATAAGTTTAAACAGTCAAAAAAAAAAAAATTTAAATATACTGACAGGAGAGTTTTGCAGGTCATTATTATTTTTATTCATCTGCTGTTACTAAAACCATTTATTTAATCAAAATTGAATAGAAATAATAATAAAATGTGATTTATGCAACGAAATAAGCTCTAAAATATTATTATAATCTTTTAAAATTTGTCATTATCAATGTAAATATGACTCTCGTTAATTCAAATTTTTTATTTATAGGTTCCAATGCTCCAAATAACGTGACCACAGCATTTCAATTTGCAGAAGAAGCAGAGTAATTGTCTTTGAACGAAAAATTAATTATTTTGTTAATAAAAGTTTTTATATGTAAGCTGGTTAAATTATTTAAATTTGCTGTTATTTCGCTTTTGAAAAAAATTAGCACCTTTAACATCTATCCTATATAAATGAGATCCCACATTTTTTTGTAACAAATGTATCCTCTTTTCACGATAATTTAATTGAACTTATTGAAATTACAGAAACACTACATATTTGAAATGTTCTTTTAAGGTTTACGAGTCAGCATACTTAATATTATTCAACTCTACATGTTAATTCAAGATTAATAAATTTTATGGACTATTTAATTACAAATTAGCACAAGGTTCACAAATTGTAACTTGAAGGCGTTAAGTAAAAATTCCTATTCTGAATTGTGTGAAAAAGAATAAATTCTAATGGGTTTGTATCTCAAAATTAAAGGAAGATAGATTCTTTGTATTACATTTTACTTTTCGTCACACAATACATGGAAATCAGTCGAAAATTCTTTCGAAAGAAAGACTCTACTGTATTCCGCCTATGTGCTTAGAAAATAGTTTCTTAGCATTAGAATTAGCAGCGAAAATCAAGACAGACCGTAGAAAGTTACCTAATGTGTAACATTAAAAACTCCAAAGTGATAAATAACTCTACATGTGAAAAGATATATATTTTAGGTTAAAAATTAGCAATCTAAGGTGAAACATTTTAATTATATTTAATTACCTGCATTAGCATAAAAAAATATAACCTGAAGTGAAAAATGGCATATTTTAGTTTGATTAAAAAAAATTTCCTTTACAAGAATAAAAACCTATACTTGAGGTTGAAAATAGTACACCTCACGTTAGTAAAAAATCACCTTTCCAACTATCAAAAATTACACCTGGGGTAGATTTAAAGTAATTTGAAGTGTAAAATGACACACCATAGGTTGAAAAACATATACCTCTTCAAGCATAAAATTAGATACCTGAAGTTGAAAATAATTACCTGAGGCAGAAAAAATTACACCTGAGGTAGATTTATAATAAGCTGAAGTGTAAAATGACACACCATAGGTTGAAAAATATATACCTCTACAAGCATAAAATTAGATACCTGAGGTTGAAAAATAATTACCTGAGGTAGAACAAAATACACCTGAAGTTGATTTATAATAACCTGAAGTGTAAAATGACACATCTTAGGTTGTTGAGAAAATACTACCACAAGTGTAAAAAAATATACTTCAGGCTGATAAGTAATAACCTAAGGTTGAAAATGAAACACTTTAAAGTAGTAAATATCTACCTCTCCACAGATGTAAAATTAAACACCTCAGGTTGAAACATATATACCTCTGGAGGTATATTCAAGGTATATTTAAGGATAATTATGAGGCACTCATTTGCACCCTTTTCAACTTTAACGACGCATTTAAATAACAACCTTCTTTATACCTTTAAAATATACCTCGTTTATACCTCATTTATACCTTGATTTTTTCATAAGGGGTCTCTCAGAAGTGTAGGGGGGCTCTCCTCTCCTCCCCACACTGTATATATATATAGATATTATTGTTATTATTTGCCGGATTCGAATTATCTGAACCTCACAAAATGGCAATCAAGAATTCGAACTTCATAATTCGAATTGTCTTAAAAATAAACTAAAATTAAAAAAGAAAACAATAAGATCATGTATTCCGTCTGCAGGGAGGAATGATTAAGGAAGATAATGAGTAAGGAATGATATGATAGCAGTTTTCACTAAGGAAATGTTAAAGCTCGCTTGAAATGGACATTTTTTAGAATAAAGATGCAAAAAAATTATCTATTTTCTTTAATTGAACATTTAATTACGCAAATATCGTGTAAAAAATTTTAATGTTTGAAGGGGCCATTGTCATTTATAAAATGTGCCTGGCCTGCAAAAGGAGTGCGTCCTCGTTAAACTGCTCCACTCTTAAGTGATCGACGGCCTACCACTATTCGTCTCAATAAAAAGTTGAAAACGTTTCATTTTTTCACTTAAATATTTATTTCATTCGCAATTTTAGAAATTTGTATTCTCTTCAGGTGACTTTGCTGAGTGCTGAAACTGGAGAGATGATCGAAACAAAAACAATTCCTCATCTTGAATTAACAGAAGCTATGCTTATTCATGGAGAAAAATCTGATTTTATATTAGGACTTAAAAAGAAGGTAATAAAAAGATCTTTTGGAAATATAATGAAAATAAATCATTTCTTATAACATTTCTATGGCAAATGGCCTTTGACAATGTGTGTTTGAAAATTATTGTCTACCAATTTTTCTTTCATTGATAAAGAAATCTTTTTCCTTCATTACTACACTTAATATATATTTTTAGAATCTTTATGAAAAGCGAAAAAGTATACTCATTGAATTTTTCAAACTTATAAAGCGAAGAAAAACGAAAATGCTATTAAGATCTAACAAATCACAATTGCGGAAGGGACATTTAATCAAAACAGGTATAATTGAATCCAACAATCAAACCAGTCTTCTTTAACAGCTTCTGTTTTTCTATTAATTTCTTATTTAATTCTAAAAACAAATATTAATGGACACTCTTTATAACATGACAGTGTGTTTAAAAACTACTTAAAAGCTTTTTAAGGGTGCTTTTTTCATTGGATGACGTCCTTAAACGTTCCCATTTCCAAAATGTTTAATCATGTCGGTTTTTGTCACGAATAATGACGTTGTTTTCACACAATTCTATTCAATATCTTCGCAATTCATTCAAGCTCAAGAAAAATTCCTAATTATATTTTGGGAGATTTTCGTATCGTGATCAGACTAATTGTCAGGTCTTGGCAACTTTCAGACAGCAACCCGCGAGAAATGAAAAAAAAAAAAAAATATCACACAAAGTGACCAACTCTAACTGTATCAGCCCCCAGGCAAACATCTAAATGTTTTTTTTTTTAAAGAATTGCAAGTTTAAAATCTATTTGGCACCTTGGCGATTGAAGTTGGCTTGACAGATCACAATACAGAAATGTCCCATCATATTTTTTTTAAAAATAAAGAATTTAAGAATATTTCTGAGTGCTTGAAAAGTTCTCTTAAGTAGTGTTTATTTTTTATTCACCCTGCATGAGTTTTTAATTTTTTCCATGTGTGGCAGATTTCTGATAAATTGAACCCATTAAGGACAATTCTTTGACAAACAAATCCCTAAGAGAAGCTCTTTTAGGGAATAAATTTTTGATATCTTATATGTTCTTTCTAGCCCTGTGAAAGTCTGAAAAGTCAAATTTCTGCATCTGTAGTAAATATTTTGACAAATAAAGAAGTAATTCCAACAAGAATAACTGAAGAGATTACACTAATGGAAATGGACGGGAATGATCTGAAAACAATACTATCTCAACAGTTGGATTACGACAAAAGTAAAGTGTTATTATCTAAATAGAATGAATGCTGAAATCCACTCTAAACAGTATTTTGTTTATTTCCTCAGTTTTTACAAATTTTTTCACTTGGAGTACTCAACTGCTTAAAATCCTATAAAATTAAAATTTGTTTTTTTTTGTATGGATGGTTGACCCTGTAAGCACAGATGAGCGTTAAAATTCATTACTAAGCGTTAACTTCCACTACTTCCGATTGATTTTTGCTCCCAAGCTTGATAAAACAAGCCATTCAATATTATTATACTTTTTATTTTATTTTATAACCGTTGAACAGCAGACCCAATTTTTTGGGTTTACAATTACTAATGTTCAACTCCGTATCCTTGTCATTTTGAACCCAATCCAGAAGACAAGGGAGCTCCTGGATCAAGTATTGGGAGAAATTTGCCTTCTTGGAGGACTTTTTAATGGAACTAACCCGCATTTGCGCCGCATGGAGAGGAAAACCACGGAAACCTCCCATGGTTAGTCTGATGACGGGGTACTCTAACCCATGATCCGTCGGTGCAAGCCGGATGAGGAATTCGTATCGACCTGCCATCGCTGGGATTCGAACCCGTTTTACCTCATTGGAAGGCTCTATTTCCTGAGCCATCACGACTCACATTATTACACTTGCAGTGTTCACAATATTACACGTTCTTTCAATTTATTTTGCAATGAAACAAATATCAAATGATTTCGGCCACAAGCATGCTACTCAGAAAATGACATCTATTTTAAACTATTATAGCCAAATAATGGATAACACCCAAACTGTTATTTATGTCGTAATATTCTTAAATTTGTTTTAGGCTCTATTAGAATTTATAAATTGCAGAAAACACTTAGGAATGATAAAATTTTGCGTAAATTTGAACAAATATCACAATAATGTAAACACATTGCCTTATAACATTAGCGGAGGGATACACTGGAAGTTTTCATATTATTATTTACATTTAGTCAAGTTACTTAGTTTATTTAAAAGATATTTTTTTGTACTTCATTTCTCTAAATCTAGAATGAAAGTGCGTATTTGATTGTTGTTTCGATTGATTTGATTGGATTAAAAGTTGTTTCAAGTCATGATTTTTATGAAATTTATAGTGCACAACATACAAATTTTTTCCCCTTCAAGTTTTAGCTCTAAAGAAAATTATGCAAATTTTTTCACTAAAGTGTTTACATTTAATTAATGCTTGTGTTAAATTCTTGTAAAAAATTCAGAAGTTGAATTTTAGATAAGGTATAAAAAAAACTGATACTTTCTCGATGAAATCAAATCCACCCTTTGTATTAACTAATAGAAAGAAGAAAATTTTCTTTTTTATGAACATCATGTTTGCTTAATACAGCGTAATAATTATTGAGCAATAAAATTTTCAAAACTAATTGATGTCTATTTATTTTTGTAGATAGGGTTTATAGAAAATTCAGATTGAACATTTAAAAGCGATATTTGAGTTAAAATGTAGCATTTTAATGTAATATAATTTTATAGTATGTGAGGAAAGCTCTTTCGATAATGCCAACCTTCATCTATCATAAGTTATTCCAAGATTGATTCGAGTTAGCATGTCTCATATACTAGTGAATTGATGTTTAATAATTGTAGTGGTAGTTACGCCCAATACTTCCCCACCAGAATTTTATCATGGATGGAATTTGGTGAACCACTAGATGCCGTATTTGCGAAAGACCGGGAAATCTGTCTTCCCAGCGAGCCTGACTGAATAGTCGTAATAGGTTTAAAACCATATTATATTAAAAACTTATTCAGAAAATACATTAAAACAGTGTTCCTCATTGTACAGAGCTCTAAAAAAATGAAAAACACCCTGAATAGCTTTTGATTTAATCATTGGATCTTCACGTACTAAAATTCAAATGGTTTAAAAGGGTGATCTCAAATATCCTTATTAACACTAGATTGCTCAAGGAAGTCATTTTGACTGCTTTTAATTTCAATTAGAAAAACAATGATGTATATAATGACACAATTTCTTAGAATTGTTTACAAAATATAATTTTTTGATTGTGAATATTTACTAGTAACTTGTTATATAACTGTAAATATAGTATAAAAAATATTAAAAATTAATTTTAAACAAATTTCTTTACACATTATTTATACTTTTACAATCCAGTCATTTTGACTGCTTTTGGGCAATATAGATATATACTAAGTTTCAGTCTTTCCCCTTTCTAGTGTTAATTAATGCAGATGATATTTTAAAAAAGTCGCATATTTCAAATTTGATTTCTCAGGAATATTTGAAAGATTTCGTTCAGTTTTTGTACTTCGCCATGCGAACTTACATTCTTTAAAATGATGTAAAATTCAAAAAAATATCATAGCCATGAAAATCACTTTAAATAACTATAGTTCTCAGCCTAATGCAAATGCAGAGTTAAGAAATTTGAGCCTTACCTGTAAAATGTTCCTTAACACTAGAAAGCACTTAACACTTAGTATATAGGGGCGAGGGGGGCACATGTGAACAAATTTTTTTATTTCCTCATTTTTCTAAAAATATCATCAATTTCTCACAGTAAAGAAGTCCATATGTTTAAATAGTCTTTTCTTTTGTCTTATGGAATTTTTTGAGATTTTTCAATAAAATATTTCTTTACTTTATGATATTTTAGAAAAATGACTTCAATTGTTCACATGTGCCCCTATGGGGGGGCACATTTGAACAAGATTAAAAACACAAACCAATCATCATATTTAAAAGAAAAAGATCTTTAATATAACAGATATAGATACACATTATACTGAAGGGGTTGTAGCTTACTATGTGGATTTATTGGGTTTATTTGTTTATGTGAATTTATAGAATTTATTGGGTTAATTTCGTCAATTGGGTTTTTCGCAACTTCATGTTCCTCAGGAGTTGTAATGGGCCTTTTTCTTTCTTCTCTGATACTCTTTCATGCTTTTTTCCCATTTTCATTCAAAACTTAGAAAACAATGCAGCATAAAGAATATTTAATTAAATAAGGATTATTTTTACATATATTGCTTTTGCAAAATAGGTTTTTTACTAAGAATAATAATATATTTTGAAAATTATTTTAAACTTAACTTTTTAAGTAATAAAATATTATATCTTTTTGCTTTTTGTAAACATTATACAACACAAAATTGTTGACCAACCTTTTAATGAAAAAAAAATTTAAAAGAGAAAATTAACAAGTAATTAATTAATTATGGAAAATTAAATAATAATAATTTTAAATGCATACATACTTTTTAAACTTGTATTAATTATGGAAAATTAAAAATTAATAATGGAAAATTAAATAATAATAATTTTAAATGCATACATATTTTTTAAACTTATAATATCATGAAGATAATAATCTTAATGTTATGTAGGGGCACATGTAAACTGTTCACATCTGCCCCAGATGTTTTGTTCACAAGTGCCCCATCATCTTTCTTAAACCTAACTTGAAAAATAAAGAATTTTTAATTGAGTAAGAAAAAAAATTGTCATAAACTTACCTGAATGTTCATATAATGGTCTGCAATAGTTAATTTTAGCTTATTAGTTGATTTATACTATGTTTTCACTTGAAATAGCAAGTGATAAAAGTATATACAACACCAGCTGATACAAAGAAATTGTCAGAATAGAACAACAAAATGACTCATTGTTCTGAAAGTTTTGCAGAGAGGTAGGACTAATACTAGCATCTATTGAAAATTTTTCAAGATTTTTTATTTCGAATCATATTGGTAAGACATACCATGTTCACATGCACACCCTGTTCACATGTGCCCCCCTCTACCCTACCTATATTGCCCAAAAGCAGTCAAAATGACTGGATTGTAAAAGTATAAATAATGTGTAAAGAAATTTGTTTAAAATTAATTTTTAATATTTTTTTTACTATTAACAGTTATATAGCAAGTTATTAGTAAATATTAACAATAAAAAATTATATGTTGTACAAAATTCTAAGAAATTGTGTCATTATATACATCATTGTTTTCCTAATTGAAATTAAAAGCAGTCAAAATGACTTCCTTAGGCACTCTAGTGTTAGAGAATATGTCTCTAAAAATAGAAAGAAAATACTCCTACGAAAAATGACTTTGTATGTTAAATAAAAAAATCGAGCAAAAACTAAATTCTAAAGACATATATGTTAGCAAAAACAGCACTTGATCAGGGGATACACTGTCTGCTAACGCACTTTCTTTAGTCAGCGTTTAAACCAAAAGCCTCGTAATGGATAAACTAAATAAGAAAATCTACTCAAAAATTCAATGATACATCTTTATTTCAATATTTGAATTTTTGATTGCATTTTCTTATTTAGTTTATCCATTATGGGGCTCATACTTATCTTTAGAATTTAGTTTTTGCTTGTTTTTGGCTTTTAACTTTTTATTTAAATTGTTTACATCAGATAAATTTGGTTTTAGCTCTTTTCTATTTTGACTTATTATTTTATAGTTCTTTTTCTCAAAATTTGCTTTAATCAAATTTATACTTTAATTGTAAGAAATTCTGGAAGTGAAGTATGAAATTTATGAATTATGAAATGTAACAAAATACATACGTATTAAGGCAGAGTAAGCGGGCATACTTTATTTCTGTTTAACACTGGAAAGACTGAAACTTAGTATATACCTATATTTCCCAAAAGCAGTCAAAATGACCGGATTGTAAAAGTATAAATAATGTGTAAAGAAATTTGTTTAAAATTAATTTTTAATATTTTTTATACTATATTTACAGTTATATAACAAGTTACTAGTAAATATTCACAATCAAAAAATTATATTTTGTACAAAATTCTAAGAAATTGTGTCATTATATGCATCATTGTTTTTCTAATTGAAATTATAAGCAGTCAAAATGACTTCCTTGGGCAATTTAGTGTTAATATTTTAATAATAAACAGAAATAAAGCTAAAACGAGGATAAAAGGTACAAAGATTTAGCAAATAATTTTAATTATAATTTTTGTTAAAATAATTTTAAAATTTCCTAAAGAACATTAAATAAGTCAAATTAAATGTTTAAAAGTTAAGCATAAAATGTATGGCTCCTTAAACAATGTTTAAAATTTTCATAAATTATGTAAGTCAAGCTACTAAACAGCAAAATCAGTAATAGATAAATAGAAAAATTTCATTCATCTTAAGGGTACACTTGTTTCCCTCTAGTTCCACCCTGATGATTTTTAAGAGGCATAGAATTTTGATTGCAAATGGTGTAGATAAAAGAAAAATGTTTGCAAGCAAGGAATTCTCCCTTGTTAAAGAACTTTCCATAAAAGGAAATTATATCTCATGGTAATTTTTTATAAATGGTCCAGAAGTAAACTGTTATAGAGCTATTGGTAAAGCTCTGATATTTTAATTTATTAGATCATATTCTAATACATTTCTGTTTTCATTTCAGGTGAATTATATGCATCCAGTTTCACAGGTAATTTCTTATACATGCTGTTGTTATTGTTACTACCACATCAGCAAACCTGCTATAGCAAATTTTTAAGGCAGAGGGTGCCATCTATGGCCAATACACACACATCACAGTCCGTTTTACAGAGAGAATCCATTCATACTTCATTCACAGATCGTAATTTTGACCTGAACTAGAGAATTATCAATCTCCAAATCAGTACCCAAAGAGGTACTGATTTGTTATAAGAATATAGAGGACTTGGTGACTTTGACAGATTTAACGTGCACCAGTCACCATTTAATACGCTTTCTTTTGACTGGCAGAACTTGAAAACATGCTGTCGAGAGCATGAGCCCAACGTCCCACCGGTCAGAGTATCACGTCATAATACATAATTATATTTAATTTTATAACTAATTTGAGCTGTGATGTCTCAATCTTATAAGGCGTTCGCCTTTCAATGAGATGAACCGGGTTCGAATTCTGCATGCAGCTTGCACCGACCATAGTGCTGACGTAAAACATTCTCAGTCATAGACGGATCATACGTTTAAGTCCCCTTGCAGTCAGCCTAGCTGTGGAAGGTTTTCATGGTTTTCCTCTCCATGCAACGCAAATGCGGGTTAGTTCCCTCAAACAGCCCTCCATAAAGGCAAATTTCTCCCAATACTTGATCCAAGAATTCTCTTGTCCTCTGGATTGGGTTCAAAATTACAAGGCTACGGATTTGAACAGTAGTAGTCGTGAACCCAAAAAAATTGGGCCGGCTGTTCAACTACGGTTATAATCTATAAATAATTTAATAATTAATATTAGTATTTTGTTTTATTTTACTGATGCTTATAACAATCATATATATAACCAAAAGCATTTAATAAAATAAAATAAAGAAAGAAATCAGTGGTTACTAACTGTCAGATGAGGGAAATCACGTGGTCTGTGGTGCAAAAAGGAAAACCATCATTCCTAGTCATTAGGCCTGTTTGCTTGATCGAAGTTCTTGAATCTGAGAGGAATTTCTCTCTCCAAGAAATTGGATGATTCGTCGACACTATCCAAGTTCTTGAATGTCGCTGATTGGTTGGATGAAAATCCTGCCTTCATATTCAACATAATAAAATCATACTTACATTAATTTAATGACTAAATAAATTCAACTAAAGTCATAACATCACAAATAGATACTAACGGATTAATTTATTAGGTTTAAAATTTATGAAAACGTACAACAAAATGACATAATATGATGCCTGCTTCTTCGAACTTTAGAAGCTGATTGGTGGAGGAAGGAAAAACTTGGATGGAAAGTAGAACATGCTCTAATATGATCCAAGAACTTCCGAACAAAACAAGTTTCCATCAATTTCTATCAATCTTCGTCCAAGAACTTGGATCGTATAAACAGGCCTTTTAGTTTGTGATAGTCAGTTGTAATTGCCATTTCTTCAGAGTAGTAGTAGGATGAAGATTTCAGAACAAACCAATAGAGTGGACACCCATAAATTTATAGAAAATATCAATTTATATGAGCAATAAAGATTTTCTTAAACTAATATGAGGTGAAGAACAATCTTCATCAAACATGATTTCATTAGTTTTGAAATATCATAAAATATTCTGCATTTGAACGCATGTAAAACGAATGATTATAGGGATGTCCAAGCCAGAGACTGAACTATATCACTTGAGTAGAATAAATCAATCAACTGAAGCAATTTAATTCTTTTTGGTATTGGACGACCGCATTTCTGATATCTATCTATCTATCTATCTATCTATATATATATATATATATATATATATATATATATATATATATATATATATATATATCCAGGGGGCAGAGGACAGCCTCCCCACTTTTGAGATACTTTGGTCGCTGATTCTTAGAAAGCGTGACGTCATAGACTTGAGGGGGAGGAACCCTCTCATATTAAGTTGAGGACAACTAAGACATAAATCAACTAAACATTTATTAACAACTGAAACATAACAAGATAAAACAGAAACATAAAGTTAAGTATGAGTGTGCACAGAGTTGGATGCTGGATATGTGGAAAATCTCACCAACTGATTCATCGATTCTGGGTAGACATATGCTTGGAAATCATATGTTCAAAAAAGTTTTGAAGTAAATTCTAAAAAAGTTCAGTTCATCTTTGGAGTAGGGCTTGAGTTGTGGTGAGGTGATCATTATTGAGATGGAGAGACCCCATTAAGTAGAGATTGAAGTAGGCTTGCAACTTCTTAATTTTTAAGGAGCTCCTGCAATTATTTCACTAGTGAAACTAAACAATGGGCTGTAGATGCAGGCGTATCCTTGGTCGGTGGTCTTTTTCGACTGGGGCGGGCCTCGCACCCAGTGAAACTAGAGGTGTGGTTCCCCTCGCAGTTACAGCATTTGGCGGGAGAAGTTCTGTCCTTTTCGCATTGGTATGAATAGTGGAAATCTGCACACTTCATGCATCAGCTGGTTGGTTCAGGGACGTTGAGTATGGCCGAAGCCCTGGTATCGGAAACACTGTGGCGGGCGCCGGCTACCACGGAACCTCTCGGTGCTAATAGGAATCTGCTTGATACTCGAGATGGAATAAACCATCTGCTGATTGGCCAGTGGAGTGATGATGATGAAAAGGGGGAGGAGCCTATAGGCTCCGTCCACCCTCTTCTTAAACTGGATGACTCTATGGGAATTGATGTCTAATTTCTCCATTTCTAGAGAAATATCTTCAATTTTGAAATCATCTGGAAGCCCTCGGATGAGAATTTTTGCTGAATTGAGTGGGCTCAGGCACTGGGAGGGAAAATGGAGTAGAAGTGCTGTTAGTAGTCTTAGTAGTGGTTCCTTGGGCTTGCTTCTTCTTCTTTTTTCTCCTCTTGGCCGGTGGTTCTTTATTGTTTTGGATTTGGGACTCTGTTTCTGAGGCCGAAACCTCTTCACTATGCTCCAAGTTGTTCTC
Organism: Parasteatoda tepidariorum; assembly: GCF_982258835.1. NCBI lineage: Eukaryota > Metazoa > Arthropoda > Arachnida > Araneae > Theridiidae > Parasteatoda > Parasteatoda tepidariorum. Next base: position 75,507,811 of record NC_141765.1, read on the forward strand.
ATTTGCTGGTTTCCGGTGCTGGAACAATCGTTTCAGGAGTTGTTTCTATTTCTGAGGATTCCTTCATCGTTTCAGGTTGGGTTGGAATGGCTGTTTCCATAGGCATAATTTCTTTATCAGGTTCCTCGGGGAATAGATTATTTCTTCTGATTTCGAGAGATCTCACTTGAAATTCCCAGATGTAAGGTGGCTTCTGTCTCTCTCTTATTTGCCATTGCACTGCAGCTTTACTTCTTTCAATTTTACTATCAATGGATTCTTTAGTGACACACGTGCTAGCAAAGTCAGAGCAGTACTCCAAACGCTCTTCGTCTGTTTCCAGCAGTTCGAATTCTTCACCAGGAGTGAGTTGCCGCACTGGCCTTTCGGCTCGCCGCTTCCCACCCCCGGGCGAAACGTTGATCAGACATGGTACGCACTGAGCTAGTTTCAACACAACCGCACTCTGCAAAGGCTTGAGTAGATTTTCTCGCTCTGTGCACAGAGTTGCTGGATGCTGGATATGCATGGAAACTCAGTGTTTGGCTCGAAGCGCCACTTACTGATTCATCTTATTCTTTTAGACATATACTGTAAAGACATAAAATATAAAAGCACAGGAAAAAACAGTTATTAAATGTAAGAGGTGAGTTTGGAGATATCTCCACTGTCAAGGATGATGTTGAGCACTTTAAAATTAAATTACAATGTTAAATAATAATAAAATAATGAGTTAACAGTTAGCAACTTTTTACAAAAAATGGGATGAGTAGGTAGAAAATTATTTACAATATATACAAAAGGGTTGAAAATTATTTACAAAAAATATATGTATTTTGAAGTGTTCCTCTGAGAGCACAGCGACCCGGCCGTCCCGGTGATTACCGCTTGTACCGGGTTGCTCGCTGTGTAAGTTAACAGGAATGTGGCCCACCCAGTTGGGACCCTTTCGGGTTGCTCCTTCCCCGAGCGTGACACATCCTGGTGTTATGATTAGTGTGTGTTTGTGTTGTTTGTGTTTTTAAAATACTTAGACATAATACAATCAGAGCTTAAGAAAGCTGTAATTGGGCTGTAGCTGACATTATCCTTAATAATATCTATGTTTAGTAATAGGTTAAAGTCCGAGGTCATACATTTCGTAGCGTCACTAAAGAACTTTGTATTTAGTTTAGCAATAAATTCGTTAATATTATCAATGTTAAGGTCTTTCCTAAGGGAGTCATTGCTAATTGCATTTGGGGCGCCTAGCATAAGTCTTGGAATTTTACCCTCCGTATTGGATAACATTTTTTTCAAATTATTAGTCATAGTATTTAGGGCTGGGCATGCATACGTGAGTATTGGTCTTACGGCTTGTATGCAAATTAGTCTTTTATTCGCCAAATTGAGTTGTGAATATTTGCCTAGAATTGGGCTTAGTCCAAAATAAGCACATTTTGCTTTTTTGTTGATATCGTTTACATGTGTACTCCAGCTTAAGTTTTGGTTTATCGTAACACCTAGGTATTTAACTTTGTTAACTGGTTTGATAGTGGTGCTAAATAAGTTGATACTGTGATTGAGCTGTTTTTTATTATTAAAAATAATTTACTGGCTTTTATCTGGGTGGAGTTTGATCTTCCATTTAAGACACCATTCTTCAACGTGTACTAATTTCATTTGGAGTAATTCAACCGCTCCTTTGGAGCTCATTGATCTAGTGATTATTGCGGTATCATCCGCATATAGGGGGACCATTTCATTTAAATTGCTATTGTCTATGGGGAAATCGTACGTATATAATATATGTAGTGTGGGCCCTAGGATCGAACCTTGTGGGATGCCAGCATTAACTTGTTTATAATCTGAGTAGACGTTGTTTAGTTTAATCCTAAAGTACCTGTTGTTCAGGTAGGAGTCAAGAATATGTAGAATATCACTGGGGAAATTCATATAATGAAGTTTGACTATTAAGCCCTTATGCCATACTCGATAGAACGCTTTCGCGACGTCGAGCAGGATAAGGGCCATAGTTTCCTTCTCAAATTTACCATTGCTGATGAATTCTAGAATATTTATAAGTTGTTTAGTAGTAGATAAGTTGGGCCTGAAGCCATATTGCTGAATCATATCAAGAAAGCTATCTAATCGCTTTTGCAGTATTTTTTCTAGGAGTTTGGAGGTGGTTGGGAGTAGGCTGATTGGTCTATAGTTTTTAGGATCATCAGTACATTTGCCTGGTTTTGGGAATAGTATAACATCTTACTTTTTCCAGTTGTCCGGGAAATAATTAAAATTTAAACAGGCATTGAAAATGTTTTTGAGAATAGGAATAATGCTTGGAGGTGCATTTTTAAGCATCTCATTTCATACAGACTCGTGGCCAGGGGCCTTTCAATTCTTTAAATTTTTGATGATTTCATCGTCGCTGGCATTAGCTATGGTATTATTGCTGGGGGTTGAGTTTATGATATTATTATAGGTTAGGTTAACATGAATATCGTTGTTAGGGCATGAGATGTTGTTAAGTGAAAACTGTTCTTGCATGACAGTAGAAAAAACCTTTGTTTTATCATTATTTGTAATGCAGTTTGGCCATTAAATTTTAGTGGTAGGTTCACTGGAATGGGTTTTCTTAAATTTCTGGCCATTTTCCAGAGCGAGTTGTCATCTCTGTTCAGGCTTGCAACCTTATCGTTCCATAGCTCATTTTGAAAGTTTTTGCAATCATTTTTGATATCCTTAATGAGTTTGTTATATTCAGTTTTGTAGATAGGGTTGAAGGTTCGTTTGTAGTATTTAAGTAACTTGTTCTTATATCTAATTTTATCCTTTATGTATCTGGGTAATTTGAAGTTGCTCAGGTCTATTATGCTTTCAGTGGTAGCCTGTTTTACAGCATCAGTAAGCTTGTTATTGAGGGATTCGATAGCATTATCAATATCCGTAGTGGTGTTAATAATAGTTGAATTCGGGAGTGACTTGGTTAAAATAATATGATACAGTAGCCAATCTACTTTTTTTTCTAGTTTGTTTACTATCATTTTTTGGAATGCAGGTCGTAACTAGAACTGGGATGTGATCACTACTTCGATCATTTATGACTTGCAGAGCAAATGGAGATATCATGTTGGTTATCATTATATCAAGAATGTCTGGATTATAACCATGATGTACATGATAGAATGTGGGGTCCACGGGGGCATAGATAGTGAGACCTAAATTTTTTGTGATATCATGCAGCTTTCTGCCTTGTTTATTAGTACTATTGCATCCCCTGGCATTCAGGTCTCCAAGGACAATCGTGTCCATATTAGAGTCGAAGTAGGCTCTAAAAAGATCTTCATTGATCTCATTGTTAGGTAGGTTGTAAATTGACGTAATTTAGATATTATTGTTATTAACCTGTACTATGACAGAGGTCTCGTCAATGTTATTTGTAGTTTTAAGATTATATACAGTAGAGTTAAATAGTTTAGATACATATATCGCAGTACCACCACCTCTATTGGTGATTCAGTCACATCTATAGGAGTTGTACGTAGGGATGTTTAGCCTTTGGAAAGGCTTAGCGTGGGTCTCGGTAATAGCAATTATATCTGGTGAGTAGTCCGAGATGAAATCTATAAGCTCAGCCATTTTGTGGTAATGTTGTTGGCATTCCACAAGATTATCTTTAAGGCAGTAAAAGTATTATTGCTGTTCATTTTGTTCCATTAAAGTTTCGTCATTTTCCTCATTTTCTAGAGGGTTTATCTTAAGTTGTGAGGTAACTTCGCTAATGAGATGCTGTAGATTTAAGGATACATCAATAGCTTGTTTTAATAGTCGAGGTAGCATTGAATCAACTTTATTATGATCGCCCTTTACAGCATTAGCGTAGGATTTGGGGAACTCGCTGGGAGTGATTGTGGATTTCCTTTCAAATTCAAAGGATTTTGTTCTATTTGAATTATTTTTCTTCTTTTCTAATATTGCAATACATTTTTCACATTTACAGTAATTTGCAGAATGATCTTTTCCGCAGTTACAACATTTCGGAGTTATCATTTTTCCTTTATCGCAATCTTTTGTAAGGTGAGCTCCTGCGCACTTCACGCACCTTGCGGGGTGACTGCAGTTGCTTTGGCCATGAAAATAATTCTGATCTGTGGCATTGTGTAGGCCTGTCGTTCTTCTTATAATATGTTCGTTCTTCTTATAATATGTTCTTATAACGTCGTTCTTCTTTCTATTTCGATTTTCATACTGCTAAGATATTTTACGCTATATATTTTTTTGTTTTGCATTGTTTTGTCTAGATCAACTACAAATATGGGCAGTAGCCCCCATCCCCCGCCCTCAAGCTATTGGACGCATTCTTGGGCAAATTCTAAATTTCCTCCCCCCCCCAACTATTCGTTTTATTTAGTGTAAAAATTTCCCCCCCAAGCTTTAAGTGGGCGCCTGGTGGGGGCCCCTGAATATGGGTAGTTTTCTTTTATCGCCATCTCTACTTCTTCTCTCTAGCTGAGTGATTTTACTAGGGCATAGCCCGTGAGTTTCAAGTTCTGCTTGTATATTTATTATAGGCGTGTCTGCCGGGAGTTTTTTAATAACCACTCTGAGCTTTCTCTGCTCTGGTAACGAGTAGGTATGATACGCAAAGCTGCCTTTTTTTAAGATGGGTTTCAATTTGGTTTCTGGTAGCCATATCCTTTGTTTTGATTACAAAATTCTCTCCACTCATTTTTCCGTTAAAGTCAGTAATATTGGCTGCATTGAGCTCTTCTCTATAGTAATTCCATTTGAATTTACTATCTCTTACTATGAATGGGGGAGGGGGTAAGGTCTTTTTTGGTATTTGAAAATTATCATCTTCCGAGTTGTTAACATTATCCACGCTATCCATTTGCTCATTATTGTTGCATGGGGGAACTTCTGTTCTTTTAACTTTTTTAAATTGTTTGTGAGAGTTAGATATGGGGGGTGGGGGGAATCGGTGTCTAAATCATTACTCTGGTTTTTATCTAAAAATGCTTTAAAAAGGGTGGAGTCTACTAAATGTTGCTCATCCTAAAATTTAGCTAATTTGCTACAGGTAAGATTCTGGAGTTCAGAACTTAGAGTAGAATCGTCTTAAGGTTTCTTTTTATAGTTTCCGAAAGATTCATTAAGTTTTTTAGCGTTATCATAAATATCTTTAGCTTTAGTCTCAATTTCATTTTTATTATCACCGAAGAACATACAGCAAAAAACTAGTTTTAAAGTGCTCTCAACCATATTTGTAAAGTCATTTTTGACTGAATTTTTCGTTAATATAATTCTCATTTTCGGTATCCTCATCGGTAGTCAATTGTACCTCGTTTGTCATCTTATTTTTCCTTTTTTTTGGATCTTTTTGTCCTAACCGTGTTGGGTTCTGAAAGGATTCCAGTCGGTCCGTGCGGTTTGGGCGTAGCCGTCCCCGCCGGTGCCGAAAGGGTGCCAGACAGCCCCGAATCCTGTGATCCTGATCCATGGATCGCAGATCCTATGTCCCTTTCATTAACGAGCTCTGATAAGAGCTGGGGTGCATAGGTATCTTCAGGATTGTTAAGTTCTACTAGCGGGATGCCCAACCGCTCGGGGGTCTGGCCCCCGCAGCACTTGGACTGCCCTTCGTTAGAGTACTCCAAAGTCGGAGAAATCTTCGTATCGATATCCATCTGCTTGCGGAAAGAATCCGTAAGAGCCGCTGCTAGAACACGACCTACTCTCTGTTTGGTTCGATGCTCCTCTCTGGTCGGGTCTGGTCTCCTGTGCGCAGAGTACCTATACCTATGTCAAGTATTTACCTAAGTTTCGGCCCCGCCAGGAGTCCTAACTCATTCGTCTCAGTGGTTATATGGTGTTTAGCCTAAGCTCAATTCAGTGGGGGGTATGAATAAAATACACAGTGAGTTATGAATAAAGAGAAGATATATACAAAAGATATTTACAGGAATAGAATAATTGAAGTAGAATCTCAGCTCCTGCCTGCCTCGCCTCCCCTCTTGCGGGCTTCATGGGTGCACAGACAAAAGCCTTGATTTGTCGAAGAGAAATAATTACAATTAGGTGGTGAAGCGTTTGGAGAGAACGCCGTCTGAGAGAAAAAATACCGTTGCCGGGCTGTAGTTAATGTTATCTCTGAGAAGTTCAAAGTCAAAAATTTGGTTGTAGTTGCACATTGTGCATCTTGTCGAGTCTTTGAAAAATGTGGCACATAGTAGAACCATGTGTTCTTGCATAGAGCTAATTTTAGGTCATTTCTAATATCACTCATTCTAAGTCTGCGGGGAGCTCCCGTGAATCTTCTGATCATTTTATTTTTGATGGTTTCCAATTTTCGCTTTTGTGTGGGCTTTAGGGCGCTCCAAGCTGGGGCTGCATAACTGATTATTGGTCTTATGCATTGCAGGTATAAGGTCCTTTTTGTTTTAAGGGTTAGTTTTGAGTTATGACTCAAAATTGGTTTGAGGGATTGGAATGCACCTTCAGCCTTAGCTGTTATTCTCGAGATATGAGAGTTCCAAATCATGTTATGGGTGAGGGTCACTCCTAAGTAGAGTTCGAGCAGAGTAAAGTTCGAAGCTTCTTAAATACTAGGGAAAGATACAAGGTTGCCGATCGTGTGTGTGTGTCATCCAGCTGATTCCTTTGGCAACTACGCTCCATGCCTGGCACCACAGACTTAACATGTTACTCTTTTGTTTCTAACTTTTCTCCTACCAATTATGACATCCAATCTTCCATCGGACCACCTTTCTCAAATATTAGTGTTTTTTTTTTGATCAAAAAATAAATTTCTTCAATACATAAAATTTATAAGAAGAAATTTTATGGATGGTGTTTTCAGTAGAAATGTAAACAATAACAATTTCGAGCTCGTCACCTACTCTAGTTCCGGTTAAAAAGTTTGCAGCTGCTTACTACATGTTATTCTGATAGGCGATGTTTTCAAACGGATAATTTTGTTTTCAATAAAAGAAATAAATGAGATAATTTCTGAGCTCAAATCTGCCTTATTTCATAATATATTAATGTTATTATGTAACTCTGGGGAGTTAGGAGTGAAAATTTGTTTTAGTTATTTTGTTATTTATTATTAAAAAAGGTGAAATGGTTGCTAGATTTTGAATAACTCGCTTTTTTGGCAGTCTTGATTTGGCCTCTTTCCATAAGTTTATTACTGTTTGTTCTTGTTGCAAGTTGCGCACCATCTTGCGTTAGTGTTAACACTTTTAGCATTGTAAACACGAGTATTGTAAACACAAGTAATAAGTAATCAAATACATTGTTTGCAAAAATCTCAAAACACAACGATGCCAAATGGCTTTAAAATACAACGGAAACAGTAACCCGGAAATTTAGGTGGTACCTATCTTACAGCGTTCCCTTGAGTGAAAAACACCATTCATTTTTAAGGAAAAATTATTTGTCCCCGTTGTTAAACAAGCGACCCAATTCGGACTATCAATGTTCAACTACGCAGCCTTGTAATTTTGAATTCAGCTGACAAGGAAACTTCTGGATCAATAAATTATTGGGATAAATGTATCTTTATGGCAGACTTTTTTGATGAAACATACCCAAATTGAGTCACTTTGAAAGGAAAATCACGAAAACCTGACTAGCACGTTAGCCTGGTGGTAAGGGGACTCTAACCCATGATCCATCTACCACTAAGGATATTTTACGTCAGCACTGTGGTCGGCGCGAGCCAGGTGTAGAATTTGTATCGACCAGCCATTGCTGGGATTCGCGCCTAAGTTACCTAACTGATAGGCAAGCTCTCAATCCCCTTAACTACCACGGCTCAGATATTTATTCGGAAAATTTTATGTTTGTTATTTGAGGAAAATATTAACTGACTAAAACTAAATTTTCATGACTGTATAATTATAAATAAACAAATCGCTCTATAATTTATTTATGTTTCTATATATATATATATATAATTTCGAAGTCAATTTAATTAGAAACTTAAACTTACATAAAATGCAGTTTTTTTTTTTGGATCAAAATTTTAATTTATCCTTTATAATAAATTTTGTCAAGACATAAAATATTATAGCAGAAAATTATTTTTTTATTATTATTTATAAGATTATTTTATTGTTTAGAAAAATTATTTGGATACGAGTTACCCTTTTCTGGATGTTATTTCAGAATTTTTTTACATTGATTATTTGTGTTACTGACTAAATTAAATTTACATGACTGTGTTTGTTTAAATTGATAATTTTGCGGTCTCAGTTTGTTGGAGGTGTGGCAATTTATTATTACTTTATATATTTTATTTAAGTTTTTGAAAATAGAAAAACGATATTTATACCACATTGTTTAAAGAACTCTTGTTTCATATAACTTCATTTATTTCTTACAGTTGTTCTGAATAACGATGTTGTAAGACTTTTTGTTACAACACAACCACAAATTAGCCATTTAGCAAAATCAACAGCGATCAAAAGTATAACTCTTTCGAATTGGGATACATCAACAGAGAAATCATCACACTGTGTTTGGAAATACTTATAAAAACCATTTAGTGAAAATCATTAATTGTTCTTATGACTGTATTTTGATGTTTAATAAATATTAATACGAGCGTTATTGTTATGGTTTCATGCTGAGTTTACATTCACAGTCGTTGATCCGAATTAATCTTTCAGAAGTATTTCCATAATATCACCTGTGGCAGAATTTTTTCAAGCTATTTGCGACAAAACTCACTAGAACTTATACCTTTCTGCAAGACACTTTTAATAATAATAAACATATATGTAACTAATTTAAAATAACAAAAACGCTGTTTGCGAAAAAACATATAATTTTTTTAAAATTGAATACGTAAAAATATTTTATTCTAGTATTATGGGTGATATTCTCGCATTTTTGGGGGGTGAGGGGGAAACGCACTAATTATTTCCTTCTTCGCATTTTGTAAATAATCACAATTAAAAAAAAAAAAAAAAATTATGAAATCCATTGCCGAAAAAAAGATCGACGACGAAATCACGCGAATAGGACCCATAAATGCGTGTTTCGTTTCGAGATTTGATTGTTCTAATAAATATCATATAAGAAATATCGGATTTAAAATCTATGGAGAAATCAATAGCAATAACTGCTAAAAATTCGATAAAATCATTTCCTTAAAAAGTAAAAACTCAAATGCACGATTCGAATTTTCCATATTGTTTGAAATATATCGAGACATTTAAAAACCACATGACAATCAATATAAATAACTGACGAAAATTCAATCGAAACATTACATCGATTTACGATACTATCGGCGAAAATTTAGCGCGTCAAAAAGTGATTAGCTGAATGTATGACTCAAATATTACGTTCGAATTTCTGTATAAAAGAAAAGTCAAATTTTTTACTTTTCGAAAGAAAAGTCTTTCTGCAAGAACTCTGTAATGTTCTGCCACGGGGAATATCGGAAATAAGTGTATATTCGATCACTTTATATCTAAATTTTATTGTAGTCAATTTTAATACTCTTACTGTAGAATGATGATTCCCTTATAATGTTTACAGAAAAAGATTAAAGAAATTAAATATACATGGAGACTTTACAGGTTCATTTTCAAAAGACAAGATTCTCTCTCTTTGTTTGGGTTAAAGCTGTAATCATAAGATTGGATGTGTATTAGAATCTCTATTATAATGAATGGTTTTTGTGCAGAATGGATGCATTTTACAAATAAAGATAAAATTTCTAATTAATTAACGATATGCAAAGTGATTTTATTAAAGTTCTCATCTAATAAGAAGGGCAAATCTACAATTAAAATATACTTCTTTTTAGGTTTAAGATCCCTTAATTCTATTTGGCTATTTAAGATGCTCTAAACATTATTTTTTTATTCTTATTGACCAGTGTGATTCTGATTAACTATTTGATTAATCTGCAGAAAACAAATGAATAGAACTACGGGATGTAAAAACTGCAAAAACAATTAGTAGAAACGGCAAACTTTTTTTTTCAATTCAAATTTCTTTTCTTTTTTTTTCCAAACAACTACGGGATGTAGAAACTGCATGCAGAAAACGCAAACTTTTTTTTTCAATTCAAATTTCCTTATTTTTCAAGATTTAGGTGCGACAATGAATTAATGAGTCTTACATTAGTATCGAAATAAAAAGTTAGCCATTACATTGATGGTTAAGAAAAGAATAACATATTTTATATTCGCTTTTTATAAAATTAAAAAAAATGAAATAATTAGTTTAATTTAATTCAAATTCGATTAAGTATGATTAAAAAAATAAATTTAAGACATTTTAAAAGCTAGGAAATATGTAATGCCTATTTGTTGCGGCATCACAATAATAATCAACATTAAAAGATACCTTTTAGAATTCATCTGTTTTTCTTACACTCACAGATTGTCTTCTTGAAATTACATCCTAAATTCCTATCGTTCATTCAAACATTCATATTAATTACTTGTTTTATATGCATCTAAATTTTGTTTTCGTTGAACCTCTCCAGCAGTTTATAGAATGTAAGGTTAAATACAGCACTTCGACGGGTATTTGGCAATACCACACTTTTTTACTGTTGTACTAAAAATCAAATTAACTAACCAACAACCTTACGAGTCTATAACTTGCACATCGCATTCACTCTAACTTGAGATTACCAGATGAAAAATAAGACAAAATATGCTTTCGCTATGCTTTTAAGTTAAACCAAAGTAGTTATTATAATTTATTAAAAAATATAGTGAGGATGTTTTTTTTAAAAAAAAAATTGTACAAGAAATATTTGCGAAGAAATAAAAATATTTTATTAATAAAAAATAATCTAAAATTTTAATAGCATGTTTTATTGGAATAATATTTTAAAGATTTTATTTAACTTTTATTGTAAGAAAAATGAAACTCACAACCTGCTTTAGTTTAAAGATGTTCGTGGTTAAATGAATCTTAATGAAAGGAAAATGTAAACCTTTTCAATGTAAAGATTTTTCAAGAAGTTAACAAATGCACATTACTTACTACAAAAACAATAGGTAATCTAAAAATGTTATCTGTAAAGTAATAATTTCGTACAAACATAAAATAATTCATATTTTTAAGATTTTAAAGTATGATTAAAAATTCGTCATATCCAAGGTTCTCACTCAAATCAGGAAGAAAAAAAAATCACACACAATCTGTATACATTACACACAATATATTTAGAGGAAATACAATTGCTGTGCTCTTGTGTGAGCTATATTGGGCTAACTATACTAGTTTTAATTGCAGGAAAGAAAAAAAAAGAACAGCTGAAATACCATCCTTAAATATCCAATAGATTACACTTTAAGTGGTCACTATTTTTTATAAGACGAAAATAAGAAATAAGATTCCGTTTTTTCAGACGATTTTAAAATTCTCTGTTTTTTCCCTGTTCTCCTGCGGAGTGGCAACCCTGATATCTACAAAGAGGGGGGATGCATAAATGAAGAGATTTTACTTTGATAACTAGAATTAACTAAAATTCATATTTTTCTTTCTGAATTCTAAAATGATTCTATAGAAATATCAGATTTTATATAAATGATAAATAATTTTATCCAATTTCATGTGAATTCAAACTAAGGTAAATAACGTTAAAGAGCACAAAAATATTATTAAAAGCAGACAGCTGTTTCGGATGCTCAAAGCACAACCTTCATCAGTGCAACAGAAAGAAATGAGAGAAAATAAGAGTAAATATATAGAGAAAGGTGAAGTCACAAGGGGTCTAGAGCAAGGGCCAATAGGAGGAAAGGGTGAAAGGATGACAATGAATGGGAAGCAAGGAGCAAAAAGGTGGGGGGGGGGTAGTTAGGTTTAATCATAGATTTCCAAACAGGAGAAAGATAAGGAGCGCTGCATAGGTCATTGACCAACAGTTTGGAATTTTTGAAAATATTATAGGACTCATAAAAATCTAAATCAAAAATTTAAGAACAATTTTGAATAACTTTAGAAGAAAAATCAAAATTATGATTAGAGTCCCAACAATGTTGGGCAATAGATGAGCATTTAAATTCTTGTTTTTTGACATGGCACTTTAAGGCACGCTTAGTTTGGCCAATATATGAAAGGCCGCATTGGCAATTAATTTGGTATATACCCCAGCTACTTTGACCGTCAATGGGCTGCTTGAGATTAGAAAATTTTATCTTATTAATGGGACTGAATATAATATTAAAATCAAACTTCTTTAGGATATTAGCAACTTGCCGACTTATTTTAGGAAAATAGGGTAAAATGACTAAATTGTTAGAAAATTCTTTGGAAGGTTTATCGGCAGGTGATTGTGATTCTTTTTTCCATACGAATTGATTAAAAGAAAATTAGGAAAATAATTGAGTCATTATGTGAGTTTTAACAGTTATTTTATCAATTCAAGACAGAAAATCTGGAGTTAGCCTGAATCTTATAACAAGTTCAAAATGAAACTGTGTAAAAAGTTTAACTTTATAATAGTTTTATTGTAAAACAATATTTACTGAATTACTTTTTTTAAAACCATTTTTATTCCCCTTTCCATACTCTTCATTGACAAAACAATTTATTTTCAAACTCAAATTGTTGGTTTTGCAATATATAATAGTTTTTTTTAAATAGAAATCACAAAGTTGAATTTATTGATAATAAATTAGATAAAAATTTTGCATTGACACGTAAGAGATTTATTATTTTTTCTTAAATAATTATTACGAACACATTATTAAGCTGCAAAAATGTCTTCTATAAATTTGTTTTTTCCCTAGAAGTCTTAATTGCCAGTTTTGGGAACTTAAGTTCCAAATCAATTAATGAAAGTAGAACCAGTTCCCATTCATTTGTGAATAATTGATTAATTCTTGAATTCTTGCAAGTTAGACAGGGCAGACTTAATAGCAAGCAGGGACCCTCTAACATGTTATATTGTTCAAAATCGCACTAAAAAACTTCACATACATAAAATAAAGCATTTTTAAGATATACAATAATTTTAACAAACTTTTTTATCACCCCAAAATCTAAATGCACATAAAATAAAAGATTTTTTAAATTATGTATATTTTTTATTTAAAAAAAAAAAATAAGAGATGCTAACCAATTGCAATCCTTAAATAAGAAAATAATCTTCAAAACCAAGAAACTAATTAAAAAAACACAAGGGTTTGACAAATAAAAAAATTCAAAAGGTATGAATTATTTCATCACATTATAGAAGAATAGTCACATTAAGAAAAATAGATTTTGGTTGACTTTTTAAGTTTTCCTGGTGATAAACTATTCAATTAATTGGTGTTTTATTATTTATAGAAAAAAAATGCACACTTTTCATATAATATATTTATTTTAAAAATATATAATGCAATGTTTTTGCTCATAGTTTTTTTTTAAATACAATATATAAAAAGTTAGATTCTCAAGGACTCCTGAGTGCATGTGTAAAAACAGTACTGAAGTTAGCTGAAAAAGATTGAGAAATTTTAGCTTTAACCGTTAAACTTAAATATAGATCATTTAGTCCCTGAAGCTTCGCTTACATAAGGTTTTAATGTAATAATCATTTAGGAATAAATGAACAGACACTTAATGGCAGATATCTTTATTTTGAATGAAATCTATAAAGGTTTTGAAGAAGACAAATTTTTCTTGCACAAATCAAACATATTTTCATTCAAAATTCTCTCTTCAGATTTGCTACTAATACAAATAAAATAAATAATGAGTTCTGCCTTCAATCGAGTATGTTACTTTATTAGTTTTAAAAAATATAATAGCACCGTTGAGCTAACCATTAAGTCAATCACAATGTCCTCTTTCTGAAAGACTGCAGTATTTCACCTCAACTTGAAAACAAGGAACTTTAAATAAAAACTTGATAGATTTACAATTTGGAATGAATAGAAGCCCAAAATGCACAGCATTATGTACAAAACTTAGTCCAAATGTGATGAAAATTGACACATGAATGACATAAATCACAACAAGATCACTTATTCACTTTGAGACATAGGTGTATGTGCGAGAAGGCGATCTTGTAGATGCCTCAGAGGTTGTAAAATTTAGAAAGTCCCATATTAGTATAGTATCATCGTGAGAACTGCTAACAATTTGAAACTCATCAAATTGTAATCTAAAAACACGACCAGAATGCTCCTGGAAAGAAAAGGTTAAAATTATTTTGGGTAAAGATACAATAAATAGAGAGTATAAAGTTTTTTTTAACAAATCACTCTTGCTTTTTCAAAAACCTTTTTGTTTTAAACTAACGCTGTATTAAAAAAAGTATTAGAATTTGTTTTATTTTTCTTGCAGCATTTCTAATAGCTAAACATTTACTCAGCCTCAATAAGAACACAAAAAGGGTTGTTGAAAAGATAAGAGCAGACAAGATTTGTTTCTCTTTAAATTATATAAATGTTTTCATAAAAGAATCGATTCAGAGTCATGCTGGTTCAAAGGATAGGGCGCACCCTTCCAATAAGGAGAACTGAATTAAAATCCCAGCAATAGCTGGTCGATAAGAATTTCGCACCCGGATTGCACCGACCACAGCGCTGCCTTAAAATATCCTGAGTGGAAGACAGATCATGGGTTAGAGGGAGTGAGGAAGTTTTCTTACAATGCTCTCCAAAGCCATGTGACCCCTCTAACATAAATAGAGGGGGTCTGGAAGTAGAAGAGTCTCGTCTTAAAAAGGACATCATAGGCTTATCAAGTATATCTTCAGGTTTTATTTTATTAACATAACTGCCAACATGGAAAGGAAAAAATCCAGTAGATATAACGAAATAATATAAATTTGATGTACTAAATAATAATGCATAATTAACTAAATATTTTATACATAGGGAATTTTATGGTCACCAAAATAGAAAAACTGCAACATTTTCTAGTTATGATTAACATTAAAATACTTGAAATGTTATGTATCATAATTTTGAATTGTAACAGGCATTTAATTCATCAAAAATAGTTATAAGATTTCTTAATTATTTTAAAAAGGGAATTTTACATAAAAATAAACTGAACTTTTTAGAAAAAAAAAGTTTTTAACTGATTTCTACAAATGAGGTTTGCTTTATTATGTATTAGTAATACTTATTTAAAATTCAGGCAAGCAATCTAGGCAAATATTCTATTTCAATGGGGATTTACTTTAGGAAAGTTACTCAATTTTAGGAAATTTTTTAAAATGTAAAAAAACTAGGAAAATTTATATCAAACCAGTAGAGCAGAAGAAACTGGCAAAATCCAGTAGAGTTGGCAGCTATATATTAGGCAAGAGGGCAATCTATTTACAACTGCCCTTTCTATTTGACTAGCTTTGCTTTAAAGTTTACTTACTTGGATTATTTGTTTATTAAGTTTTCCTTTGTTTTTAAAATAAAAAATTATAAAAGAAAAAAGGTGTCTTGATTTATTGTTTATTATTTGTAAGATTGGGATTGATTTTTTAAAATATTTTTCATTTTTAATAGTTTAACACATACTGTATATTCCAGCGCATAACGCACCCCGCTGTATAACGCGCACCCGTAATTTCTAATACTTTCTTTAAATGTTAAGATATACTCTTCATATAACGCGAAAATTTGGATTGTACATGTGCAATATCTCGTCTTTCAAGATCGTAAATAAAAAGTTTTTTTCCCTATCTTTTGCAAAAATAAAAGAACTGAATTTGACATGTATGTGAGGATAGAGTTGAAAGAGTAAAAATGTGATTCTGAGAAGAGATTGTTGTATTCAGCAGTGCAGGTGTGTGCAAGAATGTTGCTCCCCACATTCCAGAAGTAAGGGGGGAGGGGTATACGGAATGCTGTCTATCGTGTATGTCTCAAAAGCTTACCGCAAATCAGGAAACAAAACGCAATTCCTCTTCTGCCAATCGCACCATTTGATGCCCTGCCTTTGAAAAGTAAACATTGTAAGCTTTAAGAATTTAGTGTAGTTTTTAGTAGTAGACATGGCTCCTATCAAACAAAGCAAACACAGCGCTGGATTTAAATGCAAAGTAATTCAATTTGCGAAAGAAAATGTAAATCGGGCTGTGGCGAGACATTTTGGTATTGGGGAAAGCTCAGTGCGTGAATGGAAGAAAAATGAAGAGAAAATAATGGATATACTTAAGGATAAGTGGGCATTGCGTACAGGACTAACAAAATGGCCGATGTTAGTGGACAGTGTAGAAAACTGGGTTTTGGAAAATGGTTTGATTGCAACAAGAAACTGTGTTCGCTTGTTTGCTCTAAAATGGACAAAGATTAATCCACACGAGAGTGAAAATTTCAAGGCTACTGTGAGTTGGTGTAGCCGATTTATGGCTCGAAAAAATGTAGTTCTACATGAAAAGACTGAAGTATCACAAAAACTACCAAAAGACTTGGATAGCAAATTGTTAAGTTTTCAAAAATATATTATAGTACTGCGGAAAAAAAAGGAATATTTACTTTCGCAAATAGGAAATATGGATGAGACCCCAGTCATGTTTTGACATGATCGGTAATAAAACAATTGATTTAAAGGGAGTAAAATCTGTCAACGTAATAACAATGGGACATGAGAAATCTCATTTCACCGTAGCCCTTTCTTGCTTAGCGGATGGAACGAAACTAAAACCAATAGTTATTTTTAAGAGAAAAACTTTTCCCAAATGTAATTTTCCAAAAGGTATTTTTGTTCATGTCCACGAAAAAGGCTGGATGGACGAAAATGGTGTTAAATTGTGGGTAAAAAATGTCTGGCAAATCCGTCCAGGTTGCGTAAGAAAACCAGAACGCCTTTTAGTGTGGGACATGCTTAGGTCCCACCTTACAGTTAATACAAAAAAATTGTTGAAAGAATGTAACACTGATATGGCAGTTATTCATGGCGGATTGACATCATTATTTCAGCCATTGGACGTCTGCTTAAACAAACCATTTAAAGCCAATTTAAAAAAACAGTGGAACACTTGGATGTTGGAGGGCGAGAAAACCTTTACGAAAGGAGGACATATGTGTCATGCAAGTTTGGAAACTGTGTGCGAATGGACATTAAAAGCATGGGATGAAATTAAGCCTGAGATGGTTAGAAAATCATTAAAAAAATGCAGCATTTCAAATAATCTGGACGGATCAGAAGATGACTGTTTATTTATGGATGAGGGTAACACAGATGAGGATGACGAAACAGATTGTGATGACATGCCTGAAGAAATAACAGAAGACGAATATAATGAACTATTTATGTAATAACGAAAATCAATGAAGTATATAGGTAAAGGTATGCTATTTCTTTAAAATAAAAGTATTTTTCTATATTTAAATTTTTTAACCTATAATTTTTTATACTCGGCGTATATCGCGCACCCGTAAATTCCAATGTTATTTCTTGTATTAAAAGTGCCTGTTACACGCCGGAATATACGGTATGTGAATATGCGTGAGTATGTTAAAGCAAAGAAAAAAAAATCAAAAACATTTAAACATAAAGATAATTTTACATTTTTTTTTGCTTCATATATTTCAATCACTATTTGAATTATTAAAGTTCATATTATTTACTTTATCTTATTGTTGTTTATTTACTCTTCCTTTTCAGGGTGAATTCTCACCACATGTTTCATATCATTTCAGTTTTATAAAGATGGAATTAAGATAAAACGTCTGTTAGCATGTTTGTTTGATTATCAGTAGACTAAATTCGTTTATTGTTTTTTTCTTCTTTTTTTAAAATTTTTCATCGTGCTATTCTTAGTTCGTTCACTAGGAGTTGGCACTTGGCTTCGCCTTCATCACGTGATATCGGATGATACTATTTCGCTATTTTGGGGAGAAGGATGTGAACAAGGCTGCTATTTGACGATCGTATAACAAAAATATTAATTTTGCAATCTTCATGTGCATATTTTGAACATGAGCATTTTATTTCATAAACTTGCTGATATTTCTCTCTTTTTATTGAATAGTTTGTTCTTTTTGATATATTTTGCTGGGGAAAATTTTTTAAATATAAATTAGCTAGAATAACGAAAGGTATAATAGCTGATGATAAAGCGAAGTAAGTGACTGAAAAAGAATTCACTGTTTGTGCTTGGCCATCACCTTCTACATCAGAAAGTCTCCACACGGTTTCTTATATGTAGTTTGTGCAGACTATTTACAAAGTGAACCAGTTGTGCGCATGAGCCCAAATTTTATTTTGAAAGTAATTAAAAGAAATTCATCATATATATTTGAGAATTGAATCTGTAGTGATAGACAAGTAAATAAGACAAACTAATCATATTAAAAAATTAAACAAATTTTTAGACATATATTTGTAACCACTTTTTTATTTTTACTAGATTTTCTATTAAAGGGCTCTTTCGTAAACTGGTTTGCCTTCATAGTGGTCTGATTGGACTACCTATAAAAAACCGTGTGACGGCTTTGCGCTCATTAGAGGTTATCTCGATTTCAAGCGAGGAAATGTTTTTCCTCATACTCCCCCGCGCTGAAATGAACTCTGCGTCCGAGGGGGTGCAGCCAAGTGCCAACTCCTGGTGAACGAACTATACCTTATCTACATTTTTAAAATTTTGTTTTAATCTCATCTTGAATTCTCTACTTTTATTTTGATTGTGTATCTACTATATACACAAACTTATAAAAGAAAGGAGACACCATATTTCAAACAAAATATGGCCACTAGTGTGGGCTTAATTTTAAACTATTTTAATTAGCAATAAAAGTGAAAATACAACGAGAAAATGTATTTATATTTGGTCGCACAGTGAAAGAAACCGTTTTTTGCAGTTAAACATGAAGAATAACAGCTACGAAAATTTACTACTCAATAAAATATTGCTTTTGTTAAAAAAACGTTTTTCAAAGTACACAATTAATGTATGAACCATAAATCAGTTGACGCTGTAAAGGCAACATTTATTTAGAATATGCATAATACTAAAAAAGAGTTGGAATTTGCAAATGTGGGAGTAAAGCAAGAACAATTAAATTTATTGACTCAGTCAAAAAGTAGCTTTTTGAATAACACACAATCAGAGACAGGGGATAGAGTGTTCGCCTCCCAATGAGGTATACGATAACTGCTTGATACGAATTCCGCCCCCATCTCGCACCGACCACAGTGCTGATGTAAAATAGCCTCAGTGGTAGACAGATCATGGGTTAAAGTCCCCTTGACGTCAGGCTAACTGTAGGAGGTTTTCCTCTCCATGTAACATAAATGCAGGTTAGTTTAATCAAAAAGCCTTCCACAAAGGCAAATTTCTGCCACTGCTTGATCCAGTTCTCTCGTCTTCTGGATTGGGTTCAAAATTAGATGGCAACATAGGTGAATATTAGCAATCAAAACCCAAAAATTGAGTTGGGCGTTCAAAGACAGTTATAAAAAAGTTTAAAAAATGCTCGGACATGACACAAGCTCTCGTTGCTATGCACCCTTCACCTATATACAAAATTTATACTTGTGCATGACAAAACGACCTATACTTAAAAAATTACAGTCTGTATATATATATACAAATTAAGAAAAATAATTTTGATTCATAAGTTCCGATGCACAAGTAATACTTTTCCAACAATACATTTATTTAAAAAAATGCATTAAAATAAGAAATTAATTGAATACTTTTGAGATACTTTCGTGGTCACTGCAAATTTTATAGATTTGTTCACACTGATTACATATAATGGGGGTCATAATAATATATGAATTTTATTAAATCAAAAATAATTTTGTAAACGCTAAAATTTACTATTAGATTACTTGGGGTGCAGAAGTTGTTTATTTATGGTGAAAATTACAGTATATCCAATCTGAAGTTTTTTATTCCAAATAATTAATAAAATATAAACATGTTACTTACAACTAATGTTCTTAAGCATAAAGTTCCCGCAGGTGCTCTAGGATCCAAAGCAGCAGCTAAGTCCCAAACTTTTATTTTTCTGAAACAAACACTTATAATTAATTAATCACAGATAATGTAAAACTTTTTTAATGATAAAGCTATTTAAAAAAATACAGGGTATTCAATTAAATCATTCAAAATAAAGTGATTAGAAATTATACATTTCTATTTGAGAAAAACCGATCACTGGTCTAGTGGTTACTGAACTGGATTACAGGGCCAGTGGCTGAGTGTTCAAATCCTATCGTACGCATGGTTGTAAATTTCTTTCTCTCTGTATGATAGAGTGAATGCAACATTTATAAACGGGTTTGGGGTTGTATGACATGCTACTCCACCACCGTGGCTTAGACACAGAGTAATGATAAAAGGGTAGCTATTCTGGCATTTCTGAGACCAATGGGAAATAGACTCAAGTGCCCACCATTAAAAAAAAATATATATTTGAAAAAACCCTAATAAAATAATTTAATCAACAAAACATTGCCGTAAATTTTTTCAATTTTTTTTGTTGAGATTTAACTAAGTATATCACATACAGTGAAAGAAACATAAATCACAATTTTTGTAGATCAAATAAAGTATTTCTATAATCCAAATAAATTGTAATTTATTTTATTTTATAACCATCACCAAACAGCAGACCCAATTTTGGGTTTACGACTACCAACATTCAACTACTTATAGCTGTTTTGTACCCAATCCAAAAGACAAGGGAACTCCTGGATCAAATACAGTAGAGAACCATTTACCCGGTATCCAGAAAACCGGGAAGAATTTTGCTTAGTTTTTCCGCTATTTTGAAGTATAACGATTATTTAAAAAAAAGTGAAAATTTGACTCATCTTTGAAGTTGAGCAGAGGGAAAGGGGGGAATTCTTCCCCTGACCTTGAAGATCATTAGATCCAGAGGGGGCAGGGAAAGGACAAATGTTTCATTTTCTCCTGTGTGTCAGTTGTTTTTCTGATAAGCTCCTGTCAATCAAACTTGAAGGAGTGGCATGCTGATTTCCTTTTCTCTTTGATTTATGAGGGTGTGGGGAAAATGCATTGCACAAGCATATCAATGAATGTCCCAGTTAAGGAGCTTGAAACTTCTGGCTAAGAGTATTGACATGTGAGATTTATTTTAAATCTACTTTACCTTTTGTTATCCTTTATTTATTAAGATGAATTGTTTTATTATTTCAGATAATGCATTATTTAATACGAACAAAATGTTTTTTAATCACCAGTTATATTCATCTATTTGACATCGATTAACAAAACAATATATATATTTTTTTCTTCGAATAAATTGATTAATTAATTTTTTTTGGATGTAGAATCACATCTGCTTTCATTAAAAATAGTATTTTTATAAAAAATAAAATAAAAGGAGAAGATTGTTAATTAATTAAAGGCAGACGATTATTTTATGAAGCAGATAGCAGCTTTCTTTTTTTAATTTTGATTCAGTTCTTCTGATTCCACTGCATTTGAGTTTTTTTCTTTTTAAGATAAATTTCATACTAAATAAATTAATTCTTTTTATTCATAAATTTTATCATTAAGTTTTTTTTTTTTTTTAATTCCGTTGATCTTATAATATCCTGCCTTGTTCCAGGTTTTAATATTTATGTTAGCGCCTTTTTTTAACATCGTTTCAGTTCGATAATTTTCAAGTGCTGTTTTTATTTAGATTATTAAGTTTTCCTTTCATTTCCTATTAAGTTTTCCAACCCCCGTATAATTAGTTATGAAATATATTGTGATTTTTAATAATTGGTTTTGTTTTACATTAGTTAATTTGGGGATTTGAATTATTATCAAAAATTAAATATGTGAATTTTGAATTTTTTAAACTTGTTTTTCTTGTCTAAACTTGCAAATGTTTTTATCCTTTTAAATTATATTTTTCTACTGTAAAATACGGATAAAACGCCCCAACTCAAGAAAGTGCTCCCCATGTACGTTAATTTTGATTTCTCTACCATGATACTCTGAAGTGTGTTCAAATTAATATTATTTCTAAAGTCTGTTTTATTCCTCCGCACCATGCTAAAAACCCTCTCACAGGAGGCATTGCCGTGGGGCAGTATCAATATTTTAATAAATTGTGACAAGGTTAATTCAAATTAAACAATAATTACACAAATTGTAATGATTAAAAGGATTTTATTTCATTGTGGTTCAGTGGGTTGAATCCAAACTGAAACTTAAGAAGTGAAGAAAAAATAATAAAAAAAATTGTTTGCGCTCAGCGCTATCTGGTATTATAAATCCTCAACACTCCCCACTTGAACTCCTCTGAGTTCACCAAAATTTTAAACATAAAAATTAGACAAAAATAACATAAACATATTAAAAAAAATAACATTTAAATGCAAATAAATTTGAAATGAAATGCAAATATTCACTTGAAAGAAAATAAAAAAACTATTAAAGTTTATCATTGTGCATTTCAGTCATTGAGTTCTAAAGGATAAATAAGTTGTACTGAGCGTTTATATTCGCTGTTGGATTTGCGAATAAGGCAAGATCTTACAAGTCTATCACGCCCTTGCAATACTTTTGTTATAATACCTATGTCCCATAATAGTTTTGATTTTGTGGTGCCCTCCATCATAACCACATCTCCCACTTTCAAACATTTTGTTAAGTTAGGAGAAGTAAAGTTGTGTGCAGATCTCAAATTAAACAAATAGTGCTCCTTCCAGTGCTTCCATAAATTAGCCAATAATGTAGCTTGGTATTCTTTTCTTCTTATAAGAATCTTTCTGCTGGATTCTCTATGGATGGTTTCTATGAAATGAGCTGGATACTCTGCCTTTTCTTTACCAGGGGTTAAAAATTGTGATGGGGTAAGAATTTCCGGTTCACCAATTTCGTTAGTGACGTAGGACAAGGGTCGAAGATTAACGATGGTTTCAATTTCAGTCAATATAGTGGTCATCTCTTCAAAATTTAAGAGAGCTTTTCGAAGTATTTTCTTTGGAGGCTCTTTGACACTTTTTACCAATCTTTCATAAAATCCTCCCCACCAAGGGACAAGTTGGACGATGAATTTCCAGGATATTCTTTTAGCAGCAAGAAAGTTTTTAAATTCTGAATTTTCCAAAATATCAAATAATCTCTGAAGCTCTTTATCAGTACATTTAAAAGTCTTGGCATTGTCGGAGTAGATTGTATGACAACCACCTCTTCTAGAGAGAAATCTTCTGAATGCGAGCAGAAAATTTGAAGTAGACATGTCTGTGACTAATTCAAGATGTATTGCTCTCGTGACTGCACATGTGAACAAGGCTATATATGATTTCTTTATTCTATTTTCACCCTTGATGTAGATTGGTCCGGCAAAATCAATTCCGCATACAGTAAAAGCAGGAGTTTCACTAATTCGATCTTTTGGAAGCTGTCCAGTCATTTGGGTAGAAGGTTTGGCTGTGTATCTGCGACAAATCAAACATTTCGAGACCTTTTTTACTAATTGTCTTCCTTTAGGCACCCAAAATCTTCTCCAAATTTGTACTAAAGTGCTCTCTATTCCAGAATGAAATACATTTTCGTGTTCTCGCTTGACAAGCAACTCTGCAAATTTAGACTGTCTTGGTATGATTATAGGCTTTTTCACATCAAAAGAATAATCTCCTTCGGCCAATCTTCCTGTAATTCTCAGGATACCTTTTTCATCAAGATAAGGAGCAAAATTGAAAATAGTAGAAGAAGCTGGAATAGGCAAACTAGATTGGAGAGCTCGTATCTCACTTTCACAGAATTTTGCTTGAGTAAGCTTTACTGGTATATCTTCAGAATTTCGGAGCTCTTCTGCAGTCAAAGTGTCCATATTCGGCTTAACTTTCTTTAAACAGTTCAAATATTGCACTACTCACGCTATGATTCTAACAACTTTTTCGAGGTTGCTAAAGTTACCGATATTTATCAACTCAAGTTCTTCACCATCTACACATTTCATAACGGTGATTTCATTTTTACAATACTCAATTTGCTCATCATTTTCTTTGAAGAGTTTCAATTCTGGCCACATTTCGGTCGGAAGGGACAACCAAGGTGGCCCCTTCCATCAAATGTCGGAATTCTTCAATAATCCTCTGGGCACCAATGGGAAGCGCCTCTACTAATAAGATCGGCAGGATTGTCAATTCTGGGGCAGTGGAACCAGTCCTTAGGATGAGTAATCAGCATTGTAAAGGGTCCCAAAAATCCTACTGGATCAAAAATACGGCCAATGATTTTCAAAATAAATCGTTTTGTTACTTGCCCTGTGTCTATCAATTTTAACAGATATTTGGACTTAAAGTAAAATACATCTTTTTTAAGATCCCAACAAACTCCCAAAACTTTAAATGGAAAGCCTGATTGACCTAACGATTCCTTTTCATTCTGAACAACTATACCTGCTTTCTTCCATAATTCACGTAATTTTTTATCATTTGTTTGAAACTTTCTCAATACCATGCCCGCATCCCGAAATATTTCAACACAATCAGAACTTATTTGAAATGCTGTATCTGTACTGTCACTTCCCCCTATGACGTCATCGACGTATACCCTTTCATTTAGTAATTCATACGCAAGAGGCTTTGATTTTGCAAACTTTTTAATATGCTCTTTAATAGTAGCCGCTTTGAGAAAAGGGCTACAGTTGATACCAAATAGTACGCGGCAAAATCTATAAATTACTGTAGACAAATCATTCTCGGGGTCATCTCACCAAAGAAATCTTGTGACATCTCGATCTTCTACATTAATCCCTATTTGTAAGAAAGCTTATTGAACGTCCCCTATAAAAGCAATCTTGTTTTCTCGAAACGCTAGCATAAGTTCATATATATCTGGGTATAAATTTGGCCCAATATACAAACAGTCGTTAAGAGACAATTCATTTTTTTTTGCGCGGAACCGTCAAATACAATCCTTAATTTGCTAGTTAATTTATCGTTTCTTAAAACCGCCCTATGAGGTAAATAACATTGTTTATAATTTTGGGGATCAGTGTTTTTAACTTTCTCAATTATCTCTTCATTTTCGTAAGTTTTTATGACTTTTTTATATTCTTCAAACAAGGATTTATCATTTTTAAATCTCCTTTTTAATTTGTCAAACCTCTCTGAAGCCAGCTCAAAGTTATCATTTAACAAATGTTTTGTATTTGGTCTCCAGAGAAGTCGCACACTATCAATCTTAGAAAAACCCACTTTAGGGTGGGTTTTTCAGAGTGGGTTTTGCCCAGTAAAACTCGGACGGGTTTTATTGGGCAGGTGGGTTTTTTGCAACCCGGGAAATAACGGCACAATATCCTGACTTGAAGCAAATGAATAATTGGATACTGCGACTCTCATTGCCCACAAAGCTTCAGCCTTTGCCACTTTTTGGCTTTGGCTCAACTGCATCATCACAACTTTTGTATTAGTTCCAGTTGTGGTATTAGAGTTATCTTTTAATCCAAACAACTTCCTCTGCCCTTTTGCTTCTTTGGCAGCCAGCTGATGCTTTTCTCCATTAGAATGTTGCAGTAGTTTGGAAATTCCACTATTTGAAAATTGAGCACAACTGTTACAGAGACTACAGTATCCCCATCTTTACCTTCTTGACACCAATTACTTAATAAATCCCCATTTTCGTCGAGAACTTCAAGCCATGAGAGCTGAAATTTAGTTTTTCCAGCAGGTATTTTTCTGAAAGAGAAGTACAGAAAATTAATGCCCATTAAAACATATCAAAAAGTTTTAAAAAGCAAAATCTATTTAAACTGATTTCTATATAAAAAGGAAATTTCTTTACTAACTAAAGGGGTGACTTATTTTAAACCAGTTATAATAACCTTAGGAAATAATAAAATGAAATTTATTTTTTAACCCACTGGCGGTTAAGGAAATGGGCAAAATTGGGAGAATGTTTCTCCCCTACACACAGTTCCCCTATCTATTAACATGGGAAAACCGGTTTTGCTATGCAGAGAAGACTGCAGGTTAAAATGCGATTTTTTACATGCTGAACCGTCAGTGGGTTAAAGCCATCTACACAAGTTTTTTAAACTTACATACCATATTTTTTTAGAAATAAAACTACTTGCAATTAAAAACAATATTTTAAAATAAACTTTAGCATTGGACAGGTTTGAAAAATTTAGTAGGAATAAGGAAAATAAAAATAATGAAAATTTATTTATACCCATTTTAATTCTTAAGTTTAATTATGTTTACCAGAGTGAGCTTCAAATTTTTCTTTTAACTCAGAAAAACTCAAAAGAACAAAGGGTTAAAATCATTAAGAATGAAATACAGTAGAGAACCCGGCATGTTCGGGACCATCGCTATCCCAGATATCAGAATTTGCCGGTTTTCGGGATCTGCTAAAAAACATTATAAATCGATGCTTCATCGAACAAAAATTAAAATGAAAAATACTAACATATTTTAAAATATGAAAAATAAATAAGGAAAGTTCTCTCTAATTAAAAAAATCAGAAGAAAACAACATTTAAATTAATAAAAACATTTACAAATTAAGATAAGAGAAAAAATTAATAAAAAATTTCACATATTTATTAAAAAAGAAAAATAAATCGCATTTAATCAACTGCGAACGTTCTTAAAAATCAAAGAAAAAGCAAACTCAAAATGCAATATGTTAAGATTTTCTAATAAAAAATGAAACATTAAGGTGGATAAATAGAAAGAAAAATATAAATTAGGAAGGTAAAATTGCAAAATTAAGAAAAGAAAAAATAAGCTTCAAATTTTTCTTTTAACTCAGAAATACTCAACAGAACAAAGGGTTGCTTAAAATTATTAAGAATGAAATACAGTAGAGAACCCGGCATGTTCGGACCATCGCTATCGCAGATGTCTTAATTTGCTGGTTTTCGGGATCTGCTAAAAAACATTATATATCGATGTTTCATCAAAACCAAATTACAATGAAAAATACAAAAATATTTTCAAATATGAAAAATAAATAAGGAAAGTTCTCCTTAGTTTAAAAAATCGGAAGAAAACAACATTTAAATTATAAAAGCATTTACAAATTAAGATACCGTATATTTCGACGGAAGGGCCGCGGCGCTATCGAAAAAAAAAGTTGTTTCTTTCCTACATGCAGCGCTTCCTACGAAATATTTTTTAGTAGCAAAAAAATTTGTCAAGGAAAGTTATTTAAGATTAAATAATTTTCTGAGAGAAAGACTATTAAAAAAAATTGATAACGAAGTCGACGAATATTTGCCCGTATCGCGATCTGCTGCAGAACACCGCCAATTCTTAGCAAACTTTCGGCAGCCGCCTGTAAGAAAATAAATAAACGAAATAATAATTTGAAAAAAAACATCGCATAAGAAGAAAATTTAAAAGGTATGCATCTTGTATCCACCCCCAGCTTAAAGAAAAATCGCAAGCTAGAAATCTACTTAGCGCCTTGGCAATTGCATACCTGCCAACTCTTCCGGATTTTCCGGAAGATTTTATTTTTATACATAAAGTGGTAGTAAATATATACTATTTTTTTCTTTTATAAACTTAATTTTTAATGATTTTAATCACCACTATTCTTACAAAAATTAAGCAAATATATTAATATGCGTTACTATCATGGTTATCATCTTAAGTTTTCTCAAAAACAACGTATTTGTTTGCTTGAAATTGAAGTTTTAATTCCATTTTAATTCCACTGGGAAAAATGATAATGGAAGGGATTAAAAGTTGGCAGGTATGCAATTGTAATTGGAGCGAACAGAAAAGGAAGTAATAGGACCCTAAATCCGACACTCACGGGACTGACGAAATGCCGAACTTTGGATCTCTTTCGGAAATTCCAATATGGACCCCAAATATTACTATAATTCAATTCCACTGTTAATTTCAGAAAAACCGATAAATTCAGTCAAGTCTCGATCGTAGATTATGATGGGGTGAATTTAAAACTGGCCCGACTTAAGAAATTTTACTACTAATCAAAATAATAATCTATATAATATAATCAAGAAGAAATAAACCGAATTCTATGAAGAAGAAATAATCGTTTCTTCTTTGGAGCGTGAGATCATAGTTCTCGTTTTTTCTTTTAGATAACATTTTGTTTTAACAAAAGACGCTTACCTCGCAAGAAAAAAACAGCTAACAAGGAACTACAAAAAAAAGAAAAAAAATTAACAATTAATGCTAAGAAACTAACAAAGAATAACAACAAAAAACAAGCTAAAAACTAATAAGGATAAAAAAAAAAACAAGCAAACAACTATTAACAAGAAAAAAAAGCAAGCTAGCTATTAACAAAAAAAACAACAAATTAACAGTTAAATAAAAAAGCGGCAAAATAAAAAATTTATGAATCGAATAAAAAACAACAAAAGGGATAGAATTCATTTTGTAGTCCACATGGTAGTTTCAATGTCAACTGGGTGTGGCCAATTTATGGTCAAACAGAGGAGGGAAATGTGGGGACAAATCAGTAAAGCACAGCTGTCAAGATTGATTGATCAGTTTTTTCCAACTTGCATTTCTTTATTTTGTCCATTTGAAATGCAGGTGTTTCTACTTCTCAATTTATTTTAAACTGCTTAAGAAACAGATGTTTCCTTTGACACAGATTTATTATTAGTTTTTCAAGCTTCTTTTTCATTTTTAAAAGATAAAATAAAGTAAGTTACTTCAACAGAATAAAATTCCAAATAAAAAGAATATAGCTGATTTTTTTTTTTGTCTTATCAATATAAATTTCTTAAAAAAAAAGAAAAAAATTAGATCAGATTAAGTGCCGAATTTTGGAATTCTGGATTAGGGGTCCCACCCTTTTCTTTTCCCCAACCCCTTTAAAAAATAACTGATTGATTCCTCCTAAACAGTTCCAGTAGAAATGACACATGGAGGAGGTGGGGTACACCCCTCTTTTAAACATTTTCTTCTCTCTTTCTAAGTTGAGTCACATTGGGTTATTTCCATTGAAGGAGAGGGCATTCTACCCACTAAAATTGACCCCTAAAGATTGTGAAAGTGAAACTTATTTTCCCTTCGTTCATTCCTTCAGAATTTTTTTGGGGCCTGTTTAGTTATTTCTGATTCTTGTTATTATTAGTTATTTCGTTATTATAAGCCGTTTCTTTATTATGTATTAGTTTTTCCTCAAATTGTTAATGGCAATAAATTTTGAAATCTTTTTATTTTATTTTTCTTATTACATTGTTTTACGGATTTCTGTAATCAGTTCAGCGTTAATTCAGCTACTGAACATATAAATATTTTTTTGCTGTTCTTCTGTTTTTTGGCAAGGAGCCAACTGGTAAAAACAACTTTATTTTATATCGTTTATTTTTTCTTTTTTTGCTGAAAGAGAACTTTTTTTGTTGCTTTTCTTTTTGCTGAAAAAGAATTTTTTTATTATGATTTAGAAATTAAAACTTTATTTTATGAAATGCATAAAAAATTTTTTTATTATACAGATATTCTAAATGGTAATTTAAAGGT
The DNA here is from genome assembly GCF_982258835.1 of Parasteatoda tepidariorum. Lineage (NCBI taxonomy): Eukaryota > Metazoa > Arthropoda > Arachnida > Araneae > Theridiidae > Parasteatoda > Parasteatoda tepidariorum. Next base: position 75,537,130 of record NC_141765.1, read on the forward strand.
CTCTTCTAAAAGGATGCTGATATGCGCGGTTTAGCGCCATTACGGCGCTTACTATAACTTTTTTTTTAAAAATTTCATTTTTATCGATGTGCGGCGCTTTCGCCGAAAAATACGGTAAGAAAAAAAAATTCACATATTTATTTTTTTTAAAAAAAGAAGCTAAATCAAATTTAATCAACTGCGAATGTTTTTAAAAATAAAAAAAAAAGCAAACTCAAAATGCAATATGTTAAAATTTTATATTAAAAAATGAATCATAAATAAGCTGGATAAATAGAAAGAAAAACATAAATTATGATAGTAAAACTGCAAAATTAAGAAAAGAAAAATAATAAAAAACTTATGTTGACTAATATGCATGTGTGCAATACCCCTCCTCCTCGTAAATCAGAGAAAAAACGAAATCAGAAAGCTGCTCCTTTATGCTTGATTGACGGCAGCTTATAAGAAAACCACTGCTTCTTTCCAACACACAAGAGAAAATAAAGAATTTGTGCCTGCCTCAGCAATCCCCTGAAGATCTTCAAGGTTACAGAAGAAATATATTGAAGTTTTCTCTCTCAATAAACAGGAGGAAAATACCCCCTCCCACCCTTTTCTTTGACTGAACTTCAAAAATCAGTTGAATTTCCGAATACGATTCAAAATACAGTAGAGAACCGATTATCCGGAACGATCGGGACTATCGCTATTCCGGATAACTGATTTTTCCGGTTTTCTGAATCGCTACAAAAAGCCGTTTTTTTAGTGTTAAACCCAACTAAAAAAAAAAAAAATTGGAAATAATCTTAAAAATAAGGAAAAACGATGAGGTAATACACTAATGATTATTTCTGAAATGATGGTAAGGTAAACATCTTTCAAAAAAGAAGGAAAAGTCCTAAAATCTTATGAGGAAAAAAAAAATTTTGTTTAAAAATTGCGGGAAAATTTATCGAATTTTGTTCCGGTTTTTTGGTTTTCCGATTTCTGGATAACGGGTTCTGTACTGTAATACGATACGAATACGATTTCAATATATTCAAAATGGTGGGAAAAATCAAACAAAATTGATCCGGGTGTTTTGTACTGTACTTTTATAAACATATCAGATTTTTTCAAGCCAGATACCCTATTTTTTAAAATTATGCTAAGCCATATTTTTCAGAAGAAAAATTATTCACATTTCATAACAAAATTTTTAATGTACGCTTCAGTTTCACATTTACTTTAAATATAAAAAAAGCTTTATGAAAATAAAATATTAATTTTCAAATTTATTTATTTTCACCTACATAGACACTGTCTATGTTGTTTTCACAGTGTTTTCACTACAGCGCGAGAACGCGAGAATCTCGCATATTTTTTTATATTCTCGCATTAAAAAATGATTACCGCGAGAAATTTGCGCATTCTATAAACCAATTTCAAAATTCGCGAATTTCTCGCATTTTGAAAAAAATGTCTCATTTGCGCCATTTAGAATAAAATCCATTTCACTTTTCTTCCTGGATCTTTTATTATTTTCAACATCTGCTCCATTATCTAGCCTCCCCATTTACCAGTATTGTTCAGAACTTTTAAGAACAACAAAACACCATCCTTCGGAACCACGGAACCTCTTTCAGAACGCATTTCTCTGCAACCACTTGTTTACCGTAGGTAAGGTTTCTTCATGTAAGATGTTCAAATTTTTTGCTCGTTAATGTAAAATGGACAAATACCTTGTAAAGCCAATATCTTCTACTCCGAAACGGACAAATGAAAATGAAACTAATGTGGGTAGAAACGATCAAAACGAAACAAATACGCATTTGAGCAACCTAATGAGAATAGCTGATGAAAAAGTAGATGTAGAACATTTTCCATATGATGATGCAGCAAAAATATTTAATGCTTTAAAAATTAGAAGATGTTAAAAATGCATTATAATTAAAGAAACGATTTTTTTTTCAAGTCTCGTGGTGTTTTTTTTTTTTTTTTTTTTTTTTTTAAATTTTTGAAATCTCACTTAACTTTTTGAAATCTCACCCTGTTTTTGAGAAAGGGTGAGAAATTCTCACCCATTTTTTTTCTGAGATGAAAACACTGGACAGCAATTTTTTTAATTTTAACTCCCAAACATTTTATTGCACCTGTGTGAACTTTAAAATTAGACTACAGAATAACTATCATAAATGCTTTAAAATGAATTGAAATTTCTCTTTTTTACCTGTCTGGATATTAATCAAGTAGTGGAATTTTTAAATCGCGTAAAAATGAATAGCGATTTGTAGACCGAATATATAATACGAGCATAGCTCGCAAATTATTTCGCAAATCATGATTTGTTAGTCACCTACATAGGAATTGCGATTGGTAGTACAAAATCGTTAAGTGTGACATTCGTAAATCATGTTCTTGAAAACCAAATCTCTTAAATGTGAATGATTTCGGATTCGTAATTTATGTAATGATCGTTCGTTGCGTGATATGTTTTGAAATTAAACTCGAGAAAGAGAAAAAAATCACTTAATTACATTATAAGAAAACCATTTCGTAACTCATGTAATGATTGTTCGTTGCGTGATATGTTCCAAAATTAAACTCGAGAAAGAGGAAAAAAATCCCTTAATTACATTAACTTAATAAAAAAAACTTTTAAAAGAAAAATATAAACAGAAGAACTTACCGTTAAAACGAAAATCACTTTATTGAATCCGCAAGACAACGCTATATCTTATTCCAAAACTCTCACACATATTTCCTTCACTTGCTGACGATTCCCTTTTACTTGTTCTTGGAGCAGCTGGGTTGAGGATTTCAAACGGATGATTGGTTAAAGAATTTTTAGGTGTGGTTTGATGATTGACATAGACTAGCGCAAATCGGGAGTGCGGACGTTGAGAAAGGATTATGAGGGAAAATTAGGGAAAAAAAGAAAATATAGGAGAAATAGCAATTTTTCAGATAAATAGGAAATATAGGAGAGCTGTGAGGCCCGCTGGCAAAAAAGATTGATTAGTGAATTGTAATAGACAAAACTATTACAAAAAAACACATGAAATTCATCCGCCTACTTAATTAGAAACTTAGCTAAATGAGTTTATCTTTGAATTTTATAAACTAAAAGATTATGAACTCATTTATTAACATAAATTTTTTCAATAATTTCTGGAGTTCTTTTTTAATAATATAATCAAACATAGATTCAGAAAAGTTAAAATCTCTATAATTATACTTGTGTAAGTTATAATTTAAATAATTGTTATATCATGGGTGCCACTCTAAATAAATTTTAAGAATGAATTTATATTTTGACCAATTAACACGATCTAACGTTGTTTACTGGAATTTTCAGAAATTTATAGATGACTGACTAGAAAATGTATCTTTCAATTATTATAGCACAAATATTAAATGAAGAATTTGATTATTTTTTTAAAATCGTTTTCTTCATTTCATTAATTTTTTTTCCACAGTAATCGAGACAAAATTAACAGCCTCTTTTTGCACCATTCGTTGAATAATAAACTTCTGATTTTTTCATGAAGCTATTCATTTTTTGCTCCACCATTGTTTTTTGTTTTTATCCAATTTTTTTTAAAAAAGAAAAAAAAAACCCTTCTTTTAACTTTGATTAGCATTTTAAAACATTAAGTTAAAATGAAAATTGAAGCAAATTTAGACAACAATAGTACAGTACAGAACCCGTTATCCAGAAATCGGAAAACCAATAAACCGGAACGAAATTCAATAAATTTTCCCGCCATTTTAAGAAAAATATTTATTTTCCTCATAAGACTTTAGGATTTTTCTTTCTTTTTTGAAAGTTGTTTATCTTACCATCATTATGGAAATAATCATTAGTGTATTACTTCATCGTTTTTTCATCTTTTTAAGATTATTTCCAAATTTTTATTTTTTTTTAGTTGGGGTTAACAATAAAAAAACGGCTTTTTGTAGCGATTCAGAAATCCGGAAAAATCAGTTATCCGGAATAGCGATGGTCCCGATCTTTCCGGATAATCGGTTCCCTACTGTACAAATTTTCTGTAAACAAGCATTGTTTATAGACCCTCCTTTTCTGCTCAAACGTTTTTGAATACTTGTGTAATCGAAGCAGTAATCCCATTTTTTTCATTTCCATGTGACATTATTACTTGATCATTTTGCAATAAGTATAAAAAATTAAAGTTTTCACTAAAAAGTTTTATTTTAATTTTAACAGAAAATATTTACTAAATTCATAAAGAAAAAAGGACATTTTAATTTAAAAATAAATGGAAAAGAAATATTAATTGAAGAAATTTAGTCTACTGATTTTTTTTAAGACTGATTTCAGTCCAGAGGACTGAAGAGAGGTACTCTTGATAATACTCACTTGAATAATAATTTTAATTACATAAGATCCTTCTTTTCTTATTTTTTACCTTTAAACCTATAGAACCTAACTTTTAACTAACTGAAGTCTCTGCTCGATCAAATTTTTCTGACTTTGTCTTTTTCTCACTTCAGAATTTTTTTTTACTCTGATACCACAGCCTAGATTGACATAAAACACAGTAAAGTAAGAATCAGTTACTTGTCATGAGATAATGACGTGACCTTCTAATATCTTCAGTTTGTTAGAATTATTTTTATCTGAAAAATATGAACTATTATTTTTAATTTCTCTTTTTCTGAGACTGACTTTAATTGGGGCCCGTGCTGAGCACCTGCCACTTCGCTAAATGCAATGATCGCATCTGCGAAAAATTTAGGATTGGAGAAAGCATGGGTAGATTTTTTTAAACCGAAAAAGAAAAATATGCCGCATACCCAATTAGAATTACATTCAATTTAGATAATGTAAGCATAAGTAACAAGAGATTACATAAGCATGAGACAAAATACAGATTAATACATTGGTTGCCGAATCGCGAGATATCACGTGAACAAAATTCTTTCCTAAAGTTTGAGACAATAAAACAGATTAAGTGATAGCAAAATGCATATTATCATCCAACTAAAAAGATCTAAGAAGTTATAAGAAATTAAACCCAACCTAATCCTATTAATTTTCCATTCTGTTCCCAAACTGCAAAATGACTCTTGATTTGAATTTGCATGTTATAAAATTCAATTTACAGTAAATTTATATTTTGATTTGATTTCTTTTCAGGAAAAATCAATCACATGGCTAAAATTTTCATAAATGGCTAATAATTTGAAGTCCTTAGCAGGGGTACTGCTTCATAATCCTTATCATATTTTATTTTCTCACTATAATATTTTTTCTTAGAAACCAAAGTCAATTTGTGAGTTTTTAGTAGGACCTATAAAATTTTCAAAAATTACTTACCCATCATAAGCTCCACTAACAATACGTTTATTATCGAAACGTATGCACCGCACTAGTTCTTCATGACCTTCTAGAGTTCTTAAGCACGCACCACATTCAATATCCCATAACCTATAAATTGGCGATAAAAAAACAATTGTTTTTTTTAAAACAAATTTTCAAAATTTTTTAATAACGCACTGTACAGATATATCAAGAGTGACACTCAAATCTAGAAGAAAATAAATCTCAGTGTTTTTCCTGTACACATAATACACAATATATTAAGAGGAAACACACAATCACTGTGCTCTTGTGTGTTAGCTATATTGGGCTAGTTTTATTTAATTGCTAAAAAAAAACTTGAAATAAGATACAGTTCGACATACTTAAAACAAATGATGCTATAGTAAATTAAATAGTTTAGAATAGTTAAAATATCCTAAGAGATCCCATGGATTGTGCTTTAAGTGGAAATCATTTTTTGAAAGAGGACAATAAGTAATAAATTTCTCTATATTTTCCCAGTTTGTATAGAAAAACTCAAATTTCCCTGTTACTTTAGATGATTTTTAAATTCTCCCCCATGGAGTGGCAACCCTGTATGTGTATATACACTGAAAAGCAAAAAAAACTGGTACAGGTATGAGTATGCAAATAAAGGGGGTATGGAACCAATCAAAGTACAGCGCTGCGATCAGCAACGCATATATAAGACAACGAGTGCCAGGTTATACAGATTTAAGTGAGTTTGAATGTGGTGTTATAGTCGGCGCACGGGAGATGGGATATAGCATCTCCGAGATAGCAATGAAATTTGGATTTTCACGTACTACCATGACCATTTCACGATTATACCGTGAGTATCGGAAATCCACCAAAATTCCCAGACATGAACATTATTGAACATATTTGGGATGCCTTGCAATGTGATGTTCAGAAGATATCCCCATCCCCTCTTACTGCCACTGGTTTATGGACAGCCCTGCAGGATTCATGGTGTCAATTATCTCCGGCACTACTTCACATATTGATCGAATCCATGCCACGTCGTACATTGGACTGCTAACGGCAACACAGGAACGACCACAACCGCAAATTTAATACACCTTTCACGATCAGCACTCAAAATTACGTTGCTCTTAATACAGCTCTCCCAGCTTCTCACAAAACTGCAATTAATAAACTGGTATTTGCTGATCGAATTCTATCAGAGATATAATTCTGGTGAGGGAGTGTTGTAGTGCATCTACCACTACAAAAATACAATTCTAATTCACTAGTATATAAGATATGTTAACTCGATTCTATGTTGGGGTACCTTTTAAGGGTTGACACTGTCGAAAACTAATTCCACACAATTCACAATGGGATAGGAAAGCAGTCATAACAGAGATTATGATGGAAAAAATAGACAAGAATTAGCCCTCATTCAAAAACAGATGTTCATTATTGTTAAGAATATTCAGAGCAGCTGTGCAAAAACAATAAATGTTTTAACACACAATGATAACAAATTTTTTTAAAAGAAAATAAGAATGCAGAAAGGTAAACACTTTATTTGCTTGTTCAATTGCGAATTAAATGCGAACACCCATAAAATAACTGAGAAGATCAATGTCTGCATTCACTACGAAGCTATTGTTATAGAACTACTCTAACTATTCTCTTTGTGAAACTATCATTACGAAACTATCGCCAACATACTGTCTATAATAAGGAAACTTAAATAAGTCCAAGAGTTTTACTTCAAAATAGTGCTTATATAGGTCGCTTAAGAATAGCTAAGCCACCAATCTTGTAATCACTGTGCTCTAGTACGAGCTGTATTGGGCTAACTATACTAGATATAATTGTGGAAAAAACTTAAAGAAAAGAGGAACAACTGAACATACTTATAATCACGAAATTAGGTGTGGTTGGAGTTGTATAATTGGCAAATTGAAGATTGTGATGAAAACAGGATAATAAAAATGACAGTTGAAGATAAAAACTGGATCATAGTTATAACAAAACTTTTATTCAGTATTTGTAGAGCTCGAAATACAAAATAATATTTTATCCATAATAAGACTTTCTAAGTTGAATAATAAATTTAGTATAATAATATTAATAAGGACAGGCCATGGTAGACAAATCCACCATTACCAGACTAAACAAAAGCGAATTTAAAAAGTGATTGAATTGTTCCCAACAGACAGTTATCTTATTTCAGTTCATTTCAAAAATAAGTAAAAACACAATTGATTAAAGACAAACAGATAACAATATGAAATAAACTTGATTTTACGATGTGCGGCGAACCTATCACCACAGGAGTATGGGAAGAGATCGACGGTTGGCTATTTATGGACAGATAACATCGCCAAAATTTAAGCCAATCCCCTAAAATCAAGGAGGATCAGGAAGCATACTTAAAAGGCAGTCATACAAGTAACTGTCTATCACTTTATGAAAATAAATTTTAAATAATTCTACTTATTTAATCAATATTCATTTAAAAAAAACCAGACAATTTTGATTTTCTGAAAAACAATTGCTCACATAAGTTAAGTTAAAACTTACTAACATACTCTATCTAGCCAAAAGTATCCAGACTTGGGGTGTCCTGAGGCACATATTAATATGATGTTGGTTCCTTTTTTGCATCAATGACAGCCTGCACATGTCTGGGAAGACTTTCATCACAGCAGAAGAGTACTTGCAGTGAGGATGGTCAGTTTGGTTGGCTACCAGGGCCCGACTTAGCCTAATTGGGTCCCCCCTCTGCTTCACTACTTCAGTAATGAAGAAGCAAACTTTAAGGAGGTATTTTAATTTTTCATCTCATTGAAGATATATAACAAGAAAATTTACTCAAACCTAAAATAGCTTTGATCATCAGGCGAAATATCATACTGTTAATTTGATTGATTTTCTGATAATTCCATGTCCATCATGCGAAGGCAGTGTCAGAAATGCAGTTTTCGGATTGTTAACTTTGTCATCTAGCTGTGAAAAATTCATATCCTTGCTGACATTAGGGAGGAATTCAGTTAAATTTTCACAGCAACAATAGCTCAATTATACCAATCAGAAGCCAGTATTTTTGTAAACATATAACTTTTTGCGATATGTAAAAATTGGTATTGGATTGTTAACTTTGTCATCTAGCTGTGAAAAATTCATATCCTTGCTGACATTAGGGAGGAATTCAGTTAAATTTTCACAGCAACAATAGCTCAATTATACCAATCAGAAGCCAGTATTTTTGTAAACATATAACTTTTTGCGATATGTAAAAATACAGGCTTTTAACTGGCCAAAGTTTTTCATCGTAATTGCAAAAACTTAGCTGAATTCTGCCCTAGAAAGCCATGGATTTTTGAAATATAGATTTTTAGTGTTCATATGATAGATTAATGAAGAAGTTAACATAAAACTGACGGATTTTACACTGTACTGATATTTTGTTTAAATAAAGTTCAATAAAGAAGGAAAAATAAAATAAACTTTCTATTTGATTTGGGGGCCCCCTCTGATGCGTCAGACAAATAAAGGCTAAAAGGGTATAAGGTTTGATCCTTGTCAGTGGTTTAAGATGATGATCTCGTGCATTCAACTAACATTGGTAACGTCATGGTCTGCGTGGATCAGCCAGTTTCTCTTCATATGCTGTTGGTCATCTGTTTAAAGAGTATTTAAGCTTCTGTTGATTCATTCTTTTCATTCGTCACTCTGTTCTGTGTCTGTGATTTGTTCTTGGAATCTTGGAGTTATAATTGTTTCATCATGGAATTCTTCGAACCTGTATATAGAGTACCTGAACTTGTCAAATTGGAGTACATGGAAAGGAAATATCAAAGTAATCCTCATGCACCGAGGAGAGTGGAGTTATATATCCAAAACTGAGCCTGCCCAACCTTCAGACAAAAGCCGAAAAAAAGTCAAGGGTCCCTCTGGAGACGGAACAGAGCGTACACATCGATATTTCTTAGTGTCGAATCCGAATACTGAAGTCTGATCTTAGCGACAACTGATGGTGCTGAAGCTTGGGAAATTCTAAAGCAACATTTTGAATTGACTACAAGAGCATGAGTGATTCAACTCCTAAACCAATTCTTCTACCTAAAATACACCCCAGGAGAAGAAATTGGAATCTTTGCGGCTAGATTAAAAAAAAAAAGGTTTCTCAACTGAAAGAAGCAGTACATCCTGTTGACAACCGATATCAAGGATTTCAACTAATAAGATAATTACCCAAGGACTTTTAAGGTATTGTTTAAATTATTTATAGATGGGAGGACCCTAAATTTAAATTTAAGAACATTTTAGATTAATTAGTTTTAGAGGAAAGTAGACTTCTGCAACTAAACTTTGATTTAAATAATGTTAGTGATATTGCTTATAATGTTAATTCAAGTTTTAATGAAAAGTTAAGAGTAACTAATAAGTTTAAATCTGGTTCTTCTAATGGTAAGGGAAATTTAAAATCTGCTAATATTAAGTCTAAATCCAAAACCAGTTATGATAGATAGATCTAAGATAGGATCTTGTTATCATTGCAACAAATATGGTAATTTAATTTGAGATTGTAAACAAAAATTTAATTGTAATTCAAAGAATATAAAGAGTAAATTTTAAAAAAAATCCAAGAGATAATTCTTACTGTAATGTAACTACAAATGTTTTAGATAATAGTCTTTATGGTGTTGAAGCAAATGTTGGCAATGTGTGTCATGAAATCGAGAAAGAAACTTTGCTTTTTTACACTGTCACTTCAACACATTTTTTGTAAGAACTTGAATTTATTCTTTGAATATGAAACTATAGAAAATGCTATAGGTGACATTGAAAGCCAAATTTTAGGTATTGGAAAAGTGCAATTTTTTAATAAGGTAAATGGTAAAATGCACAAAGGAACCTTTACATATGGACGTATGTGGTCTGATGCCCATCATTTCACATGGTGGAAGTCGGTATTTTCTTTCTATCACTGATGATTTCTGAAGGAAAGTTACTACTTTTCCCATTAAAAAAAATCTGATGTTTTTAATAGTTTCATAAGATTCAAAAGCGAGATGAAAGATTTTTAAACTGCAAAATTTTAAATGTTAGAACTGATAATGGCATAGAATTTTGCCTTAAAGAGTTTGGTGATTTTCTTGAAAATGAAGGTATAAAAGCTGAACATACTAACACTTATACGCCAGAACAGAATGGTGTTAGAACTGCCTTACACAATATTAAAGCAATGTTAAAATCTTGTAAATTAGGAGATGCTTTTTGGGCTGAAGCTTTACTTACACTTTCAATAGAATTATTCATAAAAACCAAATTAAAGCTCCCTTTAAATTGCATAGTGGAAGAAAACCATCAGTCACTCATTTGAAAGCATTTGGATGTTTAACACTTGTGGGCCAATCAAAACAGTTGAGAAATAAACTTTAAATGAGAGCTAAAGAAGGGATTATGTTAGGTCATGCAATGCATACGAAGGGTTACAGAATTTGGCTTAAAAACGAAAAGAAACTTGTCGAAACAATAAATGTTTGTTTTGACGAAAGCATAATAGGTGTCGAAGCCGTACTAGGCACCAAATCCATTAAACGTAATTTTGCTAGTTTTAAACCAGAACATCCCAATTTGGACGAAAGTGCTTCAGATGAAGATATAGGTAATTCAAGTGTGTAACCTGATTTAATTCCGTGTAAAAATTTTATGTGGATTAGAAAAGCTGTACCACATCCAGATAACAGTAGAACTGATATTTATTATAATATTGAAGGAGAAAATGAGAGATTAAGATCCTATAGCAATGTTCAAAATTACTGTAATAGTAACAACATAAAGTATAAGGGTTTATTTGATTTCAGTGAGAAAAATGCTTTTTCTGGTAAAGTTTCAAATTTTCAGGTAAATCATAAGATAAAACATGAAGCAAATTATACTGAAATAAAAATTCCTAGAAATTATAAAGACTGTTTAAAATCACCCCAAGTTAAAAATTGGAAATTAGCCATGCCAAATGGATTAATATTATGACAGAAAGAAAAGTTTGGGATTTGGTTCCAACTCCTAAAAATAAAAGAATTTTGGGAAGCGGTGAATTTGAAAGAGGATGTACATATGTATCAACCTTAAGGTTTTGTTGATTCAAATAAGCAAAACCACGTTTGTCACTAAAACAAAGCTATTTATGGACTAAAACAAAGTGGCCGAGAGTGGTTTTTTGAATTGGGTAATACACTTGAAATTTAAAGTTTGTAAGATTAAAGTGGTAAAGATTAAAGTACATGTATATATAAAAATGCAATTCTTATAATTTATGTAGATGACATAATAATTTTTGCTAAAAAAAATTTTTAGACAGTGTTATTAAACTTTTAGGTGATAATTTTAATTAAAAAATTTTGGGAAAAACTCGTAAGTTGTTCGGTGTTAAATTTGTCCAAAAGGATGGTGAGATAAATACACAAGTGGGCGACCTTTATGCTAAAATACAAACTAAGGCTAACAACGTAAAAGAGCACAAAAATATTTATAGAATACAGACAGCTGTTTCGGAAGCTCAAAGGGCAACCTTCATCAGTGCAACAGAAAGAAATGAGAGAAAACAGGGTAAATATAGAGAAAGGTGATGTCACAAGAGGGTTTAGAGCAACGGCCAATAGGAGGGAAGGATGAATGGATGACGATGAATAGGAAGCAAGAAACAAAGGGTGGTTAGTTAGGTTTAATCATAGATTTCCAAACAGGAGAAAGATAAGGAACGCTGGATAGGTCGTTGACCAACAGTTTAGAATTTTTGAAAATGTGATAAGACTCGTAAAAATCTAAATCAAAAATTGAAGAACAATTTTGAATGACTTTAGAAGAAGAAAAATTAAAATTATGATTAGAGTCCCAACAATGTTGGGCAATAGATGAGCGTTTAAATTCTTGTTTTTTGACATAAGCTTCATGTTCCTCGACGCGGCACTTTAAGGCACGCTTAGTTTGGCCAATATATGAAAGGCCGCATTGGCAATTAATTTGGTATATACCCCAGCTATTTTGACTGTCAATGGGCTGTTTGAGAATAGAAAATTTTATCTTATCCCAACAAAAACATAAGTTCTGGCCATCTTTGAAATAACTGCTGGTACTGATTGAAAAGTGACGGTGCTTATTATTGTCCGCTGGGTTAATTGCTGGGCCGCCCTCCAATCTTTTTCCAACATTGTGAGTAGAGCTGGGCCCGCACTTCACAGACTGCTCCATCGCGTCAGTCTGAATCTCCTCCTGGGTCACCGCATTAAAGTTGTTTGCCGCCGCCAGTAAAGCGTTCGTGCGAGTAACTGTAACTGTGAATTCATTGTTTACAGAATGAAGCACGATGGCGATAGTTGCTGACATTTACATTGTGTCATTAAAGATTCCTTTAATTTTCAAAAAAGGTAAGGTTTTATTCTTTTGATTACATTGAAGTTATTATTTAATTTACTATTGTTCAAATATGTTTATGACGTGCGGATTTCGGTTTACAAGGAACCGGGTTTGAAGTGCTGTTTTAGCATTATGATAATTAACACCATAATATAAATTATTCATAGAATTTTAAAAAAAATTATAGTTAATTCAATGAAAAGCTACCGCCAAATGTTTAATCAACACCAAGACACCGCCAAATTTTTGGGGCGACAACCGAGCAGTAGCACGCGAAAAACAAATATAAATTCTGTTGTATGATGACGCTTTAAGTGTAATTTATTAACTGTTGTAGCATGTGATATAAATCAGGTTTAGATAAGTATATTATGAAAATAGATTTATATAATAATCAAGAATATTTTATTAAAACTTATTTCTTTAAGTTAAATAATATTTAGTTAACTAATTGCTGTTAGTAATATTAAAAATGTTTTATGCATTTAATTTTAAAGAAATTTTTGAGCTAAGTTCAAGTGTAAAAATAGGTAGAGGTCTAATAATTTATATTAAATAGTTTAAATTAAGATGAAAAAATATTTTGTACATGTTAATATAAATAATTACGAAGAATTATGCTGAGAATTGTTAAACAACCTAAAAATTTTTAAAAAAAATGTAGATTGTGGAACGTTTCTTAACATGCAGTTGTTCATGCTTAATTGTATATTGGCTAACCCCATTTACACAAAAAAAAATATTACAAAATTCTTTTATATTTTGAAATCAATGATAAGTTACTTCATAATTTTTGTGAAAAGTTAGGTGAATAATGTTTTTATTGTGAATTTCAAGTTAATATTCATAGAAAAAAAGCAAAATTTTTATAGGGATTGCAAAAATATATAGAAGTTTAATACACTAAGAAAACAAAATTAATATGTGAATTTCAAGTTAATATTCATAGAAAAAAAGCAAAATTTTTATAGGGATTGCAAAAATATATAGAAGTTTAATACACTAAGAAAACAAAATTAATAATCAGTAAAAACAACAAACAACTCTTTTTCTATTAGCTTTGAAAATGTTGGAAAACCTGTGACAGTTCTCCATGAATTTTTATAAGTTTTCTTATTACCTACTGTGTTTATTATTATTAATTTAATGAACTCGCTCTCGTACTGGTAACTTGCAATCAAAGTTTTTACTTTTCGACTAGTTAGAGTACTAAAATCTACAGGAGTTCCATGCTTGTTGACGATTTAAATTACAATCATTTCCTGACCACAATAGACAGAATACAATACCATTTTATTGACAAATAAAACAACTTATATTTTGTGATCCTAGAGCTGAACTTAGGAAATCTTATTGTTGACGATTCTGTTAATAAAATTTCCGGGCCTACAAGCTATTTTTCTCATTCTAATTTCTAAAAAGTATTATTCTAATTTTTATTCAAACTTTCTGAGTGCCCGTTGTGTAATGCTTTTTAAATTTTAGCTAAAAGTTAAGCGCAAAAATATTTTTAATATATATCTCAAGTTAATATCCACATGGAAATAAAACCTTTTTTTGTCTTTTAGCTTTTTAAATGTTAGAAAAGCTGTGCCAGTCCTCCATGAATTTCAGTAAGTTTTATTACCTTAATGGCCACCCAGGTGGCCAAGTGATTAGCGTGCCTGACTGTGAAGCCACTGGCTGCGGGTTCGAATGATGTGTGAGTGTATGAATGTGGCCCACCCTATGAACGGGCATTTGTGGCAGTGTGGTGTGGGTAATGTTGCTTGCCTCCGTGACTTTGGTTCACAGGTGCCCACTGGGTAACGATAAATGAGCAACACTTCTGGCATCTTCTAAGGCAAAGAATGAAAGTTCAGTGCCTGCCGTTATTAAAGAGAGAAAAAAAAATTACCTTAACGTGTTTATTATTTATTGAATTAACTAGCTTTCATGTTTGTAACAATGGTAACTTGCTATTGAAATTTCTACTATTTTCCAACTGAGTAAAGTATTAGAATTTCCACTGTAGCTCTGTGCTTATCAACTTCACTTTTCAAGTAGCTGAAGTGCTCCAAATTCAACTCTTATTCTATTGACAAACAAGTTACGATTGCTTTTAAACAAATCACTGAAAGCTAATTTTAGTCACTTTATCACTAAATGGAATTTTTTTTTCTGTTAAACTAAATATTAAATTCTTATATTGAGTTTTGTATAAAAGTTCTAGACTACTGAATTATTAGTTTATTAGACACAATATGCTTTAATATTAGATTGCATTTAACACTAATTTAAATGTAAATTTACGAGTAGTCTGAAGCACAGCTTAACGAAAAAATCTAGCAGCTTTTTTTATATTGATGATTTTCTTATTTTATTTACATAATCTGCTTTGGCTTGAGCAAAAGAGTTGCTGTTTGCCTGTTAATCTGATCGCAGCACAGTGAGGGCAAGCACAGGTTTGAAATGATTGTAATAGGGGGCGAGCCATATAGCAAAGACACAGATTTGATTATAATCAATTGGAAGAGTTTTCTTCAAAATAAATTAAATTTAAAAATAGCTTTTATGTGAAACTGTTCTACTTTGAATCAATTAAATTAAGAAAAGCAACTGCTAACAACCAATTCCACTGATACAGACAAATTTTTAAATTTATTAAAAAATGATTTACCAATTAACTTATTTTTTTATCATCTGCAGAATCATTGATGTGCATAAATAATTTAATATTATTTTGAGAAGTAGTATCTTAATTATTATTATTTGAATTATGATTTTAAAGAAGGGTTAGGGACATTTTAATGTATTAAGCGAATTCATTTATAAAGTACAGTGAATTCTCACTTATGCACCAGTCCTTGGGACCAAGAGAAAAAGTGTATAAGATTTTAAAAACAGTAAGTTCATGTAAATAAGAAAAGCTTTAGATTCAGCAAAAGCTAAATTTACTATAATTTTTTGCCGAGAATCTTTTAGTGGAAATAAAAAATAAATTTCAACTAACTCTTTGGAAGATTTTCAACGATAACCTTATATTTTGTGATCCTAGAGCCGAACTTAGAAAATGTTGTTGTTTTATTGTTGACAATTCTGTTAATAAAATTTCCTAGCCTACAAGTTATTTTTCTCATTCTAATTTCTAAAAAATATTATTCTAATTTCTGGGTGTCTATTGTGTAATGCTTTTTAAATTTTTGCTAAAGGTTAGCCGAAAAATATTTTTACTGTATATCTCAAGTTAATATTTACATAAAAATAAGACCTTTTTTTTCCCTTTTAGTCTTTAAATGTTGGTAAAACTGTGCCAGTCCACCATGAATTTCTGTAAGTTTTATTACTTAATGTGTTAAGTTATTTATGTTTTTTTATTAATTGAATTAACTCGCTTTTATGTTTGTAACAATGGTAACTTGCAATTGAAATTTCTACTAATTTCCAACTAGTTAAAGTACTAAAATCTCTACTGTAGCTCTGTGCTTATCAACTTCACTTTTCAAGTTGCTGAAGTGCTCCAAATTCAACTCTTATTCTATTGACAAACAAGTTATGATTGCTTTCAAACAAATCACTGAAAGCTAATTTCAGTCCTTTTATCACTAAAAGGAATTTTTTTTGTTGAACTAAATATCAAATCCTTATATTGAGTTTCGTATAAAAGTGCTAGACTGATATAATTATTAGTTTATTACACATAATATGCTTTTATATTGGATTGCCTTGAACACTAAATTTAAATGTAATTTTGCAAGTAGTCTGAAACACAGCTTAACGAAAAAATCTAGCAGCTTTTGTTATTGATAATTTTCCTATTTTATTTACATAATCTGCTTTGGATTGTGCAAAATAGTTATTGTTTGCATATCAGTCTGACCGCAGCACAGTGAGGGTTTAAACGCAGATATTTTAAATTATTGTAATAGATGGCGAACCATATAAAAAAGACAAAAATTTTCTTATAATCAATTGGAAGAGTTTTCTTCAAAATAAATTAAATTTTAAAAACAGCTTTCATGTGAAACTGTTCTATTTTAAATCAATTAAATTAAGAAAAGCAACTGTTTCCTACCAATTCCACTGATACATATGAATTTTTAAATTTATTAATAGTTAAATTGATTTACCAATTAAGTTATTTTTTTATCATCTGCAGAATCTTTGATGTGCATAAATAATTTAATATTTTGTGAAATATTATTTAAATTATTATTATTTGAAATATGATTTTAAAGGAGGATTAGTGACATTTTAATATATTCAGCAAATTCATTTATAAAATACAATGAATTCTCATTATGCTTCAGTCTGTGGGACCAAGAGAAAAAGTCCATAAGATTTTAAAAACAGTAAGTTCATACAAATAAGAAAAGCTAGATAGAAAAAAAGTTTCAATAGCTGGATAAAACTACAAATAGTCATGAATAGTGGCTAAACCTTCTAATTCTTTTTTATGATTTCGAGGAACGTTTTTGTCATCTCTGTTTTCGCTGAAACTGAATAATGGTAATCCCTATAGCGTAACATTCCTTTACCAAAAACAAATGTTTTAATTGGTGGTGGGAGAGAAATTGATAAATTTTTAAAGCATATGGGTGGTATATATATGGTGGTTTCAATATGGGTGGAGTGATAGATAAGATACCTTATTCAAATTCATAGAAAAAAATTTCTTCCTAGAAACAATAAAGGTGAAGAAAAATGAATTATATTTCTAGATCCAGTAACTTATTTCCCTTTATCTGTAACGGAGATTGTATATTTACTTTAATTTTTAATCTGAGAACTTTTTCTAAAAAATGTGACTACTTTTTTCTCTTTAAACAAAAAATAAAATCAAAATTTTTGTCTATTAAAAAAATTGTGCTGAATTGAAATATTTATTTTCTGAATGATGCATAAAGAATTATAATTATCATTATTTTCTTATATAATGATCAAGGACCTGGTATATACAAGGAAAACCTTGTATATATGCAAAAGGCACATAAAAGAGGTGGCGCAGAAGTGACAGGTCACTGTATGTAGTTTTATATTTTATTAATAGTTATTAATTTTCATTTTAATAGTTCTCTCCCCTATTCAATGAAAAAAAAGTGTTATATTTATAAATTTTATTTTAATGCATATAAAATATTTTTTTAAAATTTTATTAAGTATAATAAGATTTTGATTGTGAAGACACAATCATATTTAAAAACCTACCATGTTAACATAGCTTAAGAACATGTAGGTTAAAGAGAAAAAATTAACGACAAAGTACTGATTTGAGGCATCTTGAAACTAACCTGTATAATATTGAATGCCTTCTCTAAGACATTATTTGGTAGAACAATTTTTTGCGATAAGAAAAATGTTTTAGTTCAAGCAAGTAAAATGCCCCGTAAAAGTTAAAAAATTCTTAATGAAATGTGTAAGTAAATTTAATTTATGGTAACTAAGAAGTAATGTTAATAACACCTACATTTCACTTATTCATCAATTCTTAAACAGAAGTATAAAATGTAAACACATTAGAAATCTCACGATTTTCTTATGAGTTAAACGAGATGAAAAACATCAGAACCAGTTTAATTGCATATTGACATGTTGAAGTTTTTAAAGATTCTTTTATATCTTTCCTGTCCTCTGGCAATCAAACAGGTTCAAATGTTTTCAGTCCAGTTTTCCTCAGAATTTTTCATTAGATTTAAATAAGTTTTGTTTCTTTTCGTTTGTGACCATTAACGAGTGTATCCTATTACAAAGTTTTTTTACTAGAACTCGAAAAGTATATATTGAAAGTGGTTAATGTGCAACACCTGCTATACTAATCTACAGAAAACGAGAACTAATTTTTCTGTCTCAAATGAAAATACTTGTAGTATGCAGTGTAACTCACTGAGAAGGGCCAACCGTCCTCACTGCCCTTTGATGACACTGTCTGATAATATTCCTTTTAAAAAATTAAATATGTAAATGATAATTACACACTTTTAAAATTATTCGTGTTAGTAGGTTTGATTCTGGTATCATTACAAATATTTTCTTTGTTCGGATTTCTCTCACCTGGTTAAATTTAAAAAATTTTTTTGGTATCAATAAGTTTATTAATAGATTTTAAAAAAAATTTTGAAATGAATATTTTTTTTTTAAAAATTTACTTTTAAATATTAATTTTTTCATAATATTTAGTTTAAATTATAGAAAAAGCCCTCAAGTTTAAAAATTTTTTAAAGTGTGCACAATGATTTTCTATTAGCATGTGTTTTTTTTTTTGCGTAAGCTACAAATTTTTCTCATTTTGATAATGGGTGAGAACTCCTTTTTGAAATATACATGTAAAATAGTAGGTATAGGACGGTAATTTTACAGTCGTTAAGAATCAAATTCAGCTATTACATAATAGTACACATTTTGTTAAATATTTACGTTGTTAATTAAGAGCCCCTTAAAAACTCAGTGTATTCCCTTTTCTGTGAGGAAGCACCATGTCCTTTTTTAGGCCTACGCGTAGTAATGGAGTATTTAACAAATATTTTTAGCTAAAAAAAGGAACTAAATAAATTAAAAGGATTAAATAAGAGAAATTTCATCAGAGATGTAAGCAATGTTATTAATATTTATATAACGGAATATTTATTATAGTTATTAATACTTATGTATTACGGAAATCGTGACATTGGTCAAATCTGTCGTTATTCTTATCTAGTTCTTGTGTTTTTTATGTAAGGAAAACATTAATTTCACAAAGCATCGCCATTAAAGAAATTTAAAAATTTATTGAATTATAAAGTTATTACAGAATTGGAAAATTATCTGCCTTTTTAACTAGCAAAATTTGAGCAACCTTTTTCCTCTTATTACTGAACTGGTTTCAATTCATTACATATTATTGTTTTAATGCCTATTTTAATATGAAAAATGTTGTAAATTTTGAAATTTTTTTTGTCAAAGGCATACAATTAAAAATTTAATCAAAAAAGTAAAGCGAAAAAGAAATACAATTGATAAATTCGTGCATGTAAGTAATATATATTTAAAAGTAATTTTTCTTCCATACCTTTCCTTGAAACAATAATTTACATTAGATTATAATAATTGTTTTAAATATTAAAGGCAATAAAATTGAGCACCATAAGATTAATTAATAAAGAAAGAAAAAAACGGTATGTTTTTGAAAATTAAATATTTTCTGAGAAAAGGTGTGTGCAAATAACACCCTGAATAACTTTTCATTTAACAGTCAGATTTTCATGTACTAGGTGTCAATCTTAATGGGTTCGTGAGTCAATATTCAATAATTTCATTCAAAAAGGAATTTTATGTTCAAAATCTTTCTATATTATAAGGCAAGTGTATGTTTGTATGGTGTTACAATGTGTATTTTGATAAGTCAAAATTTATCAATGAAATGATAAAAGCGAAAACTTTTCGATAGAAATTTTAGTTTTAAAAGCTCATTTTCATAAAACTACTTATGTTGTTTAAAATATATGATTTGCATAATTTTTATTTTAATATCCTCACTTTCAGGATTTCGAAAAATGTCAAGCATTTTTTGTTGCAGTTTTATTAAAAGTTTTTCAGAACTCTTCTATGCTATTCCAAGTGATTCTATGTAGACAAAGATATTTATTTCTCTGTTGTTTTTCTTATTTTTAATATTAAATATGAAATATAAATAGAAATTTGTGTAATATTTGTATTGTTTATGGATATGTCTTTGTATTTATATCTTTGTATAATAAAATGTTTGCAGGAGACAAGGTTGATTATGTATTCCACTAATTTCAGGGTACATTCAATTCATTACAGAGTATCTCTAGATTCCTTAAGAACACAGCTTTTATTTTAAAACATATATATATTGACTACAAGTTAAAACTTGAAAAATTACTTGTGAGATACAGAGTTTTTGTAATTCTGAACAGCAGTTTTATTATTCTGCTTTTAAGTAGAATAGCACTGTAGGTAGAGAAAAAAATTATTATATATGTTTACATATGTTTACCTAGTTTAAAAATGTATTAATAAGTGGAAACATAGATTGTGCATTGCAAATCTTCAGGACTAAGGGCTTGAACTGTGTAAAAAATATTTTTCTTTACAAAAAACAATTTAAATGAAAAAATTACCTAAAAATATTTTCTTAGTTCATATATTAATAATTTATTCAAAAAATGCATTAGATAGCTAGATATTTATTTAGCTAATTGAATTCAATAAAAATAATAAGATTTGTGGGTATTAATTACCCCTGTAACTAGGTCAATGACCTCTCGTAAGTCTCAATAGACTAAAGGGATGCTGCTGGGTGTTTATAAATTGCTGGCCCTCAATTATTGATTCATTGATTACCCTCTACTGGAAAATGTCGGGCAATCACTCACCTTGCGCATTTTAGACAATAAATGCCGGGCTAAATATTACTGGCCAACGGTAGGCCAGAATTGTTGGCTCGACAGAAGGCCAGCCATTCACTTTAGTACAGTTGAAAGTGACTTAGAGCCGGCACAGACCCGTCGATTTAGCTGCTGGCAACCAGCAGTTTTGTGGAGCTGGACCTATACATTTGTTTTTGCTGGGATTAATGGGATTGAAAATAATATTAAAATCAAACTGCTTTAGGATATTAGCAACTTGCCAACTTGTTTTAGGAAAATAGGGTAAAATGACTAAATTTTTAGATAATTCTTTGGAAGGATTATCGGTAGGCGATTGTTTAGTTAAGTTTTTATAAATACTATCAATAATGTTAGGAGAATAACTTCTGTCATGAGCAATGGTTTTGATGTAATTTAATTCTGCATCAAGAAATTCAATATTAGAACAAATATTAACAGCATGGTAGACAAAAGACCGAAAAGAGTCAAGTTTTTGGTTGGGAGGGTGGGAGGATTTGTAATGAGGGGGAGGAGACACAGCAAAAGGTTTGCGAAAGACAGTGGTATGGAATGAATTATCATTCCGAGTCACAAGAACATCTAAGAAAGGAAGTTTTTGATCAGTCTCTAATTCAAAGGTAAACTGAATGCAAGAATCAATGCTGTTCATAACATTAAGAATTTGGTCTAAATTACAATTATTTTCGTCTAACAAAGCAAAACTGTCATCAACATATCTTTTATAAAAGGGGAAAGTTAAGATTTTGAATAGTTTACTTTCAAAATAACGCATATAGATGTCACTAAGTGTAGGGCTCAAAGGATTTCCCATGGCAAGACCATTGGTCATACGGTAAAATTTGTTGTCAAACGCGAACGTATTTTGTTGTAAACAAACGCGAGTGAGGTTAACAACGGGTGAGGTCCTCCCAACCAAAAACTTGCCTCTTTTCGGTCTTTTGTCTACCGTGTTCATGGGTGCAAGTTGGAAAGAAGGTCAAGACTGAAATTTTTTTGACTGAAATACCTAACATACACAATACCCCCTCGACATATGCAAACTATCTAAGAAAGCTTTACCATAATACATCAAGTTTAAATACTGTACAAAAAATATTTATTCATCTGTCTTTTGATAAAATAACAACAGGACATAAGAAAGTAGACCAATAACGTAGACCTAAAAAGTATTTTTAAGGACAGAAAAAAATATTCCGATTTCGGTCTTCGAGTCAGTCTTGTTTCCGTCTTACTTCTGTCCGCAGACATTTTCGAAAAGCGGAAATCCGTCCTGGGGACGGAAGATTTGCACTCATGACCGTGCTGTTAATATTTGTTCTAATATTGAATTTCTTGATGCAGAATTAAATTACATCAAAGCCATTGCTCATGACAGAGGTTATTCTCATAACATTATTGATAATATTTATAAAAATTTAACTAAACAATTGCCTACCGATAAACCTTCCAAAGAATTATCTAACAATTTAGTCATTTTACCCTATTTTCCTAAAATAAGTCGGCAAGTTGCTAATATCCTAAAGAAGTTTGATTTTAATATTATTTTCAGTCCCATTAATAAGATAAAATGTTCTAATCTTAAACAGCCCATTGACAGTCAAAATAGCTAGAGTATATACCAAATTAATTGCCAATGCAGCTTTTCATATATTGGCCAAACTAAGGGTGCCTTAAAGTGCCGTGTCAAGAAACATGAAGCTTATGTCAAAAATACAAGAATTTCAACGCTCATCTATTGCCCAACTGTTGGGACTCTAATCATAATTTTAATTTTTCTTCTAAAGTCATTCAAAATTGTTC
This sequence comes from Parasteatoda tepidariorum, assembly GCF_982258835.1. Taxonomy (NCBI): domain Eukaryota; kingdom Metazoa; phylum Arthropoda; class Arachnida; order Araneae; family Theridiidae; genus Parasteatoda; species Parasteatoda tepidariorum. Next base: position 75,559,987 of record NC_141765.1, read on the forward strand.
TTCAATTTTTAATTTAGATCTTTAAGAGTCTTATCACATTTTCAAAAATTCTAAACTGTTGGTCAACGACCTATCCAGCATTCCTTATCTTTCTCCTGTTTGGAAATTTATGATTAAATCTAACTACCCCCCCCCCCACCTTTTTGTTCCTTGCTTCCCATTCGTCGTCATCCTTTCACCCTTCCCTCCTATTGGCCGTTGCTTTAAACCCTCTTGTGACTTCACCTTTCTCTATATTTACCCTGTTTTCTCTCATTTCTTTCTGTTGCACTGATGAGGGTTGCCCTTTGAGCATCCGAAACAGCTGTCTGTATTCTATAAATATTTTTGTGCTCTTTAACGCTCTTAAATCTTTCTTGTGCTTTTTTTCTTTTATGTTAGCCTTAGTTTGGATGGTGAGATGTTAATACTTCAAAAGAGTTACATCCAAAAGGTCTGTAAAATGTTTTCCAGCTTTAAATTTCCTTTATCATCGGTGCTGATTTTTAAGGGTAACTTATTATCAAAAGCTGATTGTCCATCTTCTAAAGGCGAAGTGGATGAAATTATAAAATTGCCGTTTCGTAACATTTTGGGTTGTTTGTCTTATATAGCTATTCGGATATTTGCTATGCGATACATACATTATCACAATTTCAAGAAAACCCAGGTTTAAGACGCTGTAATACTTTATTAAGATTATTAGGTTATGTTTAAAATACTAAAAATTATTTCCTAAAATTGTCAAATATTCAGGAATTAAATATTAATTGTTACTGTTACTCAGATTTCACTGCTAATAGGGATGACAGAATCAGTAGATGGTAAAATATTGTTTTTGGATAAAACTCTGATATTCTCGAAAACTTTCAAACAAAAATGTGTGAGTCTATCTACAATGGAATCAGAGTATGTTACTTTAACTAGCGCTGCCGAAGAGGTAATGTGGATTAAGTGTATAATAGAGAGAACTAAATTTAAAAGACATAAATTTAAGTGATTGTATTATATTTAGAAACGATCAATCTGCTATTGATTTCTTCCATTCACATATTGAAAATAGTCGAACGAAGCTTATCGAAGTAAGATATCATTTTGTAAGAAATTTAATTTATGATAAACTTTATACTGTTAAACATGTTAGGAGTAAGTTTAACTTAGCGGATATTTTTACAAAGCCTTTAACTAAGTTGGAGTTGAGAAATTTTGTTCAAAAGTATTTGTGAAGGTTTAATCTTTTGGACGATTTTTGGAAAGAAACAACATAAGTGTTGGTTAAAAGAAATTTAATATTTCTGTAACATTGTTTTTTAGTTTATTAAAGTTTTTGATAAACTGTATGTGTATTTTTGTAAAAGTTGAAAGCATGAGAGGGTTCGAGAGGGTATAAGGTTCGATCGTCGTCAGTCGTTTAAGATGACGATCTCATGCATTCAACTTACGTGGGTAACGTCATGGTCTGCGTGGATAATCCAGTTTCTTTTCATTTGCTGTTGGTCATCCTCACGTGGATCATGACGTCATCCGTTGTCTGTTTAAAGAGTATTTAAGCTTCTGTTGAAGCATTATTGTTTGTATTCCTTCCTTCGTTCGTCACTCTGTTTGTGACAGTTAGTCTACCAATTTAATATGGTTTAAAAATAAATTTATTGCTTTAGAAACTTCGTTTTCGTATTTGTTTTGTTGACATACCAATTCAATGACATTCTGTGACAATCTCGGCTGGCATGATGTGGGGGCCCAGGGCAACTGCCCAATATGCACCTGCCTTAGTCAGGCTACGTAATCTGTGCTCTAATTTGGCCCAAAGGTGTTATATGAGGCTCAGAGAAGGCCGTTTTGTCAAACCACCTCTGTGCAGACCTCAATGTGCGGATGGAAGAGATATTACCATAGAGTACAGCCACATATATATCAGAATTCATGTTTCCAACCACAAGGACAAACAGGCTAAACCATGAGAAACACCCTCAGACCACTTTTTACCCGGATACTTTTGGCCAGATACTGTAACAACAGATTTTAATTATTAATAATGAGATTTAACAATTAATTAATGATGATTAATTACAATAATCATTTTTAATTGCAAATATTTCATATTATTCTAAAGAGTTTAACAATACGAAGAAAAACCAACCTAATTGTGTTATCAGAACTCCCACTGACAACTAGTCTATCACGATACTGCAAACATGCTATACCTCGTTTATGGCCATTTAAAGTTCGAACAAATTCGCAAGAAGAAGTATTCCATACTTTAATAGTTCGATCTCCAGATGCAGAAACAATGTACTTTTCATCAAAATCAACAACATTTACTGCAGCACGATGTCCCACTAAAACCCTTCTTAAGTTTATTTCTGATGCAGAAACCATATCCCAGACAGCAATAGATCTATCCTAAAAATTCAAACAGATAATTAATTTTTAAACAGAAGTTCATTTTATTATAACAGTCATTCTCAACCACTGTGCCACCAAAATATAGAATTGGTATAGTAAAAAATATTATACTTTTTTTATTACGAGTAAAGTTTAAATTAAAGTATTGTATATAATATTATATAAATATATATATATATATATATATATATATATACACACACACACAGTAAAATCTCGCTACAACAATATTTTGCAGACCAAATAAGAATATTGTTGTAGAGGGATATATTGTTATATCGAGGGCCCACATAATTCTGGGACGCAATAAGATTTTTTGAAATTTAATGTTATATATTCATTAACTATAAATATATTTATATATTATAGAAAAAATTAATTTGCAAAGTGTTTATTACGGTTAAGCATTAGAAACAATGGATATTAATACAGAAAATAAGATTGTAAACTTACCTTAAAAAAACATTTATATTGAAAAAAATCTGATATTTTTGTTTGTTTATTCATTTTTTTGACTGTTAAGTCAACCAACAAAGTATGCATTGAGTCCAATGCCCAAAAATGATTTTCATTTGTGAATGGAAGACTTGAGAAAAATGTCTTTAGAGATTTTACGGATTGAAGAGTTTCATATGGAGACAATATGGACTGTGATTCGCATGGATCATCATCACCATCTTCTTCCTCATCATTATTTTCCATTTCATCTGTAATTTCAGAGAGAATCTCTTTAACACTTAACTCCTGCGAAAATTGTGAAACTGTCATCCACAGTTAAATAGTCCTCCACGTTAACACCATATGTTTTGCCCATTTTTTTCTCTACTTGGGATAAAGATTTTTGAAGATTCAAAACAAATTCTTGATCATCTGAAAGATCACTGTCTATGGAATTTTCTTCACAATTAGAAACAGTTTTATCTTCTAAGACATATAAACCGGCCTTTTACCAAAAATTTTGAATGGTTTTTTCTGTTACTTCCCACCAACTACCAGCAATAATATCACATGCGTCCTTAACATTCACAGTTTTAAAAGGGTCTTCTACTTTATTTTCGATGTTGACAAGTATCGATTCAACCAAACGCTTCCTGTAGTATCCTTTGAAACACTTAATTATGTCCATATCGAGTGGCTGCAAAATCGAAGTGCAGTTGGCCGGGAAATAAACAATTTTGACATTGTGTAGTTTTGGAATTAAGGTGTGAGCGGTGCAGTTATCAGTTAATAAAGCAATTTTTTTCTTCCTCTTTTTCATTTCTTTATCTAACTAACATTCTAACAACCATACTTTATCTAACAACCATTCAGAAAAAAACTTAGAAGTCATCCAAGCTTTTTTATTGGCTTTATATTCCACGGGAAGACTTTTCACATTCTTGAAGCACCTCGGCTTCAATGATTTGCCGATAACAAGAGGTTGAATTTAGTGTGTCCCTGTGCTATTGGCACACAGAAGAACAGTCAATCTTTGCTTTGCTTTATTACCGCCATAACATTTTTCACCCTTAAATGCCAATATTCGATCGGGTAGGAGTTGAAAAAACAGCCCAGCTTCATATGCGCTATAAACATTCTCTGGTTTATACTTTTGAAGAATATCTGTCATCTTCTCTTGCTTCCATTCATTTGCTTCGTTAATCGGAGCAGATTTTTTCTCTCCGTGAACTTCCTGGAAAGTTATTCCATGACGATCCCGAAAACGCCATTACTAACTTTAAAAGTTTTGTTCCCTAGCATTACTGCGAATTTACGAGCTTGTGCGCATAACAAGGGCCCATTTATCAGGATATTTGTTGCTCTCATCTCTTGAAACCATTTTAAGATGGCAGCATCAATGTTATCATAAGTTGCGACTTTTAGTCGTTTACGCTTTGGATTAATTAAATCTGAACTTGCAGTATCTTCGATCTGTTTTCTTTTCTTTAGAAACGTTGCAACTGTAGATTGAGATAATCCGTATTTTCTAGCTGCATCAATCTGCTTCATTCCATCATCAATATCTTTAATAGCGTTAAGTTTATCTTGAAATGAAAGTTGCTTTCTCCCTGCCACCTTATGCTAAATTACACTAGTAAAAAACATCCAATAAAGACTCACCAAGCTGAAAATGTTGACAGCACTAAATGCGGAAAGTTCTGATCTTAGTTGCGCTAGCTCATGAAAACACCAGGTGTTCCGTGTTCATATCAATATAAAGGTAGGTTCAGTGGTTTTGTTTCAATAGTTCAAAATAATTCATCGGTGAAATCAAATCAAATATAAAGATATAAATTTTTTCTTGGATTTCTTCAGAAGTTTCAATATCTTCAGAAATTGCATCTTCAGACAAAAGATCTACAATTTCATCATTCAAAAAATTCAACTTGCTTTCCTTTTCATTCAAATGTGCTAAAAAAGCTTTAAATTGTTCCAGTAATTCTGTTTTGTCATTAATCGATTCTTCAATTTTAATAATCAATTTTGTCAGTGCTGTTCGTACAGCGGTACGCTTTTTTAATTTTGCAATATTTTCTGCCATATTTATTTCTATCCAGGTAATTCAGCTTCAATGTAAATAATAAATATACACAGTGAATTTTCTGCCCTCAAGCATATGTTTGAAATATTTAATAGATAAATAGATTCCGAGAAGTTCTCGATCGTAAGTACTGTAATTTTGTTGTGCGTCATTAAGCTTCTTGGAAAAAAATCCAATCTGCTTCCAATTACCATTTTCAAGTTATTGTAAAACAGCCCCCAGTGCATTATTTGAAGCATGTGTGCTCAATGAAAGTGGTAATTCAGAATTTGGATGAGACAGAACAGCAACATTTGCCAAATCATTTTTACATTTTTCAAGCTGCTCAATAGCTTCCTTATTCCAAGTTATTTTCCGATTGTCTTTTTTCTTTGTTCCTTTCAAGTATTCATGTAAAATGGCTTGAGTACTAGCAGCGTTTTTCAAGAAACGACGGTAGAAATTAACCATTCCAAGGAAGGTTCGTAGCTGATGAACAGTTTCAGGCAGTTTAATATTGCTAATAGCTTTAACTTTTTCAGGAAGGGGTTTTGATCCTTCGTTTGTTATTAGAAAACCTAAAAATTCTAGTTCCTTAACTCCAAAAACAGATTTAGAAATATTTAGTCTCAATCTATACTTTTGTAATCTGTCAAAAACTAATTTCAGGTGTGTTTCGTGTTCTTCGTCCGTAGTTGACGCAATTAAAACATCATCCAAATACGGGAAAACAAAGTTTAGTCCTCTGAATACTTCATTAATAAATCTTTGAAATGTAGATGGAGCGTTACGCAAGCTAAAACTCATTACATTAAATTCATATAAACCGAAGGGAGTAATTATTGCAGTTTTTTGCTTATCAGCTTCATTAATTAGAATTTGAAACTATGCTTTATGTAAATCCATTTTAGAAAATATTTCAGTACCCTTTCAAATGTGGTTGAAATCTTCTAGCCGAGGTATAGGATAACGATCTGGTGTTGTTTGGGCGTTCAAGCGTTGGTAGTCTCCATATGGTCGAAAAGAACCATCTTTCTTCGGTACCATGTGTAGAGGGCTAGACCACTGAGATTTAGATGGTCGAACGATATCATTTTCTAACATATACTGGAATTCCTGCTTTGCTATTTCTAATCGTTTTGAATCCAGTTGTCTAGCTTTAGAATAAGTGGGTTGTCCTTTAGTTGTAATAAAATGTTCAGTATCATGTTCACATTTAGATGCTGTCAAATAAGGCTTAGTTAAATTTGGGTATTGATGTAACAAATTAGCATATTTAGAATTTTTATCCAAAGTACTGATAACCTCATCCACGGATACTGTCGTTAAGTGGTGTCGAACAGCCAAATTAGTTATCCCATCAATAATTTGTTTATTGTGAATATCTATTAAAAGTTTAAATTTATTCAAAAAGTCAGCTTCTATTATAGGTTTATCAATTTTAGCAAAGATAAAAGGAAATTTAAATTCTCTTCTAAGTCCTAAATTTAAATTTAAAATTTTAATTCCGAAAGTAAGAATTTCCGTTCCATTTGCTGCGCCAAGTTTAAAATCTTATAATGTTTTATTTCGATGAGTTGCAAGTATTAGACTAACATCAGCTCCTGAATCAACTAAAAATCTTAATCCTGAATTTTTATCCTTAACAAATAATCTAAACTTGCAGCTTTCATTAACATCAGCAACAGTTGTAGCCGCTAATCCTGTTGCATCATAGAGTTCTCCGACTTTTTTTGCTAAGCACATGGTGAATAAAATTTCTCAGGTCGGCACCGATTACCAAATTTAAAATGATAGTAACAATATTTACCTTTCCTATTGAATGCTTTTATTGAATGACTGCAACATCGAGATGTATTTCGGTAATTATTTCTAAATTTGGATCTACTACGGTCATTTATTTGCAGTGCATTTATTGCATTCAATTTTCTGTTCTAATGCTGCTATTTATGCAATTAAAGCATCATAGTTAACATTTGGCGAAACAGTAAATATTTCTTCCCCAGTTCTCATTTCGTGAATTTTATCCGCCATCGTAGACAGTTTATCTAAACTTTCTCCACTTACAAGCAGAATATTTCTTATAAAATCCGGCATTTTATCAAGCCATAAAGATTTTAACACTTTTTCTGAAAAATCGTCTGCTCCTAAATTTTTCATTTTTTGCAAAAGTTGGCTTGGCCTGTAATCTCCAAGTTCTAATCCAGTAACTAAGCGCTCAATTCTCTTGTTTTCGCTTTCCTTAAACATATTCAAAAGTCTTTCTTTTGCCAAGGTATATATGTTAGGTTTAGTGTCTTTAATAATGTCCCAAATATTTTCTACATACTTTGGTTCCAGCTGGTATATCAAATAATTGAATTTGGTTTCTTTAGCTGTGATCTTATTTATTTGAAACTGTGCTTCTACTTGGTAAAACCAAATGTCGGGTTTCTTTCGCCAAAAAGGTGGAATTGTAATGCTTACTTTATTAGCTTCGGCGTCCATGACGATCGTTGCTTCGATTTTTTCACTGTTTTCTGTAGTCATCTCAAAAATAAGGGTCACCAATTTGTTGGGTCTTTGTGTCAACTAAATTAAATGAACGCCAATTTACGATACTACAAATAATTTTATCAAAAAAATAACATATTTTATTTCTTTAACACTTTAGAACACAACATTTTTTATATATCTAACTCAGTTGCCAAAACGAATTCAAAACTAAAACTTATAATTTTTCAAAACACGTTCAAATAAATTATTTAAATTTTATGTCTCTACAGTTCCTTTAAAATATATTTTAGAAGCTGTTTTAAGTGATATTGATTTTAAAGATGTGATTTTACATGTGTGCTCATTTTTATAATCTGTTTTAGATCTTATGTGCTTTAAGATTTCATGCAACCGGATGTTAACAGAAAAACATTGCCTTCGATACATGTGCAAGCATGACTCAAGCAAGTGTGAGTAACTCAATAAGAAGTGTCACCATTGCTTTTAATGAGTTGATGTTTGAAGAATGCATAAAATTTCCTGTCCTTGAAAGGTAAAATCAAATTCTTGTGATACAGTACAGTAATATACAGTAAATTGGTTTCAAAGATTAGAATAATTATTCTTTGAACTTTTTGATTTTGTTGTGAAAAATATTACAGTATTTTTCCTAATTTCAACACGAATGTAAATTAATATATATATTGAATTCTGATGGCTTCTACACACATTATATGATTAATTATAAATACTAGAATAGGTAAATAACTAATACAAATGTTTGTAGAATGCTGCATTATCTTCAATTAATTAAAAGCTTATTTTTAGATCATTTATTTAGAAAAAGTCTGCTAAGCTTTCTGTTCTAAGTTAATGCGATTTTAGCTTGCATAGAAGAAGAGAAAACCAACATATCGTTGCCAGATTAATAAATTAGAATTATAGTAATTTTCTAATTGGTCAAAGTTAGTCCCGCCTACAAACTTCAATTTCACCGGAATCGTACGGAATGGCGATTTTGATATGCTCATGTTATTGAAAAGTGGGTTTTACGAAATTGGCAATCCGATGAAAGGTAGTTTCCGAGCGAAATAAATTTCGGTGAGTTGGTAATAGGGCCCTGAACTCACTTTGACGGAGAGCTCAAAGCCATCTATGTTGCTCTCCAACAACTTACTGTTCGTCTTGCCTGTCCTGAGAAAGCTAGGATTTTTTCAGATTCTACTTCTGCCCTTCAGGCAACACCGAAAATAGTAGTTCCCTTGTTTTGAGCAGTAGAGAACTCCTTAAGAGGATTGAGGGAAGTGTTGCATTTCAATGGGTCCCATCACACTGCGGTCTTTGAGGAAACAAAATAGTTGACTTTTTGGCCAAAAAAGGAACTTATATTCTTCAGAGATCCTGTAGAGATCTGTCCTTCCATTCCGCTAAACTTGAAATAAAAAGAATCTTCAAACAATCATTTCATTGTTTGGCATCTCACGCTGCTACAGATAAGTCCTGGAATGTGCTCTGTGTAACTCACAGTGTTCCAATCCGGATTTACTGCAACAGCCATGTTTAGACTTTTGACCGGACATGATTGTCTACGTTCTCATTTATTTCGCCTCAAGCTGGCTACTTCATCAGACTGTCTTTTATGTAACTCCGGACAAGACATGACTGCTCCGCATTTGAACATGTGCTCTGCACTTGACTGTATTGTTAAGAAGTACTGGAGAGCTAAAAGCCTAATGACATAATAGTCAATGGCTGGCATTTGTTTAATAAAAATAATTAAACAAAATAAGATAAAAATGCACACTTTGCAAACAAACATACTTTATTTTTGATGGAATTAGATTTATCAAAATATAAGGGGCAACCACAATCTGGAAAAAAATAGTTTAGTCAGGTGACCAGAAGAAAGTTTAGCCCTCTTGATATTATTTATTTATTATTTTTTTGTGTGCATATTTTGACACATCTCGAACCAAATCAAAAGTTTTTGCTTATAATTATTAAGTTTGTTTATACGAAAATAATTTAATATACAAAATTATTTTTAATAATTCTTTAATAATATTTTTCTCAAAAATGTTGGATTAATATTTCAAGATTATATACAGATGTATGGTAAAAAAAATATAGATGTTGAATGGATATCAATAACAAAATAAACACTATATTTTAAAACTTATTTTCAATATTTAGTAAGTATAAAAAATTTTTTCTTTGTTTCATCACAAATCAAAACTTAAGGATAAGTATAACAACTCTTAATAATTTATATTTGATATACTAAAATAATTAGATAAATCAGGGTGCGTAGCCAAATCTTTCAACAAAAAATAAGCACCTTTTAAGTACATTTTAAGCACTCAAAAAATATTTTTCAGCACTATATACATCAACAAAATGCAAAATAATTTTCAAAGACTTTACATGATCATGAAAAAAATTATTAGTTTCTGCTAAGGAACTTTTTTCTTGATTATATTAGCCATTATAAAATGATCAAGAGATTTTTTGGTTTGATATCAGATGGTGGAAAAGGAAGCCTTTGGATTGAAATTTTGTCCACATCTCCTGCACAAGTTATTCACACTTTTTTAAAATTTATTTTCATATTTACTTAATATAATTACCTCAATTTTTCAATCAAAAAGTGCAAGAATTCGAAATTACATAATACTAAATGCAAAATATTAGTGTAATGAAACATTGCAATGCACCGAAATATCATGTTAGAGTGACGATACATCACAATGCTAAAATCTTAACATCACACAGTCCTACTGCCATATCAAAAACCAGTTTTTGTCATCAAAAATCTAACCCTATTTGCCTGACAACCCATTTGAAGTAAAGCATAATGTAATCATAACCAAAATTTTGTATTAATGACGATGACATTGTCTGAGCTTATTTTTATGAAGTTAAGAAGTAAATTTTTTCTATATTTTGTTTATTATTGAGGTATAATAAATTAAAACCTAAAATACTACACTGTTAATTTTTAAAAGCAGTAAAGCTAAAGAATTTTGATTAGTTTGATGATAAACTTGTCAATGGTTTATAGCCAATACATTACCTGTGTCTCTGTGATGGAAAAGATATTAAGAAGTTTAGAACTACAGTCAAATCCTGTTTTAGCAAAAATTTCAATGAAACAAATATTTTTAAAATCTCCATAGAAACAATGGATTAAAAATACCAATTTTACGAAATTCGTAATCCAATTTAATGAAGGTGAAAATAAGCAACAATTATCATTTTTTTTTTCAGGATCAAAACATTTTTCCTTTCTTTACAAGTATAAAATGATCTAAGAATATTTTTGCATCTTCAAAATAAAAAGTTTCAAATATTAAAGGAACATGAGAAGAATCACTTGAAAGGGACCACCCAGTAAAGACTATACCCCAACCCATTCATGTTACTGCAGACAAAAATGCACATGTGAAGCATTGGCAGACTATGACATTGTTCGTATCATTTAAGAAAACTAAGAAAATCACTTCCCGACAGCAGTGATGACTAAGAATATATAGAAGAAAACTTTTCTGCACCTACAGCTTCACACGCCAATTTGGAAATATTAAAGAAATATTTATCGGCACAATAAAATTTTTCAGTTACTTTGTTTGAAAATGTGAATAATTTGGAGAAGTTTGTAATTTCTACAGGAATCAACTGTAATTGTTAAACATCAAAAGTTATATTAACCATTCAAGCATTGAGCTCTGACATAAAATTAAACTTAAATTTAAATTGTACTAAGTTAGTAGTACTTTCACAGGTAATAATTCAAGAGAAACTGGTTTTTGTGAATTCCTGCATCTGAAAGTTCGAAAATAACCAGGACTAATGCTCAAAGCACTTAGAAAACGGAGAGTAAAACTAAGTTTAAGAGGCAGAAAGTTAGAAAACTATGAGTTATTCTTAAGGATAACTTACCTTGGAACATGTCACCATTAGCCCATTATTGAAACGGAGATGAAGTACAGCTTCACAGTGATGAATCAAAGTGTTTAATATTTGACCAGATGACACATCCCAAACTCTAAAGTAATTTCAACAAACATTAAATGTATAAAACTCATTATTAATGTTAAAAAAAGTACACTAAATAATACAATTTCTTAATTTGTACCTAACAGTAGAATCACTAGAACCACTAATAATGACTTGTTCATCATATTGGAGGCATAAAACAGAGCCAGTATGTCCAGTTAATACCTACAAAACAAATGTAAAACTAGTTAATGAGTTTTTAACATGGGCAATAAAAGAATGCAAATGAAGAAAAATTATAAAGGCTTACAACCAAAAAAGTGACTAGAAATCAATGGTGATTAAGATAAACTTTTGGATGTTGATTTCCAGAAAAATTGTGAAAAAAATTCCACCAGGCTCCATGTTTTTATAAATTGAAAATTTTGATTTTTGCAACCTTATCTTTGTACATTTAATATTAAGAAAGAAAGAAACATTACTCATCACTACCGGCTAAAGCGAGAGGTATTTAGGCTAGTTTGTTATGTGACTAATAAAAATGTATACTTATTTTTTTATTGATGGCAAAATGGCTCTTATTTGAGGGATGAAACTAAAATATTCCGAATTATAAAAATAAGGTATTGTTTTGAATTGATATTATTACCCATGAATAAATGAAAACAAGCTATGTCTATAGAACTAAAGGTTGAGAAGTTATTAATGTTTTATGCATGAAAGATACAATTTTAAGCACCTTTAAGTACTTTTTAAAACTGCTACAGATAAATACAGCATAGACTTAGAGACGATGTAGATAACTGTAGACTAGAGAACACTATGTTCCTCATTTACTCCGCATGTTTTTAAAATCATTAAAAAAAAATTTCCTAATAGCAGAAAATATATGTTACATAGTATTTAGAAATATACTAACTTGAACACATTGTAAAGTACTACGATCCCAAACTTTTATAGTATTATCACGAAGACCACTGACAATTTTCTGATCATCATATTGTAAGCAGTAGACACCTTTACTATTTTCACTACGGCAGTTTATCCTTTGTAAATTATGCCTTCCACATCTCCAGTTAGTTTCTATGCTCTGAAAAATTTATGCATTAGAAATTAAATAAAGTCTGCAATTCTGCATTAGAATCCCGATTATTCCAGTTAATGTGAACCATGATTAACTCGGATAACCGAAGAGTATAAAAAAGGAAGAAAAAAAGAGTAGGTATAAAATATATTTAACAAATAAAAAATTTATACGAGCACACCACTTACAATTCATATTATAATTAAAAAGCTTACTTAACACTTAAAGAGTATACTTGACGAAAATTAAAGAGTTTTTACTTAAACTCCTTAATCATTTTTTGTTTTACATTACTTTGGTGCTCTTTTGTAGCAATGTTTCAACATTTTTTTAGGAATAACAAAGAGGCTGGTGTTGCCTCTTTCTGTTGTTCAATATATTCAACAACACTTTTGATAGCTTTTAGTCCATCTGTATGAGAGACTTTTATATGTTGATTTTCATTATCGTTGTCCTCACCATCTTCGCTAGATTCATTTTCATTATTGACGATATTAAGGATGATTTCATTGGATTAAATTGTTGGATTTCGTTTACCTTAGTGTTTGGAAGATAAAATTCAGAATTTTTTCGGTGGTAGTTTAAAAATAAACTAGAACAAAAAAAATCCTTGAAACATTTGATAGCTCGGTTAAAGCAAAAAATCGAATAATTGAGACTCTGCTGTGGTTTCTTTACAAACAAAAATATTAGAATCCATTAATATAACAACTAAATGTAGTGCAAAACTTACAACCTGTTTAAATAAATATTTTACTTCTCGGAAAACAGAACAAAAATTGCTAACGGATATTCTACAGTACTTGACAATTGCGCTGAGGAACAGATAGTTTTCAGAATAATTAATAATAGTTGATTGATGAAATGAAACTAAGTACAGTAGGACCTCTATTTAATGAAGTCGATAAATCCCGAAAAAAAGTTCTTTATATGGAAAATTCATTAAATAGAAAATCACCTTTTGAAATACTTACATAACACAAAACAGGTTTTAAATTCATAAACACTAGAAATAATTAAAACTGCAATTGATACACCTTTATCTTGTAAATTATTATCCATTATTTATTTTATAAAATTTAACTATAAAAGAAATCTGCAAAGAAAATAAAAATAGAGCAAAACATTATCCACTGAATAAAAAGCTAAATTTTTATACATTAAAATTATTGCTGCATTTATTATAAAAGTAATTTTAAACATAGATTATCACATGCATTCTTAATTTTAATTGCTACTGATAAAGTCCATTAATTTTGCCCGAGGTTTTTATTTCAAAAAGTGTTTTTTCTCATAATAGAGGTCTCGCATTTTTGTAATGCACCAAAAACTCCTTCAGGCATATTCTCCTCAAACTGCAACCCATGTCGAATTGTTTCAAATGATTTTAACATTTTATCATATAAAGGTCTGCTAATTTCTTCATCATTTCCGTCTTCATCTTCTTCGTCTTCCACACAATTTTTGGCTGCATTGTTTTTATTTTTTACACCGTCCAAAATATCAGATTCATTTAATGTTCCGGTGGTTTCAGCTTCAGAATCAAGAGAAGGAAAATCATTAATTCGTACATCATTAATTCGTACATCATTAATTTCGTGGTTATCTCTTAGCTGTACCCTCATTTTTTTTAAAGTTCTTCTAAAAGAATAAAAGAATATCATCATCCTCCTCTACACTTTCCAAATTCTTAGTAGACAAAGAGTTCAGCTTTAGCAAAATTTTTACGAATGGTACGATCTGTAACATCATAGTTCCCTGCTTTAGAAATTTCTATTATGCTTTCTTGCAAATATTTATGCTTTGGCATAGATTGCTTATTTCCAGGTGTAGAGAGAGTTTTTCGTACAATTCTGAAATAAACCCGTCTCATCAGTATTAAAAATGTTTTCTGGCTTATAGTCGTTTAAAATTTTATTAAGAGTCTCTGTAATCCAACTTTCACAATCTTTATCATTGACGTCATTACTTTCACCAGATATAACTTTTGCCATAATTCCCTGTTTTTTCTTAAACGTATCAAGCCATCTACTACTTCCTTGAAATTCATCATGTCTTAATGCCTTTGCAAATTGAATAGCTTTCTCAGTTATTAAATGTCCAGAGATCGGAATGTTTTCTATCTCGCATTGTGTGTATCAACTTCAAAACTGCCTCATTCACATCTTCATAGACACATGTTTTTAATCGTTTCGAACAAGGATTCGGTAAATCATTGTTTACAATTTTATCACGGTTTCTTATCATCGTTGATAAGATGTTTGAAGGAATACCAAATTTTGAAGCAACATCTTTTTTTTCCACACCTTTGTCCACCTCTAGAAGAATTAAACCTTTCTCTTCAATGGTCAGGCACTTTCACTTCGACATTTTACAGTCGCAAGAACATCAACAAACAGCACTCTGATCAGCAATCTAAAAACAGCAGGCGACTTCAAGGAATGGGGCTCTACTAAGTGAAAAAGGGGAATGTTGAAAGTTTTTCTAGAAGGGAAGTGAACAGTGGGGGTAGGGGTGGGGATAAAGAGACCATAAGTCATGGGACATGTCAATAAAGGACCAGGGACCACACACTTTGAAGACCCATTCCCTCTATCTTCCCTGCTCATTTCCTACTCAAGGAATTTGACCCTTTCCCCCTTTTCAAGAGGTGTTGAATTTCCTGTATGAAATGCAAGCAAAAAGGGAAAGAAATTTTACTGCTTTCTCTTAAAGTTAAGTGGATGCGAAAATCAATTCAAGGTCATTTCCCCTATAGAATGTGTTAACAAATTTATAATTTTCTCAAATATTTTGGGAAATTGGGAAAGTAGATTTCAACAAAAAAAATTCGCTAAATAGAAAATTCACTTAGCTATTCCGAAGTTAATTTACAAATAAATTTCCAAAATGTTCTTGGTTCAACGAAAAATTCACAAAATAGAGAAATTCGCAAAATTGAAGCTCGTGCAACAGAAGCCCAACTGTACATATTTAGTAGAGACAATGTGTACTTATCATTATGCAAAATAGCTCAGATATTGACATATTGAAAAGTAATAAAATTAAAAATAAAAAAGATGCACACTGGAAGATTTCCAAACAGCCACGAAAAATGAGTCTTCTTGCCAGAATTAAACAGAAATGAGTGCCTCAGTAAAAATACCTCGCACAATAATGTAGTTTGCATCTGTTTGCATCATACTGTTCACTAAACTATCCAAGAGTCCTTGTGACCTTGTCCTATTTGTTCCACTCCTCAAGCAAGGCACTTTTCAGCTCTTCTACAGTTCAGCAAGAGCGTGTTCTTTGTGAAATATGTCTGCCAAGGGCATCCTAGACATACTCTATAGGATTTAGATGTGAAGAGTATGCAGGGCATTGTATACAGTCAATATCTTTACTTTCTAGTGTGTCTAATACCTCAGTGCACCTGCGTGGCTGTGCTTTTAATCCATAAACAGAAAGTCTAAACTAACTCCAACCCTAAAAAGGAAAAAAATGATCAAAAATAATCTCTCTGGAATACCACTGACCTCGTTCAAAGATGTGAGATGGTGTTTGGTACTTGATGTCAGCCATTCTATGCATGCCTAGGCCATACCAATTACTTTCGTGAACTTCTTGTTATGAACAATATGTTCCCCTCTCTCTCCACACTATCTGGTAGCCACAATCACTTGTCATCAGTAGATTGTCAGCGAACACTCTGCACCACTGCTGGTTACCCTAATCAATACCTTCCTTTAACCAATGAAATCTTTCTCAACGAGACCGGGATGCACCGAACAGGTTTCCATACATGCAAATCAACTTGATTTTATCGCAGTGAGATGATTCTAGCAAAAGTGTGTATACCGGCATAGTTTGTCTAAAGTAAGAACGGCCCTAGCAATTAGTTAGGACCTGTGGTGGTGACTATGATAAAGAATATAACTATTTCAAGTAGGGGTGAGGGGTCACTGTTTAGGACAGGTCTTGGCTTGGAAAAGAAAGGGAATCTTCGTCGGTATATTGTGAAAGTCGTAGAGTGAAGAGAAGCTACCCTCCCTGAAATGTGCTATTCTTGTTTCCATAGCAGCAGACGGCCTCAGAATTCGCTACGGGGAAGTTCTTATCATAGACAAACTATAGTTGTTGCAAGGAATGATATCTGACTAGGAGTGACATTACTGTTCCCTTTCGCTACTGGGGATACGTATAGTTACTCTTGAGGTTATAGTTTGAGGCTATAGTTACTCGTTTCCAACTTCAGCAATCTCTTTTAATTGCGAGATGACGCTCCTTTTACTGCGGCAATGGTGGTGACATTTTGACCTGATCCTTGTAGTCTAACTGCTCGACCACACGATCATAAGAACTCAAACAATATCTTGCTAACATTTCACACTTAACTATTGCAACACCACACTGGATTTCACAGAAATAAGTTCAGAAACTTATGGTGCTATTTTGGTCAAATACCTAACATTATAAATTTTCGAATGAAGGAAGAGATTGTGTGCACTGCCTTTTATACAGATAACGGGTACTCCTCCATACTTGCCAACATTGGAGAAATAAAATAACAGAGATTTTACTAACCAACCCAATTTTGGGTTTATGACTACTGCTGTTCAACTCCGTAGCCTTGAGATTTTGAGCCCAACCCAGAAGACAAGGAAACTCCTGGATTAAGTATTGGGAGAAATTTGCTATAGTGGAAAACTTTTTTATGGAAATAACCGGCATTTGAGTTACACGGAGAGGAAAACCTTGTAAACCTCCCATGGTTAGCCTGGCAACTAGGGGACTCTAACCTGTGATCCGTCTACCACTGAGGATATTTCACACCAGCACTGGGGTCAGTGCAAGCCGGATGCGGAATTCGTATCAGCCATTCATTGCTGGTATTCGAACCTGGGTTCACCTCAGTGGAAGGTGAACGCTCTATCTCCTGAGCCACCTTAGCTCAACTTAAATAATTAACACTGAACATACTGCAGTACTGGCAATAGCAGAAGTATTTTTGCCATCGGCGGATATGTTATCACCAATTTTTTTTGTTTTGTTTTAATTTCTTTAACAAATACGGAAAAATTTGAGAACAAACAGGTAAACAGGAGATAGTTGTGAAATATAGGAGTCTTCGTTAAAAAACAGGAGTTTTGGCAGGTATGCTCCTCTACACTTGATTTTACTGCTATTGGTTGGCTGTCAAGAATGCTACTTTGCATAAATCCATGGTGTTAATAGCATGCAGGGCCACCGGGCACAAAAATGTTTTAGACCCCTATAACATCACAATGTTTAAAAACGAACTAAAAAACTTCACATACATAAAATAAATCATTTTTAAACCATACAATAATTTTAACAAATTTAAACACATTACGATTAGCTCAAAAACTTGTATAAAGCAGTTTTATACTATGCATAATTTTAAAAAAATTATATGCTAACTAGTTGCAATCTTCAAATAATAAAATTATTTTCGAAACTATGGAAGTTGATTAAAATAATTAAATTAAATAAACATAAAGGTATAACAAATCAAAAAAAGCTAAAAGGTATAACAAATCAAAAAAAGTTAAAAGGTATGAATTATTTTGTCAAACTAAATAGTTATTAAAACATCTTTTATTGCCTAAGTACCTAAAGTTTTCATTGGAATGTTGTGATAAACTATTCAAATTATTAGTTTTTGCAAGATAATCAATCATTATTAGCTGAAAAAAATTCACACTTTAAACAATAGAGTACATTTATTTTTAAAAACAAAGACATTGTTGTTTGCTCTTAGTTTTTTTAATACAATTTAAAAAAAATAAGATTATCAAGGGCACTGCCTGGGTGTGCTCATGCGTGAAGACGGTATTGCATAAATCAGTTGTTCCTTATCAATTTTCAAGCAGTGTATTTAAAAACTGCCGGTTAAATGCATACGAAGAAAAAAAAAGGATCATAGTAGAATTATTTTGAGCTAATTAAAATTTAGAAAATATAAGATAAAATATTATATGGGTTGACTTTACGACATATAATTTGGAAAAAAAATATGTTTTCATATAATTGGGATTTAATTGCTTTTGGCAAATATTGAGAATACAAATAAAAAGTAAATATTTCTAATCAATCCATCTTTTTTAGAAAACAATCTTTTATAACTACTTCATGTGAAAAAATGAATACAGCAAAAAATGATCATTCAATAGGATTGCCACTCACAATTTGGATTTACCTGTGTTTTTCCTATATTAAGACGACACACACATGTACTGTGCTCTTGTGCGATGCTAGATTTAGTTGTTGGGAAATCAAATCAACATAAAAAAAAACAATGCTATAATAAATAAAAAATATAATATAGGTCACTATCATCTTTACATATGCTACATTATGATTTGAGAGGTCAGCATTTTTTAAATTCAAAAATAAGAAATAAATTTCCCAGTTTGTAAAGAAAAGTTCAAAATTCCCAGCATTTTAGATGATTTTTAAATTCCTGTATTTTCCAGATTTTCCCTGTGGAGTGGCGACCCTATTCAATAAAAAATTTAATAATGATTACCTCAATATCTTGAATTATTTTTGGAAATAAGCGTCTATAAAACAATTGATCAGGATGCAGTTCACCAGGAGCAGGTTTGAATAAATACTTTATCCTAAAAATGATTTTAGAAAATAAGTTATTGTCTAAAAATTCAAACGTTAATTTGACAAAATTAAAACTCACCATTCACGTCTTTCAGCTAAACCTTTCCATAACGAATCTGTTTGAACTCTACGCTCAATCAATTTCTTCCAAAGCATACCTTCAGATACCACTCGGTACCATTCTTTAGAAACAAGCTCAGCAGCACATAATGACTTAGCATCGAGATAGGAAAGTATATTTTCTGCAACATGATCTAGACCTTTTTCTGAAAATAAAGAGTCCTCATTCTAATTATATATGTAAAAGACAACAACAACAACAAAAATCTCAACTTAAAGCAAGAAACATATACATGATTTCTACAGCTTTTTCATTGTTATGATAAATAAAGTCCTTATAACTATTTCTATTTCAGCTTCACTAAAATATCTGAAATAAACCATATTTTCAATATAGAGAGACCTAAACTTATTTTCATTTTTCTTCAACCCAAAGAAAATTCATTTTGAAAGTAACTATAAAACACTTTCCCAATTTTTGAAACAAAATGATTCGATTAATGTTTAATCTTGTGATTTAGGCACCAAAAATGTCGAAGAAGTTTTTAAAACTACTAATTTATTTGACTTCAACACAAATTATGTGTGAAATTATTAATTACACTGGGGAGCAAATTTTTGGTTGCATTTTTTCAAATACTCGATCTTGCCCAACTGAGAAGAAAAAGTATTAAATAAAAAAAAACAATTAAGAATTGTATTCAGTACACTTATCAGCTAACGTTTTAGTTTAATGCTGCTTTAAGGGGAGAAAAAATTAAATTTTGATAATTTTAAACAAATATAATAACTGGTACAAAAAAATTTATAAAAAAATATATATAGGAAGACTTTAATGGATTTTGGCCTTTTAGAATAAATATTTTTTTTTAATTAAATGATTTTTTAGTACTTAAATGTCTAAAAAAATTTCTCATAAAAAAATAATTGATTTTTCTAAAAGCAGGGGATAGATTTATACTCGGGTTTCCAGTTTTTCTTTCTGACTTTCTTCTCTGAAAGTGTGGAGGGTAGCCATATATGCAAGCATATGGATGTTTGACTCTATGTAAACAATAATAAGCTTATTAAAACTGGAAGAAAGTTAGAAAACTTCCGGTGTATTCCTCTGCTTATGTCATGCTTATGGGGGGATGTGTGAACAGGCTTAATATTCTAGGAAGCTTTATTGTGATTTATGTTTTAATTTACACATAATTTTACCATTCCTAAGAGTTTTCTGTAATTTATAAATTCTAGCGATTCGTGAGCTTAAAACGAATTTAAGAAAATTATCACAACAGAAATAAACTGTAATGTTCGTCATGTTTTGAGAATTATCCCTTATTAGACTATATTAATGTAAAATATCACAGCTTGTTATCTTTTGTATAGCATCATAGCATGCTTGCTGAGTCTTCCGAATTCATTTGTTGTTTGTTTCGTTGAAATTTAAATTGAATGAAGGCTTTATATTGCAAACACTATACAAGTATAATGATATTGAAAGGCCCATTTTTTCAATCTTAGGCACAAAAAGAAATCGTAACTGTAACCCGGAAGTCTTACAACTAATTTTAATTTCTAGCGCCATCTGTGCTTAGCTTTACACAGTCAACCATACGTACTGTATTTTTAAAATCAATTTTATAATTATATAGGGAAGAAGGGGCTAGTGTGAACAAGAACAGGGTGGCCACTCAAATGAGGTTTCAAATTTCCCTGATTTTTCCAGGTTTTCCAGTAAAAATCTTAAAATTTCCAGGTCAGCGTGTTTTTTCTTCCTCTTAAAGTGTAGTATAAGTACAAGAGAAAAGTGTCAATATTAGTGTATTAGTCAATATAATAGTATAGTATTTCATTTAAAATGTTATTTTTTTAATATATCATCTTGAATAGATGTGGAGGAAACAATACGTTTAGCTTGCAGAATAAAAAAATGAATGAATTTTTAATGAATAAAAAAAAAATTTAATTGTTAAATAGTTTTGCACAAAATGTAGCAATGACCCAAAACAACCTTAGTAAGTACTGTTTAATATATTTTTATTAAGCAAAAGAAAATAATTCCAGGTGATTAGAAACCAATAAATTTTTATATTTATTTACATTTCAATATAGAGCCATTTTATACTGTATTTATCCAAACAGTGCTCTTTATAAAATTCATTGATATAATTTTCTTTAAACCAGTACCATAAATCAAAAGTTTAAATAATGTTGTTTGCTTCAAATTAGCACTATTATTTTAAGACATATTCAGTATTTGTAAATGAAAAATTGTCAAATTTCTTGTCGCATATTTTATAGAGAAAAAAAAACTAGATAAAATTCTTTAAATTTTATTATTTTTCTTCTTCTTTTTCTTATTAGAAATTAGAATATATAAGGAGTTCCAATCTAACATGGTTTCCGTGTTTAGATGAGTAAATTGTTTTTACATCTGGACAATTCCATGGTGTCGGAAAAAAATGAACATTAATTTCTTAGAAAAACTATCTTATAAAACAAAAGTTTATACTCATCAATTTTTTACATTAAATATTTAGTAAATCATAACCTATCAACAAACAATTTGTTTTATAAAAACTGATTATTATAAGTTCAAATTAAATGGATTAAATTTTTGCTGTCAGATGTAAATCGCACGAAAGTAAAAAATTATTACTAATTTGCGAATTGTCTAAACTCTGTGAATTTGTTTGTAATTTAAATGTAAACTTGACTGAAATTTGAAGCTGACATTTGAATAAAAAATTCCATGCAGTTCCTTCTGAAATATACATAATTAATTTGAAATTTTTTATTTCAGTGTCAGACGTAAATTTCTCAAAATGGATAGAAATTTAAGTTAACCCACTGGCGGTTAAGGAAATGGGCAAAATTGGGAGAATGTTTCTCCCCTACACACAGTTCCCCTATCAGTTAACATGGGAAAACCGGTTTTGCTATGCAGAGAAGACTGCAGGTTAAAATGCGACTTTTTACGAACAGAACCGTCAGTGGGTTAATTATAACATTATAATGACTGAAAATTACTTTAATTTTAAACTTAATGCTACAAATAATTTCCTATTGGAATGGTTGGATTAATATGTTTTATAACATTTTCCATCTTATAAAGTTAGTTGAAAAATCACTCATTTTAACTATGCTACATATATTAACAACAATGTAGTATTAACATCAATATCAATGTAATATATTAACAATATAAATAAAATACTGAAAAAAAAAAAAAAAATTAAATTCGAAAAGGATAAAACTTCTTTCAAAAAACGCGCTAAGAAGCAGCAGAAATTTCAGAAAAAAGTATCAATACAAGAAACGAATGAAATAAAAATAAAAATATGACCACCGAAGCCGACGTCTTCAGGGGGTACCGGCCTCGGTAGCCATTAAAAACAAAACCATTTCTAATTGAGGGAGAAGCAAATGCTTAAAATATCTCCCTCAGTACCCAGATGGTTTTGTATAGAGGTCCAGGAAAAACAAGATACGTTCAAAATAATTAACAAATTAAGAAAAGAAAATCAATCAAAATCATCAGAAAAATAAAATTTCTGCTGCTTCTTAGCGCGTTTTTTTCAAAGAAGTTTTATCCTTTTTGAATTTAATTATTTGTGTTTTCTTTCAGTATTGTAATTTTCATATTTGGTTTATGCTGCATTTGCGCTTTTCTTATTTGAAAAATTATTTTGAAAAATTATTTTGTTTTTATTTCTTGCTTTAGGTGTTTTCTAATTATTTTAAAACGTCAAAGGGTTTTGTTGGATGTCTAGGTTTTATATGTCTAATTTAGTATTTCCTTTTAGGTTAATTTTAAAACAATGCAAAGTACAATATATAAATATTTTATGGCGCCTGGCTCGTCTCGCGCCCAAACAAGGAGCACTGAAGTTAGTCTTGACTTAGGGATTACTTCGGACAAAAAGTTACTAAGTCAAATATTTTGCTTAAATAAATTTAAAAATATAAAAAAATTTAAAAAGTTTAAGAAATGTGGTAATAAAAAATGTAAAACTTGTCCTTTGACTGATAGTTCTCAGATTAACAGCCATTCTAATATATTTTTTTGTAAAAGTATTAATAATCTTTATTTAATTCAGTGCAATTGTTGTAATTTGTGTTATGTTGGTCAGACAGGTCTTGAATTTCATAAGCGGATTAATTCCCACAGATCAGCTATAAAAAATTTTAATAATAGTAATTGTTCCACTGATTATGAAATTTTACATTTTTAATTTCATGATTTTGATAATGTTACTCTTTTTATTTTGGATTTTATGGAAAATTTAGATAATAGACTTGATTAAGAAAATATTTACATTGGTAGTCTTAAAACTCTTTTTCCTTATAGATTAAATAGTAAATTTAATGCGGAAGGTAATGTTAATACTGAAGATTTTTGTATTTATAATAAATTAAAAGTTTTTAATTTTCCTGGTGTTTTTGATTCAAAATTTAGAAGTAAAAGGGGTGGTGGAAAAGGTAAAGGTAAATTTATTGAGTTTGATGAATTTTTGTAACTTACCTGTTAATTTGAATAATATTTTCACTATTAGGAAATACATTTTTGGCTTTAAAAATAAAGTTCTAAAAAATTTCTAAATTATTGTCTAAATTATACTAGTTCTAAATTATTGTAATGAGGAGGGTTTTTCAAAATTTATTGATAATGATTATGGACATGTTACAGTGTAAAGTCGCGTATCCGGAATTGGTGGGACTTCCAGAAGTCCGTATAATAGATTTTTCCGTATAATACACCCCCAAGGTAAACAAAGCTTAAAATGAATTAATAAACGATCTGAATCTAAGAAGCAAAAAATAAATAAACACTATTTTTAAGGGGAATAATGTTTTAGCATTAAAATATCTAATCAATCAAATATAAAATATTAGAAAAAAAATATTATTGCTGAAAATATGGAAAACGAAAAAAATTTAACAGTTACGAAAATATTAATCCGCCATTTTGAACTAGAACGATTCAAGCAGGAAGGGGAAATTCTGGAACAAAGCTTAAAATGATCTAAATCTAAGAAGCAAAAAATAAATAAACATTATTTTTATGGGGAATAATGTTTTAGTATTAGAATATCTAATCAATAAAACATGAAATGTTAGAAAAAAAATATTATTGCTTAAAATATAGAAAACTAAAAAAAATTGACATATGAAAATAATAATCCGCCATTTTTAACTAGAATGATTCAAGCAAGAAAGGGAAATTCCCGTCATTCATTAAGGTGGGTAGATGGAGGAGAAAAATTCATTTCCTCCTTATTTGTGAAAGAAAATAAGTGTTAAGAGGAGATCATTTAAGTTGAGGGTGGGGAAGTAACAAATTATTGTTTTCTCTCCTATCATTGGCTATCAATCAAGCATAAAGGCGGGACACGATCAGGTTCTCTTTATTTTTTCTTTTATGACTGAAAGAATCTGCTAAAGAAAGAATGTTACCCTTTTTTCCCCCCGCCTCCTAAATATTACATGGTATGGGGAAGAACGAATGTTTTGTTTCTCAAGGACGTGTATCCTTTTAGACCTATTCAAATTTTCCATTCTGACTCCCCCCCACCTTAACGCTTGCCCCGTTTACCCTTTTCCACAGTATTTCTTCTTTCAATAAAAATATTCCAGGAAATGCCTGTTTTACTAGCCACCTGCATGGGAAAGGAGGGGGGGAGGGGACTCAGTTGCGATCTTTTGAAAACAAATCTCCCTCTTTTTCCTACATTCCAAGGGAGGAGCATCACTAACGGTCACTCAATGCTCTTGGTAGATCTTCACTTCCCCTTTCTGGTGATTTATGGGTTCGATGCATGAATCAGAGGTTCAGTGCAAGCTAGAAAAAGAGAAAATGTGTCAAAAGATTTTTTTTTTTTTAGGAAAGGGGAAGATGGAGAGATGTTTGTTTATTTTGATTGTTAAAAAGTGTCCGGGAAATCGACCCTTCCGGGAAAGGGACGTCCGGATATGGGATGTTACACTGTATTACCGGAAATTTGGAGATTGTGGGTGATCAAGATTTAATCAGCATTTTAAGTAAGGGTTCAAAATTTAGAACCAGAGTTAAAATGAAAAAAGAAGATTTTATTTTATCCATTAAAAAAGATCTAGATTTTTTATTGCAAAAATTTCCAGAAAATATCATTGGCCCGTTGAAGGTTTTTCTGAGTGGAAAGCTAAAATTATTGAAAGGGTTAAATTTAATTTATTTAATACCAGTTTTAGTTCATTTCCTAAAGGTACTTATATTGATTATGATTTACCTAGAAAAATTAAAAATCTTAAGGATAAATTCATTAGTACTGTTGTAGATAAGGCTTCAAATAATTTCTGTATTATGCGTAAATATTTTTTTTAAAAAATTGAATATTGGGGAATATAATGCAAATAATACTTATTTAAAATTAAAAGATAAAAAAGTCATTGAAAAAAGAATTATTGCATTTAGTAAAAAATTAAAATTTAAGTTAAATAGGATTACATTTCCATATTTATTTCCAATTGTTAAATTTCATAAAAATCCGATTAAGTTTAGGTTTATAGCATATGGTACTAATAGTTATAATTCTGATATTAGTAAAAGGTTTTTAGTTTTCTAAAAATTATTTTGCTTAAAATTAAAAAACAGAAAAATATTGTTATTGATAGTAATGTTGAAGTTTTGGATTTTATTAATAATAATGATATTTCCAGCATTAACACTTTTGATTTTAAAAATTTGTATACAAGTATACCACATGGAAAGATTATTGAAATTTGTGAAGGTATTTATGACAGGTATTTATTTGATGAAAAAATTGATAAGTTTAACTGGTTAGATTTATGCAAGTTTAATCTTTTTGAGAATGTTCTTTTTAATGGTTTAGATTTTTATAAACAAATTATTGGAATTCCACAAGGTAATTCCTTTTCTGGGGCTTTTGCCAACATTTGTTTGCATTTTTTTGAGGCTAAATTTCTTGAACATAAAGAACTTAATGCTTTCCGATACATTGATGATTTGATTTTGTTTAATTGTGATGATTATAATTTTATTTATAGTATTTATCCTGGTGATTTGGTCCTGAAAAAAATTAATGAAAATTGTTTTAATATTGAATATTTAGATTTTAAAATTGATATTGTTAACAGTTTTATTAAAATTGGTGTGTTTGATAAAAGAAAAGCTTTTAATTTTAATGTTATTATTTTCTGCAACTTTAAAACTAATTTGTGTAGTAAAATATTCAAAAATCTTGTTTTTTCACAATTAGTTAGGATTAAAAAAATTTGCAATAATGTTGAAAGTTTTCGGGAAGCTGTGGATAATTTTTTAAATAATTTGAGTAAAAATGATTTTCCTTTTAATTTTTGTAATGTTAATTTTTTAATTAAAAAAATTATTGATGGTTTCTAAGTTTTTATATAATTTTTTCTTTTAACAGGGTGCATAATTTTTTCTTTTAACTTAACTGAGCAGAAGCATTCTATTAATTTGTCTACGTATTTCTTTCTCCTGACCTTTTCCATTTCATTTTAAACTTCTTCTGAGCATTATAATAGGGGGCGTTGGTTTTCCAGTTTTTAGTGTTTTCTTTTCCTCTACTTGCTTTTGAAGTTGATGCTAGACCTGTGACTTAGTGAGTTTTTATTTTTCTGATGATTTTGATTGATTTTCTTTTCTTAATTTGTTAATTATTTTGAATGTATCTTGTTTTTCCTGGACCTCTATACAAAACCATCGGGGTACTGAGGGAGGTATTTTAAGCATTTGCTTCTCCCTCAATTAGAAATGGTTTTGTTTTTAATGGCTACCGAGGCCGGTACCCCCTGAAGAGGTCGGCTTCGGTGGTCATATTTTTATTTCATTCGTTTCTTGTATCAATATAAATAAAACTCATTTTCAAGCAATATTTTCTTAAATTTAATCATTTTAAAAGTCATGGAATAAAAAACTTTTTTTTTTTTAAATATGAGAAAAAATTTACTATTTTTAAATCCCAAAAAAAAAAAAAATTTATATTGAAAAAAGAATAATTACTGTTCATTAAAAGGAAGGGAAAAAAAATTTTTTTTTTACTGTATTATTAGCTTAACTTGAAACCTATCAGTGCAGAACAAAAAAACAAAGTTTTGTTTTCCTTCTTTTTAATAAACAAATATAAATTAAAAAAATATCGATTCTAAGTTTCAATATCATTTAACATGTTTTCCATACATTCCTTGGTTTTTGCATGCTTTTTAGGGTAAAAGGAGAAACAATTTCGGAAATATCAAAATAAAAGTTATCATGAAATCCAGAAAATCAGCACCAATGCAACAATTTTGCTATTAGCGATTGATTGGCTTTGCTGAGAAAAAATAATTCATTGGACAAAAGCTTTCAGAAAAGAGTGCAAAATAAAATATCTAATTAAATTATAACCAATTATTTTATGGAGAATTTTATAAAGTTAAAAATACTAAAGCATTTTGAATAATTTTGATAAAGGAGAAAAATACCCCAAAATCATCGGAACAAACTTGAACAATAAATGAATTCAGCCCACAGACTGAAAGAAGACTTTTTAAAAAAAACTTTACTTTTATAAACAGAAGCAAATATCCTAATCCTTTCTTCCACATCCACCACATTTCTGCCTTTCCTAAACTGCATAGTCCCATAATCTCCAAAGAGGTCAAAGATATCTCTATTCATTTCCCAACATAAAAGAGTTTGAAATGGCATTCTAGTTTAGCAGGGTAATAATGAAGAGAATTTTAATGAAATAAAAGTATTGCTGAGTTAATGATATTTCAACTTTTTTACGATAAATTTACCTCTAAATAAAAGTGGATGTAGCGGATGGTAAAATAATTTAAATTAAGAGAAAAATTCCAGCTTTTCTTTGAAATTCCCTGATAATTCCAGGTTTTCAAGGTTTTCCAGGTGGGTGGCCACTCTGAAGAAGCTTGTGTTAGCTTGAAAAAGCTTTTACTTATTGGCCAAATTTCCTCTGTTAGATATTGTAGATTGGCAAAAAGGAGGAACATTTCCATGTGTAGTTACATAATAAAACTGTGAATATAACTGTATAAATTTGTAAAGGAAGGATTTTAAAGTGCAATAATAATTTTCAAAAATTTAACAAAAGGTGAAAAATGCTATAAAGATTGTTTTACATTCTTTAATGCAGTGTTTCCCAAAGTGTGGTACGCATACCCCCAGGGGTACGGGAACAGTTTAGCAGGGGTACGCGTTCTTATACGAAATATCTTGCAGCAAACGAAAATTTCAAAAAATTTGATTTAAAAACAAAGTTAGAAATGAAAATTTACGATTACGTATTTTTCAATTGGCTATTTTTTGCAGTTAACAGTTAATAATTGGCGGTGTCAACCGTCAGTTGTGATTTTTAACTTTAGTGCAATTTTTTTATAGTAAAAAATACATTCATTTTTTTATTAGGGGTACACAGCGTTACGAAAAATTTAGAAAAGGTACACAAAAGTCATAAGTTTGGGAAACACTGCTTTAATGTAAACATTTGCTTTGTATAGTTTCAATCAACCAATATAACCAAAACTGCACAAACTGTCTTTGTGGGTTTATTAAATCGACACGTGCTCATGTAAACATACCCACACTGTCCCCATTTAACTTCCAATGAGGGAAATGTGAATTAGTTACATTTGTAACACATATGATATTAATTAAAGGGGAAAAAAAACTAATGAAACACAAATAAGAGTGTAGAAATGGACATACAAGAATTTTCCAAAATGTCTCTTTTGGAAAAACTAAACAACTTAGTAATTCCAGATATTATCCGGTAGTAGAGAATACAGGTAAACGATAAAATTTTTGTTAAAAAAATAATTCACAAGATAAAAAAATTAAGCTTTTTTTTTTCCAATGCCCAATTGATTGACATTCAATATTCAGGTATCAGTAGGACAAATTTATTGGCCACTCTTTAAGGAGCACCATATTAGGTGGGCCAAACTTGTTCCCACAATAAGGACAGATAGTAGCGAGAAATTAACATTTTAGGGGACGAAGGGTACGACAGTTGTACCCTAAAAATAATTTCATTTTAGGACGGTTTTGGTGCAACATTTGTACCACACATTTCTTTCCCCTTTCACTGTCAAACTCCATCTTCACCTCTGGATGATATGTGGTTTAAGTAGTTCCCTCTCTATTGTTAAGGCTTTGAGGGGAGGATTAAAGGAGGGTTTCATGAAATTTGGCATTGGAGGTTGACATGTATTGACCATCAGTCTGAAAATAATTTAGCCAAATATTCTTTAGATGTCTTTTCTGTTTTCTCCTCTCTGCTAGTAAGACTCAAACTTATTTTAGTAATTACGATGGCTCCTCGTAAGCGAGGTTTGAATAATGAAGAGATATGCAAACTCTTAGAGCAGGGTGCGTAGCAAAATCTTTCAACAAAAAATGAGCACTTTTTAAGCACTCAAAAAATATTTCTAAGCACTATATACATTAACAAACGGCAAAATAGTTCTCAAAGACTTCACATGACCATGATAGAATAACTAGTTTATGACAAAGAACTCTTCTCTTGAATACATTAGAAATTATAAAATGATCAAGAGATTTTTTGGTTCAATATCGATGGTGGAAAATGAAGCCTGAAATTTAGAATATTGTGCAAAATGCAGCAGAGTTGCATATGAGAGAGCAAGAATCTCACTGAACCCAGCTCAGTAGACGCACCTGCAGACTCCCAAGTATTTCATCAAACATGTAACATGATTGGTGCTATCATACGTTACGGACCGATGGTAAGTCAAAATGGATTGTGAAAAATTTGTATAGAACAATGTGAAAACCTCGCATTTGCATAATACGCAAGGAAAATTGGCAGGGTAAAGAAAATAATTTCTCATTTTTGAAAAGGGAAAATAAAGAACATTTTAAAAACACCCCATGAAAAAAGCACCTTTAAGGGCTTTTATAATACAAAAATCAAAAATAAGCACCTTTAAGCACTTTTCAAAAACGCTACGCACCATGTAGAGGAATTAGATAAATAATATTACGCAGATAGTGATTCCGATTGCTCTGATGAGGAGGAAGACATAACAGTAAAAACAATTTTCAATCAAAAACAATGAAATACAACAAACTTTCACATGGCATGAAATTCAAAACTTGGATCATTTGTCAAAGATGAATTTTATCGCACAATCAGGTGTTGCTCCCTCAATTATGCACTTACAGAATGAAGTTGATTTTTTTGATTTATTTATTTCTAAAGAGCTAGTTCTATTAATTTCAACAGAGACTAACTATTATAATAACCAATCAAACTTACATCCAGAGAAGATAAAAGGTCGCATTCATCTGAATGGCATGAAACGAAGGCAGAGCTGAAAATATTTTTAGCCTTAATTTTGCCACATGGGCCATATTAAAAAAAAGACTGTTTAAAGGATTATTGGTCTACAGATGAGCTAATTGCCACACCAATATTTGGGAAATCAATGCCCAGGGACAGATTTCTACGAAAATTACAAGCTCTTCATTTCACTGATAATTCGTCTAAACCAAAAAATTATTACAGACTCTGGAAATTGCATGATGTGTTTGACATAATCAACGATTCGTTTGAAAACTATTGCTCTCCAACAGAAGAATTGTCAATAGATGAAATTATTTTTAAATTTAAAGGGAGAGTAATATTCAAGCAATATATGCCTAAAAAACTAAAACAATGGGAAATAAAAATTTACAAAATTTCTGATAAAGAAGGTTTCACATATGATATGCAAGTTTTTTTGGGGAAAAACAAAAACAAACAAACTCCATCCTTACCTGCATCTTATAATGTGAACAATATAGCAAATTCTGTTAAGGGAAAAGGACACAAACTTTATAAGGATAACTTTTTTTCTTCCCCAGATTTATTTTCAAATATGCTGAAAAACTATAAAGTAAATTGTTGTGGGACTGTCAGGGCAAATAGGAAGAATTTTACTAAATTTGTTCAAAATAAAAATCTGAAGAAAGTCAGATTCTTTATTGTAAGGAAGGCATGGTAGCAGTATGTTATCATGACAAACGATATGTTTATCTTTTGAGTAATATTCATGAGCCTCACGCAGCCCTGGAACATGATAGAACTAAAAAGTCAAAAATTGGAGCGGATTATGTGGAGCATATGGGTTTTGTCGATTTATGTGATCAAATGACTAATTCATATTCTTTCGGCCGTAAAACTGCAAAATGGATAAAATTATTTTTTCACCTACTAGATTTAAGTGTTTTAAGCTCATACATATTATTTAAGAAAGTTATCGGTGGAAAAACCAATCAACAGTATAAAATGAATGTCATTCGAACCCTCTTGGATAAAACCCAATGCTCCACACCTCACAGAAATACTATTATGCAATCATCTTTTTTACCCAGCAACAAAAGGTTAAAAATGGAACAGATGTATATACCAAAAGATGAAAAGAAACGAAGACATTGGACAGTATGCTATAAAGGTTTTCAAAGACGTTCCACAATTATTTGTCTAACGTGCAATGTTGCCCTTTGTATTGACCAAGATTGCTGGAAGGAACATCACACTAATAATAATTCATAAAAATTATTACATAATGAACTCATTACAAAATAGTTTTTAAATTAGTTTATATTCCTTGAAAATCCTTACAGCTTTATTTAATATTATTATCTGCTTTATTTATTATTTTTTATTTAATTTTAAGTGATATATTCTATTTATAATTTCACTATTATTTCTGTATTACTTGCAATTAATTATTTATTAATGTCTTATAAGGATTTTTAAAACTTTCCAAATTCAAAAAATAAGTAGTGCTAAATTAAAAATATTAAATATTGCAATATTAAAATCTATCGATAACTAATATCTGTCAATAAAGAACAAAAATATTATATTTTATTAGTCCAGGAGGATATATAGTACTTACTCTTTTATATTCCACGTACGTTAGAACTCAGTGTCGTCTTTGGGCAAGTTTTAATGATAGAAAATACAAGTGCTTATGACCAAAAATTATTATTATTTAATCCAAAAATTAGTCTTTCCTTGCAGACTAGCTCGGATGTCTATTATTAGATATTTTCAATTTTATAATATTTTGATTTTCATAAGTATAAATAAAGTTTTCGTATTATGCATTTATTTAATTTCTTTTTAAGAGCTCAATAATTTATTTATTTTCTTATGCATCTAAATATAATAAAACTTTAAAAAATGCATTATAGAGTAACATTATATTTCAGGAAATAATAGCGTAAATTAATAAAATTTTTAACAGCAGTCAGCTCAATTTTAAAAGTACAGTAATTTCCAATAGATAGGCCTGTACGTGTTTAAAAGTTTTGCTGCTATGATCTGCGGCCTATACGAAGAATTCATGTATCCCGAGCCATACGGGATAATTTTTTGATCACGGTGGATTTATTCAAAAACAGATGTTTACCGAAAATTTTCCGAAATTAGGAACCTATTTTGTAATGTTTGCTCTGAAAACGTTTTTCTTTCTTTTTTTTTCCATTAAAATATATTTTGATTAAAGAAGTTTTCGATTGACAAAAACCAGCATGACGTCATCTACAAATGCTGTTACAAGTTCCGATTTGTAACTTAAGAATAATTAAACTTAGCAAGCTTTACTTTCAAATTTTTACGAAACTAGAAAATAAACTCTTTTTGTTCTATGCATCGAACCGATTTCAGTAGATACTTTTAGTTGTACTTCCTTTTTATTTATTTTTCAATGCTGATTAAAAATTTCTGCCCCTTTCGTGAACCAATGCATTCAATATATAAGATATAGAAATTTAAAAAAACAATGCTTCTGCCTTAAATAAACACGCCTAAGAAAAAGAAATCACTGGAATTTTAAATTGACACTGATCTGCCGATTGACTGATGTGAGAACTGTCAAATTGTGACAGAAAAAAAAATATTAAATTCGAAAGAATGAAAAAATTTTAAAAAATTATTAAAGTTGAAAGATAGAAAAAAAATCTAAAAATAGAAATTTTTAAAAAAAACAATATTCTTCAAAACAAATCCCACTAACTGAGTTTATAGAAAATAGCCAAAATAAAATGGAACAAGACTTCAAACTATTAATATATTTCAATTGGAACAATTGCTTGTCTCAGAAACTAAATTCGTTCGCTAATAAAATTCATAATTTATTTTATTTTTTCTTGAAAATAAGTATTCTTTTTCTTTTATATTTTACATTGTGTTTTTTTTTAATCAATTTCAGAAAAAAAATTTGGTAGCATTTACTTCAGCATTTTCTACATCATAAAACAATCAAAAATAAATATTTTAAATAGTTTATTATTTTCCATTATCTATGAACTTATTTATCACTGATATATGTTGTTGTTTCTAATCCCCAAGAGGTCCATCCCAATTAGACCAATTCCATAAGTCCAAAAATGTCCAGGAAGTCTAAAAACAGATGAGGTTTTGAAAAAACCTCGTCGATCTTAAAATCGATACAGTTTAAAATATGCTCGGGCGAAGCCTGAGCAGTCCTACATTTAGTGCAAAGTCCAAAAGTCTTTTGCCCCCCCCCCCTGAACTGATATATAGATTTTATAATAAATAATTAAAGCTTAAGATTTAAAGCCGAAAGATTTGGTTTTATTTGAAATGTTTCCTTTGTGAATTAAGTGCAATTGTAGTTTCTTCGTTCTTTCTTTCTTTTTTAAACGAGTTCTCTTACGAAGTAGTTTTAAAAGATTTTTTTCCTATGTTAACTGTTTTGGTTAGAAAAGATTAAAATTTTTCAATGATAAACAATAAGAACTTTATTTTTAAATTGGATATTGTTCTTTAGAACCATGATTTTTAGTTATGATGAAACGTGTTCTTTTTAGAATTTACCATCTCGCCTTTTTTATGAAGCTAGAACAAACCCAGCTAAAAGAACAGTTTCATATTAAATCAAATTTAAGAAGAAAAAAAAAGAAAAACAAAGAAAAAATAAAATCACCTGTCTACAACTAGTGATTAAAAGAACAATTCAATTTTCCATATGTTCTGATATCATTAATATTTTGGACGTCATAGAATCCTTCAGCAAGTTCCGCCCCTCCTATGACTGCGGTGATCATTAATTTTCTTTTTAGCAATTAATTTTCTTTCTAACTATTAATTTTTTTACTAAAGGTTGAAGGTCACTGAAGAATCTACATTTCAAAGGTTGCGGTTACACTTGACCGTTACTATTGAATGAAATAGTTATTCTTCCTGGTTGCACCTGGAATAAGGTGACCTAGGTGACCGTTCGAAGGGGGGCCATATGTATTTCAACATATTGCACTGCTTTCTTCATATTCTTTAGTTTGCCTCCTCTACTTGTTCTATAGAATTCCATTTGTAGCGATGGCAAATATGTGCCAAAATACAGCATCACCTATAATTAATTTTTTATATTATTTTATTTTTATTATTATGGCAACTTCTTTAGTTTTTACTTCTCTGATGTGAAGTACGGAAATAAAATATATAGTTCTTAGTTTCTCCGTGTTTTTAGTACATCAATCTTTATCTATTTTATAAGTACCGTAATTTATGGAAGAAACACCGCGGCGTTTATGAGTTTAAAAGTTTTAAAATTTTAATTGCGGCATTTACGATATTTTAAAAATAAATTTTACATTTTTCAAAGAAAAAAAATTTTTTAAATCAAAATAGTAGCGAATTATGGCAAAAGATGGCGCCACTATTGATAACCCACCACCCCTTAAAGAAAGTGGGTTGATCTCGATCTAGTTCCCGCCAAACCGCGTGGTTGATAGCTCTTTCACATTTTTTCTTACTTTGTTACAGCGTGCTTTGTGGCAAAATTAAATTGCGGAAAGTTTTCTTTTTAGTATTTGCTAATATTTATACATCGTTGTTATGGACGCAACTTATAAACTGATATCTTCTTATTTAAATAAAAGAGGTATATTTCCAAAAAATAAATAAATTAAATTAAAAAAATATTTATAAAATGTAAATATGTAGTACAGTATGGAACCCGAAATTCGGCACTTAATCCGACCAACTTTTTTCTTTTTTTTTTTTTTAAAGAAATTTTAATGATAAGAGAAGAAAAAATCATATTTTCTTTTTATTTGGAATTTTTTTCTCTTGAAGGAAGTAACTATATTTTATCTTTTAAAAATAAAAACATGAAGAGAAAAAATAATAAATCTGAGTCTAACAAAACATCTGTTCCTAAAGCAGTTTAAAATAAAGTGAAATTGAAAAGTAAAAACATCTGCATTTTCAATGAACAAAATAAAGAATGCAAGTTGGGAGAAACTGATGAATCAATCTTGACAGCTCTGCAAGTGCTTTACTTGTTTGTCCCCCCACATTTCCCTCTTCTGTTTGACTATAAATTAGCCACACCCTTTTGACATTGAAACTTCTTTCTCACTTGGTGTACAAAATGAATTCTATCCCTTTTGCTGCTTTTTTTTTTTTTAATTCGATTTATTTATCTTTTTATTGCTTATTAACTGTTACCTTTTTTTGTTACACTTGTTAACTCGTTTTTCTTTTTATCGTTATTAGTTGTTTGCTTCTTTTTTGTAGTTATTCATTGTTAGGTTCTTGCCATTAATTGTAACTTTTTTTGTAGTTCCTTGTTAGCTTTTTTTTTCCGAGGTGAGCATCTTTTGTTAAAACAAAATGTTATGTAAAAGAAAAAACGAGAACAATGATCTCGCTCTGAAGAAGAAACGATTATTTCTTTTTCGGATTATTTCATCTTGAACTATTTATCCTTCGGATTATTTCTTCTTGATTATATCTTATAGATTATTATTTTAATTAATGAAATTTCTAAAGATGGGACAGTTTTAAATTCACCCCATCAAAATCAACAATTGAAACTTAGCTAAATTTATTGGTTTTTCTGAAATTAACAGCGTAATTGAATTATCGTAATATACAGGCGTCATATTGGAATTTCCGGAAGAGATCTGAAATTCTGCAAATTCCGAAATACGGAATTTCGTCGGTCCCGTGAGTGCCGAATTTTGGGTCCTATACTGTAATGTAAAAAAAATCATTTAGATTAAAGTAATATAAATGATTTAAATATAGTTATTTAAATTTTTTACCTAACGATGGCACCAACAGCCGATTGTAACATGTTGTTCTGAGCAGTTTGTCCAAAATATACAATAGCAGATTGCATTCTTGATTTTATTATAATTGTACATTTATTAATTTTAATTTATATTTTAATTTAAAACATTAGTAGTATTTATAAGGAATTAATGTTATATATTCACTTTTGCCGCTGAATCGTTATTATGGGTGCGGCGTTTACAACATGTGCGGCGTTCACGATAGGTGCGGCGTTTCTTCCAAAAATTATGGTAAATGCAAGAGAAGGTAAGTTATTTTATCCTTATCCTTCATTGGTGACAACCGGACTAAAAAACAAATCAAACAAAAATGACAGGCGACGATGGAAATGAGAAGAGTAATCCTTCGACCCCGAGCATTGCCAGAGTTAGCATTAAGCAGGGTTCGTGATTTTTTTGATTTTTTAAAAAAAATCAAAAAAGTCAGATTTTTTTTTATTTAAATCAGATTTTTTTTTATTTAAATCAGATTTTTTTGATTTAAATCAGATTTTTTTGATTTAAATCAGATTTTTTTGATTTTTATTCAAATACACTGTAAGAACTAAAATTTATGATTAAAAAAACTTTTTCAATGTTTAATCAAAATTAAATTAATATTAAAGCTATATTATAACAATATTTTAGAAGCTCTAACTTACTAAAATAATTTTTCATTATAATACATAGCTTTGAATGCATAGCAACCATTCTGAAATAAATGCATAGTTGAAATTTAAAGACTAGATGAAATAGAAAATTTAAAGAATACTTCAGGGGTCTGTCATATTAAAAAATCAACACAAATATGGTAAAAATATGGATTTATCGTTTCTTACGAGACACAAAAATAAAATTTTAAGAAAAAAGTATTTTGTCAAATTATTCTACCATTTTTCCTAAAGTTGAATTTGTGAAAGTACCGCTAAACGGTAGGAAATTTGGCTTGGATAGACCGCTGTATTATAACTATTAAATCTAAGTTTCAATTAGTAAACCATAATTTTAATTTAAAATTGTGATTTCTTTTCTTTTTTTTTTGGATTTTTAAAATGACAAAATAAATGTAACAGATTGTGTTTATAAATGTAGTCATTCATCCAGAAAATAAAAAAATATTTAATCTATACATTTTTATACTAAAATATTCATTTTTAATTCAATATCAAAATAGATAAGCTAAGCTAAAAAAAAATTTAAAAAATTCTATGTACTCATTGGAATTCTTTTTCACCAAATTTCTTTATAGAAAATCAGATACTGTCAAAGATACTGTGAACATATTATGAGAAAAAATACCAATCAATAACCCTACTGCTTCAAATAGACTTTGAAGAGAAGAATGACACTATATCAGGAGAAAAATATCTGAATTCAGCCTTTTTTTTCTTTTTCTATTTTTGGCATATTAGGGTAATTTCTTTTTAATATAACCTCAAGCTTCAATAATATACATTTTCCACCAATAAAATAGAATGTAGATTTTAATTCCATGCTTTTTCATTCAAAAGGTGGAATTTTAATTAACATTATTTGCATTATTTTTTGAAAAAATCATGTTTATTAATTACTTTCTACAGCTATGCAAGTCTATATTAAGACAGCATTAAATGTTTACTTTAATCTGTACTTTCAATCTCAAGAATCAAAACATTTTTAAAAATGTAATTTCAAATAAGTTGGAATTTAACAAACACCAAGAAAGAAAGTAATTTCGTTAACTAAAATTAATTAATGCAGCAACTTATTTAAAATAAATTTTAAAAATAAGAAAACAAAATAATAGAAGTATCAATAATTTAAAACACTGTTTTTTAACACTTAAAATCAATATAAATATTTTTAAAAAAATGAATTGATTTAAATCAATGATTTTTTTTAAAAAATCATTTGATTCAAATCATGATTTAAATCGTGGTTTTAATCAAGCTGATTTAAATCAACAAACCCTGGCATTAAGCCTTCACCATTTTGGAAACTGTATCCAAATATATGGTTTTTGCAGTTAGAAGCACAATTCCAAAATGCTTCAATAACTCTTGATCAAACAAAATATGATTATGTCATAAGCACCATCGAAGCTGAAATATTATCACAAGTGTCGGATATATTGACGAATCCACTACAAAATGATAAATACACCGCAATTAAAGACAGGCTAATTGCTTTGTTCGCAAACACAGAAACTCGAAAGACTCAAAAGCTGTTAACCGAAGTTGATTTGGATGATAAAAAACCTTCTCAGCTATTATTTGAAAGGAAAAATTTGGCGACTAATAAAGTAACTGAACCGTTTCTTAAAACTCTCTTGCCTCAAAGATTGCCCTTAGAAATAAGACATTTTATCAATCAGACACGATGATTTGTCAAAATTGGCGACAATGGCCGATAAAATGTGGGAAATAAAATCAATATCGTTTCAAAGTGCTGCTGTTGCCTGTCAGAATAATGGCAATGTCATAGTTAAAATACGGGAGAAAATTTTGGAACTATCACTACAAGTTAACGAACTAAAAAAAGTCAGTTATACGATCAGCCACGATATAGATCCCGCTGTAGAAGTAATTCCCGTAATAGGCGTAGTAATTTCGAACACAGTATATATTATTATCACTCAAAGTTTGGCGACAAAGCTTTTAGATGCAATAAACCTTGCTATTGGCATAACAAGATGTATATACCAAGATTTAAGGATGGAATTATAAGGTAGTTTGCTGATGAAGAGGTTGAAAAATGGAATGATCCAAGGAAGCTACAACTCGAAACAAGAGAAAAAATCGAAAAAGAGCAAGAGAAAGTTAAAGCACATTCTGACGAAAAGAAATCTGGAACACTAGCGTTTGACAAGGGCGAAATCATTGTAGTCAGAAGACATCCATGGGCGACAGGGGACTCAATGAAAACTCAACCACTGTATCGAGGACCTATGGTTGTCACAGAAGTACTTCCTAGCGATACATATAGAATCTCTCAATTAGAGGCTAACGATGGTCACCTATATGCCACAACGGCTCATGTCAGTCAATTAAAAGCTTGGAGAAGCTGGAATGAAGATGATAATTTCAGAGAAGATTCTGATGAAGAACACAGAAAAGCAAATGCCCAAACGAACTGTACGTAGACCACTGCATTATAATGATTTTATAAACTGTTAGAAACTTATCAATAATTCATATTATTAGTCTAGTTAATTTTATTGTAATGTATTTTAAAGTTTAGTTCAATTGAGGTCAATTGAAAGGTCAGGATGGTTGAATGTAAGCACAATTGTAAATTACGAATGTCAACAGAGATTATTTAGTTCGAATGTAAGCGCCTTGGCCACCGTACGCGCACATATATTGTAAAAATGAAGAATGGCAACAGCAGTTATGTTTTAATTTCAGTTTCATTTTTTGTGATGTAAACATTATTATTTTGTAGAACCTAGATACAGAATGTATGTGAATGTAGTAAGTTACAAGTGTACTTATATTATCTATAAATATTGTTTTTGTTTTCTATAAAGACTTTATTAATGTTAATTCAACAACATATGAAGCCAATAAATAGAATACATGTTTTATAAGTAACTGCAATGCGTTTATTATTGTATCATTTTTTATTATATGATGTATAGCACCATTAAAAAAATAGTTTTGCAAGCGCATAATGTTATATTTGAAATTTGCAACTAACTGGTAATAATACTGTTGCCTTAGGGAGTAACATTTGATAGCATACCTGCCAACATTGGAGAAATAAAATAACAGAGATTTTACTGGCGATATTTTTTGGGCTATGAGTACAGTTTTGATACATCATGCATAATCATGTAAGTCAAAAAGAAAAATTCAAATGTGGAAATAATATAGGCACTTACATTTAACAAAGTAAAAAATATATGTACATAAATCTTAACCTAAAGAATATTTTTTCAAACCATTATTCATATTTACTTAAAATCTAAACACTCAACATCAAAATAATTTTCATAATTCTAAATAATTAGCTTTATTTAACAGAATTTTTCCATATTCATATTTCGAATGTAAGAAGTTGATTTGGCTGCTTCAAAATTCATTGGAAATGTTTATCAAAATTCTGTTCATAACAGTTACCAAAGAAATTATTTTTCATCAAAAGCTTGCTTTTGATGAAAAGTAATTTCTTTGGCGGGAGAGTCATAAAATAAAAGAGTCTTCCTCAAGAGGACGTCATACCGCGGAAGAAAATTTTGGCTGCAAATTATCTTTCTCCTAGATTACTAATTTAAAGTGTAGAAAAAGTGAGTTCTGGCAAACCTAGAGTAAGCCATCAAGCTTCAAATACTGAAAGGAAAATTTTAAAATATACGAATGAAAATAAATTGTGAGATGTTAACTTAAGATTATGGATCAGAGAAGTTCTCTAATAATTATTTGTTTGCATTTTAATATTTCAAAGTATTTTTTTCGGCAATTGAAACTTCAGCAATTTAGTAATGAAGGAGAAAGTGAATTTGTGACAAAAAACAATTTCCGCAGCATGGCCCCCTCTTAAAAAACAGGAGACTTGGCAGGTATGTGATATAGATCTGACGTTTTTCCTAATATTTAAGTATGCATGTTTTTTGTTGTTTGTGAACTTAGAATTTAATAGGGTTACAATATTTGGTATATTACAAAAGTGGCTACCATGAAAAAAATTGCCACAAGCATCAAGGATAACAAATTAATAGCTCACAAGAAAGATAAGAACAATCAAACTCACCAGGTAGAAAGCTAATAAAATCTCTTTGTAACATTGGCCGTAAGAAAGAACTAACATGACTATGTTGATAATGTGTCATTTTAGACAATAATAATTCAACAAATTCTATTTGGTCCTGTTCTGTCCACTTTTCAAAATTTTTAACACAAATATCACATTCTTGAATATAATCTGGTTTTTTTTCTCTTGCCTTAAGAACAGACTCATACAAAGATGTTAAATGTGTTTGATAGCCAGGAGGTTCCTGAAAAATATATTAAAAAAATTATCTACATTAATGTCTTTTGATCCAATGATTAACCCTACAATGGTTAAAATTCCATATTTATAGCTAGTTATGAAAAGAAATTTCATTTTGAGATCTAAAAATTGCTAAATGTATAGTATAAAACTAAAAATTAAGCAAGTGATACATGGCATTACTTATGCAGTGCATGGCTACTAAACTAAACTGGCCAAAAGTATCCAGACACCCAGTGGTATGATTTTATGACACACGTCTGGGAAGACTTTCTACCAGTTTTTGAACACCCATTTTGTCTGTCTCAATGCTTGAATGTAAGAGAACTGGGTTGAAATATTGAGTTGGGATTGTCCACATGCATCTTAGAATTCCTAACACAGGACAAACCACGAGAAACACACCACCATAACAACTGGGTGTCCAGATAGTTTATGATTCAAAGTTATGTATAAAGTAATTTTACTTTTATACTATTAACAAATGCTTTTAAATTGGAAATTTCTTTTAATCCCTCAAACAGGACCGGGATAGCCTGGTTGGTAGGGCACTGGATTCGTGTCCAAGAGGTCGTGTATTCAATCTCCACCGACAAAGACTTCCCTTATACTAAATGGTGACTGATGCACATTAAATCTGCCGAGTCACAAAGTCCTCTATGTTGCCATAACAAATCATACCTCTGGGGGTACTGATCCACGAGTTTCCTTATCTTCGGGATTGGTTCAAAATTACAAAATTATTAGTAGCCGCAAACCTAAAATTGGGTCGGCAGTTCAACAACAGTTATAATAAAATATAAAATCCCTCAAACAGGGAAATCTTGTGCTCTTTCACAAGCCAAAGAGCTAAACAAAGTGAAAAATTACAGACCTATATTACCAGTTATCAGAATTACAGCACTACAAATAGTGAAACACCAGTAATTGATACTTTACAGGGTTGCAAAAAAGCTTTCTAAAAGGGGCCAGGCCGAACAGTTTTATTATTTTTTTTATTAAAAAGACTGTTTTTTATTTAAAATAAGATTCTGACTATTGAGACAAATAAAACATTGATGACTATTCAATAAAAATAAGTAAATTATGTTATATTATGTATCAGATGCCTGTACAGCAAAATGGGATAATAAGTGATGAAAACAATCAATACTAAAATAGGGTTCCCATTTAATTTTTTAAAAAAATTTTCTGACTCTACAAAGTATTTCAGGAAAGTAAATCCATATCATCATTTATTTGCACAGTGCAAATTTTGATCAGAAAACTTTGATTTTTTTTTTTATTTGTAATATTATTTGTCAAGTATTAGATTTTGTAAGAGCCGGCCTGGTGGCCGAGCGGTTAGCGTGCCTGACTGCGAAGCCATAGGCTGCGGGTTCGAATCCCGCTCTGGGCATGGATGTTTCTCTCTCTCTTTGTGCTGTCCTCTGTTGTGTGTGTGTGTGTATGTGTGAATGTGGCCCACCCTATAAACGGGTTTGTGGCAGTGTGGCATGGGCAATGTTGCTCGCCTCCGTGACTTTGGTTCACAGGTGCCCACTGGGTAACGCGAAATGAGCAACAATTCTGGCATAGTATAGGCAAAGATTCAAATTCAGTGCCTGCCATTAGAAAAAAAAAATACAGTGGAAAGTCGCGTATCCGGAATCGGCGGGACTTTCCGAAGTCCGTATATTTGATTTTTCCGTATAATTGACCTCCAAGGTAAACAAAGCTTAAAATGATCTGAATCTAAGAAGCAGAAAATAAATAAGCATTATTTTTTGGGCAATAATGTTTTAGTATTAGAATGATATATAATCAATAATAAACAAAATATTAGAAAAAAAATAATTATTGCTATTCTAAAAATAAATATAGAAAACGAAAAAAACTCACAGTTATGAAAATATTAATTGCTCTCTCCGCCATTTTGAACTAGAACGAGTTGAATTTTTAACTTTTTTTGGAGAGGCATTTTGAACTTTTTAAGGAGAGGGGAAGATGAAGAAATGTTTGTTTATTTTGATTGTTAAAAAGTGTCCGGGAAATCGACCCTTCCGGAAAAGGGACGTCCGGATATGGGACGTTACACTGTAGTATTAAATGATATAATGATTAAATAGTATCTAAACATGAAAATGTGGAATTTTTATGACAAATAATTGTAATAGACACAAGAATTATTTAAATCGAATCTCAATAGCTGATTACTGTTACTTTAAATTTTAAGATAGATTATTTTCTAGGTATGATCTAAGAATTTCCCAGGTTTTTGTCTTCCCTTACCATTTCCTGCTTTAAGAAGCAATATAAAATTCCCTGACAATTCCAGGTTTTCCCTGTTCTTCCTCACCTGTGGGTACCCTGTAGAAAATATTTTCTTTAAGTAGCAGAAGTTACAGATAAATTTTTTAAATAAAACTTTGAATACAGAAATGTTGAGAGAATTTTAATTTTTATTTACATGCATCATGTATCACTTATTAATACTACAAAAAAAAATATGAGGCAGTTTTGAGTCATTGAATATACTACTCGTTTTAAAAAAAAAAATTTAAAAAAAGATAAGCCGAAAAATTCAAGTGTTTTTATATATGCAATGTAGTTTGGACATAAAAAAATGAAACTTCATCCTGTGTTTTTTATTAATATTTTTATAGAGTAGTACATAGTAATTTTTTTGTGTGTATATTGTGTGTAGAAAATTGCGAAATAAGTAGAATTATATTTAATTTAACATACAGGGTAGTAGATTTTTGTG
This sequence comes from Parasteatoda tepidariorum, assembly GCF_982258835.1. NCBI lineage: Eukaryota > Metazoa > Arthropoda > Arachnida > Araneae > Theridiidae > Parasteatoda > Parasteatoda tepidariorum. The sequence goes on from NC_141765.1 coordinate 75,603,929, forward strand.
TAACATCATCATCAAAAATAAAATTATATTTGTAATAGTTTAAATCTTTACTTTACAGGTTTACCCTATTAGTAAGGATATTTTTCTATTCAAATTTGCTTCCTTTTTGAAGGTTTACGAAGTTGACATTTATTTTTTGCTTTTTCTCAAGGACATTTATTCTATAAATAGGTTTTTTCTTAAAAATGATATTAGCTATGTAATTGCTGTTTCATATTTGCTTCAGAACCTTGCTTATTTCAGAAATTTCCTTTTGCTTTATTGATTTTCGATCCAATTTGTCCCAAACTTATTTCAATCATGTTTTAATTCATCTAGTGGAATCTTTAAATGCTTCAGAATAATTATTTTTAAAAATTTTATCTAAATCTAAAAAAACAACACAGTCTTATAATAAAAGAAAAAAACATTACAGTCTTATAAAGAGTTTTTGAAAAATATTGGTACTAATAAAAGCTGATTTTTAAAAATTTTAGCATTTATTTTAAGTGATTTTAACGAGTTAAATTCAAAATGCACGCTTGTCATAACATCATATCAAGAGTACCAGATTTAGAAAAAACAAGTGGAAATGGCAAAACAAAACAAAAAAAAAAAAGAAAGAATAGGGAAAAGACATGGATTTACGGGGGAATCGTCGTGAATCCTAACACGTTCAACTCAGATTCAGTTGCACATCATAATAACATATAAAACAGAAAACAGAGTTGGAAAAAACATGTGTAAAAGACTAAGAAAATTTTAACATGTGTAAAAGACTAAGAACAATTTAAAATTTTCCAATTTTAAATTGGAAAATTTTAAATTTTAAAATTTTAATTTTAATTTGTTTAAAGCTGAAAAACAACACATTGAGGGACATGAAGTTATGACGGAATCAAACGGGTCAAAAAGTGATAAATTAAATTCAAAAATTTCACGTCTTAATAATGTTGTATAACATAGAAAAAACATCTGAAAGAAGCTGTTGCAGTCAACATGCTTCACCATGCACATCACTGGCTTCTTCAGACTTGCAATTTTATTCAGAAGGGCCACTGTACTAGTTAAATCCCGAGAAGCCTGCTTTATTAAACCCATTAGTAATATATTTCATGCATCGCTGTTCAAAACTGTAGAAATCAAATTCAGATCTTCTAGAATATTTATTTTTGTTTAGAAGAATCTTGCAGGTTACCAGAATCAAGGAAAAGAAATGATTACCCAGAGTTGGCAAGGTTTCGGATAGAATGGATTAATACACCGTTTAAACCGTCCTGTCAAAAACCTGTTTGTCTTAAATTGTCCGAAACCCTTTCATTCAAATTATGTCACAATTTTAAAAAAAAATATTGTGAAAAATAAAAGGTTAATTTTTGAAGAACAGGAAAAATGAAGAAGTTTTTGTTTTATTAAAAAAGATCATTATTTTTAATATTGCATTATTCATTCTTATGCAAAAACATAATTTATCAGTATTAAAAGCATATTTATTTGTATTTAAAGGATAAGGTATTCATTTTTGTTTTTCATTGAATTGTAGAGCTTCAAAAGTTATAAATCTTTTCTTATTGTATTATAATATTTTTCTTTAATTAGTAAAAGCAAATTGTATTAAAAGTATCGAATATTTATTAAAGTATGTAATTATTATGTGTACAATGATTACACATATAGAATCCTTATCTGTTACCAATGTTCAAGGTTTTGGACACTTTAAGACAGTTTTAGTCAGTTTAAAACAGTAAACCCCACATGTCTTGACCAAAACAAGTTTAGGACATCTAAAACCCAAACCCTGTGTTTACCTAACCAGTTGTTTTTAAATGGGGGTTATTCTAAGATTCAAAAGTTAAAGTTGGCTGGAAAAGATTCCACCAGCATATTTTACAAGTTAAGCTCCCATACCTCCTTTAACCTTTTCCGGGGGGCTGTGACAGCAGTTGTCACATCTGATCTTGGAGTGCTGTGGTGGGCATGTGACACTTTCAGCATAAGAATAGGGGAAAAAATCTCCTGCAGTTTAAAATAAATGTTCCTACATGATTTTAAATAAATATCTGCATTTCCGAAGAAAAATATATATACTTAAAACTACGCAAGAGTATTTATTCATACTTTAGGATACATAAATATTTTAAATGTCACATGTATAAATATATACTTTATAATTGCTGATGTATTTTCCATGTTTAAAAAATTGAAATCATAAATGCTATTTTTAACTTTTTTTACAAAACCATTTTCCTTTTGTGGCAATTTTCATGTTTCTTTCCCTCTTTCTACACACAGTCCAACTTTCAGTTATAGTTTCTAGAAATTCTTTTAATATCTCAGTTTTGTATCTTTTTATAAGATTAAAGCTAAATTTTTGAACAATAAAATTCTACAAATCTATTACATGAGTACAGATCCAGATTATACCTTTCGTAGGCCCTAGGCATAGCTGTTTTTGGGCCCTCCCCTCCTTCCCCCACTCCTCCCCTCTTTTCAAAATATATGCTAAAATTTTCTTGCATATTTTTTTTTTTACATTTTTATTAATATGGATTTTAATTTACAAATTTGTTTATCGAACTTTATCTGCAATACCGACAAACTGCCGATATTGAAGAACAAGAAGTAATTTCAAACTCGAATCCAAGACAAATGTTTTTGTCAGGAACGTATTACACCATTTTAGATGCATTAATTTCAGAAATGACTAAAAGGCGTAAAGCTTACAGTGATTTGTACGATAATTTCGGTTTTCTTGTTCACAAAAATTTGTCAGAATCTGAGATTAAACTAAAAGCGCAAAATTTGGTGAAAATTTACTCATCCGATTTAGAGGAAAACTTTGTAGATGAACTTTTACTATTTTCAAATTTGTATGAACATAAATCTGCACAAGAAATGTTGAAGGCTCAAATTAAAGATAAACTTGTGAATACTTTTCCTAACATTCACATTGCATTAAGAATATATTTGTCGATTCTTGGATCAAATGCAGAAGGAGAAAGATCCTTCTACAGATTAAAATTGATAAAAAATTATTTGCGTTCAACAATGAATCAAGATCGTTTGGCATCGCTCACACTTATGTCCATTGAATACGACATTTTGCGTAGTTTGGAATTCGACAGCATAATACAAGATTTCGTTGAATCCAAAAATCGCAAAAAAGTAATTTATTAGTTCATAAGATTCTGCAAAATAATTAATTACCGAAAAATATTATATTTTTATTTGTATCTTCATAATTTTGTGCAAAATACACTTGTTTTTAAAGCTAAATTATTTTTGTCAACAAATTTTTTTCTCCCAAGTTTTTTGTAGGCCCCTGAATTTCGTAGGCCTTAGGCATGTGCCTAGTATGCCTATAGGTTAATACGCCCCTGCCTGAGTAAGTTGAAGACAATTGCGAATGACTATATTTTTTAAAAAAAATGTAAAAATGGAAGGGAAAAAAATTATATATGGTACGCAGTTTCAATAAAATGCTTACTTTTCATGAAATTTGCAGCAATATAAAAGAAATGAGCCAGATTGTTATATGTTAATCATTTACAACTGAAGCACATTAACTGAAATATTTATGAGTTTTCGCGTTTTTGGAACTATTTTAAAAAGACATAAAGGAAATTGAAGAAAAATATTGTTAGAAATTTAGAACGCATATTAGATTCTAACTATGGATTAGTTCATGGGATAAATGTGCTAAGAATAGTGTTTTAAATTTAGAGTTCAGTTAACGCATAAAATGTTTTTAAAGGAATGATTTAAACTATTATATACTCTTTAGAAAATTAATTCAAAAATTTTGTATGTTTATTTTTAAATAATTAACATAGTTATTATAGTTTATAATTTTTTAAGAAATTTTAAAAATTTATAAAATAAAAAGAATTTATTTGATAACATAATTTTCAATCGAAATGATCTTACTTTCTTAACAAGAGAGGATCTTTCAAATTAGCCGGGAGTTAGGGCAAAATAATCCTCATTTACCTTGCTTTCTTATTTCATTATTATTATCAATAGTAATAAGAATAATAAAAAAATGACTCTGATGAATAAAGAGAAAAAATATTTATCATTTATTGAAATGTTTTCATAAGTCGATAGATGAAAAAGATGAAAATAAAATAATTCAGTCAAAGAAATAATATCAAATTAAATTTCCTATATTTTCTTTTCCATCAGCTATGACTTAAATCCATTCACTAATAACTGAGACCTATCTACAAAAATATGACATTACAGCTATTTATGTTCTTTCCTAAGATTTATTATCTTTCGATAAGATATTAAATTTTCAGCAATATTACAAATATTTATTAATTAAAATATTTATATTTATAACGTATAATATAGATATTTATAATTAAATAAATTAAGACCACGAAAAAGTATGCATGCAAAAATTGATTCAAAGAAAAATCGATTTTACTCGCGAACTAAAAGGTTTTTCCGCATTATGACCCGATTTCACAGCATGAAAACTCTCAGGAAGAACTGATTTCACACTTAAAACATAGCTATCCCCAAAATGCACGAGAGGAAGATCTATCTATTATTTACATGAAAAATGGGTATACACCGAGCTTTTCCTATTGGTCCTCGAAATTTCCGATGTTTTTTAACTCAATAAAAGAGTGTTGATGATCATTGTACACCTCATTAGCTTGTTTATTTTTTGAGGAAACATGTAAATAAACCATTCGTTTTAATATGGCATCAAAGAGCTTATAAAAAATAGATATAACTTAAATAACTGATTTAAATAACGCCAGCTATACCAAACTGAAATTTTCAAAAACTGAGTTACCTGTTGAAACAATATCCCAAAGAACAAATTTTTATAACTATTCTTCAAATATGTGATAATATTTTTACATTTTAAACAGTAAAATGTTTAATAATATGTTGAAAGTATTGGTGTAAAACAGTGAGCAATGACATACTACAATTACAATAATTTCGAAGTAAATGTATAATGAAAAATATTTGATAGAACGAAAAAAAACTTTTTAGACAACCTTTAAAAGAAATCAAACGTGAGAACGATAAAAGATCCAATAAAATTACTTTCATGATGGAGATTTTAATTGTTAATATAGTTTAAAATAGGTATTGACATTGTAATTTATAGTTTTCTTTTTTTATTTGTCATAGATGTATATATTGATTGTGTGCGTGAACATAATTTTTTTATAGCTAGCGTAATGAATAGTTTTTCGGAAGTATGGTTAGGATTATGTGTTGTTTATAGAATTTAGAACAATAAAATGAGGAAATTGTGACCCACCACACTAATTCTGAATGTTTGTAAAACACTATAAATAGCCAACATATGACATTCGGAATGTAGTTTTTCTACCCTAAATCGTATAAAACCACCAAAGAAGTTTTCCCGCTCTTTTTCAGTAGTCAACAAAAAACTGAAATCCACCACCAGTGGTATTTCTATTATCCCGAACTGCGGTGGTGTAAAAGATAACAAATGGCATTTAGAATAACAGAGGGAGAATAATACTCTCGCGGATGGTTAACACTCATCACTTGACTTGTTCTAGGATTAGCGGTTCCCTTTCTTGAATTCAGCCCCCAGTCTCAGAAAGAGGCCACTCGAGGATCTAGACTTCTTATTTTTGCGCCCACGTGAAAAGGTTAAGCAACTTTCTTCTGCTATAACCATCCCAACACACTCCTGATAGTAACTCTAAGGGAAAACCCTTTCCCACAAACAAAAGGAAATTAAGATAGGATAGAAAGGATGTCAGAAAAGCTTCAAACAAGTCTCCCTTTTTGCTTTAAAAAAAAAAAAACAGAAGGAAGAATAAGAAAAAAAATTTGTGTAGCTTCATAGAGAAAAAAATAATTTTGATTTGTTAGGATAAACATATAAAGTGGGATTTGCTTAAAAAGAGTAACGTAAAGTACAGAAAAATTAAACATTATCGGTATAGCTAATTTTCACAGACCAACAGAAAATGACATAGGAAGCGGGACAACCCACAAAACAGACAATCTGAAACTAGAGTTTCCACATTGTTCACTGTTGAGAACACATAAAAAACTAAAAGCACAAATTTGAAGAAAAAAAAATTATTTTTTAGAATAATAAACTGGCTCATGTAAACATATTAATGAGTCATAATATTTCTTAATTTTTCATTTTTAAATAAGACAATTTATTGTTCAACAAAGCTTTAAATAAGGGTGGAAGTCAAGTTCAGCTACTAAGTTTGTATCGTTATTGTAGATCAGGGTTTGCCAAACTTTTTTGATCATCGACCCCTACATAATTTTTCGAAATCTCCATCGACCCCCATAAAAGTAATTTTCTGATAATTAAAATAAAACACTATTGGATACTGTGTTTGTACATTTATTTTATGATTTTGAACATTTATTAAAGTAATAGTACATAGTGTAACAATAGTTTTATGAAAAATATATTAATGTTGAAATATAAATACCTTAATATTTATGAAATAATAAGTAATTATAAGTAAGTAGAAATAATAAGTAAAGTAACTACGGATTTATTGCTTCTTAATCAATGACATGAGCGTGCCTAGTGTTTTTTTTTTTTTGCAAGGTTCGTTATATTGGGTTCAAAATTGGTCAATTTTAATCTTAAATCCCCTCGAAACTCCACATTTAATTTATTTCTGTTCTTAGTTAAGATTGAATTTACGTGACTGAAACCGGTTTCAACTATATAGGCACTTGTAAATGCTATCATAAATGGCTGAGCTAATTCGTAAAGTCTTACATATTTTTGCATTATAATTATATTTGTCAAAAATTTGCTTATTGTTAAATTTTTAAAAAGCGTCTTTGCTTCAAATCCCCATAATAATCATCTTGCAGGTTGATGTCCGCGTTTTCAATTTGAGCAGAAAATGGCACAATAATACAATCAGGGATGTCAATGTTTTCCAAATCAACAAAACTCAGTTTAAAATCGTCGCTCAATTTTTGAAGATTACCTGTATATATTTTCAAGTCTCCTTTTATTTCTAATTGTCACATATCTGAAAAATACTAATAATCCTTCGACCAATCGACCCTTCCGGTTCGGATCGACCCCCTGGCTCAGATCGACCCCCGCTTATGTTAAATAGACCCCTGGGGGTCGATATAGACCACTTCGGCGACCTCTGTTGTAGATAACTGCATTTGTTTTATACAGTTAACCACATTTGTAGATTACAGTAATGAAAAATTACATAAAATTTGTAGTTTTTCCAATCACTGATTTCTTTACTACAGTAGAGAACCATTTATCCAGTATCCAGATAACCGGGAAACCAGAAAACCGGGAAAAATTTTGCTCGATTTTCCCGCCATTTTAAACTAGAACAATTTTAAACTAGAATGAAAAAAAGCGGAAATTGGACTCATCCTCGTCTAGAAGTTGAATAGAGGAAAATGTAAGGAAGGGGAAATTTTTTTTCCCCGTTTACCCAGAGAAACGTCATTTCCTCCGTGATCTTGAAGGGAGGAATGTTTTATTTTCTCCTTTAGGCCGTCAATCAAACTCAAGGGTGTGGCATGCTGATTTCGTTTTCTGCTTTATTTCTGAGGGGGGTGGGGAAAATGCATTGCATGCATATCAGTGAACAGAAAAAGAAAAGAGAAAAATATATTTATTTGACATCGACTAATAAAAATAAAATCTTTTTCTTTTGAATAAATTGTCATTCTTTGGAAGTGCGGTATCAATTGCAAGTTTTTCTTGGTGTGGAATCACATCTGCTGTAATTAAAAATCTTGTTTTTATCAACAAAACAAAAATAAAATAAAAGGAGAATTGTTTATTAATTTAAACATAGAATTATTTTATGAAACAGATTGCAGTTTTGTTTTTCGGATTTCACTACGTTTGATTTTTTTTCTTTTCGCACTCAATAAATTAATCCTTTTTATTCATAAATTTTATCATTAGGTTTTTTTTTTTTTTTTTTTAATTCTGTTGATCTTGCCTTGTTCCAGGTTTTAATATTTATGCTAGTGCCTTTTTTAACTATCGTTTCGGTTCGATAATATTCAAGTGTTTTTATTTAGATTAATAAGTTTTCCTTTTATTTTATCGTTTCCCCCCGTATAATTAGGTATGAAATATATTGCGTTATTTAATCATTGGTTTTATTTATATTATTTAATTAAGGAATTGTAATTATTTTTAAAAAATAAATATGAGAATTTTATATTTTTTAAACTTGATTTTCTTGTCTAAACTTGCAAATTTTTTTATTCTTTTAAATGTTGTATTTCTACCATTCCTTTTTTTCTTTTTAAAGTTAGGAGTACCTGTCTTTTTTCTCTTACATTATGCATTACACTTTTTCCTTGCACTTCGGGTTCGATAAAACATCGATTAACGACACTTTTTGGTCGATCCAGAAAACCGGGAAATTCAGCTATCCGGGATAGCGATGATCCCGAGCATCCCGGATAATTGGTTCTCTACTGTACCTACCATTGGAGAACAGATAGAAAAACTTGTCGCAATCAGACAATTTTTTTTTCTTAATTCATAGGAAGTATGGGCAATAAGATAAAAACCTAAGAAAACAATTAAAAAACAAACTAGTTAAAAAACAATGTTAAAATTGTATTGCATAACTTGTCAAACAGAAAAAGAATAATTTATTTTCATTTTAACAGTAAATAAACTTGTTTAAGGAACAAAAAAAATCAATAAAACAAAAAGTTTAAAAAGCAAAAAGAAGAATAAAATGAAGTTTAAAAAGAAAAAAAAAGTCCCCAACTACTTTCTAGCAACCTTTGAAAAAAAATCAGGATTTTGTTTTCTGATTGGTAAAAACAGAATATTTAGTTGGGTATAATTAAAAGTGGTGACTTGCAATTCAGACACTGATCAATTAAAAGGGTTTTAAAGATTCATGAAAAGTTGTGACAAAGATCCTACACATTGATTTATATAAATTTATTGCCCATTTTTTGAGGGGGCACAAAATTAAATGAAACAGTTATTAAAGTTTTCTAGATTTCACAAACAAGGAAAAAATATATTCTAAATGTACTAAATACCTGCAAAAAAAACAATAATTCTTATCTCTTTCTAGTTTTTTATTAAGGAATATTAATTGACAAACAATTCAAGAAAATTTTCTTTATTGGTCTAAAATATAAAGGGAAATATTAAGAGGTTTCTTATGGTGAACCCACCGTCCGCAATGAGGTATATTTCTCTACATTTTTTTCAAGCATAATCAGGGTTGATTGTGAGTCCAAGTCAAAATTGCAGAAAATTTCTTGAGGAAAAAAAAAAAAAAAAAAAAAACAGTTTAAATGAGGGGGAAAATTAAACAAGGTTTTTTCCTTTTTCTCAATCTTTCTTAGCTTACTTAAAATATATTTAAAATTTTACACATACTTAAACCATTTGCACATCCCTATGATAACCTCGAGAAGTAATTGAAATTTACAATCTTTCTTTCTTGAGTTTATGCTTATAATAACTATATACAGATAAAAAAATTAATATTAATCTTGAATATAAAGCTTATAAAGTATCTGGCTCTCCTTTACAAACAAATAAAATAAACTGCGTTTTGAAGTTCCGAAAACTTTTGTGATCAACGATTTTTTTAGATTACTTCTGGACCTTAGATCTGGACCTTCGATCTGCGGAAACTTCCGGATCAAAGTTAGCAAAAAATCCGGAAATCCGGATTTTTTTTTTTTTTCGGAGCACAATCAGCCTTGCATAATAGAATGAGAAATCAAATGCAATGAATTAATGTTTCAGAAGTTACCAATTTTTCAGCTTTGTTTAATTAAGATATACTATTTTTGAATTGTAAAAAGAATGGAAAACTCTTATAACATCGAACTACAATATTCATCACAGACTTAAATTAATCTCATTCAAATTAGCATGAAAAAAATATGAGGAAAAATATAGAGTACCATAGGTACTTTTTATGATTCTCCAGGAATAATTCAAACAATTTTTCATGACTTACTGAAGTTACTATTTTCTATAAAAAAAAAAAAAAAAAAAACAGCAATCAATGAGGAACCTGCATGCTTCGGGTAATCGCAGAATGTTGATTATTTTGAATAGTTTATATCTTAAAACTCCCTAAAATCAATTCAGAATTTAAAAAACTGACCCGAATATTAAAAAAAACTTAACTTAAAATTAGCCCAAAACGAAACTAACTACACGTGACACAAAATGAGGCGTGGTTTGCTATGACGTCAAGATACAGTATCTCAGCGAACGGGAGGAGTTAAACCAAAGCTTCCTATCTAATAATGTGTTACAAAGGCGTTTTAATTTGAACCGCATTTTTTAAAAATTGTTTTTCTTTCATGCTTATATTATTTATATATAGTTTAAAAATATATATAGTGTATATCAGTTGCATCCTCCTCCTTGAGAAAATTTTTGTGAGCACCTTTCAGCATAATGAAATAAAATTGAGGAATGAAAAAATAAATATCGAAACTACATTTTTTTAACAACTTTTGAAATAAATTCATTTTTATTTATTTATACTGATTCATTTTTATTTATATTTGTCTATACATAAAAGTCTGAACTGTTTCGAAAGTTTTTTATTTAATAAGTTGATCCCAATTAGAGGGAATGGAATGAATGGTATATGACCTGGAATTTAGATAAATTTTTTTAAAAAAATTATTTTTATTATTAACTTCTAAAATATTTTCAGGAATTTTTTTTTTTTGAAGAAATATAAATAAAGCTAAACCCCTATCATTTTTCATTTTAACTTTCATAATTTTTTCATCCAGATAAAATTAATTATTTTTTAACTCAAAACCCTTCAGTATAATGAAGTAAAATTGAGGAATGAAAAAATAAATGTCGAATCGAAACTACTTTTTTTTTCCAACAACTTTAGAAAAAAATAAATTCATTTTTAATTTTTTTATGCTGATTCATTTTTATTTCATTTTTATGCTGATTCATTTTTATTTTACGTCTATATATAAAAGTCTGAACTGTTTTGAAAGTTTTTATTTAATGAGTGGATCCCAATTAGAGGGAATGGAATAAATGGTATATGACCTAGAATTTAGGTAAATTTTTTTTAAAAATTCATTTTATTATTAACTTCTAAAATATTTTCTTGATTTTTTTTTTTTTTTGTTGTTGTTGAAGAAATGTGAATTTTGCTAAACCCTATCCTTTTTTATTTTAACTTTGATAATTTTTTCTTCAAAATAAAATTATTTTTTAACTTTAAAAGAAAGAACCTGTACACAACTGTTATGTCAGAATAAAATTCTTTCATTTTAAAGAAAAAAAAGAAAGAAAGTGATCTGAACAGCATTTCAAAAACATTTTAAAATTCAGTATAATGAATTATTCATTCAGAGAAGCTTATCAATCAGAAAAACAATCTTATAGAATTAAATTATAATTAAGTAAGTTACTGTGTAAAATGGTCTTAGCAACAGTATAATGCAGTAGTTGCAGACAATTTGCAAGTATTTTTTTCATCGCGTTTGATGGCTTTGCACCAAATTTGTCTTTTTTCTTCCTTTGGTACACTAAAAAATAATTTATGTGGCGTGTTTAATGTAGAATTATTGCACATGGTACAATGCAACACTTGTAGTTTTTGCTTGGAGCCAATTTTTAAAATTTATACTCGGAGCGGCATATGCTTTCACCGTTTCACATGATGGGAGTTGTGGTTGTACTGTATCGTGACGTCATCAGAGCAGATAGGAAACCTAGCAGCGATTTAGGGGGCGGGGCTAATCGAGCGATTTCAACTATTAATAACAAAATAACTAGTTATCGCACCGGTCTGAAATTGGTGTCTATCTTTATAAAATGGCATGATGTTTCATTTTAAAACATAAAAAAAAGCATGCAGGTTCCTCATTCAAAAACGCATTATAACATTAATTGAAATTATAGGTATAACCAAAACTGTTATACTCTGCACCTTCATATTTATAGATTTTAAAAACAGAGTAAAGAAAGATTTGAAGCAATAAAATAGCTGAAAAAAATACAAAAGCAAATAATTTTCTTTTCTTTTTTTCTGCAGAATTTTACTCTAAAGATACATTTCTTGTTCATCAGAAAGGAAAGAAATACTCCTGATTTTTCTGTTCTCATTTCGGAATTAAAAAAAATTTGCAAATGATTGGCTTGCTTCAGCTAGAATTTTAAATTGATAAAATAAAAATAAGAAAAATTTTAAAATTACAGAAGTTTAAAACATAGCTCGCTCAAGAAATTATGTTTTTTCCTTCATTTTTTGAAAAAACACCATAACTTTTAAAGAGCATGATTAAAAACATTTTATATTTTAATAAAATGACTCTGAGTGGGAATTTTGTTACAAATTAAGATATTTGGAATACCATGAAATTGGAGGGTTAATGCCATTTAAAAAATTGGATTTTTCGGTGACCTAAATCCATGACTCTCCATGAATTTTTTTAAAAAAATAGTTAAAATCATGACATTTTATGACAAATTTTGTTCAATACCGAAATTCATGACTTTCCATGATTTCTCATTATTTTCCAGGAGCGCAGATACCCTGGCTATATCTAAACGTCCATTTACAGCAAGGGTCTCTTTTCTGGACACTTAATAACATTCAAAATAAACAAAACACTTTGCCCTTAACTTTTTTTTACACTTGCAACTTGTTAGTAGGGGATGAGAATCCTCCACATTTCTCTTAATTTCCGCTCTGCTTATTCATGATTTTTACCCCAGTTCCAATTTTTTTTCAATTTTAATTTGATTTAAGCTATAATATGAAAAAAAAAGGAAATAACGGAAATTAAACCCAGCATTTCCTACAGCGTGAAAGAAATTGCATATTTTTTCACACCTAGAGCATAAAAGGATTATTATCGCCAAGAATCACACACTCAATTTCAGTAGTGTGCAAAAATTGCACATTTTAAACAAATTGCTCATTTCAGATGAAATAGTCACAACAAAAGAGGGTCATTAAGTAAATATTCAAAAAGCACAATTCAGGAATCGTAATATTATATTAAAATGTGGAAATCCCAAATTGTTGAAAATGCGATCAACAAAACCAGGGCCGGACTTAATCTTCATGGGGCCCTAAGCTACTGAAAATGATGGGGCCCTCATAAGTCCAATTCTATTTTTATAAACCTAAAGTAAACTGTCATTAATTTTAATTGTTGAGTGTTAGCAATATATTATTAGAGAATATGATAACATTACTTGATTGTTAAATATATTGATTGTGAAGAGACTATAATGTAGAACCTTTCTTTTATTGCACATATTTTTTGAACGAGGAAAAAAAGTTACAACAGAATCACATTTTAAGCCTATCATAAGCACATTATAAAAATTTGGCATGCCTGAAAGCATGCCAAAGGCTTTTTCTTTTGAAATGAAGGCTTTTTCTTTCGAAATTCTGAATATATGTCATGTGAAATTTTAAATAATTTTTTTGCTAATTTTTTTCTAAATTGTTTTTTCCTTACTTTACATTTTGCTTAGCTGCTCAAAACTTTTAAGACTTAGAAATATGAAATTATGAAGATGTATAGAAAATATGCAAGGAGTTTCAAAGAATACAAGAAAATACAATTTGATTATTAGTTTCACTTTTTTTTCCTAACAGCCATTGAACAACCGACTTAATTTTGAGTTTACCACTGCCAATGTTTAACTCTGTAGTCTTGTAATTTTAAACCCAATCTAGGGGACAAGGAAACTCCTGGATCCAGGAGGTATTGATTTGCTATGAGAACTTGAAGGACTTTGTGACCCTGACTGATTTCACATGCACCATTTTGTACACAGGTATTCTTCGGCCAGCTGGATTCGAAAAGTCCATTCTTACAATTCTGGAACTCCCATTCTCACAATTCACCAACCAGGCTATCCTGGCAAAATTATTTTATAACCGTCATTGAGAGCCACGATGGCTCAGGGGATAGAGCGTTCGCCTTCCAATAAGGTGAACAGGGTTCGATCCCGGCGATGGCTGGTCGATACGAATTGCGCATCCGGCTTGCGCCGACCACAGTGCTGACGTGAAATATCCTCAGTGGTAGATGGATCATGGGTTAGAGTCCCCTTGCCCTCAGGCTAACCGTGGGAGGCTCTCGTGGTCTTCCTCTCCATGTAACGCCAATGAGAGTTAGTTCCATCAAAAAGTCCTCCACGAAGACAAATTTCTCCCAATACTTGATCCAGGAGTTCCCTTGTCTTCTGGATTTAGTTCAAAATGACAGGGTTACGAAGTTGAACATTAGTAGTCGTAAATCCAAAAATTGGGCCGGCTGTTCAACGACGGTTATAAAATAAAACATAACCGTCATTGAACAGTTTACCCAATTTCGAGTTTAAGACTACTAATGTTCAACTCCGTAGCCTTGTAATTTTGAACCCAATGCAGCACACAAGGGCACTCCAGGATCAAGTATTGGAAGGAACTTTTTGATGGAACTAACCCACATTTGAGTTAGGAGACAAAAAACCACGAAATGCTCCTACGGTTAGTCTGACAGCAAGGGGACTCTAACCCATGATCCGTCTACCACTGAGGATATTTTGCGTCAGCATTGTGGTCGGTGCGAGCCAGGTGTGGAATTCGTATCAAGCAGACATCACTGGGATTCGAACCCGGGCTACCTTACTCGAAGGCGAATGCTCTATCCCTTTAGCACATCTTCACTGAGTAATAACTCTGCGGGAGGAAGATATTTATTGATTTGCCAAAATTTAGTCATCTTAAAAATGCAAATACAGTAGAGAACCATTTATCCGGCATCCAACAACCGGGAAACCAGAAAACCGGGAAAAATTTTGCTCGATTTTTTCCGCCATTTTTAAACTAGAACGATTTTAAACTAGAACGAAAAAAGCGGAAATTGGACTCATCCTTGAAGTTGAGTAGAGGAAAATGTAAGGAAGGGGAATTTTTTTTCCCCGTTTACCCAGAGAAACGTCATTTCCTCCGTGACCTTGAAGGCAGGGAAGGGAGAAATGTTTTATTTTTTCCTTTAGGCCGCCAATCAAACTCAAGGGTGTGGCATGCTGATTTCGTTTTCTGCTAGATTTACGAGGGGGTGGGGAAAATGCATTGCATGCATATCAGTGAACAGAAAAAGAAAAGAGAAAAATATATTTATTTGACATCGACTAATAAAAATAAAATCTTTTTCTTTTGAATAAATTCTCATTCTTTGGAGGTGCGGTATCAATTGCAAGTTTTTCTTGGTGTGGAATCACATCTGCTGTATTTAAAAATCTTGTTTTTATCAACAACAAAAATAAAATAAAAGGAGAATTGTTTATTAATTTAAACATAGGTTTATTTTATGAAGCAGATTGCAGTTTTTTTTTTCTGATTTCACTACGTTTGATTTGTTTTCTTTTCGCAATAAATTTCGCACTCAATAAATTAATTCTTTTTATTCATAAATTTTATCATTAGGTTTTTTTTTTTTTTTGAATTCCGTTGATCTTGCCTTGTTTCGGGTTTTAATATTTATGCTAGTGCCTTTTTTAACTATCGTTTCGGTTCGACAATTTTCAAGTGTTTTAATTTAGATTAATAAGTTTTCCTTTTATTTTATCGTTTCTCCCCATATAATTAGGTATGAAATATATTGCATTATTTAATCATTGGTTTTGTTTATGTTATTTAACTTAGGAATTGTAATTATTTTTAAAAAATAAATATGAGAATTTTGTATTTTTTAAACTTGATTTTCTTGTCTAAACTTACAAATTTTTTTATTCTTTTAAATGTTATATTTCTACCATTTTTTTTTTCTTTTTAGAGTTAGGAGTACCTTTCTTTTTTCTCTTACTTTATGCATTACACTTTTTCCATGTACTTCGGGTTCGATAAAACATCGATTAACGACACTTTTTGTTCGATCCAGAAAACCGGGAAATTCAGATATCCGGGACAGCGATGGTCCCGAGCATCCCGGATAATTGGTTCTCTACTGTAGTAACTCATTGGCGATTTGCGTAAAAAAATGGAAATAAACCGTTCTTCCTCTTAATCTGCAATGATTAATGAGAAGCAACCACGAAGGTTGGTGAGCACATTGATCAAGAGATGCAGCCTTGTAGTTCTTTAAATATTAGTTAAATTAATAGTTTTTTTTTAACATGCATACATTAGAAAAAATAAGAAAAACATTTTACAGTATTAAGGAATAAAGACTAAAAACTGTCATCAGCTGGAATAGAACCTACGATCTCTCGGTTCTGCGTTAGATATCATAATCATCAGCCCCAAATATACACAACTCCCTATCAGGTTTTTATATCTATTTTCTTAAAAAATTTAATAAATAAAGAGTAATTTGGATATTTGACATTCTTGATTTTGTTGAAAATTTCTGGATATGTTCTTTATGTAAAACTATCAGATACGAGTTTTTTCTTCTTCAATTTTGCGAATAAATTTTTTTTTTTGAGGTGTCAAAATAGAAGATCCTCTGAAATTTTGAGAGAAACACAACTGTTTGCATGCGGCAATACAGTACCTTTTCTGAAATGTGAACCATGGTATTGACCGCACTGAGAAAAAAAAAGTATAGTCAAAACTATTAGAATATAGTAACATTTACGGTATTTGTGCGAGGACCAAAAAACAGGTTAATTTTTTCCGGAGCGAGTTGGTTATGACTTCTCGTGAAATTAACATAATAAAAATATAGTTTTTTACCATGCTGTTCGGTAGTAAATGTGGTAAAATTTGGTAAATTTTTTCATGATAGAAGCAATTCCAAACTGTGTTCTATGGAACTTCAGTGTTCCGGGGAGAGTTAAAGTGGTTCCGAGAATTAGTACTTTTTATAACCAGAATGAATACATTTATAACTTCCAGTTAGTGCTTTTTATAATCTCTCAGTTTATTTAGATCCGTACTATAAATCATATCTTATATAATATTTCGGTTTCCTTTATTAAATTATTTGAAATAAAATACCAATTAAATAGAAATGGTATTTTTTAAATGAATATATATTTCTAAAAACAATATGTTGAATGTTGAACAAGTTAGAAAAAGAATAAGCATTCATAAAATATTACATTATTATTTCATACCACACTTTTTAAATCAAAATAAAATAACCAAATCTTTTATAAAGAAAAGTGCTTTCCAAATTATTAATTTAGAAATAGTAAGCAATTAGAAATTACTTTACATTACCTCACATAGCATTTTACTTTCAATGCACACGTTTAAAATAAAAACAAAGCTGTCCAAATTTCATAAAAAGTTTCGATTTATAATTTTAAGAAATTGTTTTGACTTTGATTTAAAAATTTAAGAGCGTTATTAATTAAACAATTTAAGTCTTATTAACTATAAATACATAATAACAAAAATCAAGGATTTAAAAATAGAAACAAGTCTGATCAATAAACAATAAAATCATAAGCTAACTAAATAATTGAATTTTGAGAACGCAATATATTACCAATTAAACATATTTCATATTTAGGGGAAACATGAAAAATTTGGTCATACAGGAGGCTTTTTTTTTCTTCTCTTATTTAAACATTTGTTTAGCTGATGACCACTTGATTTCAATGGTCTATCAAGCATAATCACATGTTGTTTCTGTCTATTAGCAGTAAGCAAAATTAGAATAATATCACATCTGTTACCTCAATTTCATCCAGAATAGACCAAATCAGGAATTTTGGCTGATAGGCCAGTCAAATAGGGGACTGAATAGTGGTCCGCCATTTAAATAAATAAAAAGAAATCACAAAGTATTAAAAGAAAGAAAAACTAAATAAATTTATAAAAGAGACATTTCTCTCCATATAGTTCAAATTACTGAATCAACCTTAATATTCATTTTAACAATGGTGCTTCAGATTTCTCACTTTTCATCAGTAAATAGCTATTAGGTTTGAAGTTTCTTTAAACAAAATTATCAAATTTTCTAGACACTTACTTATTGCTTCGTTGGCTCTTTAAATACTCATCCATCAGAGCAAAGTAGGTCAAATTACCCTTTAGTAAGAAGGTTTAAGACTGGGCTAAAGAACTGGGTTTGACCCAGTTCTTCAGCTCTTAAAAAATTATTTATAAAAAATATTTTTTTATTTGACAGAGTTTATAAATTAAGTAAAAAGTATTGATGTAAATAGGGGGCAAATATCACAAGCTCTTAGATAATTATTAATTTTAACATTGAAATTTATTACATTAAGAAACTGATGAATTAAAAACTATGCAAACCTTCCATGTTTTCCCCTAACCACTACCAAAGTTGATTTAATAAAAACATTTGAAAAGCACCCGACAATGTAAAAACGATTAACAAAAATGTATTTTGGGCTTCAGAGGGCCTCAGCTCCAAATAAAACTTTTAAAAAAAAGAAGAAAAAAGTGGGATCTGGGGCCCCTTACCATCTCAGGGCCCCAAGCTACAGCTTATTTAGCTTATACGTAAATCCGGCCATGAACAAAACCACTTGGACAATAAAATTGTCACAAATCGAGTGCATCGAAAAGTAATCTTACAAATGCGCTATTCAAAATTTCCCCTGTATGATAATGAAGCATTATGAAACGAATGTGAAAATCACTAACAATAACTGACAAAAATGAGATTGTAAATAATTAAGCGTGAAATGCAGAATTTCAAATTTGCCAAATGAAATAATATCGTATGAAAACATTGAGATTTTAAAAACCAAGTGAAAATCGGTTTTAATAATTACTGAAAAAACGATCGCCAAAACCACACAGATTCACTGCGGAATCAACACAAACCAGTGGATCGAGGAATTATTGCTGACTAAAATGTGCTATTTGGTAATTTTGGTATGTTATAGCATCACATTAAAATATCGAGATTTTAAAAGCCATGAGAAAATCTGTAACAAAAGCTGCTAAAATAGTGCAACCACATGGATTTATTCATTGTTGATTGAACAGGACGTTAATTATTGTCTATTTGTCATTTCTTGTTGAAGAAGGATGTAGTGATGTTTGTTTACCTTAAGGACATATTATCCAGAAAAATCTATTTTCCAGACTAGCTGAAGTTCCGGATATGGGAAAGGTGTACTATTTATACATAATTGTGGTAACTTTTGAGCTATGATTTCTATAGACTAATATTTTATTCTATAACCAGTGTTGAACTGCTGATCTATATTTGAGTTTATTATTATCAAAGTTAAATTTTTTTTAGAACTAGTTATTTTCAGGGGTCTGTCTAGGTTTTTTTTAGAGGTACCTATTTTGTGAAAATTTAGACATAATTTGTGAAATTTAAAAATTATAAAATCAATACAAAAATATGGTAAAGTATGCAAATATTTTCAAAAATATTTAAATATTTTTCGAAAATATGTTTAAAGTATTTTGTGAAACTACCGATTTTCTTAAAATTGAATTTGAGAAACTGCAGTTTTTCCTAAAATTGAATTTGAGAAACTACCGCTTAATGACAGTAAATTTACCCTGGACAGACCCCAGATTTTACTTGTTAATTTTAAATTAAACAATAGGCCACGGATTTTACGGAAAATCACATTGCTCGACATTTCTGGGGCACGTATTTAAACCAAAACATTTTACGACAGTGTCATTCTGTATGTGTGTGCACAATACATCAAAATATGCAACAACTTGAAGCAGCTGCAGGAATTGAAAAACTACCAAGTAGTTTTCTGAAGAAAATTTACCGATAGAGATTGTCGTTTAACATGCCATAAATTATTTCTTAAGAGCTTCAATTTTTACATTTATTTTGATAATGAGTAAGAATTACTTTTTGAAATAATTGGACATAAAATAGTATAAGACAGTAATTGAAAAATTTGTGAGAATCAAATTAAGTTATTACATTACATAGTTGAACCTTGTTAATGCGAAATCAATGTAACTATCAATATTACTTCATGTTAACCAATTTTGCTTTTTCCAATACATCATGAAAACAATTTATTTTGTGCTATTAATACATGTTATGTACTACATTGATGTATGCAAACAATTCTATTATAAACTAAATAAAATTAAAATTAGCTCTAAAGATATAACTACTTTATTAAACTATTTTGTTTTGACTATTTTATTTGCCTATCTACTACTTCCAATAAAGAAAGAAAATAGAAATAGGAGGATATTTATGTATCATGATCTGTCACGTCAACTACAATCGCCCGGGGGTTGCTACAAGTTATACCTTTCGAGTTGGTCCCTTTTTTAGATGTTTTTTTAAGCTTCTCGCGAGCCGTCGCCCGTAAGTGGCGATTATTCTGCCACAGATCACGATATGGATATCTCCCCCAGAATAGCATTCCTCAAAATGAATGATTGTGATCTTATTCATCATTCATTACAGTAATACAATAACTCTGTCATGTTTTAATATTATACTATACTACCATATCTAATTATTTATTATCTGTGTTGTACTCTTTCTTTTCATGTTAAGAAGTAATCAGGTTGAAAATTTCTTGTTAAAAATGTAGGAAACAACAATTATTGATTGATTACTCACGGGACCAAACATGTGTTTCATTCAGAGAGATATTTCACGTTAAGCAGTTGCGCGTAAGTGAGGTTCAACTGTATTACACATTTTGATGCATTTTAACAGTACTATGTGAGTGCCTTTTTCTGTGAGGAAGCACCCTGCCCTTTTTTATTCCCAAAGAGAACTCTGGTGAATCACTTCCCAAATAGATAATTTATATAGTTTGGATGTCTGATAATGGCACAAAAAATTAAACAGTATATTTAATTGATAATACTCCACACAATATCGAAACTATTTTCTGATGCACACTAATGAAGAATAGCTTTTAAAACTGAAATAAAATAAACATTAAAAAAAAAGATATTAAAATAAGAAATCATTTCATAATTACAAATATAGATGAAATTATTTCGATTTGGACACAGTAATTGAATTTATTCAGAATCAAAACAAACCTGTGGTTGTGTAGACATGTCTTCTGACACAGTTGTTTCCATAGGAAATATGATGAACAAGTACTGAAAAGCCTTAAATGCAATTATGGAGCCAAGTTATATCCGTAAATTTATATGATAAAAATTTTAAAACAATAACAATAATAAAAAAAAAAAAACTGAGGATTATAATCATCGAAAACTTCAACTTCTACTGCTAACCTTAGTTTCACACATTGCCATCTTCTAATTATGAAATTTAATTTTTTTATAAAGTCACGTGACTGTAGCCCAAACTTGCCGTTCACTGAGACCGCTTCGATTCCCGTCCATTCGTTTAGCATTGCGATCGTCTGATGCAATTAACTGTCTGTCTTTTTAATTCAGAAATAAGAATGGTACAGAAGTCCTGAGCATTTTGCTGCACGGAGAAGTTTTCTAGGGACTGTCCGATAACTTTTTACAAGAAAGGGCGACATTTTTTTTCACTTTTTCTATTTTAAAATTGATTTTAAAATTTTTCTGATACTCAGTCATGCTCTGATAATCATGTTTTATTTGCTTTAATAATCAATTACGCTCGTTTTTGCGCACTTTTTTTGCATTTAACATAAGTTTTTATTGTTTCTTAAACTTTAAACTTATAATGTTTAAGTACATATATTTCAATATATACTCTATTTTTAGCTGAAATAGCTGCAAAGCTTTGTTGGCTTCCTTGGCGAGATACTTTAGCGCCAAGGAACAGTTGAGTAAACTTTCGGTTTTGTTTTTGTTCTCTTAAAATGTCGATATCATTTCTGTATATTCTGAAGATTTTGTATATCTTTACCTCTTGATTACTAAAACCCAATATTTATCTTGTTCTAAAATGTTTCCTTTAAATATATATATTTAAATAAAAAATATGGTACATAAGAAGTTGTATTTTTTAAAATTATATAGGAATGCTTAAAAACCAAATTATTTGTATATTCTTATATGTTTGATGAATAATTAAATTCTATGAAATATTTTTAGTATTTAAGTATAAAATAGTGTTTAGTAGTTTTAGTGTTAATTTTTAATAAAATTATATAATTCTGTTACTATACATAAAATTAATACAAATTATGTACCATTTACAAAATAAATTAAGGTATATTTAATATAATCATTAAGTACTTGTTTATCTTCTTTTTATCTAAAAATAGTTGCTATATTGGAAATACTTTATTTTACTAGTATATTAAAGCGTAGAATTAGTTTGATTTAGTGCAACAAATTTAGAAAACATAACATAGAAGTGGCTAAGTTGTATAGGAGAAAATTAGTGCAGTAAATTAGCGCATGTGATGCATTGGTATGGAATAAACTGCTCAGACGGCCAAGGCTAACAGCTGGCTGTGGTGCGAAGATTTAAAATCGTGAACCTTTCTTGTAAAATTGCAACTGTTTTTACCTTTGTATAGATTGTATATATTTAATTTGCAGCTGGCTAAAAGATATAAGATATAATAAATATAAGTGATGCAGAATATCGTTTTTTATTTTTATATAATGAATAAATTTTAAGGAATAGTGTTAAGGGTCAAGACGAGAAATACTGAATTTTTTTTAATAAAGGCAGTACTTTAATTAAAAATTATTTGTTAAGAAAAAAAAAACTCCGCATGTTTTAAAAACCCATTTAATAATATTAAAGAAATGTGATTAACGAAAATATTTTTCCTCTCTCTTTCAAATGCTCCGATTATTTGCGCATCGGTAATATCGAAATAAAGCTGTTTAAAAACTTAGTGCGCCAACATTTGTGATACTGCGCCAAGTATTGCACTCTTTCCGTCACGTGATTGTAACTCTTTGCTTGCTATCTGTGGCGTGTCTTTTCGGAAGGAATAAAGCGAACTTGGTTCCTCTACCTACTATTTCAACTCTATGGTAGCGACCTTGGCAAGATATTTGGTCAATTTAGGAATTGGTAACCGGACTTGTGACTTAATGTCTGTGGGTACAACCGGCTGAGCAACTGCGCATGCACTTGAAATGCTTGGCCAGAATTTAATTTTCACCAAATAATTTCGAAAAGTAGCCCTGTTGAAAAAATTGCTCGGAGTTATACCAAAAAACTTATACGCTTCGCGTAAAGAAGGGAAACTTCCTATACTATCAATGCTAAATCGTAACGATCTTTCCCCAACTTGGGCGCTGAAGGTGTTATACAGGAAAGCTACCGTCAAGAACGATTGAAGAATGGGCGCAGATCATTTGACTTTCACTCAATGAACTCATATTTTCGCCGTTAATTATAATCGGATTCGATTTTGCGTTTAAATTTTTTTCAGTTCGCAAATTTATCAGAATTATAATTTATTTTAAAGTAGTAAATATTCATTTAACAAAAGTACTTTTTATTAAAAAAATAAAAATTCATTAAAACTTTAAAAAATTGAGTAAAATTCATTTCCCCTTGAAAAAAAAACTTTTTTGATTTGTTAATTTTTCCATGTGTGTATATATGTAAGAAATGTGATAGATATGTATAAAAAATTTTAATTATACTTAGAGTTTTAAAGAAATAAACAAGACACTTGTTGCAGAATTTGTTTTATCTTTACTAAACTTATCTAAAAAAAGTTCTTTTTGGCTATATATTAAGAATATACTTTTCAATAAAATAAAAATCACACAAATAAAATTGCATACATTTTATACAATAAATAAATATTTGAGCAAGTTTGTGAAATAAAGTAACATAAAATTAAAAAGATGCAATATTGTTTCATTGGAACTGCACTAGGAAGAAGTCAATGCATTTTTTCTGATACATAATCCTCAATTTTAAAATGCCTTGAACACAATCTTCATCTGTTGTGTAGTCAGTCTGTCAGTATCAACATTCTGTAACGATACAATTTTGCTGGCCTCTAACCATTTCTTGCACCTAATATTATAAAAAAAATGCACTGAAATCACAAAGTAAGATTAAAGTGTTAGTAGGACAATAAGAATGCAGTCTAATTCGACAACGGAACTTTTGTTCAGAATTAATATTTTATTAAATAGTTTTAAAAAAGCAGGCAGTGTTTAAAGAAAGAAGATTTGTGTTTTATTGGCAGAGTCATCTTCATAGCATGCAAGCAACCGGGGCACAAAAATATTTCAGACCTATAATGTGTCATAATGTTTAAAAATAAACTAAAAAACTTCACATACAAAAAATAAATCATTAAAAATTATAATTATCAGGTGATACTATAATAAGCTTTATTGTTTTTACGTAGCTGAAACCGGTTTGCACTTGTTTACGCTAGTGTATCAATTATTTAACATTGTAATGAAATATATGTTAAAAATAAATACAAATAAGAGGTATATGAAAAATCTTCAGAATAAAAACCCATTTGGACGTTTATATATAAAAGTACTAACAAGTATATCAAAGCAAAGATATGAAAACTTCGCATCATTCTCTTTGTAAAAATAAGTTCGAAATTTTCTTGGTATTAGTTTCAAACAACGCAATGAACGCATTATTTTCGTTCAAAAAATTTTTCTTGTCCATTTAGTCCTAACATTAAAAATACCATTTTAGACGAATAAAAATATTTTACTAGTTGACATAAAGGACATTATAAATATTTGAAACAGTTCAGTTATAACTTTCATTATTAAAAAATAGTGAAGCAAATATCGACACTTTTTTAGCTACATATTGTTTGATAACAATAAGTTGGGAATCCTGATTTTAATAAATTAACAATTATGTTTAATTATAAAAGTATAGCATATAAACTCGTGCATATCATGTCATTGTTGTTAATTTACGTCGCACTAGAGCTGCACAATGGGCTATTGACGACGGTCTGGGAAACATCCCGGAGGATGATCCGAAGACATGCCATCACAATTTTGATCCTCTGTAGAGGGGATGGCACCCCTGTTTCGGTAGCCCGACGACCTGCTTGCGAAGTCGAGTACTTTACGGTAGGGCAGCACAGTTTAACGAGGACCAATACCGCACACCCTCGGTCACTACAACTGATCCAAGTGGTCACCCACCCACACACTGACCGCAGCCAGTGATGCTTGACTTCGGTGATCTGCTGGGAACCGTGTCTTAACGATCAGTCCACTGCGGGACCGTCTGCTGTCGTAGTACCAGCGCTGCAAGCTCGGGACTGCCTAAATTTCCGGGTTACTGTTTCAGTTGTATTTTAAAGCCATTTGGCATCATTGTGCTTTGAGATTCCTGCAAACAATGTATTTGATTACTTATGTTTACAATGCTAACAATACTGTTTACAATACTAAAAGTGTTAACACTAACGTAAGATGGTGCACAGCTTGCAATACGAACAAACAGTAATAAACAAATGGAAAGAGGCCAAATCAAGACTGCCAAAAAAGCGAGTTATTCAAAATCTAGCAACCATGTCACCTTTTTTAATAATAAATAACAAAATAACTAAAACAAATTTTCACTCCAAACTCCCCAGAATTACATAATAACATTAATATCTTATGAAATATGGCAGATTTGAGCTCAGAAATTATCTAGTTTATTTCTTTTATTGAAAACAAAATTATCCGTTCGAAAGCATCGCCTATCAGAATAACATGTAGTAAGCAGCTACAAACTTTTTAACCGGATCTAGAGTAGGTCCCGAGCTCGAGATTGTTATTGTTTACATTTCTATTGAAAACATCATCCATTCTGAGGAAGAAAAGATTACAAGCTAACGTTCCTGAGACGTGTGCTCATCTAACCAGTTGATAATCAGACCTGAGTGGTTTTTCTCGATAAATTTTAGGTAAGTAAATTATTTTAATTTTAGAATAAAATTTATGCTATGCGTAACGTATTAAAACTTAAAGATGTTATATGGTACTCTCTTTATAGTTATGCATTTTACTAGGATAGGAAAATCCTTCCCTGATCTAATTTTAATTTTTACATGTCAAATCAAATAGTATTTGGTGGGATACAAAAACAAAAGTAAATATGTTTACCTAATTATATCTCACATGAAATGCTGAAAAAGTGTGAAATTTTATTTTAGGTTAATACATCTAGAATATTATTTAACGAAAATTACTTTGTGAAGAAAATTATTTAAACTTTCTTATTAAATTATATTGATATGTGCCGTTCAATAATACTAAGGTTTTAAAAGGGGATATTTCCGGATTGTAATCTGTCAGGGATTATTTCTGTATCATCTTCTATTCAACTACAATCGCTAAGGCGCAAAATAAATTTTAAATCAGCAATTTTTTTTATATTTTTAAACAAAAACGTGTGGAGGTTTGCTTGATGGTAGTTATACCATCTGAGTTGAACTTGTTGGTTAATTTTTTTCCGGCCAGGACTTGGTGATTATTTTGTGATTTTTAAATCATGTGATGATCTGTTATTTTTAAATTTTGTGATTAGGAATAGCATGTGTGATCTTCAAATTGCAAAAAGAAGACTTACAACGTGTGATTTTTAAATTTTGTTAATATGAATCGTGATGTAAGGTTTTTGAATTGCTTGAAGAAAATCACAACGTATAATTTGATTTTTAAAATGTGCTAGTATGAAATGAGATTCATGACTTTTAAATCAAGTGTTTACGAATCACAGGAATATGAATCGCGAAACGAGATTTTTCAACTGTCTGAATATGAATCATGATGTGGGACTTTTAAATCACATGAATGTGAATCGCAATGTATGACTTTTGATTTATGAGAACCACAACATATGATTTTTATAATGTGTGATTATGAGTGGCGATTTTTAAATAGTCTGAATGAGATTTAAAATATGTTAATGTTATGTATCATTAAACTTGCACGTGTGTATGATTCTTACAAAACCTGGCATTCCTATTGTATTTTTCTGCAAAAGGGCTACAAGCTTAATGAAAATTTAGCGATCCTGTTTTTTTTCTTTTCTTTTTTACTTCTTTCTGGGAATATGTAAGTTTTCTTAGGATAATTGCAATTTGTGTGAAAGCGTTGATTTTACGGAGAAGAATTTTGTCAAAGTACCAATTTTGCTAAGACTATTTTTGTGAGGGTACCATTTTTCCAGGTCAATTTTTGCGAACATACCGATAAAGGGTAGTAAAATAAATCCATCTGTATTAATTTGTTATAAAATTAGTACTTAATTTTAGTTGTAATTTTAGTATGTCTTCATTCTATTTCATGCTACATTCTATTTCTTTGTCAGTAGTAGGGATGTAACAAATATTTAGCCCTTTTGCTGAATATTCGGTTGGCCAAATATTTGGCAAATTAGTTTTTGGAAAAATATTTTTCCGCTAAGTTATTTTTTAGGAGGGATTTAAATAAATTTAACTAAAATAAAGTTACTATATTTTATTAGATATATATTTTACACAGATCAGGGTGCGTAGCATTTTTAAAAAGTACTTAAAGGTGCTTATTTTT
This sequence comes from Parasteatoda tepidariorum, assembly GCF_982258835.1. Lineage (NCBI taxonomy): Eukaryota > Metazoa > Arthropoda > Arachnida > Araneae > Theridiidae > Parasteatoda > Parasteatoda tepidariorum. The sequence continues at coordinate 75,631,258 of NC_141765.1, forward strand.
GATTTTCATTTTTTAAAAGCCCTTAAAGGCACTTTTTTCATTGAGTGTTTTTAGAAAGGGATTATATTTCTCTTTTCCAAAATGCAATTTTTTATTTACTATTTTTTTTTACCATATCAATTTTGGCCAAAAATTACGCAAAAAGCGTGGTTTGCACATTGTTCTATTCACCATTTTCACAATTTATTCAACTGCAATCCATTTTGGCATACCATCCATAGCGTATGAGAGCGTCAATCATTTTAAATGTTTGATGAACTACTTGCTGGTCTGCATGTGAGTATACTGAGCTGGATTCTGTGGGAAGAATTCTTGCATTCTCATGAGCAACTCTGCTGCAATTTGCAACAGATTCTCAATTTCAGGCTTCATTTCCCACCCACTGAAATCGAACTGAAAAATTTCTCTAATTTTTGCTAATCACTGGAACCAACTAAACATAGCCAATTTTTTTCTCTATAAGTAAAGGAAAATTTTATTTCTCTTGTTAGTTTCATCGTTGGTGAAGCACCATCATATTCGTCACTGGCAAACTAATGACCTTTTCTCGGTCTATTGTTTATAGATCAGTTCCAGAATCCTTGAACTCGACTTTGGGATCATTCACTAATTTGCGTATTTTCCTGTGGGTCCCCAGAGAGTAGTAAAGAATCACTAAGTTTCATCTTAAAATTTCCATCTCCCTTTATTTTAATTTAATTTAATAAAGATAGAATTAATTGTGATTTTAATTGGTAAGATTCTTTAGATATTTTTTTAAAAGTGCTTAAAAAGTATTTAAAAGGTGCTTATTATTTGTTGAAAAACTTGATTATACACCCTGCAGACTTGTTAAGTTCTAAAACTTGTAAATTTATGTTCTGAAAGTCAAATGCATGGAGCGAAATTTGAAGAATTTAAACTAGATTAGTTTGTAGCAAACCATGAGTTTTGTATTGCTATTTTTTTTCCTTAGTTATATTCAGGCAAGTCAATTTCGTAATTTTTCAGCATTCTTCGTTTTAAGAATTTTTTTGTATTCATTATAGGGCAACATTTAATGCTGCTATTCTAATAGATTTTCTTTTATTGTCAATTTTTTTTCTGTGCGGTAAGACAAATAACCGGCAGCATACAAAACTGTGATTCACAATGTTGCAGTTATAATTCAGAACTAAGAAGATTTTTTTTCTACTTCGCTTTTGCTTTCTTTATTAACTTTTCTTTTAATCAGGGATTTAATTGTGACTCAGCATTTCTTAAAGAGCGTTTTAAATTAAACGTTATACTTTAATGGTTGCTTTTTTTCTAAAAATATTTTTCATTTTTTTGTTCTCTAACGGCTGGTACTGAACTTTTCGTTTTTCACCTGGGAAGATGCCGGAAGTGTTACTCATTTAACGTTACCCAGTGGGCACCTGTGAACTTAAGTCACGGAGGCGAGCAACATTACCCACGACACACAGCCACAAATACTCGTTCATAGGATGGGCCACATTCACACATCACACACAACAGAGGACATAATATATTCGAACCCGCAGCCATTGGCTTCACAGTTGGACACGCTAACCGCTCGGATATCTGGCCGACTTTTCTAAAAATATGGCAAGGTGAAAAGGTTAAATTAAGATTTTTAGCGTTGAATTTTTTAAAAAAGAAATTAAGAACGATTTTTGTATTGGTTTACATCTAGAGTTTTCTACCTTTTTATCGATCTACTATTTAAAAAATATGGTAAAATTGTACAGTATACAGTAATTTTTTTTCTACTTTTTTATTGCAACGTTTTTATGATAGCTCTGCATTTTTACGAGCGTTTGTGATAGAATTTTAATATTTTATGGATAATCTCTTTTTTAATATTATTAAAATTAAAGAGTTAAAGAAAGTTTAAGAGAATTAAAGTTTAAGAGAATTAAAGTTTAAGAAAGAAAGAGAATTATCTCTCTTATTTCTTCTTAAACTTTACAATTTTTTTTATTTATTTTAAATAATTTCAATTATTTTAATATCTAATTTGTTCTAGCTATCTTTATTATCGTAAATACTTCTATTATAGTTTTAATTATTTTATGGACTAAACTAGGGATGCACAACCTTTTTGAGTGAAGGGCCATTTGCACAGCAGGTTGGCTAACGAAGGGCTGTACATGTATTTAGACATGTTAATGAAAAATGTAGTAATGTTTATTTAAACATTAGCGTTCCATTTTTTTAATCAAGAAACTGAGTAATATCAATAAATTAATAGTGTTCCATTATTAGAATTCATTCAAAAATATAAAAAAACTTATGCTTTTTTTTTTACAAAAAAACAAAAAGCTTGCCATTTTTATCAAAATAAATAAACATTGAAGAAAAGAAATTTTTTTTTTCATGTCATGCAATACGAAAACTAATTTTAGAATTAAATTCTAATAAATAAAAAATACAAACTGCAATGCCCACAGAATGAAAGTAGGAAAACGTTTAGTCGTAATTAAGTAATATAAATTCAAATTAAATAAGTAATATAAATTCAAATTTAATGGAAGAAAATTTATAGGTTTTAAACAAAGGCCTAAAATAAAAACAAAACTGTGATAGTTCAAAATAAAATTCAATGCTTATTTTGTAATGTACTTTATTATTTTATTTTATTAATTATTAGATTTTTTTTATCGTAAACATTTTCCTTTCTTTTATCGGAAAAGATCACTTAAGCAACAAAAAATTGAAATCTAAACTACAAACAGTGAACAGTTTAAAAATTCACGTTTTCCGCCATTTTATGAATTTCTCAAGTTGCAATAACATTGCAACTTGATAACAAAATAAGCATTGAATTTTATTTTGAACTATCGCAATCTTTTTTCTAAAATTATGGCTAGGAGAAAAATTTAAAGTGAGATTTTCGGCATAAGATTTTCGGCAATAGTAGTTAAATTTAAAAAATTAGGAACGTTTTTTCTATCTTTTTATTTTCTTTAAATAAAAAAAAACTTTTTTTAGACGTTTTCATTATAACGCAGTAATTTTTTATAGCATTTCTGTTGACTTAATTCTTTTTTCTTGACTTTTTCTGGTAATTGAAAAACTGAGATGTTCAGCTTTAAAAATTTTTTCAAAAATTAAGATTGATTTTTATGTTCTCTGTTTCGCTTTTCGACATTTTCAAAAACGTTCTTGATTGGCCTTATTTTTTAGAGTTAATTTATGAATACGTTTTTCCAGGAAATATTATTCTGAGCATTGAAATTTTAGTTTCAGTGTTGCTATGCTGCTAAAAGATTTTGCTATTTGGCCCCAAGTGTACGGCGTTCAGTCAATTTTTTTCTTCTTCTTTTTTTTTTTGCTGAATATTTGGTTTTTGATCAAATCACATTTGACCAAATCATATTCGTTGCAGAAATAAAAACGAAGGAAAAATAACTAGGATTTCCGATAAAACTTTACCAAAATACCGTATCAAAAAGTGATTATTTAATTGCGCGATTAACAATCACGTGTCGTAATAACATCATAGTTAAATAACGGGATCATCAAAATCATGTGGAAAAGTACAGAAATAATTGGGAAAAAATATATTTATTGTGAACTCAGCACTAATAAAGCGTGTCAAATGCATAATTGGAATTTTTTATAATACGTGGGAACGCATAGCAATAACTGACGAGAAAAATTTTTGAAAAAAAAGATAAAAAATCACTTAAATTTGAGATGAAATCGTCACAAATAAAGTGCACAAAAAGTGATTATTTAAATTTGCGATCTGAAACTCGCATTGTAATAAAAATTCGGGATTTTTGAAATCACACAGAAAAGCGGAAATAACTGTTTAAAAAAATCATTTATATTTACGATAAAATCGGCTTAAAGAAATCGGGTTAGACGTACATCTACTAAAGAATCTGTTAAAATTGATTGTGTCACTGTGTGTGTGATGACTTAAAAGTGCGATTAAAAATTGCCATTTTTAAAATTTTTTTTAATTGTGTTTAGAAGCTATCGCGGGCCGCACTTCAGTAGTCGAAGGGCCGCATTTGGCCCGCGAGCCGCAGGTTGTGCACCCCTTGACTAAACTTATTTTTTAAAAAATATTTGTTGATGATTTTTTTTAAAAGAAATATTTATATTTTCCGCCGAATATTCAGCTATTCGGTCGAATTACTATTTGTTACATTCCTAGTCAATATCAATTGGAAGAATATTTTACAAATTTTGGTTTTATTAATTAAAAACTGAAAAATTTGTCCAAAATTATTGAAAACTGCTTTTTCAAAAATATGGTTACTACACTTTAGATCATACATTTTGATATATTATAACTAGTATTTAGTCTATATTACATTGAATAACATAGAAGTGCTAATTTTTAAATATTGATTTCAATTCTTTTTTGCCACAATTTAGGCAAATATTTTAGCTTAAGTAAAACTAAAATGGTAGCCAATAGTTCTATGATCTTACCTTGTCAAATTGTTTTTGATTCTCAATTTTATTTTTAATAACTTATATATGATGAGACGAGACAAGAAACAGCACGCACTTCTAAATCTAACTTTATTCCTCTTTGTTTACACACACACACACTGAACAACAAAATTAATAGAAAAAATAGAACATGAATAATAGAGCCCTCTGGTGATGAAACTGAATTTAAGGCTGAACATGCCGCCCACCTTCAGGGATGTGATTCTTCCGCGGATTCGTGGATTTCGCTTTTTTTTCTTCTGATTTTTCCATTTTTTCTGCTAATTTCTGCTAATTTTTTTTTTTTTTTGAACAAGTTAAAATATTTTATGAGGAATTTAATTTTCCACGGAGCGAAAGTATTGAAGTTCTCATTTCTCTCTCTGAAGTTTCTCTAAAAATCATTTCCTTGGGATAAAACTGGTTGACCTTTATACAGGGCTGAGATTTTTCGCTTTTACCTCTCGAACTTCAGCCTTTTTATCAAAAACTCCAATACTCTAAAAGCTTCGTTTTTTTTTTTTTTTTTTTTTTATAAATATCCCGCTTTTTTGTGAAAATTCAGTCGTTGAAATAAAATAATTATATTTATTTACGATTTTCAAAGATAAGCAGAAAATTCAAACTACGTCCTTGCTTCTAACCCTTCCGCATTTTTACTTATTTTAGCTATTTTCTCCGCTTTTACACACAGAAAATAAGATTTTCAGTATTTTTATCCGTCCGCCGGATAGCTCGTATTTTCGCAATTCAGACGTTGCTGCTTCCTGTATTCTGGCGTAAAAGCAAACAAAAAAAGAAAAAAATACAGGTGAATTTGCGGTGAAAATATTTATTTGCTCATTCAATTAATCTTGTAAATTTTTATTTATTGTGTCTAAACAAAAACAATACAAACAAGCCTTTTAGAAATCTCAAGTCCTGACTCTGCTAATATCTCGATTCTTATTCACGTGATTTTAATATCAATCATCGATTTTCGCATTTACCTGATTTAAAAGTTGCGCATTGCGATTCTTATCTATGCTATTTAAATATCGAACATTATGATTCTTATTTATGAGATTTAAAAATCCAATATCGCGTTTTGTATTTATGAATTTTTAAAATCGCGATTTTATTATCAAACATCAATTTTCGTATTTACCTGATTTAAAAGTTGAGTCGAATTCAACAATAATTACGCAAATTGTAATAATAAAAAGGATTTTATTTCATTGTGGTTCAGTGGTTAAATCCAAACTGAAACTTAAGAAGTGAAGAAAAAATAATAAAAAAGTTGTTTGCGCTCAGCGCCATCTGTTATTATAAATCTTCAACACTCCCCACTTGAACTCCTCCGAGTTCACTAAAATTTTAAACATAAAAATTAGACAAAAATAACATAAACATATTTAAAAAAAATAACATTTAAATGCAAATAAATTTGAAATGAGATGCAAATATTCACTTGAAAGAAAATAAAAAATAGAAACATAAACTATTAAAGTTTATCATTATTCATTTCAGTCATTGAGTTCTAAAGGATAAATAAGTTGTACTGGGCGTTTATATTCGCCGTTGGATTTGCGAATAAGGCAAGATCTTACAAGTCCATCACGCCCTTGAAATACTTTTGTTATAATACCTATGTCCCATAATAGTTTTGACTTTGTGGTGCCCTCCATCATAACCACATCTCCCACTTTCAAACATTTTGTTTGGTTAGGAGAAGTAAAGTTATGTGCAGATCTCAAATTAAACAAATAGCGCTCCTTCCAGCGCTTCCATAAATTAGCCAATAATGTAGCTTGGTATTCTTTTCCTTTTATTAGAATCTTTTTGGTGGATTCTCTATGGATGGCTTCTATGAAATGGGCTGGATACTCTGCCTTTTCTTTCCCAGGGGTTAAAAATTGTGATGGGGTAAGAATTTCCGGTTCACCAATTTCGTTAGTGACGTCGGACAAGGGTCGAAGATTAACGATGGTTTCGATTTCAGTCAATATAGTGGTCATCTCTTCAAAATTTAAGAGAGCTTTTCGAAGTATTTTCTTTAGAGGCTCTTTGACACTTTTTACTAATCTTTCATAAAATCCTCCCCACCAAGGGGCAAGTTGGACGATGAATTTCCAGGATATTCTTTTAGCAGCAAGAAAGTTTTTGAACTCGGAATTTTCCAAAATATCAAATAATCTTTGAAACTCTTTATCGGTACATTTAAAAGTCTTGGCGTTGTCGGAGTAGATTGTATGACAACCACCTCTTCTAGAGAGAAATCTTCTGAATGCGAGCAGAAAATTTGAAGTAGACATGTCTGTGACTAATTCAAGATGTATTGCTCTCGTGACTGCGCATGTGAACAAGGCTATATATGATTTCTTTATTCCATTTTCACCCTTGATGTAGATTGGTCCGGCAAAATCAATTCCGCATACGGTAAAAGCAGGAGTTTCACTAATTCGATCTTTTGGAAGCTGTCCAGTCATTTGGGTAGAAGGCTTGGCTGTGTATCTGCGACAAATCAAACATTTCGAGACAACCTTTTTTACTAATTGTCTTCCTTTAGGCACCCAAAATCTTCTCCGAATTTGTACTAGAGTGCTCTCTACTCCAGAATGAAATACATTTTCGTGTTCTCGCTTGACAAGCAACTCTGCAAATTTAGACTGTCTTGGTATGATTATAGGCTTTTTCTCATCAAAAGAATAATCTCCTTCATCCAATCTTCCTGTGATTCTCAGGATACCTTTTTCATCAAGATAAGGAGCTAAACTGAAAATAGTAGAAGAAGCTGGAATAGGCAAACTAGATTGGAGAGCTCGTATCTCACTTTCAAAGAATTTTGCTTGAGTAAGCTTTACTAGTATATCTTCAGAATTTCGGAGCTCTTCTGCAGTCAAAGTGTCCATATTCGGCTTAACTTTCTTTAAACAGTTCAAATATCGCACTACCCACGCTATGATTCTAACAACTTTTTCGACGTTGCTAAAGTTAGCGATATTTATCAACTCAAGTTCTTCACCATCTACACATTTCATAACGGTGACTTCATTTTTACGATACTCAATTTGTTCATCATTTTCTTTGAAGAGTTTCAATTCTGGCCACATTTCGGTCGGAAGCGACAACCAAGGTGGCCCCTTCCACCAAATGTCGGAATTCTTCAATATACTCATGGAAGCACCTCTACTAATAAGATCGGCAGGATTGTCAATTCCGGGGCAGTGGAACCAGTCCTTAGGTTGAGTAATCTCTTGAATTTCTTCCAATCGGTTACGCACAAATTGTTTAAAACGAATGGCAGGAGTTTTTATCCAACAACACACAATAGAGGAATCGCACCAAAAGAAACTGTCACACGGAAGTTTTATGGCTCTAGTAATAGTTCGAAATAATCTAGCAGAGAGGAGGGCACCTAGTAGCTCAAGTCGTGGTAATGTAATCATTTTGAGGGGCGCAATTCTACTTTTAGCTGAAACAAGACATGTAGAAATATGCCCATCATTAGTTTCTGATCTGATATAGGCAACTGTACCATAACCCTTTAAGCTGGCGTCAGAGAAGATATGTAACTGTGAACTAATAATTTCTTTGTTACCTGCTTCGAAAAAATAATAACGCGGTATTTTCAAATCATTAAGTTCACTGAATTGTTTACATATTTCGCGCCACTGATTTTCCATATCTAAGGGTAGCTCTTGATCCCACTCCAATCCACTTTTCCAAATGCTTTGAACTAGAGATTTTAGAAGCATTGTAAAGGGTCCCAAAAATCCTACTGGATCAAAAATACGCCCAATGATTTTCAAAATAAATCGTTTTGTTACTTGCCCTGTGTCTATCAATTTTAACAGATATTTGGACTCAAAGTAAAATACATCTTTTTTAAGATCCCAACAAACTCCCAAAACTTTAAATGGAAAGCCTCATTGACCTAACGATTCCTTTTCATTCTGAACAACTATACCTGCTTTCTTCCATAATTCACGTAATTTTTTATCATTTGTTTGAAACTTTCTCAATACCATGCCCGCATCCCGAAATATTTCAACACATTTAGAACTTATTTGAAATGCTGTATCTGTACTGTCACTTCCCCCTATGACGTCATCGACGTATACCCTTTCATTTAGTAATTCATACGCAAGAGGCTTTGATTTTGCAAACTTTTTAATATGCTCTTTAATAGTAGCCGCTAAGAGAAAAGGGCTACAGTTGATACCAAATAGTACGCGGCAAAATCTATAAATTACTGTAGACAAATCATTCTCGGGGTCATCTCACCAAAGAAATCTTGTGACATCTCGATCTTCTACATTAATCCCTATTTGTTAGAAAGCTTATTGAACGTCCCCTATAAAAGCAATCTTGTTTTCTCGAAACGCTAGCATAAGTTCATATATATCTGGGTATAAATTTGGCCCAGTATACAAACAGTCGTTAAGAGACAATTCATTTTTTTTTGCGCGGAACCGTCAAATACAATCCTTAATTTAATAGTTAGTTTATCGTTTCTTATAACCGCTCTATGAGGTAAATAACATTGTTTATAATTTTGGGGATCAGTGTTTTTAACTTTCTCAATTATCCTTTCATTTTCGTAAGTTTTTATAACTTGTTTATATTCTTCAAACAAGGATTTATCATTTTTAAATCTCCTTTTTAATTTGTCAAACCTCTCTGAAGCCAGCTCAAAGTTATCATTTAACAAATGTTTTGTATTAGGTCTCCAGAGAAGTCGTACACTATACCTATTATTTTCAAAATGCAAATCAGAATTAAAACCTTTTAACAATTCACTTTTATTATCAACATTTTCTTCGTTCATAGTATTTATTCCTAATCCTTCAAGGTTCCAAAACAAAGAATAATCAACATCAGATATTATAGTATTGTTTACAATCCTACTTAATTGGCAATTATTCATGAATCTCCCTTGAACCACAAAACCAAATAAACTATCGGTTGCAGCGAGCCCTTTTCCCAGCCTCAAAGACGTATCAGAGATTACGTCATGTAGGAAATCGGCGCCGATCAAAATGTCTATATCAGCAATTTCTCCGGTATCCGAAAGAAAAATATTGTTTTTCCCTGCTAATTGTTTAATTTTCTCATGGGGTGCGGCTATTTTCCCACACGTTATTTTTTCTACTACAAATGCTTCAATGCAAACGTTTAATTTTTTATCATTTTTGTTCTGAAGATTCACTTTCACTAAATCATAAGAGCACCCCTTAGAAATTTTTTCTCCAAAACCGAAAACATGCAACCGTTCAGTTTTAATGGTCCTGAGTAGGACTGGGCGATATTAGAAATTATATATCGTGATGCATCGTCAGTTTTGCATCGCGATACAGCGATGTATCGCGATATAGTATTTTTGAATTTCATTTACTTGTAAGGCACAGAAAGTCAGATTTCTATCGAAACTCCATACTCAAATTGATTTAAATCAATTTATAAATTTGAAGATATATATGTTTTGCTTAAGAAAGATATTAAATAAATTGACTACTATGCACAAAACTTACTTAAAATATTTATTGAAAAAATGTGTAGATACAGAATGAAATATTTGTACCTCTTTATCGTTTATAAGGTATTAGCAGTCTAATTAAGTACCTAATTACCTAAATTATTAATTAATTAAATTATTAATTAATTATCAATTAATTTAGCTAATTATTAGGTAACTTTACTAAGCTTTTAACTAGAAATAAAAGACAGTTTAAAACGATAGGTTTATGAATTATTTGAAAATCAATTAGTTTAAGCGAATGAAATTTTGAAAAAAAAAAAGTTTAAAGCCATAAAAAATAATTTTACTAAATGAGCCATATAAAAATAACTTTGATAATTACATAATTATTAAGTTCGATTGTTATGTTCAAATTCTAAATGAAAAAGTAAACGCAAGTTTTGTTATATTTTCTAAAAATGATCACGCAAATAACGAAAGATTTCTTAATTTAAAAATAAATAATAAAAAAATAAATAAAATAGAAATTTATCAATATATTTACCTAACAATATAGAAAGAAAATTTAAAAAAATAAGTTCGTTAAAAATTGTTTGTATGTTCAAAACAAAGTGCTAAATAAACTACAAGAAAAAATAATAAAGCGCTTTTAAATCACTATTTTTTATTATTATTATTTAACATAAATAATTACATTAAATTGAATAGTGATCGAATTATGAACGAAAAAAAGTAAGGTTTAATTTCTTAAAAATAAAAGCAAAAGAATTGTGATATTCGATAATATATTTATCTAATTAACTAATAATATTAAAAGAAAATTTAAAAAAACTGATTGTACTCTCTAATAAAACGAAAAAAATGAATAAAATTCGCAAACCTTTCAAATTTTTGTGAATAAACGAAGTTGATTGATTTATGTCCAAATCCGAATGACAAAAAATAATTTTTGTTTTAACTTTATTTCTAAAAATAAAAGCAACTCAAGATTTATAAATTTAAAATCAGTAATAAAAATCCATTAAATTATTAGAAGTTTTATCCAAAAAGATTTTAATAAACTAAAAGAAAAGAAAAAAAAACGAACAAATTTAATTACTTTGTAACTTAATTCTTTATGGGCACCTTAAATTAGATTTCCGATAATTTTCACATTTAAAAATAAGAAAAAGTTTTGTTGAAAAAAAATTACCTAATTAATGATGAAACTCTTTATAAATTCTTTTCAATATTAGATAGCGTTCAGAACAAGGCAACGGCAGCGATCACGAAGTTAGTCCCACTGAAAATAATCTAGAAATGATATCAAGTCGCGACAAAGGAAAAAAAAAAACTAAGAGGTGCGAAAACGAACATGCGAGATCACGATATAGTATTCTCAAAACTCTGGTTCTGATTCTACCGCTAATCAAACAAGGCCATTCTACCGCTAATCAAACAACCTAACGAAATGAACACCCCGAGTCGGCATCGGAACGTAAGGGAAGATCCTCGCTTGTCTTATATCGCTATATCGTTATATCGCTATATCGTCTTTCCTCGAAGACTTAAATCAGATTTCTGATGCATCGCCTGGAACGAAAGTCGCTGTACCGACTTGCCGATATAGGCGTTAAATCGATATGTCGCGATACATCGATTTATAGCCCTGTCCTAGTCCTGAGGTTCAACTCATTACAAATATCCCGTTTCAAAAAACTGCGATGGCTACCAGAGTCAAATAAAATTCTAACCAACTTCTTTACATTACCATAAATCAAATACGCTAAAGAAGTCTGTAAATAGATCATTTCATTTTGTTTTCGTTTCGAAACACATGAAGCGGTAACGGATGCCAAAGTATCATTTTTCTCTTTCGACTCATTATTTATTGCTGATTTATCACAAATTAATTCGCTATGCGGTTTCTTACATAATGTGCAAATACGTTTATTCCAACATTTTTTGGATGTGTGATATTTCTTTAAGCACCGGAAACAACGAAATTGATCTTTTAGCATTTGTTTTTTTTTCTTCGATGGTCAGAGAACAATCTTTCGATTCGTGATTTTTGGAATTACAAAACAAACAAAATATGTTGTTAGATGCCGAAACTAATGCTGAGGAAGATGAGAATTTTCGATTATAATTATGTTTACTATGGCTCTCCGACCGTTGCTGTGTTTCGAAATGAACACTTAGTTTTTTAGAACTATTAGACAACACATGTGAGGCTTCTCTACATTTTACCTCTTTTCTAATAAATGAAATTAATTCATCAATGTCAAAATCGACACTTGATTTTCTTTTTTTTATTATAATCTAAATTTAAATCCTCTGGTAGCTTTTGTAAAATAACAGGACAGAGTAAATTACCATAACTACCTTTTGTTACATTCATTGATTGCTAACTGCGAATGTGGATTTCACATTCGTCATAGAACTTACGTAGAGCTTTAATGTCATATGAATTTCTTACAGAATTAATTGATAAAAGTTTATTCATATGACTACTAATAATTAAATCTTGCCTACCAAATCTTTCGGTAAGCAACTTAATAGAAGAATCATAATTACTTTCAGTTAATGAGAATCCAGAAATTGCACTCAAAGCAACTCCCCCTAAATACATCTTAAGATAATTAAATTTATCAATTTTTTTAAGATTCTCATTACTATGTATAGCTATTCCAAAAACTGTGCCACTCACATGCATCACCAAAAAATTTGTTTATCTCCAATTTAGGTAATTTAACGTTAGCAACGTGCGAGATATTTCTATAAGTTATATTTTCTTGTAAATTATTGTTACCACTATTAAGCGTTACTTCCTGTCTTGTAGTCTGGCATTTCAGTAAATATCTTTCAATTTTGCCTTTATAAGCCACTACTCGATCTTGATACTCTTGACTTTGTATGATTTCACTCTCTAATTTATCGCTTTTATCAAAATAGTTTTCAATTTTCAAATCAAGATCCTTTAAAGCTTCGTTTTTTTCATTTAACTGATTTAGTGAATCATACAAGGTCTCATCAGGAAGAATTTCTAATAACAATTTATCAATTTTATTTATTAATTTTGTAATCAGCTGTCTGATTACAGCTCTTTTGGACTTTAATTTTTCAAAATCATCCATTATAAACAGCTCGCACGTTACTATAATAAATACAATACAATTGATACAATAAAATATCAAAATAAATTACCGACTTAAGGGAGACCAAAACAAAACAAATGTTAACTTATATTTCATGCAGGTGGCCTATTTTCGGCCGGTGTAGCACCATGATTCGAATTCAACAATAATTACACAAATTGTAATAATAAAAAGGATTTTATTTCATTGTGGTTCAGTGGTTAAATCCAAACTGAAACTTAAGAAGTGAAGAAAAAATAATAAAAAAATTGTTTGCGCTCAGCGCCATCTGTTATTATAAATCCTCAACAAAAGTTGAACGTTGCGATTCTTATTCAGGCGATTTCTATACCGCGATTTGTATTTATGTGCTTTTAAAACCCTATGTAGCGAATCGTATTCACGCGATCTTAAAATCCAATGTCGTGATTCGTTTTTGCGGTTGTAATATCAAACATCGATTTTCGTATTTATACGTGCTTTAAAAATTAGACATTGGAATTCGTATTTGCGCAATTTAATAATTATGCATTGTGATTCATATTAACGTGATCTAAAAATTATGCATCATGATTTGTATTTATGTATTTTTTAAATTGATATAGAGTTTCATATTCACGTGATTTAAAAGCCTCATATCTGGATTCATATTCTCTCAATTTAGAATCAGGCATGTGATTCATATTCATACAATTTTAAAATTAATCATCGGGATTTATAATCACATGGCTTACAAGTTTAAAAATCACACTTTTTTTGTCAAATTTTTGTGTGTGTATATACATATATATATATATTCATTCTTGGATTTCCTCTTTTTTACTTTCTGACTACTCATCCCTGCACCTTGAACTACTATTTCAAAATTCTTAAATGTGATACAAAAGCAATAAGACAATTATTAAGCGAATTGTTTACATGAAGACACTTTTAGTACAAATTTCTGCTTATTTTGGTAATAGACACAATTTTGTTACATTTCTTTTAAATATGCCATCTTATGTTCTGACAGTTACAACTCGAACACGGTTGTCAATACCGGGATGTAATAGGAGTACTCTGCACATTTTCCACTTGGTAGGTGGCAAATTATCATCTTTTAACAAACGCAAATCATTAACTTCGATGTTTTTAGTTGGCAAAAGCCATTTTGGTCGTTTTTGCAGTCTACACAAATATTCCTTGTGCCAACGTTTCCAAAACTGCTGTACCATTTTTTGGATTATTTGCCATCTTGTAAGATAAGTAATGTTAGATTCGGTGTAATTTCTTTCGGGAATGCTTGTTAACGGTCTTCCGATTATAAAATGACCTGGTGTTAAGACTGATAGGTCGTTAGGGTCACAGGATAAAGTAGTTAAAGTTCGAGAATTGAGACAAGCTTCGATCTGAGCTAAGAGGGTCTCAAACTCTTCGTGTGTTAATTTGATCTCACCCACAACCCGTTTTAAATGATATTTCGTGGATTTAATGCCCGCTTCCTATAGGCCCCCCATGTGAGGAGCGCCAGACACATTTAGATGCCAATGTATACCCATATCAGACAAAAATTTGTCAACATTTTGATTATAACTCTTTGATTTTGCTAGTCTTTCATATTCCATTAGTTTACGTTTAGCTCCAATAAAATTGGACCCGCAGTCACTGTATATGTCGCTACATTTACCCCTACGTGAAATAAACCGCTTTAGGGCTGCAATGAAGACATCTGCAATGAAGACATCTGCAATAAGATTAGTGACCAACTCTAAATGGATAGCTCTAATTGTAAAGCAAATAAAAAGAGCTACATATGCCTTGAATGTTTTAGAGCCCCATCCTTTAGCTGTTTTAATTTGGAACGGGCCTGCATAATCAACTCCACATTGTAAGAATGTAGGAGCAGGAGAAATTCGACTGGATGGCAAATCACTCATCATTTGGTTAGTGACAGATGCTCTAATTCTACAACATTTAACACATTTTCTAATTAAATGTCTGATAATATCTTTAGCACCCATGATCCAAAAAGTTTCCTGAATAGAAGATTGTACAAGTTGAGCACTAGCATGTAATAAATTTTGATGACAATGTCTAATAATGAGATCAGTTAAGACATGCCTTTTTGGCAGTAAGATAGGATGTTTTTGGTCGTATCCGATATTTGCATGTCGCAAGTGACCTCCCACCCTGAGAATACCTGAATAATCCAAAAAGGGATTGAGATATAAAATTTTGCTTTTGCAAGATAAGGATTGATTTTTTTGAAGAGCATTGATCTCATTATGAACTCAACAGATTGAACTAATTTAACCAATACATTCATAGCATTATTTAGTTCATCAATTTTTACAAAACCAGTTACCTTACTTTTGGAGTTTCTGCAATTGTGAATGAATCTTAAGCAATATGCTGTTACACGTTCAAATTTAGAGAAAAAATTTGAATTTGTTCATCAATTCATTTGGTTCAGATGAATGGCTGATTGTAGCAATTGACTGCACAGTACACACTCTTTCTTCAGGCATAGGTTCACACATTTGAGATATGAGCATATTTGTTTGGAAAGAAATCGGTTGATACGGAAATGTTGGACCACTAAACCACTGAGATGTGAGTAATGTTGATGATGACACACAGAGCCGGATTATACCATTCGTAGGCCCTAGGCATAGCCGTTTTTGGGCCCTCCCCTCCTTCCCCCACACCTCCCCTCTTTTCAAAATCTATGCTAAAATTTTCTTGCATATTTTTTTTTACATTTTTATTAATATGTATTTTAATTTACAAATTTGTTTATCGAACTTTATCTGCAATACCGACATACTGCCGATATTGCAGTTGATATCGATAATACCATTATGATTAGTTCGATCGATAACTATGTAAACACTTCACGTCAACAATACAACAACAAACTAGCCAAGAAAACAGTGAAATTGATAATGAGATTAATTACAAGAAATATTTATACTACAAATAGCTTCATAGTTTTCATGATACTACTATGAAAACTTAGTGAAGGAAATTAACATTGTCAAAAGTAAATCTTTTGAAATTATTTATAAATAAATTTGCAAGGTAAGTTAAATGTTTATTAATAGAAAAAAAATGATTTAATACTATTTTAATAAAATGCTAGTCACGTTTTTTCAAATGAGTCATTTTAGCAATTGACCAATACTTTTTATATATATTTTTCAGGATCATAAATTATAGTCAACAATTGGATTTGCATTCATTGTTTGGTGATAATAATTGTTTGGTGATTATTATTAGTATTTGCGTTCAACAATGAATGAAGATCGCTTGGCATAGCTCGCACTTATGTCTATTGAATACGACATTTTGCGTAGTTTGGAATTCGACAGCATAATACAAGATTTCGTTGAACCCAAAAATCACAAAAAGTAATATATTAGATCATAAGACTCTGCAAAATAATTTATTACCGAAAAATATTATATTTTTATTTGTATCTTCATAATTTTGTGCAAAGTACACTTGCAGTTTTTAAAGCTAAATTATTTTTGTTAACAAATTTTTTTCTCCCAAGTTTTTTGTAGGCCCTAGGCACGTGCCTAGTGTGCCTGTAGGTTATTCCGACCCTGATGACACACCATGGGTTGCGATATCTGCTGGATTTGTGTCACCACTAATGTGATGCCACTGATTTGGGGAAGATAAGCTTTGGACTTTTGCTACTCTGTTGGCAACAAAGGTTTTCCATCGGCTGGATGGCGATCCCAACCAAGAAAGAACGATAGTTGAATCTGTGTAGAAGTGAGATTGGGATATTGGAATATTTAATGCACTGCACGTAAATTTCATCAGCTTTGCTAGAAGCAAAACTCCACCTAGTTCTAGTCTTGGAAGAGATTCATTCTTTAGTGGTGCAACTCTTGTTTTGGATACAACAAATTGAACACTGATTTGTTTATCATCTAGCACTGAGCGACAGTATATGACAGCCGCGTAAGCCTTTTCTGAAGCATCGCTGAAGCCAAATAATTGAAATTGCTTTTTAGGTGACAAGAGTCTTGGTATTTTGATGTCTTTTACGAGCATCATATCTTCTGCAAGCTGTGTCCACTCTTGTGAGATATTTGGAGAGATTGTTTCATCCCACTGCAATTTATGCTTCCACAGTTCTTGCATAATTAGCTTGCATTTAATTGTAAAAGGTGCCAACCAACCTAGAGGGTTGAATGTTCTGGCAATAGTGGAAAGAAGTAGGCGTTTTGTCAAGGTACCTTCAAAGGATGTTGGAGTAACTTTGAAAAGGAACACATCGTCTGCTGGGTTCCAAAGAACACCTAAAGTCTTTATGATATTGTCACTGTCTATGTCAAGGGATGTATTTTTTAAGCACAAATATGCATCAATTGTCTTTAAAAATTCATTGCTGTTTGATGCCCATTTCCTCAGACTGAATCCTGCGCTTGATAACATTTGCATTAATTGTGTTTGTAATTCATGAGCTTTACTGAGTGTCTCAGCTCCAGACATTAAATCGTCTACATAGAAGTCTTTCATGACTGCATTGGAGGCCAAAGGAAAATTATCTGCTTCTTCTGTTGCTAGTTGTTGAAGACATTTTGTAGCAAGATAGGGCGCAGAAGCTGTGCCGTAGGCGATTCTAGTGAGTCGATAATCTTGAATAGGCTCAAAAGGTGAGTTATGCCATACGATTCTTTGAAAGTCAGAGTCCTTCAAAACAACCTGTCTGTACATTTTCTCAATGTCTGCTGTTAGAGCAATTTTATGTGTTCTAAATCTTATGAGCAATGTTGTTAAGTCATCTTGCAACTGTGGTCCTACCATCAATTTGTCATTAAGTGAAACACCAGTTGAAGATTTTGCAGAACCATCGAAAACAACACTGAATTTATCCCCGATTTTGTTTGGAACTGGATGATGAGGGAGATAAAACCTAGATGTGACTGGAATGTCAATGTCCGTTTCTGGTATTATTTCCATGTGCCCAAGATCTGAATAATCTTGCATGAATTTATTACACTGCATAGAAAGTGACTGAATTTTGACAAACCTACGTTCAATTTGTTGCAAACGATGAATAGCAAAATTTCGAGATGAACCAAGTTCTTCAGATGATTCATGAAAAGGAAAATTGACAGCAAATCTGCCAGTATGATGCATGAGATGAACCAAGTTCTTCAGATGATTCATGAAAAGGAAAATTGGCAGCAAATCTGCCAGTAGAGTCTCGAGAAAATGTTTCATTATAATGATTTTCGCATGCAATTTCTTCCTCTGAATAGGACTTTGCTTCTGTAATTTCTTCTAGCTTCCAGAATTTATCTAGCTGATATTCAGCTTCACTGCAACTAGCATGATTTGTTATGATTGCACGTGTTTTGATAGGTAACTTGCTTTCTGTTCTTCCCAGAATAACCCCATCCGAAAATGGATTCTAGAGCAGTTAATGACAGTTCTGGAATAGTTAAACGTCCATTGAGCATTATTTCACCAAAAACTTCTGCCCCCAGTAAAATATCTATAGGTCCAGGTTGGAGGCAATTTGCATCTGCTAATTTTAATTGTTTAAAAGAATTCAAAACAGACGCATTGACCTCTGTTTGAGGAAAATCACAAGTTATTTTGGGTATAATTAAAGCTTCTGTCATGATGTTAGCATTTTTGTAAAATAATGATGTGATGTGTAGTTGAACTGAACCTGCAACTTTACCTACCCTCTGTGAACTTAGGCCATCAACACTGATGCTCGCACAATTTCGTTTTAACTTTAATGAATTAACACAACAATCCTTAATGAATGTGCCTTGACTGGCTGAATCTACAAGGAGTCTGCATTTATGTAGTGAGCCATCACCGCCCTGAACATTAACAACAGCGGTGGGTAATAAAACGCATTGTGTGACTGGAATAGTTGTGTTGTTGCTACTAATAGTAGAAATTATTTCATTTTCCCCCTTCTCTCTTAATTTTGTTATTTGAATTTTTAGAACATAATAATGTATTATGCGGCTGAGCGCAATTCTTACAAGTTCCCATACGGCATTTCGTAATTGAATGAGTTTTATTCTATTTGAGACAATACGCACAAAGCTTATTTTTGTTTACTATGTCCCATTTTTCTTTCATCGGAAATTCAATAGAACTATTGCATCTGAATAATCCGAAATGAGTATCACTTTTGCAAAACAAACAAAAAAGTGAAACTAATTGTGACGAAAATGATGATTTATTTATTTTTTGATTTCGATTGGCTCCGCTTTCAAAGTTTGCATTTGTTTTTTCTTTTTGGCGTAGAGCCAAAGATGCTAGCCCGTTGACCTTATTCAAAACAAAAGTTCTGAATTCTGCGAACGAAGGGATATTTTTTGTTTGTTCTAACGTCCAAACGCGAAGTCTTTCTGGATCAAGTTTCCCTTTTAAAAGAAAAATAGTGATAGTGTCCCAGTGCTCCACAGGCTTTTTAAGGACCTTTAATATGGATGGGTGATCGTGTAAAGCTAAGGGTGGCGGCGCTAGTGGTAAAATTGCTCTTTCTAGACTTCCGGGTTACTGCTTCCGATATATTTTTACGCCGCAGATTGAAAAAACGCGCCATCATATTATTGCATCATATCTTTTGCAGTATTTCACATGTACCGAGTTCTTTCTTTCAGCCTTTAAACTTCAGCATTATCATATTAATATTATAATCATTAGAATATTTTCTAATTAGGCTATTTTAAAAAGATATTTTTGGTAACATTTTATTCAAATGTAGCCAAATAAGGGATAAAATACAAAACATGGCAAACCTTAAGAATTATTCACAATGAGATATTAACTTTCCAAAATTTTTTTTGGCCTTACGACCTCTGAGAATCAATACATTTCTGAAAGCTCTTATGAATGGTACAATTAAGTTTAGATTTGAACCCAAATTACAATAACAAAACTGCATAGAATATTTGGCTTGTTCACACATCGCTTCGTAGTCATAACATAAGCGGAGGGATACACCGGAAATTTTCTAAATTTCTTCCGGTTTAAGGACGCTTGTTATTGTTTACATTAGATCACCCATCCATATCAATGCATTGTGAAGTAGTATCAATTTATTTTCGTAATCCTGACGCGGATTCATATTTTAAGCTAGGTTGAGAAATTAACCTGTTTAATGCTGCGTTAATGATTTCTGTTTCGTTTTCATAATGTTCTTTAAGTGCATTCCACGCTCTTTCGTAATTTTTATTAGTACAGTAGAGAACTATTTATCCGGTATCCAGATAACCGGGAAAAATTTTGATCGGTTTTTCCGCCATTTTAAACTAGAACGATTATGAAAAAAAGTGGAAATTGAATTCATCCTTGAAGTTGAGTAGAGGAAAATGTAATGAAGGAGGGAATTTATTTCCCCGTTTACCCAGAGAAACGTCATTTCCTCCGTGACCTTGAAGGGAGGAATGTTTTATTTTCTCCTTTAGGCCGTCAATCAAGCTCAAGGGTGTGGCATGCTGATTTCGTTTTCTGCTTGATTTACGAGGGAGGTGGGGAAAATGCATTACATGCATATCAGTGAACACAAGATGAAAGAGAAAAATATATTTATCTATTTGACATCGATTAATAAAAATAAGAACTTTTTCTTTTGAATAAATTCTCATTCTTTGGAAGTGCGGTATCATTTGCAAGTTTTTATTCCTGTGGAATCACATCTGCTGTAATTAAATATTGTGTTTTTATCAACAAAATAAAATTAAAAGAATTGTTTATTAATTTAAACATAGGTTTATTTTATGAAGCAGATTGCAGTTTTGTTTTTCTGATTCCACTACGTTTGATATTTTTTTCGTTTCTCGATAAATTTCGCACTCAATAAATTAATTCTTTTTATTCATAAATTTTCTCATTAGGTTTTTTTTTAAAAATTTTGTTGATCTTGCCTTGTTCCGGGTTTTAATAATTATGCTAGTGCCTTTTATAACTATCGTTTCGGTTTGATAATTTTCAAGTGCTTTTATTTAGATTAATAAGTTTTCCTTTTATTTTATCGTTTCCCCCGTATAATTAGGTATGAAATATATTGCGTTATTTAACCATTGGTTTTGTTTATATTAGTTAATTTAGGAATTGTAATTATTTTTAAAAAATAAATACGAGAATTTTGTATTTTTTAAACTTGTTTTACTTTCTAAACTTGCTAATTTTTTTTATTCTTTTAAATGTTGTATTTCTACCATTTTTTTTTCTTTTTGAAGTTAGGAGTACCTTTCTTTTTTCTCTTACTTTATGCATTACACTTTTTCCTTGTAATTCGGGTTGGATAAAACATCAATTAACGACACTTTTTGGTCGATCCAGAAAACCGGGAAACTCAGACATCCGGGATAGCGATGGTCCCGAGCATCCCGGAGCATTATATGACAGAATGACTTGTTTTGTCAATTATTTGCTCATATTTCACCTTCAGGTGCTCATTTTCATACTTTTTATTTCAAAGGTATTCAAAATTGTTTTTTACCCTAAAATGAGAGGTTTTTCAAAACAAAACACATAATTTTTTAGTGTTTTTGATTTTTAAAAGTTGTTATTTTTAAAAATTTTATGTCGTTTTTCGATGTTAAAATTGACAAAAAGGGCCTGAAATGATTGTGAATAAGTAGTATATAGGGGGGTTCTGTAGCCCACCCTATATACTACTTATATATATATATATATATATATATATATATATATATATATATATATATATATATATATATATATATATATATATATATATATATATATATATATATATATATACATATATATACATACGATTTAATTAATAGCCATTTTCTTTGTTCATTTCTTAAATTCTATTTTAAAAATATCTTTAAAAACTTGGTACATTAATTTTTATTTAATTTTTCTGCTTTTAGAATGAGCTCTGATTTTTTTTAAGGTAGGAACTACTAACTATAATAAACTGTTCCTAAAGCCACTGGACGGAATAGTTTGGATGTATGACCTTTTATACTGGATTAGTTAAATATCTTTTAAGTTACTTCTTAATAATTTGTAGCCTCTTAAAATTAATTGAATTATTTTAATTGTCCAGTATAATAAACTGTTTAATGTTTAATTAATTTGTTTATTTTTATTATTATTATTTTTGTATAAATGGAATGGGCTCTAGTTCATAAAGGGCCACCCCAAATGAATGCAGGTGATATGTGTATACTTTAAAATTATGTAAGGTTGTATGAAGGATAAAGCCTATAAACAGCTTTCTATCCATATGTACAGGCTCTGACTTTTAAATAAGTCACCCTATGAAAGATGGAAATGTGTATACTGTAAAATTATGTAAGGATGTATGAATGAAGGATGAAGTCTATAAACGACTTTCTATCCATTTGTACAGGCTCTGACTTTTAAATAAGTTACCCTATGAATGATGGAATAAAAATGAATGATTTTTTCCTTTTTAGTCTGCTAATTAAATTAATCCGTTAAGCAATTTTTTTATTATTATAAATTTAATAATATTTTCTCCATTTTTGGGTTTTATTAATTTCCGAATAATACATTTTTACTAATTTTTCTCATAGATGGCAGCACTAATATTTTACTTTAAAAATTTTTTTTCTTCAATCAAATATATATTTTTTAATTTTATTCGATTCAAGCTATAAGCATAACTTCAAATATTTTACCTCTTTGCGAATTTTGTTAACTGTTTAATTATTGTACTTTTAAACCTAAACCGCATTTTACTACACGCCGGTAAGTTTGATTACTTTTTACATTTTTCTTTTATTTCATGATCGTTTTCAACAACATGTTTTTTGCGATATCGATACATATAAAGAATAATTTTTATCTTAGGATAATTATTCTTTATTTAGAAATATCGCATCTATACCAATAGATGTGTCTTGATAACGACTATTGGATTTCCCATTTTTAGTTTCTCTTTATATTATTTTTTAATTTATTATTTGTGTTTATATATATATATATATATATATATATATATATATATATATATATATATATATATATATATAATTGGATTCTTAACCTTCAAAATATAGGGGGTAGCCTTTATCTGGGAAATATGGTCCATAGTTTGATCAGCAGAGCGATTCAAAGTTCGGACCCCCTAATGTTAATTTCAATTTTTGGCGTTTTTATTCATATTTTTAAAACTAATTAAACAATTAAAAAAACTCACCCATTCATAAAACCTTTACCTGAAGATAATTTCATGTAAAAAACTTTTTTAATAATTAATTTTAATTAGTTAATTTAATTAAGGAGAAAAAGAACTTTAAATTATGAGGTATGAATTACATATTTTTCTATTGTTAACTCTATAGTTTCAACTGTTTTTATTCAGCGGAAGTGGGGAAAAATAAATTATTTTTGAAAAATAATTTGGTGACGATGAGGAAATATTTAAATAAGGTGTTTAATATTTAAATGCGGTTAACTTACGAGGTAGCGTTATATTTTTTCCACTAATAACAGATTGCTAATTTTTTTTTTTAATATTATAAAATGTGAAGATCTTTTTTATTCATCTAAAAATGTATTCGTAATTTAGTAACGAAATTTGAATAAAGCGTTTTATTGAATAAAACATTTTATTAAATAAAAGACCTTTTATTCAATGAATATCGAGTTATATAAAAGCATGTTTCCGATAGAATAAGATTATACATCAGATTGTGATTATATTTTATGTGATATTTAATTTTTTACTTTGTTTTATAATAATTGATATAATTTCAGTAATATGCACGCGTATGCATAGTTTTGGAATTATATATTTATCAGTATCTTCCAAATATATTTTACTAACTATTTAATTAAATTTCAACATAAATTTTATTCTTTACGCTACTACGTATAAAATTCTGTCATTAATTTACTAATAAATTTTTTTAGTACTTTAGTTTAGGTTTTCCTTTAAAGTAAAATTCCCTTTTTAAATTATTGTCAAGTTTTTATTAAAAGAAAACTTAGAATTATTGCCTGCCAGCTGAGAATAAAATATTGTTATGAAATTAAAAACATTCTGTTATTTAAAATTTTACGAGGCAAAACAGCTAACTATTTACTAAGCGTACAATTTTACGGTGATTATTGTTTCTTATGATTCAAACATAGATGATCTAAAATAGTGATGTTTTATAAATCACTACAAAGAGTATAAAGATGCCGAATGTAAGATACCGAGAGGATAAAGATACTGTTGAATACGACGTAGCCAAAATTTTTAAGCGTCTTGAAATATCTCGGTATCTTATAAGTCGTCCTAGCATCTTGATTTTTAAATTAAATTTTTTATTACCTGGCCACGTGTTGATTTACAGAACTATTCAACTAATTATTTTATTGTATTTTTCATTCTTTCTTTATGCCAACACGTAGATTTTTTCTTATAATATACCAAACTATTTTGTTTAATTTTTATTGGTACTTTAAGTTTTGCTTTAAATTAGCACTCATTGTAAGTAATTGCTAAGTTTTTTTTTATCAAGTCTCAGAACTATAGCCAGTTAGCTGATAAGATGATGCAAAACGTTTGACTGATCATTGTAAATTAGTGTATCCTTTTCTTTAAGATTGAACAAACAAAATTATTTATTTACTTTGTTTCTTATTTGTCTGGTTTGAGAAAAGTAAATACACATTTGTGCAACTCAAAAGACCACAACTGTTTCCTTTGTTTTATAAATGAACAAAATAGCAATTTTATTTTGGACGTTTAAATTTATATACTACACCGTTAATTTTAAAAAAGCAACCCATTTTAAAAAAGATGTTGAAAAAATTTACTTTTGTTAAAATTTTGTTTTGTTATTACGTATACTTGCATATCTGTTAATTTTTTTCAAGATACATTTCTTCATTGTTAACAAGATATTTAAAAAAAAGTACAAATTTACGTGGTACGAAATGTGGAGGAATAGAGAAAATTCTTATGAATCCCTCGAATACATTGATGTAGGTAGTTATTGAGACCACACTGTTTTATCCAGCTGTAGCGGAGGCAATCAAAATTGGCTTAAATAGTTGATTAAATAGTTTGTGCATGAGAGATTAAATAGAGATTAAATAGTTAGGGTAATGAGAGATAGAGTAAATGAGAAATTAAATAGTTTGTGCATGCTCAGTGTGCATAAGAAAAGAATCAAAGATGACTTAGAATTCATTGAAAAAGTTATAAACAGATTTAGGACAGCTAACAAGGCTATTACAATTCTTGTTTGATTAAACATTTTTTTAATTGTTATGTATCAATAATTACTTAATTATTTGATTTTGAATGAAAATATTTTTAATAAAAAAAAGTTTATACTCTTCAATTGTTTAAAAAAAAGCTAGGGGGGTGCAAGTGCACCCCCTTGCACCCTGCTACCGGCACCCTTGGATATAGGCCTTATTTTGTTAAACAGCAAATACTAAAAAGTGAAACTTGTAAAAAGATTCCGAATCCATGCCAATTTTAGAATCATCATCTGATTTGAAAAATGTTATAAAAATACGCAATTTTCAAACTTACTTTGATTTAAAAAAAGAATAAAAAAAAAACAAAACGAGAAGGTTAACATACTTTTTACCCAAACTGTTTCTTATATATTCTTATATTATTCAAAAATTTTCTTATATTTCGTCATAAGAAGATAAGAATGATATTTCTCCGAAAAATCTACTAAAAATAATACATTATTTCCAAAATCGAAATCTGTTTTAACGAAACATATTATTCCTTGAAAGCTAAAACGAAAAAAAGTTTTACTATAATTATTTAAGTTTATTACATTAATTTAATAATAGCGGGATCAAGGTTAAGGATATGCGATAGAAGTCCCGTTAATTATTATACTATAAATGCATTTAATCATATAGCTTGAATAATTTATTTTAAGCTAATTATTTAATAATATCTATTTATAGTGCTATTCTATTTATGGATCAGTACTATAATCTTTGAATTTGACTCAGGGGACCATTCAGGAGTTATGTATTTTCATGTGGGTCATTAGAGCAGTCAAGCATCACAAAGCTTCATCACCCTAGCGTCCCATCTCCTTTTATTTATTTACTTTAATAAAGATACAAATTGAGATTTTTAAAAGTAAGATTTTTTACCTAAGGGATCATCCACTAATTGCATAAATTTTTTGAAACTTATATTGTACTTTATTATTATTTTTTTAACTTATCGCTTTTTATTATTGTATCACTACTTTTAAAATTCTCTTAATTTGTTTTTTAAAAAAATTTATTAATATTTAGAGGTAAGATTTTAAAAGTAGGAAATTAGGGGTTTTCAATATTTTAAATACAGCAAAAAATCTAATGTTATTCACATTTGTCTTTCCAAAAAACTTTAATTCATCTCTTAGTTATTTGATTTAAAAACAATTGAATTAAAGAATTCAATTATCTCATATTGGTTAAATATTATGAGTACAGGGACCATATTATAATTTACTTCTGACAAAAATGTTTAGCTTCAATACTCATTTCAAAATTATTTAAACTTTGTTTTTAACATTTCACCCAAGAAATACTGAACCAAGTAATTTATTAGGGGCCATTCACTAATTTACATTTGTAATATAAATTTTGCTTAATTCTTTACATACCTTTATAAATTTGTCATGATCAATATTTATTTTCTTAATGTTTTGTTAAATATGCTCTTATAAATAACTTTTATCTAAAAATGTACATTCTATAACGTTTTTAAATAATGGTTAAATTAATTAGAATTTTAAATTGAATTTTCTTTTACATAATTAAAGCAATTATTATCAGAAAAATAGAATACGCTGGCTGATCCAAGTGGTCACTCACCCGCTTACTGGCCACAGCCTGTGATGTGTGATTTTGGTCTTCTACTAGGACTACCGAACTATATCTACTGGGAACCGACTTTATGATCAGTCCAGTGTGGAACAAATGTAATCAAGAAAAGGGTTCTTTGTCAAAAACTTGTTATTTTATCATGATCATGTAAAATCTTTGAAAATTATTTTGCATTTTGTTAATTATAAAAAAAACTTTCAACAATAGGAAGAAAATGTTTTGATTACTGCAAATATCCTAATTATAATATTTTTTTTGAAGTGCCTATAGATATGTTTTGAGTGCTTAAAAAGTGAATTTTTTTTGAAAAATTTTGCTATGCAACATGCAAAGAAATATAACAGCGTGATTGCACTACTTTTATGCAGCTCCTTGGGTGAACACGTTTCTTTTGCAATTTGATTTGCAGTCCTTCATATAGTCCTAACCTTGCACCATCAGATTATCTTTTATTTCAGAGTTTACAAAATTTTTTTAATGGTAATTATTTCCTTAGTAATAATGATTTTAAAACATACTTAAGTTTTTTGCTAATAAGGACCAGAGGTTACCAGAAAGATCAAAAGCACACCAAACAAAATGGAAGATAATTGACAGATTAAAGTTCATTTTTTATGTAGAAAAAGATGAGGTTTATGTCAGACTAACAATCCAAAATTCCTTTCTTGCCAACCCCTTCAAATCATTTTAAAATATTTGTATTTAAACCATCGCTGCGCTGCAGTCAGTTATACAGCTATCTTTTCAACTAGACACCAAGAATTATTAAAACTGCTTTACTTTTTTAAAATTGAGTTGTATGCTTTTAAAGACAGTAAATATGACATTCTTAAATGGTAGATTTGCCTTTTATTAATTTATTTCTATCAAAAAGTTATCTAACAATTCAAATGTCAACCAAAAAAGAGTATATTTTTAGTTTCTATGAATGTTTCTCAATTGTTTTAGGTGTATCATGCCAGTTATTAACATCAATGAGCCCCGATGGGATCAAAATACTTACTGGGGAAGAGCCAAACATTTTTTCACCACTACTAACCCCTGCAATTTGCTATATTCTTCCTCAGAATTAGACAAGGCAAAGGAAATTGTTACCAAATATAGGTTTGTATATTCTTTCATTCCTTCTATGCTCTTTTAAACTGCCTCCCACTTTGCAAAGTTAAAAATTGTCCTTTGTAATTATCTTTCTGATAACTGTTTAAGTCTTTTCATATATAGACGGAAATATCTATTCATTCTAGAAACTTTTTAATTTAAATCAAAAGTTATCAAAATTATTGTTTACAAAATATTCCGTAAATTTAATAAAATAAAATTTTACATTATAAAATCATGATACATCTAATTTAAGACACCGTTAAACCTATTTTTGTGAAAGCTAGTCCTTACTTAGATGAAATTCTGCACCAATTTTTTTTATCATAATTGTAATTATTAAAACATGTAATTGTTTTATTTATAATTTAATGATTATTTTATAAATTACTGTTTGAAATCAAAGGAAAATAATTAATCCAGTTCGTTCTTGGGCTGCATCTTCCAGATGCTGGGTGCATTGGAAATAAAATAAATCATAGTCCTTTTAAACACAAAAAAACTTTTATTCAGCAAAATAAACAACTCCAAAATCAGGGATTACTTCTCCGGACTTAAAACATTCAATAACGAAAGTCTGACATCAAGAACCAAGATCCACAGTGCCAGCTCTTTCATCACTTCACTTCATTTCGCAACATTATCCCCCCTTGAGACTCAGAATGAGTCTCAAGCTCATAAAAACATTATTATTAAACAGATCAAGTCTTTTGGGAGTTCTTACACAACTTCCAGAGGAAGTATATTGTTGCATTATTGCCTTATCAGATGCTGGGTCGTCTTCAATTTTACATTCAGGGCCAGAATTAGATTTCTCTACATCAACTTTCTTATCCGCAATAAGGCTCTTTTTATCCACCTGAATTTCTAGTGAGAAGATATGTTGTATTGGTCGTAAAATTATGCCAGATTGGGTCTTAAGTTTAACAGTGTGAATCTTCCCATCACATTCTGGAATCAACTCAATAATTTTAGCCAAGGACCAAAAATGGAAGTTTCTTATTATCTCCTATCAAGACTTTTTCTCCTACACTAGGCTCACAAGATCATTTTTCATTATGTTTCTGCTCCAGCTGTCCAAGATATTTCTTCTTAAAGCACTGTTGTAGGTCATTTAATAAACTTAACTAAATGTAATTCATCACTCTACATTGGAACTCTGGTTCTCGATAAGAAACATGGCAAGAGTGAGAGGGATCAACTCCTACGGATCTTCTGATACATAACAGGGTTGCCACTCCACAGGGAGAACGGAAAACCTGGAAAATTCAGGGAATTTAAAAATCACTTAAAATAACAGGGATATTGCAGGGAATTTTGTGTTTTTCCTTGCAGACTGGGAAATAAGCGTAATTTCCCAGTCTGTATACAGGGTTAAATGTCTCACTGTTTAACATAAAGAATTCCATTTTAAAATTATTTAAAAGAAATGTTAAGTATGTTTGTTCTGTCATTTCCCCCCTTTTTTTTTGATTTGCTCTCAAATAGTGTATATGTTTATATATGCTAATAAATTGTATCATAATTGCTCATATATGAGTTAAAATAATAAAATAGACTTGTAATTATTTACCAAGTTGTCTTCTACAATAAAGGTCCTCTTTACTGTCAATGAGGTTTTCTTTATTGTCAACTACAATAAAGAGGACCTCAGCTATCCTTTAGTTAAAATGCACTTGCTATTTCATCAGAAATAGCTTCTATACTTATCAAAAAAATACATATTTTTTGTTAATATTATAATAAAAAACTATGATTAACAGAATGGACATACAAATCTCGATTGTAACCTCTGCTCTTATTGGAAATGCATGATTATTCAAATGCATGATTCAAATATAACTGGTAAATTTCTGTCAAATAATAAATAAAGGTAATTTTTTTTATTTTAAACTTTTCAAAAGAAAATTCTTTCTGCAAGAACTCTGTAATGTTCAGGGAAAATGTTGCTGTGTCTCTGCAAATCTGCCACGGGCCTCTGAATCTTCTCATTTATTGATATTAAACTTAAAAATTGAGTAAAGAAAGAGTTGAAGCATTTAAATAGCTGAAAAAAAATACAAAAGCAAATAACTTTTATATAGTTATTTAAAGCTGCTTTTTGTCTTCCTCAAAGTAAGTGTAACATAAAAAACCTAAACAAGAATTTCAAATTGATTAAAGTAAAAAAAAATTAAACAAATAAAATAATTAATAAAATTCTGAAATCACTGACGTTTAAAAGATAATTCGCTCTAGAAAGGATGTTCTTTCCTTAATTATTTCAAAGAACACAATCAAAACATTTTATATTTTAATAAAATACGACTAAGATTGGATATTCTGTTACAAATTCAGATATTCAGAACGCAGTGAAATTAGGGGGATTCCATTTTTAAAATTAAGATGTTTCAGTTACCTAAATCCGCAATTTTTAGAAAAATAATAGTTAAGATCATGACAAATTTTGTTCAATAATGAAATCCATGACTTTCTAGATGTGCAGATACCCTATATGTAGCCTAATAAATACATATATGTACCCAAATAATAGTATCAGAAGAGATACCCTATTCTTTGGCATGAGCATATGGGAGAAACATTGAACAAGTTCATCATATTTCAAGTCTTTCAGACATTTTTTTAATCCGAGAGGAGCAGACAAATTGTCATAGTGCACAGAACCAATAAAAGTAAACAAGATCTTTGGGAATATCAGAATTGAATAATGTGATATAATTTAATAGTTAACAAACTTCAGTTTATGTAAGTTAAAACCCCTTCTGAAATTATGAATTACTTGATTAATGAGCTACTCGGTTCAGTAAGTAAGATGTAGACATATTAAATTTTCATGATTCAATTCTTTTTTTTTTGTAATTTAAATATTATATATTAATTAGATACATTAAGCATAATATTAAATAATGATTAAACATATATATATATATATATTTACTGCAAACTTGTACGGTTGAGAAAAAAACTTCTTACTAGCAGCAACATTAGATATCTTATTAAATCTTCAGTAGACATATTAAATCAATCTAGTAGACATATAAAAACATTTCAATCTACCACGACAAATTAATAATTAAAAAATATGCAAATATGATCCATTTGTTAGCTCACTTAGCTCTTAAATTTCTAATTAGTTCAAGTATTAAAAAATATTTTTCATCGAACGTACAAGTTGGCAGGTGTGAAAAAATATAAATGTAAGCATGTCAGAAGGCTTAACACCTATAAACATACTATAAAATTACGCCACTGTTTGTGAATATGAGAATTGAATAATGTGATATAATTAAATAGTTAAGTAGCCTGGACATGAAAAGGGAGGAAATCAATGTAATTCTTGCAATATATATTAATTATATATATTATAAACAGCACATACCTGCCAAGATCGGAGAATTCGCTCACTTCAACAAGATGCATTAATTCTCCTTCATCTTCAGCTGGCTTGAATTCACGGGCCCGCTAAATTGAAATAATTATCATTTCACTTACATTACGCGCTAAGACATAAATCTTATGAGACGAAATTAGATTTAAATATAAGACGACAAAAGATTAATAGACCGCAGGTGTAGCGGAAAATGATAAACAGCATCTTAGTGGATCACGGTTCCGAGTGATATATATCGTAGATTTCAGTATTTAGTGAAAACGATCGATGTCGTGGCAAAAACACGATTACAATATTGATATCAAATATTCTCCGAGTGTTGTTCGGATATCTCGAAATTTATATTTTAAATTTATTTTTTGGAATTATAACAATTTGACGTTATTTTTTGTCTTTTAAATGATTAATTTTGATTTAAGAGCACAATAAAGTTTAAAATGAAAAGTTTTACAAACAGACTTTTAATGTGAAATCGACGGGAATCGTACAATATCGTATACACAATGTCGATTTTCGCCAATATTGGCAATGTCGGTCGATGTAGACTAAAGCTGTTACAATATCCCTGTGCTACTTGGGGATGGAAGTCATTTTAGAAAGAAAAGTATATTTATATGTGTCTTTTAAATTGTTTAGTTTATAATAGCTTTTATATATTTCTGTTTTGATATAAAAATGTATATATGCTAATTTTTGGCTATTAAGTGCTCCCTAAAATTTTCTTGAAAAATTTCTACCTAAAATATTTTAAAATTTCACTGCACCTCCTGAATTCTGTCAAAGAGTGTTTTTTTTTTTTGGTGTTATTTAAATTTTCTTAAACTCTCATGATTTAATTACTGAATTTCTCTTTTAATTATTGAAATCTGTAGACCTTCCATTGTAACTGAATAGTTATATATTTTGAGATGAAATTTGAGCTCAAAATAAAATGGGTATTTTCCCTCTTGAATTACCAAAACTAAATAGATATTTCTTTTTAGAAAGGTTACACCATTATATTTTAAAAAATAAGAAAGTTAAAATTTACTTTGTAAGATTCTGGAACAGATACTATTCATTGGCATAAATGATAAATGCAATATATATGAAAACAGCAGAGTCCACAAAACAATTTTGGGGACTCTTATGATCAATCATATGCAGGTTTTTTAAAATCCTAGCAATAGTGAATGTATGTATAATTGTAGTACTCCTAGTATGCTATTAATGGTTTTATGGATCCTGAAAATTATCTTTATATTGTTATCAAACTGATTAATAGTCATTTTAGCTGAGATAAACTGAGTCAAAAAATAATTTTAGCTGAGACAAACTGAGCCAAAAAGAGATTTTAACTGAGACGAAATGCAATTTCTGGTGAGACAAATTGATATTTTGCGAGTAGCACCCCTGTTGTCGTTAAAATTGGAAATTCCCATGTTTGCAGATATCTTTTTGGCTTGTAGACGAATTTTAATGGTTGATACAGGGAGTCCTTTCTCGCGCTGTTCGAAAATCCACTTATCTAAAACATTTTCTAGCTCAGGTCAGCGCACAGTTCCACTTCTTCTTGCCCTTTTCATTATCGGCAGCTGTATAACTCGTATGTCTTTTAGGAGACATATTGTAATATGAAAAAATATTAACAAGTACTAAAAAGAAAATTTTCCGCAATTTAATTTCTCTACATTATGCAAAACGCGTAACAAAGTGAGAAAAAATGTGAAAGAGCTTTAAACCACGCAGTTTGACCAGAACTAGATAGAGACCCACTTTCTTTAAGGGATGGTGGGTTAGCAATAGTGGCACCATCTTTTGCTATAATTCGCAACTATTTTGATTAAAATTTTTATTTTCTCTTTGAAAAATGTAAAATGTATTTTTAAAATATCGTAAACGCCGCAATTAAAAATTTAAAACTTTTAAACTCGTAAACGCCGCGGGTTTCTTCCATAAGTTATGGTACTTAAACTATGTAATATAATATGCAAATTTCACATTATGAAATATATCAGTTAAATTGTTTATGAAACACTTAATATTTTTATTTTAATAAAAAGTAACCTTTTAAAAAACTTTTTTTTGAGAAATATTAAATTATTCAAATGTGGCAGTTAGATTGAAGCTCTTAGGAAATTTCATAGTGTTTAAAATTTCATTTTTTTCTCCATACCCTTATACAGGTAAACTTACTTTCTAAAATTAATGTATCCTGTTGTATGAAAAAAATCTTTCTTGAACACGTAAAAAGGTATGAAAATGATATTTTTGTGAAATATATAAGTGTATGTCAATAATATTCCTATTTTATTGTCAAATCTTGTAGAAATTAACATTAATATGGTAAATAAACTGTCTAATTCTGTTGAATGACTTATTTTGGGTGTCCTATAATTGACTGATGATATGAAAATTCAATAAAGAAAAACGCAAGAAGATAGAAATGTGTGAATTGCTGCAGTGTACTGTAGAAAATGAGGATTGAGATGCACAATGATCACTGAGTTTTAATAAGTGCTTCAATGGATGACATTGTTGACTTTGGACAATCTATGAGACAGTTATTTTCTACCCCATCTTATAACATTCCATTTAAAATCTTTTATTTGTATCTATACTGATTTTTGAATTTTATGACAAAACACGGTTCATTCCACAACGGGAATTGAATTTTCTTTCACAAATGCACTAGTATGAATTTGTTAGCAGATCTCATTATCTAGCCGAACTGGTTGAACATCTGTCCTGGTTTTCAAGTCATAGTAAAATGATCATGCTGAAATGCAATGAGTGAAAAAGGGATGTGAACAGTTTGTAGTAAACTCTGTCTATCACATAATGCTTATTTTGTTCTCAGATTGCATCTCAGTTTTACTGCTGGTATTTTTTTAAAAAAAAACCTTTCTATATATATATATATTTTTTTTGCAAGATGTTGGCAAAGGCTGTAGCAGATTTAGCGTTACTCAGGGTGCACCACGAGAAGGTCTGCAGAAATCAAAAATTGGCTCCTAACTTGGATCGCCTCAAATGACGAGACATTTTTCGAGATGGAATTTGAAAATTACCGGAAAGGTGGGAAAAAGTAGTAGCCAGCGATGCTATACTACGCCCCAAATACGAGCTGACATGTTGGGGAGAGAAGCTTCAGCATTGCATCCACCTTCTCATCCAGTTCCTCTTAGAAATGCAAGATGGCTTCTTAAGAGCAAATTCAGACACAGAACAATATCTGCTCTCTGGGACTTAGCTGATGGAAAATCCTGGGCTAGCCTTCTTGATGGCCAGCAGCGCTCTCATCTTTCTCTCCTTCCCAGGGCCGAGGGAGTTGTTTGTCTTAGAATAATTACTGGACATGACTGCTTGCAGGCCCTTCTATTTAAAATTAACCTGGTCAATACCCCTCTTTGTGTGCTCTGTAACACTTCGCCTATGAGACTGAGGAGCATCTATTTGATTGCCCCTCTTTTCTTGATGTTCGTTACAGTGACAACTTTCATGCCCTCTCACCTTCTGGAGCTACTTCACTAATGTATTCGACTGCAAGACGCCTTTTGTCTGAGTAGACGATGGCGGGCGTAAATTTTTAAAAAATGATATTGAAATTTTTTTTTTCAGTCAGCAGCCATATTTTGACAATTTTAGTAACTAACTTTTAGATTTTGTTGAAATGATCTTGTTTCCTAAGCAAAACAGAGCAAATCATATATTTCTCTATTTGTTTTTTTCCCATTGATTTTTTTCAGCTTTTTGAAGACGTTTTATGCTTAAAAATATTATTTTATATCATTGTGACGCCTAAATGTGGAAGAACAATTCCCTTTTTCACTCTTTTCTTGCAGTATATTTTTTATATTATTAAAAGTATTATTAAACATACCATTTAGCAAGTGAGTAAATTGTTTTGTATTTTATTAGAAATGGAGAATCCTTGAATCTCACTGAAGACGAAATTTGGCGTGCAAAGCATTTATATGATTCTGCTTTCCATCCTGATACTGGTGAGAAAATGATTTTAATTGGTCGAATGTCTGCTCAAGTTCCAATGAACATGACAATCACAGGATGTATGCTTGCATTTTATAAGTGAGATTTTATTTTATCATTTAGTTTCTGTTTGATCATCAAATTTTTTATTTTCCACATACGTACACATCATTAAGGTAGTAACATAAACTTTTTTGAACAAGGTATTCTCAAAAGTTATGGTATTTAGCCATTTTTGTGATATGATTTTTAGGGTTGAAGGGTTTTTATGATATGATTTTTATCCCTAGAAATAGTATCTTGTTAAGAGGCTGAATAATGTAATTTCTTGGAAAAAAGTGAAAAGTTTAAATTCTTAATAATATATTGTGTTTCAATGCTAATGAAAAATATGATGGATTGTTCTTGGACTATGTTGTATTCCTACCTTCTTGAGAAATTGATGCTAGTTTTGTAACTACCGTATCCGCGGATTTTACAATCCGCGGATTACTTGTCAAAAAAAGGGTTCTTTACAAGGTGCGGGCTATCGGCCAATGCGAGGTATCTGCCGAAACGTTTTCACCACAAGCCAATCTCAAAATTTATCTTACATTCTCGTTCGCGAGGAAAGCGATGCCCACATGATTTGAGCTAAGAGAAGATAACAACACAATTGCTTATTTCCCATTATAAAAGATCCGAGAAAAGGGAGATTTCTGTAAAATCGTAATAACAAAGCAAAATCTAAAATACTTAAAGATAACTCTATAACTTTCCTCATCTACGCCCATTAAATACATTTAACTAAAATTGTCAAAATAATCTTTTAATTAAACTTATGTAGAGAGATAGACAGTATAGATTATGTCCTTTTAAGGATAACAATTGGATTCAATTCTTAATTTAGAAGAGAAATTTGTCAAATGTATTTTGCTAAATACAGGAGAACAAATATCAGTATTTTTTTTAAACGACAGGCACTGAACTTTTGTTCTTCACCTAGAAAGATGCCGGAGGTATTACTCATTTAACGTTACTCAGTGGGCATCTGTGAACCTAAGCCACAGAGGCGAGCAACAATACACACGCCACACTGCCACAGATACTCGTTTTATAGGGTGGGCCACAGTCACGCATCACACAATGGAGAACACACAGAGAGAAACATCCATGCCTTGAGCGGGATTTGAACCTGCAACCATTGGCTTCACAGCCGTCAGGCACACTGATCACTCGGCCACCTGGCCGTTTATATCAGTATATTGTCCATGGAATAATCACTTCTCTCTTATGATATATCTCTTATCTCCATGGAATAATCACACAGTTTCTTATGATAGAAAGGATCATCTAATTGTAGTGAATCCCAAACAAATAAGGTGCACTTACTCTGGTTAAATAATCAGAAAAAGAATCAGAATACCAGAAACTGTAGTAAATGGTTTGTAAGTTTGCATGATAAATATTTAAAAAGCTTTCATAGCAACTAGATTAGGTAAAAATTACATGAACTTTACCAAAGCTTTTTTTACTACATTGTATTTTTAAGTTATAATGTGCAGTGCTTATAAATTAATTTTAAACCAAACACATTTCTTAAGTTTTATCATGAACGTTTATTTGCAAAAATATTGTTGGTGTATGCTTCTTAAGTGCTTAATATTAGTATTATACTATCTTGAAATTATCAAAATCCATTTTTAACTTATTTTGTATTCAGGATTGTTTGAAGCATTTAAATTACTTTCATGTGCTACATAAAACCTGTACCCTCTGATGCTTAGTGTCTTTTGAGGGCAATTTTATTAATGATAAATAAAATAAAAAATTCCAATGTGGGAATTTTTTTATTATTTCTCTGGTTCATTTTGAGCCTTTACATATCTAGTAAGTTAGAATTTTTTGAGAAAATTATTGTTGCTTATTAATGACTTGTCACATGTATGTGACTGCTTAGTAATATTAATATAATCATTATTTTGTTAAAAAACAATTTCTCCATACAATTTATTTAGGATGTGATACAAATGAATGTTTTGTTTTACCTAAGCTACAATAAAATTTTATAATTTTTTTTAATGTAAATTAGATAGTTTTTCTCTTATAGAAGTTTGTAAAGTATAAAATAAATATCTATAATGAAATTTTTAACTCTTTATAAATGCTGCAAATTTCATTAGTTTTGAAGCATAAATTTTTTTTTCTTACAGGACAGTTCCCCAAGTTGTGTTTTGGCAATGGATTAATCAGTCTTTTAATGCTGTTGTAAACTACACAAACCGTAGTGGCGACTCTCCAATCCCTGTAAAGTTAGTTTCCATTCATATATTTTACAAAATATGATTCACATTTACAAAATATACACTTTTTTTTTACAATAAGGTTTTGAATGCTATTTCTCTGTGTTTAAATTAAGAATTTTATAACTCATATAGCTAAAGACAAATTAATAAATTTTAATTGAAAAGTCTGAAAATTTTGCCATTTTACTTATTTTTAATTTAGATTTTTTTTTTAATTTCATTAATTACTTTAAATACCTAGCTGTATTCCCAACAAAAGCTTTTCTATCGAAATAAAAATTACATGAAAATGTAAGCTTTTTGTATTAATTTATTTTTTATAATTTAGGCAGTTAGGAACATCATATGTTTTAGC
Source organism: Parasteatoda tepidariorum (assembly GCF_982258835.1). Taxonomy (NCBI): domain Eukaryota; kingdom Metazoa; phylum Arthropoda; class Arachnida; order Araneae; family Theridiidae; genus Parasteatoda; species Parasteatoda tepidariorum. Next base: position 75,669,194 of record NC_141765.1, read on the forward strand.
AACGTCAGGCGCACTTATTACTGCTCTGGGACTTAATAGCATAGTAAAAGTAAGTAATTCCTTTCCTCAAAGATATAAATATTATTTTAATTTTATATTATAGTAATTAAGCAAGACAATTTTACACTAAACTTGTATGAGAATCAAGGAGTTAATGTTGAGTTAAGTGGCAAATTTTTTGAAAAAAAAAATTTATTTGTGCAATGAAACAGATCTTTGTTTTACGACCAATATCATTATGAAAGAATTGAGTGCTTGACTTGTGACTTTTAGTTTCAAAGTTTCTCTTAAGGTTTCTCTTCAAAGTTTCTCTTCAAAGCTTCTGTTGGCAACTTACAAGTCTTTCCACAATCAATTTATTCTCCTGTAAAATTTTGCTTTTGTCACTAAACATCTTTTTAATTTTAACTCCTTTATCTATGATTTATTTTCTGGGAGGGTTGACATGATTAAATCTTTTGATTTCTTTTTGAAAAATTCAACTATAAAAGGAAATCATTGATTTCAGTCAAAAATAATTTTTATTTAAAATAAATTAAAAATATATTCTTAAAGTTGTGATTTGTTTTCAAAGTTTTAATTAATATAGAAGATTTTATCTAAAGAATTAATGTATGTAAATTATATTAATGTTCAAAATAAAAATTGAAAAAGATCAATGAATAAAATTTAAACTTTTAAATCATAACTTTTCAATAGCTGTTTGTAATGTAATTTGCTGTTAAATGATAAACATATTTCAATTATACCAATTTAGTTGTATGTTTATTCAAATAATGAATGCTTTTAAAACTTAATAAGCATGTAGTTTGTGTATACAAATAAAGATACTAGTAGATAAATAATGAAAGACTAGACTAGTTCCAAGAGTAATTTAGAATAATAGGTTTTTATTTTTGTTTCCTGATATATTTTGATTTATTCTTCATTTGATGTCTGATAAATTGGGCCTTTGTATTTACTAATTCATAAAAGTTTTGCTTTTTAATGAAAACAATTATGAGTTTTATTTTTCAGTTATTAGTTTGTAATAATCAGGGGTTTGTTTAAACGAAATCTGGGTCTGTTAACGAGCCCTTCACAAAATATTTTTTCATCAAAACAGACCCTTCTCAAAATATTTTATCTTACATTCAGACCATTTTCAAATTTGTTTATCTTCATAATTACCGTTTTTTAAATCAAATTAATTTTTCCGGGATAGAAAAAAAGACTGACGGATCTAAAAGAACCGCAAGCTTTTAATGCAATCTTCGCCTGCGCCCTTATTTCCAGCTTTCCTCATCTGTTATCCTTTCCTCCCCACTGTTTCCCCTCCTCTGCTGTTCTTTCTTCTCTTCCAAATCACGTGGAAGCTGATGACGTTAGTGATCATTGCTCTGACTTAGCGTGTAGCATGAGAACAGAACAGAATGCAAATAGGCAGTTCTGGTCAAGCCATGTTTGAATTATTTCTTTGATTTCGCAAATTTATCTATCTTGCTATTATCTTATTTTATTTATATTTTGTAGCTTAACCCCTTAAAAATCAAATATAAAATTTATTAATTCCAAATGCAGTATTTTCAAAAATTGTTTCTACTTCTACAAGCTTCATATGTGGACAGTCAACAAAAAAAGGACCACCCTGAATAATCTTCACATTCCAGGACTCTATCTTAATGGTTTGAGGGGGTGACCTCAAATATGCTAATTAATAAGTACAGACAATGTTTTAAGTTGCAAAGTCAGACACAAAAATGTACTTCCTCTGAATGAACATACCTTTTTTTCGTTGATGAATTCGGATTTCTGACCCCCAAAGAACAAAGGTTAGCCACTATCTGGAATATAATCCAAATAGTTTGGTTAGGAAAGCGTTTTAAATCTTGGACCCCTTAATATTAATTTTACTTTTTGAGTACTTCACAATATCTCGAAAACTTTTCAGGCGGGTTGAAACATTTTTGCTCATAATTCTAAAATTCGTTTCTCTAAAGATAATTCCAAACAGAAAAAAGCAAACACTTATTAAATATTTATTATTTTATTCAATGGCAAAAAATATTTAATTATAAGTTATAAAATTTTTTTCTTCATTTTAAAGAATATAATTTTACATTGCAAAATACAGTAGAGAATCAATTATCCGTAATGTTTGGGACCATCGCTATCCCGGATGTCTGAATTTCCCGGTTTTCTGGATCGACCAAACAGTGTCGTTAATCGATGTTTTATCGAACCCGAATTACAAGGAAAAAGTGTAATGCATAAAGTAAGAGAAAAACGAAAAGCACTCCTAAAATTAGGAATGGTAGAAAAATAACATTTAAAAGAATGAAAAAAATTGCAAGTTTAGACAAGAAAAACAAGTTTAAAAAATACAAAATTTTCATATTTATTTTTTGAAAATAATTACAATTCCTAAATTAACCAATATAAACAAAACAAATGATTAAATAACGCAATACATTTCATACCTAATTATACAGGGGGGGGGGCGATAAAATAAAAGGAAAACTTATTAATCTAAATAAAAATAACACTTGAAAATATCGAACCGGAAATGATATTTAAAAAAGACACTAGCATAAATATTAAAACCCGGAACAAGGCAAGATTAAAAAGATCAATGGAATTTAAAAAAAAAATACCTAATTATAAAATTTATGAATAAAAAGAATTGATTTATTGAGTACGAAATTTATCTTGAGAAGAAAAAAAATCAAACGTTGTGGAATCAGAAAAACAAAACTGCAATATGCTTCATAAAATAATCGTATGTTTAAATTAATAAACAATTCTCTTTATTTTTTTTTTTATAAAACACGATTTTTATTTAAAGCAGATGTGATTCCATATTAAGAAAAACTTGCAAATGATACTGCAGTTCCAAAAAATCAGAATTTATTCAAAAGAAAAAGATTTTATTTTTATTAATCGATGACAAATAGATAAATATATTTTACTCTTTCATCTTCTGTTCACTGATATGCATGTGCAATGCATTTTCCCCACCCCCTCGTAAATCAAAGAGAAAACGAAATCAGCATGCCACTCCTTTGAGTTTGAATCACGGCCTAAAGGAGAAAATAAAACATTCGTCCCTTCCCTGCCTCCTCTCGATCTTCAAGGTCACAGAAGAAATTATGTATCTCTGGGTAAACGGGGAAAAAAATTTCCCCTTCCTCATATTTTCCTCTACTCAACTTCAAGGATGAGTCCAATTTCCGCTTTTTTTTTCATAATCGTTCTATTTTAAAATGAGGAGGAAACCAAGCAAAATTTCCCCCGGTTTTCTGGTTTCCTGGTTATCTGGATACAGGATAAATAATTCTCTACTGTACAAAATTTGAGGATGTTTCAAGGAAATTCATCTGAGTTTTCACTAGATATTTCTACATACTTATAAAACTTTGTCACAAATGTCATCCAATACAAACAAGTTGGGAATTTCAAGGTGTAGAATTTGGTAGTTGGAGCATCAAGCCCCCTTTTTCCTTTAACCACCATGTGTTTCGGAAAAACTTTTGTACCTCTACAACATGAACATCAAATAAGAACATTCTTATTTGATATTTCTTCTTCTAAGAGATTTAAATAGTGAGCAGAATACCCATATGACACCTTCAGATTTTTCTTGTGTCTTTACCATTTTATTTTCATTGTGTCCGTGCACATAGCAGAGACTTTGATCCCAAGAATTTGGTTGCAATGCTGTATTGCTTCAATTACAACCTGGGCACAATATTCTGTAGTCTTTTCATCATTTCCACAATTTCCTACATTTAAAAAAAGGAAGTTTGACCTGTATGTATGCATGTGGCAGTCACAGGGTCATTCTTAACATTTGTCCAACCATCCAATAATAAAGTTCAAAGCAAGCAAAATTTCTACCAGAATGTTTTTTGCACTTATTTAAATGATTTCTTATTTTTTCAATTTTTGCACTTATTTCTGTGCATTAAAAATGTGAGTTTCTGTAAATTAAGTTACACTAGTTGTTTATAATCGCTATATTAATTGCTTGCGTTATTCAAAATACAGAATTGTTAACTAATATTTTAGCAGCAAAATAGGATGTATACTAATGTTTCTGAAAATACTTCTGATACACCTCTTTTTTTTGCAGAGTGCTCCTCCACTGATTGGTCGCTTTGTGCCATTTTGTGCAGTAGCAGCTGCAAATTGTGTTAACATTCCCATGATGCGTCTTAAGTAAATTTTCCCATTTATGTATTCACCTTTTTAAATATTGATTGAGAATGTTTAATTTGTTATTTCAGCTTATGTTGTTATATATTTGGGAGCTATAATAATTTGTTAATTTTTTTGTAAATTAAACCAGTTTTTCATTCATATATTTTAAATACAGGGTAATTTGAAATGAATATAGCGATTAAAAACAGCTGTAACTATTTAATGGAAAATAATTTATTGATAAGATTAGCATAGAATGTTGATGAATCTTCAAAATTTCTTTACGTAAGGTGCAATGAAGCGGAACCCTGCTCATGCACATCACAACCAATGCTTTCTGAAAGTGAAAAATTCATTTTTTTGATCCACTCTAATACATATATAAAAATATTCATGATAAATATATGAAGATGTGTTGAAGCTCTGGGACGCCTGGTGGCACTTCGCGCTCCTCTGCCTCAGGTCCTGGGTTTGATCCTCAGGCCGGGCAAGGTTGACTCAGCCTTTCATCTCTTCAGTGGGTCAATAAATGAGTACCAAGCATGCTTGGGAACTAAATACTGGCGGTTCCGCTTTCGGCTGACCACCTAACCAGAACATCTGCTCCTGTACTCCAGAGCCCAAGGGCAAGAAAACTGAGATGGCACAGTAGGGCTTGGCCCTCCATTGGGCTGTCGCGCCACTGAGTTTAGTTTTTAGTTGAAGCTCTTGTAAAATAGAAAAATATATCCATCTACAACTGTCAACGAAAACCTCCTCCCAATTAGAGAGAGATGGAAGATATGCATCACTAGTTACATAACACATTTCCCATGTTTTTATCAGAAATGCCGAACTACTCCACTTTCTGCAAAAAATTTTATAAAGTGATAGAGAATAAAATACTAAAACTTATGCTTTACAATCACTTTAAAAGGTTTCCTTGTAATTATTTGTACTAAAGGAAGTTTTATGCAAGCAGAGTTATTTATATGTAAGGAGTACAGAACAACTTCAAATCAAGTTTATTAAAGCAGGGCTCCCACTGCCTTAAAAAATTGTTTTGAAAAGCCTGAAATTTAAATATTGTTCTTGGGGCCCCTACTAAGTTTACTAACAATTTTAGTATAATTAAATTATAATAATAATTCAAGTGAAATTAAAAAAAAATCTTGAAGGTAAAAAATCATTATATCATAATAGTAATTACTATCGCTTTTTCTCTACTTACTTTAAATCTAATACCTTCCTTAATTTTTTCTTTCATGTTTGAGCTATGAACTAGAACTTATGGTCAATATTTAATGGTATTTTTTTAACATAAAAATTAAAAAAAACTGTTTATGTGCTTTGTAACCTTATACCTTGTAAATTAGAAACTCTTTTATAGCTACATTTATTATTTCAACATGTTTTTGTGTAACTCCTTAACTTAAAAGGGGGAGATAACTTGGGCTAAGATTACAAAAAGTGAGATAATTGTTAAGTTAAGGGGTTAATATTTTAGAAATAAAATCGTGTTAAAATGCCCCTGTTAATAGATTTACATTCTTTTTGTGCAACAAAATTTTAAATATTGAATAGGTGTTTTCTTGTGTAATTTTAGCTCTAATTACTTTTTACTACATCTTTGTGATAAGTAAATGTTTTTATTTGTTCATTTTTTGAAGAAAAAAGAAACTGAAAGTGCAGATGTTGCTGTTTGCTTTAGTTATTTGTGTTTGTTACTAAAAATATGCATTAAAATGTAAAAATAAATGTATTAGTTTAGCTGGTCACAGAAAATTATGATTTTTTTTCTAAATTTTTAAGCCTAAGGAAATTCTTCTCTGTCATAAAAAGTATATCAATTTATCTATTTTTTTTTCTTTTAATCTTCTAGATTTGTTCTCTATTTGTTTACAAACTGTAAAAGTTTACAAACTACTAATTTACAAAATGATTCTGTTATTTACTTTTAACTGTTTATATACATTTATCACTTTATTTTCAGCTTTAATTTTAATAGAATATTTTAAAATAAAAATATTTGGAAAATGTTAAGTTAGAAAATTTTCCATTTTTTTTTAATAAGCAATAAAGAAACATTTTTGCACTAAAACACACATCCTATAAAGTAAGCTAGTAATATTGATGCAAATGGGGTTTTTTTTAAAATTTTTTATAAAGAAGTTATTTTTAATCTTTTAAAGATGTGCTTGTATTAAAATTTATCAATTTAGATTTAAGCTGTTCATAGTTATAATATTTTAAATTTATTTGAAAAGGAAACTTTAAGAAATTGAACTTTTAAAATTTTTTTAAGAGTTTGATGTGCTCTTTAATTCTCAACAGTTTCAAAATTAATCGTTTTGCATTTTTAATGACAAAATTCTTTAAAAAGTATACTTTTGCAAAAAAAATCTGAAAATTTATTTTTTATAAAACTTTAAATAGTACATTAATTTCTGGTAGGTAGGTCACGGCCTATATGTGTTTAAAAGTTTTGCTGTCGCGATGTGCGGCCTATATGAAGAATTCATTTATCCCAAGCATACGTGATCATTTTTCGATCACAAATTTATTCAAAAACAGATGTTTACCGATAATTTTCCGAAGTTGCGAACCTATTTCGTAATGTTTGCTCTCAAACCGTTTTTCTTTCTTATTTTTTTTTCATTAAAATATAGTTTGATTAAAGAAGCTTTTGATTGACGAAAAACTGCATGACGTCATCTACAAATGATGTTACAACTTCGGATTTGTAACTTAAGAATAATTAAACTTAGTAAGCTTTATTTTCAAATTGTTACGAAACTAGAACTTAAACTCTTTTTGTTCTATGCATCGATCCAATTTCAGTAGATACTTTTAGTTGTACTTCCTTTTTATTTATTTTTCAATGTTGATTAAAAATTTCTGCCCCTTTTGTGAACCAATGCACTCAATATATATAAGATATAGCAATTAAAAAAAAATGCTCCTGCCTTAAATAAACACACCTAGGTAAAAGAAATCACTGGAATTTTAAATTGACGCTAATCTGCCGTTTGACTGATGTAAGAACTATCAAATTGTGCCAGAAAAAAAGATTAAATTCAAAAGAAAGAAATTTTTTTTTTAAAAATGATTACATTTGAAAGAATGAAGAAAAATCTAAAAGTAGAAATAAAAAAAAAACAATATTCTTCAAAACAAATCCCACTATTGAGTTCATAGAAAATACCAAAAATAAAATGGAACAAGACTTCAAACTATTAATATATTTCAATTGGAACATATGCTTCTCTCTAAGAAACTAAATTCATTCGCTAACAAAATTCATAACTTATTTTATTTTTTCTTGAAAGTAAGTATTCTTTTTCTTTAATATTTTACATTGTCTTTTCTTTTACTCAATTTCAGTGAAGAAAAATTTAGTAGCGTTTACTTCAGCATTTTCTATATAATCTCAAAATAAAAAATAAACCTTTTAAATACCGTAATTTTGTCGAAATATGCCATGGCGTTATTGATTTAAAACTTGAAAATTTAGTAGAAAGGCGTATCTAACAGGGCGGCCCATATAGTAAAATTTTTTTTCTTCGTTAAAAAAATTTTGCTTTTTTTAAAAGGTATCTTTTTTAATCACACCCTGTAGTAGGACTGGGCTATAAATCGATGTATCGCGACATATCGATTTAACGCATATATCAGCAAGCAGATACAACAACTTCCGTTTCAGGCGATGCATCAGAAATCTGATTTCAGCCGTAGACTAAAGACGACGAGCGCAAAACAATGTATCGATATAAGACGCGCAAGGATCTTCTTGCAACTCATACTGACTTGCACTGTGGAAGACTATGTTCGTTTCGTTATGTTGAAATGGCCTTGATTGATGAGTGGTAGAATCAGAACCATAGTTTTGAGAATATATATTGTGACCTCGCATGTTTGTTTTTGCGCCTCATAGTTTTTTTCTTTTTCTTTGTCGCGACTTGATATCGTTTCTTGTAGATTATTTTCAGTGGGACTGACTTTGTGATCGCCGTCGTTACCTTGTTCTGAACGTAATCTATTATTGAAAAGAATACACAAAGAAGTGTTTCTTAATTAATCAGGTAAATTTTTTTTAAAGCAAATTTTTTTATTTTTTTTTTAAATGTGAAAATTAATTTTGATATTATATGTTTAAGTAATTTTTTACGTTATTGAATTTATTACAATCGGAAATCTAATTTAAGGTGCCCATACAGAATGAAATTACAAAGTAATTAAATTTGTTAGGCTATTTTTTACTTTATTTTAATTCATTAAAAACTTTTTGGATAAAACTTCTAATAATTTAATGGGTTTTTTATTACAGACCGTAGCGTTTGTAAAAAGTACTTAAAGGTGCTTTTTTGGGGATTTCGTTTTTAAAAGCTTTTAAAGGTGCATTTTTCAGCTGGCGTTTTTAAAAAGTGCTTTTTTTCCCGAATAATTTTTTTTTCTCCCTTCATTGATATCTGGTGGATCCTATGCATTTCACGAAAAATGGGGCGTTTGCCACGTAATCATTCACGCGGACTTCATGTCGTACCCACGTTATGACTTGCGCTTTCATGAACACTTGAAACCGAAACCCTAGTGCTCCAATTCGGATGGAGAATATCAGATCCTTATGAAATGTTGTTCTTTTTAATTTATTTTAATTTTATTATTGTTTATTTTATTTTACTTCTAACACTTTTCTGACGTAGGGGGTACGGGTACTTTTGTTCTGAGTTCAGGGTCAAGTTGAATTCAGTCGATGATGTGGGAAAGTAATGATTGTTTCGATTTACGTCCGTTTCTTTTTGGGGGTTTTTTAACGCTAAAACTGTTTATAAAAAGTTTTTGTTTTTCAATGATATCACTGATTGAATAGGAATTTTTTGAGTGCTTGAAAATTTTTGTAAAGTGCTTGAAAAGTTTTTAAAAAGTGCTTATTTTTGATTCAAAGATTTGGCTACGCACCCTGGCAGATTTTAAAGTTATAAATCTTAAGTTGTTTTTATTTTTTTAAATAAAATTATAACAAAACTTATTTTTCCTCTTTTGGATTTAGACGTAAGCCAATCAACTTTGTTTATTCAGAAAAATTAGTAAGGTTTGAGACTTCTTTTTTTTTAAATTTTTTTAATAATTTAGCACTTTGTTTATTAAAGAGTATAATCGTGTTTTTTAATTTTCTTTCAATATTGTCAGTTGACTGACAATATTGAAATATGTAACTGACAATATTGAAAGAAAATTAAAAAACACGATTATACTCTTTAATAAACAAAGTGCTAAATTATTAAAAAAAAAAAAAAAAAAGAAGTCTCAATATTATCGAATATCATAATTCTTTTGTTTTTATTTTTAAGAAATTAAACATTACCGTATTTTTCGGCACATCGATAAAAATGAAATTTTTAAAAAAAAAGTTATAGTAAGCGCCACAATGATGTTAAACCGCGCATATCAGCATCCTTTTAGAAGAGACCTTTAAATTACCATTTAGAATATCTGCATAATAAAAAATAAAATTTTTTTTATGCATTTCATAAAGTAAAGTTTTAATTTCTAAATTATAATAAAAAATTTCTTTTTCAGCAAAAAAAAAAAAAAACCAACAAAAAAAGTTCTCTTTCAGCAAAAAAAGCAAACAACAGAACAATATAAAATAAAGTTGTTCTTACCAGTTGGCACTGCGCCAAAAAGCAGAAGAACAGCAAAAAAATATTTATGTGTTCAGTAGCTGAATTAACGCTGAACTGATTACAGAAATCCGTAAAACAATGTAATAAGAAAAATAAAATAAAAATATATTAAAAGAAAGATTTTAAAATAAAAAGATTTTAAAATTTATTAACGTTACAATTTGAGGAAAAGCTAATACATAGTAACGAAACAGCTAATAATAACGAAATAACTAATAATAACAATAAGAAATAACTAAACAGGTCCCAAAAAAATTCTGAAGGAATGGGCGAAGGGGAAATAAGGTTTCACTTTCACAATCTTTGTGGGTGTAATTTTAGTGGGTAGAATGTCCTCTCCTTCAATGGAAATAACCCAATGTGACTCAACTTAAAAAGAGAAGAAAATGTTTAAAAGAGGGTGTACCAGGGCCGTAACTACGCCGGGGCACCGACCCGGGGCCCCGATGGTCAAGGGGGCCCCATATGAAAAGACCACATCATGTTTTTTTCAAAATGGAGCACTCTAATTATATGTAGGAAAGAAATTGTGTTCAGATAGAGTTGATGAAAATTTTCTTTTTTGTATTTGCTTACCTACTATAACATAAAGGGAAGGGTCAAAAACTGTAAAACACCTGTTCGAAAATTATTTCCCTTTCTCAAAAGAACAAACACGCTTTGCAGAGAAGGGAAAAGGCCACAGCTGCATGTAGTTGATTGCGTCAGACCCAGTGGCGTGCCCCTCTAAAATTTAAGTGATGGGGCAAACGATGCGTTTCACCCCTCCTGAAATTTAGACACAAAAATAAAGTCAAGTAAAATCAGTAATTAAAAAAATTTTTTTTTTTTTTCAATTTTGAAGCTATTTTTGAAATAGAAAACTTTATATTCCTCTAACATTTATGTGCTTTGCCTCTTCTGATATTTAATTACTCGCCAAGACGAAGTCTATTAAAATAGGTAATTTTAGAGGGGAAAAAAAGCTATTCTTTCTCAGCTTTGAAGATATACATCAAGTAGGAAACTATTCTGTTTTGGGCGATTAATATGTTTTTTGACTTTTGGAAAAGTAAAATGAAAGTAGAAAAAATATTTTATTTTCAATTTTCACTTTATTTTCTTCCGAAATAGTAATGAGGGGGCGAACATAGTGTTTCGCCCCTTCTGAAATTTCAAAGTGCTCAAAAATAATAAAAATTGATAACTAAAAAAAATGTCATCTTTGAATCTATTTTCCAAATAGAAAGCTTTATTTTTTTCTGAAATGAAAGTGAGGGGCTGAAAAATTTGCTTTTCATCTTTTATAATTTAGACATTAATAGAATAAAATCAAGTAAAGTTGGAAATTTTACAAGAAAAGAATTGTCTTGTTTCATAACTTCGATGATATTTTCCAAATAGAAAACCTCATTTTCCTCTTAAATTATGGTAAGGGGATAGAAAACTTATTTTCTTTTGATATAAAGTAAGGGGGGCTAAAAAAAAATTGTATCTTCTGAAATTGAGACATTTGAAATAATATAGTCCAGTAAATTTTTTTTTTTAAAGAACTTTGAAGCTATTTTCCAAAAAGAAAATTTTGTTTTCCTCTTAAATTAAAGTGAGGGGGTGAAGAATATACTTCACCCCTTCTGAATTTCAGACATTCGCAGGAATAAAGTCGAGTAAAATTTATATTTAACTCTTATTTTCGACTTTAAAGCTATTTTCCAAATCAAAACTTTATTTTTATCTGAAATTTAATTGAGATGGAAGATAATGCTTGCTTCCCCTTCTGAAAATTTGACATTCGCTACAATAAAGTAAAATAGAATTGAGAATTTCAGAAAAACAAACTACTTTTTTTCCCACTTTACTAGCTATTTTCCAAATTGAAATAGAAATCCCCCCCCAAGAAAATACTACGGTTTTGTTTCAATTTTTTTTTACATATTACAACTCTTAATTTGTTAAAAAAAATTAAAACTAAAACACGAAAAGAGAAGAGGAGCACATCATAAAAAAACATAACAAGAGTTTAGAAAACTAAAATAAGTACCACTGTTTTGCATCCTACACTGAGACTAATAGATATATTTGAAAGCAGTTGACCCACAGTTATTTGACTCCTCAAGAGATAACCATCTCCTTTTACACCATGGGAAAAAGACCTTTTCCTTCTTTAAATTACCTTAATCATTTTTATGACCCTGGGTTCTTTTGTGCTTTTATAAAATGTCCTATATTTACAGTACCATCTATATGTCCCTCAAGTTGTCTTAAACTAGCAATTATCTAGATGTTCTAGGAAAACAGATGTAAGCTTTTATAGTCCATCCAAGGGGATGATTCTTGTTGACATATACTTAGGTCATTTTGTCAAGAGATTTTTTCTGAGACAAACTTAAAACTTTGCTGTTAAATTCCAGTTGGACCTGTCCATATTGGAGTAAGGCAACTTTGTTTTTATCAATCGATGTATATAGAGAAAAAATATCTGTATATTTTTTCAATTAGGACTTTTTGAAATGTGGATATATGTGCCTATAGAAAAAAAAGTCTATAATTTCCTTCAGTTTCCATAACGCAATCAAAAACTTTTAGATTTGAAACTGAAAAATAATTTTCATTTTTATAATGGTTTTGTCTTGAAAAGACATTCCTAACGGTATAGTAACCGAATTCAACAGGTTTATAAAATTGGTATTTTATGATCAACATCATATTTAGAGGAAACAGATTCGATTTTCTAACCCCCGTAATATAGGAGGTAGCTGTAATCTGGGAAATATTTTTTCAATAGTTGGGTCGGTCAGCTATCCAAAGTTTGGACCGCCAAATGCTTTATATTTTTTTCTTCTTTTTTTTTGTATTTCACTACAGATTGAGAGCTTTTTAAGGGAATTGAAAAATTTTTGCACACGATTATAAAATTCGTATATCTAAAGATAATTCCATGCAAAAAATAAATTTTAGTAAATATTTATCATTTTTTATTTCATAATAGTTTGATGTTGTTGATCATTTACGTCGCACTAGTGCTGTACAATAGACTATTGGCGACGGTCTGGGAAACATCCCTTGAGGTTTGATCCTCTGCAGAGGGGATGGCACCCCCGCTTCAGTAGCCCGGCGACTAGCACGCGAAGTCGAGCACTGTATGGTAGAGCAGTTTAACGAGGACCAATACCGCACACCTTCGGTCCCTACGCAGACTGATCCAAGTGGTCACCCACCAGCACACTGACCGCAACCAGAGATGCTTAACTTCGGTGATCTGCTGGGAACCATGTCTTAACGATCAGTTCACTTTCGGACAATAATAGTTTGAAAACTTTTGAATCGTAAGACATATAGTTTTTTTTTTGTATCATTTTAAAGTATCTAATTCCAGATGGAAAATACAAAATTTGAGCGTAATTGGCTGATTAGTTCTTTAGAAATCGAGTTTTATAAGTACGACTTTTTTGAAATTTAATTTCTCAAGATTAAGCGATTTCGCTGAAATTTTGTATTTTGCCATGTGGAATGTTTTGTAATCCAATTTATATGCGAACAAATAACTTGTTTTCATAAACATATTCGCTAACATAATACGTAAATAGCTAAAATGACGGTTAGGGATGGAGTACTGAAAGTTTTTGAAAGGGCCTACGCCAAGAATGTTTGCCCCAGGGCCCCGAGGGGTGAAGTTACGGCACTGGGGTGTACCCCACCTTCTCCACGTGTCATTTCTACTGGAGCTGTTTGGGAGGAATTAATCCGTTATATTTTAAAGGGGTTGGGGAAAAGAAAAGGGTATGGGATCCTTAATTCAGCACTTAATCTGATCTACTTTTTTTTTTAAAGAAATTTATATTGATAAGACAAAAAAAAAATCAGCTATATTCTTTTTATTTGGAATTTTATTCTGTTGAAGAAACTTACTTTATTTTATCTTTTAAAAATAAAAAAGAAGCTTGAAAAAAAATAATAAATCTGTGTCAAAGGAAACATCTATTTCTTAAGCAGTTTAAAATAAATTGAGAATTATAAACACCCGCATTTCCAATGAACAAAATAAAGAAATGCAAGTTGGAAAAAACAGATCAATCAATCTTGACAGCTGGGCTTGTGCTTTACTGATTTGCCCCCCCCCATTTCCCTCCTCTGTTTGACCATAAATTAGCCACACCCAGTAGACATTGTAACTACCATGTGGACAACAAAATGAATTCTATCCCTTTTGCGGTTTTTTATTTGATTCATAAATTTTTTTATTTTGCCGCTTTTTATTAGTTATTAACTGCTAATTAGTTTTTTTTCTTGTTAATAGTTGTTTGCTTGTTTTTTTATTTTTTATCTTTATTAGTTTTTAGCTTGTTTTTTGCTTGTTCTTAGCATTAATTGTTAATTTTTTTTTTTTTTTTTTTGTAGTTTCTTGTTAGCTTTTTTTTTCATGCGAGATTAGCCTCTTTTGTTAAAACAAAATGTTATCTAAAAGGAAAAACGTGAACTATGATCTTGCTCCAGAGAAGAAACGATTATTTCTTCTTCATAGGATTCGGATTATTTCTTCTTGATTATATTATATAGATTATTATTTTGATTAAGTAAAATTTCTCTTAAGATGAGCCAGTTTTAAATTCACCCCATCATAATCTACGATCGAAACTTGACTAAACTTATTGGTTTTTCTGAAATTAGCAATGGATATTTGGAGGCCATATTGGAATTTCCGAAAGATATCTGAAGTTCGGCATTTCGTCAGTCCCGTGAGTGTCGGATTTAGAGTCCTCTTACTTCCTTTTCTGTTCGCTCAAATTACAATTGCCGATGTTCTACAACAGATCGCGATACCGGCGAATATTTCGTCGACTTCGTTATTAATTTTTTTTAATAGTCTTTCTCTCAGAAAATTATTTAATCTTAAATAACTTTCCTTGAAAAATTTTTTTGCTACTAAAAAATATTTCGTCGGAAGCGCCGCTGCATCGGAAGCACCGCATGTAGGAAAAAAAACAAATTTTTTTCCCATAGCGCCGCAGCGCTTCCGCGGAAAAATACGGGGCTTTGTTTTTTCGTTCAAAATTCGGTAATTATTTAATTTGACTTAATTATTTATGTGAGATAATAATGATAAAAAATAGTGTTGTTTTAAAAGTGTTTTTTTAAAAAAAATTTATTTAGCACTTTGTTTTAAGCATACAAATAATTTTTAACCAACTTATTTTTTAAATTTTCTTTCTATATTGTTAGGTAAATATATTGATAAATTTCAATTTTATTTATTTTTTTATTATTTATTTTTAAACGAAAAAATCTTTCATTATTTGCACAATCATTTTTAGAAAATATAACATTAATATCATTCTTAAGCAAAACATATATATCTTCAAATTCACAAATTAATTTAAATCAATCTGAGTATGAAGTTTCGATAGAAATCCGACTTTCTGTGCCTCACAAGTAAATGAAGTTCAAAAATACTATATCGCGATGCAAAACTGACGATGTATCACGATATAAAATTTCTTATATCGCCCAGTCCTACCCTGTAGATACGTTTTGGTTAGTCTTCAATGCTCTTTTTCTTGCATTAAATGCTCTATCTCTTACGTTATTGGCTCTTAGTTAAGATGAATGAATTAAAATTATATCTGAATTATTAATATGTTTGAACTGAAAAGTAGACTACAATATGAGTCACAAGACTTAGGCTTATTTTGCAGAGTGCCATTATATCTATTTATACACTACCCATACAATAATGGAAGAGACACTTTCAGTTTTTTAAATTTCTCCCTAAATAATAACAGGATTGTTTTGAAACTTTAAAGTTGTTTAGAGCGTGTGCTTTTTCTTATTTAACTGTAAGGTTTAAAGGTTGAGGGACTGACTTCCGCGGAAAAATACGGTGCTTTGTTTTTTCGTTCAAAATTCGGTAATTATTTAATTTGACTTAATTATTTATGTGAGATAATAATGATAAAAAATAGTGTTGTTTTAAAAGTGTTTTTTTAAAAAAAATTTATTTAGTACTTTGTTTTAAGCATACAAATAATTTTTAACCAACTTATTTTTTAAATTTTCTTTCTATATTGTTAGGTAAATATATTGATAAATTTCAATTTTATTTATTTTTTTATTATTTATTTTTAAACGAAAAAATCTTTCATTATTTGCACAATCATTTTTAGAAAATATAACATTAATATCATTCTTAAGCAAAACATATATATCTTCAAATTCACAAATTAATTTAAATCAATCTGAGTATGAAGTTTCGATAGAAATCCGACTTTCTGTGCCTCACAAGTAAATGAAGTACAAAAATACTATATCGCGATGCAAAACTGACGATGTATCACGATATAAAATTTCTTATATCGCCCAGTCCTACCCTGTAGATACGTTTTGGTTAGTCTTCAATGCTCTTTTTCTTGCATTAAATGCTCTATCTCTTACGTTATTGGCTCTTAGTTAAGATGAATGAATTAAAATTATATCTGAATTATTAATATGTTTGAACTGAAAAGTAGACTACAATATGAGTCACAAGACTTAGGCTTATTTTGCAGAGTGCCATTATATCTATTTATACACTACCCATACAATAATGGAAGAGACACTTTCAGTTTTTTAAATTTCTCCCTAAATAATAACAGGATTGTTTTGAAACTTTAAAGTTGTTTAGAGCGTGTGCTTTTTCTTATTTAACTGTAAGGTTTAAAGGTTGAGGGACTGACTTCCGTGGAAAAATACGGTGCTTTGTTTTTTCGTTCAAAATTCGGTAATTATTTAATTTGACTTAATTATTTATGTGAGATAATAATGATAAAAAATAGTGTTGTTTTAAAAGTGTTTTTTTTTAAAAAATTTATTTAGCACTTTGTTTTAAGCATACAAATAATTTTTAACCAACTTATTTTTTAAATTTTCTTTCTATATTGTTAGGTAAATATATTGATAAATTTCAATTTTATTTATTTTTTTATTATTTATTTTTAAACGAAAAAATCTTTCATTATTTGCACAATCATTTTTAGAAAATATAACATTAATATCATTCTTAAGCAAAACATATATATCTTCAAATTCACAAATTAATTTAAATCAATCTGAGTATGAAGTTTCGATAGAAATCCGACTTTCTGTGCCTCACAAGTAAATGAAGTTCAAAAGTACTATATCGCGATGCAAAACTGACGATGTATCACGATATAAAATTTCTTATATCGCCCAGTCCTACCCTATAGATACGTTTTGGTTAGTCTTCAATGCTCTTTTTCTTGCATTAAATGCTCTATCTCTTACGTTATTGGCTCTTAGTTAAGATGAATGAATTAAAATTATATCTGAATTATTAATATGTTTGAACTGAAAAGTAGACTACAATATGAGTCACAAGACTTAGGCTTATTTTGCAGAGTGCCATTATATCTATTTATACACTACCCATACAATAATGGAAGAGACACTTTCAGTTTTTTAAATTTCTCCCTAAATAATAACAGGATTGTTTTGAAACTTTAAAGTTGTTTAGAGCGTGTGCTTTTTCTTATTTAACTGTAAGGTTTAAAGGTTTGAGGGACTGACAATAAATCATGGAAGAAGTCAAGTAATTTTAAACACCATATGCCAGAAATTTAAGTAAAAAACTTGTAACTTGTATTAATTATTTTGGTTGTTAATTGCAATAACTACATAAAATTTCGAAAGCCTAGCTTAAACATTTATGGAGATATGAACATTTTTATCAAAAACTATTTTTTCTTCTTGTTTTACATTTTTTTCACTATAACTTTCAAAAATATTCATTAAAATTAAACGAAATTTTTCTACTTGTGTTAAAAAGTGTCATTGGCAGTAATATTTGTTACAAAAAAGTTTTTTTTTAACAAGAATAAATGACTTGTGTTTAAGCAAAATAATTAGGAATGCTATAAATAAAATTAAAAAAATCTACTTAACCAAAGGCAAGAACTGGGCACATGAATAAATAATAATGACTAACTGATGTTATTATTTGTTAATGTACTTTATATTACATTTAAAAAACAAGAATTGCAGACAAATTGTTCCACAAATTTGAGTTCAAAAAATAAGAAATCTTATGTTAAAACTCTAAGTTAAAGCTAACAGTTATTAAATTATCAAGCATATTTTATTTATTCATTTTTTTTAACACAGTCAGTTTTATAATGCAGAAATTGAAATACAAACAAAAGTAAACATTTCATTTTCTTTAACTTTTAAAACCAAAGATAAATTTTGTTTGTGTTCTTATTTAAGCACATTATTCTTAACCTAGCATTGCAATCAGATACAGAAAGTATTTCTAGAAATATACTTTGAGCTGTATAATATTTTAAAATTTCTGGAACATTTTTAATTCATAAGATAATACTATTATTTTACTAATACTCACTTTAAAGAATTAGTACCTGCCATTATTGATGCATCAAAAATATTTAAAACCTACAATAATACTTATTGACAGAATTACAATATTTTTTATGACTCAAAAATAAGTTTGACACCACAATTTTAAAGACTCTCAGGAAAATGTAATGCATGTATGCACAAACATAGGATGTTGAGGTCACTTGTTGCACATTAGCAGAAAAAGCTTACAAGAAAGTGGTAGAAATGTTTTTGAAATATTTAAAAATAGTACCTTTTTTGAAATATTTCTAAAGGGATGTCACAGAAATCTTTGTAGGAACTTTTTTGTAACATTTTAATTGGATTTCTTTATTACAATCCAGAAACAGAATGATAGTTTCACCAATTTGAGTTTGAAACTAAGAAATATTATGTTACAATTCTGAGTTAAATCTAATATTAGTTTAAACTATTAAACATGCAAAAAAAATTAGAATATTTTTTATATTCCAGAAATATGTTTGTTATCACTAGAAGAATTTTGTTACTTTTCTTCTGAATTGTTACGTCTTTGCAATGTCACTGTGATTTTATGTGCTGCACGGGTATGTGTTTGCTTACAAAATGGGATTATACTTAAAATAATATAAAAACATAAGTGATATAAGAGTGTTTTTACAATGGAAAACGAAAAACTCTTAATATTTTATCGAAATTCTTTGAGTGAAGGGACAGTAATAATTTTATTCCATGCAATTACAATTTAAAACTGTCACAAAATTTTTATTTTTAAAATTCAAGTTATTTTTATTTCTAAAGTTTTTTTCCTTGCTATTCATTGTTCTGTGTACTGAAATGTATGGTCTTAATGTAAAAATTATCAACATTAAGATAATTATGAGATGAACTTGACATTTTGAGAAAATCCCCACTATATATATATATATATATATATATATATATATATATATATATATATATATATATATATATATATATATATATATATATATATGTACTTCACCCAACTTTTAGCCTGTGATTAATAGGGTGATTAAATTGACAAAAAAAAGTTGTAGTTCACTAAGGATATTACTCTGCTTGCTTTAAAAAATTCGAATTCAAAGTTAATACCTAAAAATTCAACATAAAAACACACATGATGCTTAATGCACACGAGAAATAGCTCCCCAGTGTTGGTGTTGAGTACGGCAAGAAATATAACCTATTTCTTCCACTCCTATATTTTATTAAACCAAATTCTTAAAAGAAATACAAAAATTTCAACATATTTCTAAACATAAACTCTAGTTTTATTGTACAAGTTAAAAGTTATTGAAGACATAAGAAAATGCTTTTACCTAATTCTCCATAATACAAAAATTATCTAATTCTTATTTCAAAACATAGCAATCCTCCCACCGTTTTGATTGGTGGTTTACTTTACTAATCAAAACTAATTATATTTCTTTGAATTGAAATGAATGAAAATTATAAAGTTAAAAATATTGTTCTGAAAGTCCCAAGTTTTTCAGCTCAAAAATTTAATTGGCACTTTAATAAGTCTTCCACTTCTCGTTCTCACTGTTTTTCCAACTACCTGCAAGTCCTTCTCTGGTTTATTCTTGCATGATTCATTATTTATTAGATTAGGTTCAGCGGGTGAGGAAATTTCGAGTGGGAAAATCTTCTGCGCCTGACGAGTTCACAGGATGAAGTTTTAAGGCGAACCACTCGTACTTGCCCATCTTTACCAGGAAAAACATCTATTATTTTAGCCATTGGCCATAAAGCTCTTTTTTTTTACCGTCAGCTTCGATTAAGACAATATCTCCTACTTTCAAAGGTCCTATCGGTTTACTCTTTGATGGCCGTTATAGTATTGGCCCAAGGTATTCACTTCTAAATCTTTCTCTTAAAGCATTGTGCAAATTTTGCTGGTACCTTAATCTTTTATTCAAATTTACTTGATCAAGTTGATCTAAATCTGGCACTCCGACATCATCTATTTCTTTCAAGAACATAGCTGGCGTCAATGGAATGAGTTCATCCCCTTGTTCTGAGACATAAGTGAGAGGACTAAAATTTATTGTTGTCTCACAACCACAAAGGACGCTCGTCATTTCTTCATAATTTAAAACTGATTGGCCTAAAACTCTATGAAGAAGCTTTTTAACCATCTGCACCATTCTTTCCCAAAATCCTCCCCACCATGGGGAAGCAGGAGGATTAAAGTTCCATTGAATCCTATTCACAGATGCTTCAATGTCGATCATTTTCCAATCTAATGATTTAAATAGGTTCTTAGCTTCTATAAAATTGGTGCCATTATCGCTATAAATAACTTTTTGTCTTCCTCGTCTGGCTATAAATCGTCGTAAACCAAGCAAAAAACTTTGTGTTGATTGAGAAGTTATTAATTTCAAATGGATGGCTCTGTAGACAGCACATGTAAATATAATTATCCATGCTTTGCATTTTTCTCTAAGCATCAAAGGTCCCACCAAATCTATTCCTGTTATTTCAAGCACCAATGCATGTTTGACTCTGTTTTCAGGTAACACTCCTGGATTGCATTCAATCCTCGTAGTTTGGTGTCTTTTACATCTCGCGCAACAAGCTAAAACTTTGCGAATCGTCTTACGAGATTCGCATGGTACATACTTTTATGCATGTAAAAAATCATTAATTCCACAAGTTCATGTGTGCTTGGAAGCAGTATAGGACTGATAAAGCTTTCAAGATCTTTTCTTTCAGTTAACTTGGTGCTTACTCTTGAGATACCTTCTTCGTCTTTAAAGACACATAAAGATTTTAACCTTGCGATATCTTCGTCATTAAATGACTTTTGCTGAATCTGCTTCATTAATACTTTTTCAGCCTCATTCCATTCGTACAATTTCAGCTCGCCAATCTCTCATTCAGTTCTTGTTTTCTAAACATTTTTGAGGAATCTTAGAATCCATGCCGTCATTCTTAAAATTTTTATGTAACTCGAAAAATATGCTAGCATCCATCAATTTTCAGTGTTTTTGCAGGTAAGAGTTGCCACAACGGTTTTTCTCTGCTCTAAGTATATTTCCTCTTCATTTTCTATTGGGTTTGAATTAGGCCACTCTTCTTTAGACTTGAACAACCAAAGTGGGCCCTCCCACCATTTAGTTTCCAGAAGCTTTGAAACAGTGCATCTTCTAGATGGCAAGTCAGCAGGATTACTAATACCTGGAACATGTCTCCAATCCTTGGGATCACTACATTCACGTATTTTCTTCACTCTGTTACAAACGTGTGCTCCCCAGGGTAGGTAATTCTTCTTAATCCAGAACAGGCAGTTGTTGAATCCGTCCAATAATATGTTTAATTTATTTCCAGAGTTAAACTTTTCGTGACGAATTACGATAACTTAGCGCCAATATAACAAGCTAATAATTCAAGTCTTGGAATCGTAATTTTTTGCAGTGGAGAAACTCTTGACTTCGCCTGTAAAAGTTGCACTTTTATTTCATCTTGTGATTCATTTGGTGTTGAGTATGGCAAGAAATATACCCTATTTCTTCCACTCCTATATTTTATTAAACCAAATTCTTAAAAGAAATACAAAAATTTTCAACATATTTCTAAACATAAACTTGAGTTCTATTGTACAAGTTAAAAGTTATTGAAGACATAAGAAAACGCTTTTACCTAATTCTCCATAATACAAAAATTATCTAATTCTTATTTCAAAACGTAACAATCCTCCCACCGCAAGAAACGTAAGTAGTCACGATCTTTATCATTTACTGAAATTTGAAGAAAGGCACCTTTTATATAGGAAATTACCCCGATGCTGTTTTCTCTAAATTTTAGAATTATCACGGGTATCAGTTCCAGCTAATTTGGCCCCTTGGCTAAGTAATCATTTGATGAAAAAGATCCTTTCTGTTTGGCAGACGCATCAAGAACGTGTCTCACCGGAGTTGTCAAGCAGTTTTTAAAAACTGCTCGGTGAGGAAGGTAATGTGCACTATTGCCTTTAAGTTGTTCAGGGACTTCTTCTATAACACCTTCCTTACGCCAATTTTCAAAAATTGCATTTTAGTCTAAAAATCTATTAGCTTCATTAAGTTTTGCTGTAGTAGATAGTAATCTTTTTTCGGCTACTTTTCTGTTGCCAGGCAAGATGTTCGCTTCTTTGATCCATGGCAAATAAATTTCATACCGTCCTTCAGAATTCAATTGAACTGTTCTTTCGAAGTGCAATTGAACTGTGTCTTCTATTTCCTTTTGATCTTTTATTTCACATGCATCTGTTATACCTATTGCTTCAAGCTTCCAAAGGTTTTCTATGTCAGTGCTCTGAGTTAATAGAGAAATCAAAACATTCAAAAGATTGGCGTCAATTACTGAGGGTTTCATTTTCCTCATAATGACCCTTCCTAAACAAGTCTCTACTGCAGTTAAACCACACGCCAAATTGCACACTTTCCCAGTGTAAAGTTTCCCTGCTTCATCGGCTCCAATTGATAACTCAATAGGCTGTCGATGATTCCCAATATCACTAAGTGAGATGCCCTTCAATACCATTTCCTGTATCCAAGGTCCATCATGAAGTCGTGGAACAAAACTGCAAATTTTATGTTGATCCAAAACATGCATATTACAACTATAACTATTTTTCAAATCGGTAACTTTATTAGAAAAAGATTATGAATTTCGCTGCTTGATTTTGACCCTCCAAATAAGCTATGAATCAATATTTGAATATCAATTTCGCAAAATTTCAGTTCCTCAACAGTTCTCTTCAGAATATATGAGTGTTGAGAGCCAGTGTCAATTAATGCTCTTATAGCACGTTTTCCTTCTTTACTCTCAATATTTACCATTAAAGTTTGAAGGAATATCTCTCCAGAACAGCAAGAATTCGCAAGTATTACATTTTGGCATTCACTCGAATCAATTACTTTCTCATCTTTTACTTCGTGCTTGTTTGGCAATAATTCTGCACACATGATCGACCAATGTCTCTTAGCACAAATTAGACATTTAACACTTGATTTGCAATATTTTGCTTTACGTCCCAACTTAAGACATATAAAGCAAGCTTTCTTATTCTTAATTAGTTCTTATTCTTAATTATTCTTAATTAGTTTTACTTCCAGAAAATAACTCATTTGCTGTTGGTATAAATATGTAAGCTCCAGTCTTCTTTTCTTTCTTAGTACCAGCAGCAATAAATTTGAATCCAGTTTTCACTAAAGAAATTCGTTGTTCTCCTTCCCCTTCGTTTCTCAGAAAGGATAGCAGTTGCTTCAATTTTTCACAATACGTATTTTCTTGAACTTTTGTTGATGAATAACTCCTTAACCAAACTCTTAAACTCTCTTCAGGAATGCACTGTTCAACCGAAGGGAATAACATTGCTGCATATTTGTCACTGGTCATACCTATTGACTCTAAAGACTGAAGGTAGGATTCCAACTTATTGTATAAATGAGTTACATTTATTCTTCTCGGTTGTTCTGTGGCATTTTCAATAACTAGACTCAATAATTCTCTGACATAAAATTCAAATAATAATTCTTCACCACCAAATCTATTTTTTAAGCATTCAATAACCTTATCATAATTCTCAGCAGTGGCGGGGAAACTCTGCACGATTTCTCTAGCTCTGGAACCAACTACGGTAGCTTGATATATATAATGGAATTAATCTTTTTCCATTTCTAGGTCATCGTGAATATGCTTAAATTGATTCCAGAATGTAAGACAATCCTTAATGTCACGTCCGAATTGTTTCAATTCAATCTTGGGTAACTTTAATTTTCGTCTGCTTAGCTTTGGCGACGAACTAAAGGAAGCCAAGGAAGGTTCAACTTTCTTATTGAAATAGTCTGCAATTTCTACACGAGCGAGATCCATTTTTTCATTATACTCTTCGGTACTTGTTTGTTCTATTTCAAATTCTTCATCAGTATCAAACTTTTTTTCTAGTACTGTTGAGTCGAATTCATTCAATATTCCATACAGTCGTTCTTCAATATTCCATACAGTCGCTCTAATGTGGCACTTTTAGTTTTTAATACATTATCATCTGGTAACTCTTTATTTAATTCTTCAAATTAAGTATTAAACGTTTTAGTAAAAGAAGCTCTAGTAGCTCCGCATTTTCTTAATATTGCATCCATTCTTAACTATGATATCAAACTTAACTTTTAATTTTGATCAATGAAATAAATCTCATAACAAACATATTTACAGTAACTAGCCTGTTACTATTGCCTCTTATCACGATCCGGGTCACCACAAATGTTGAATACAGCAAGAAATATACCCTAAATAAATATATTTCTATATATTTATTTAGCAATGAATATATAATTTAATATGCAAGAAATATATTTCTTCCACTCTTATATTTTATTTAACCAAATTCTTAAAAGAAATTCAAAAATTTCAACATATTTCTAAAATAAACTTGAGTTCTATTGTACAAGTTAAAAGTTATTGAAGACATGAGAAAACACTTTTACCTAATTCTCCATAATACAAAATTTATCTAATTCTTATTTCAAAACGTAACAGTTGGCCTCTCTTCATCACGCTAACTCTTACTGTTACCCACATTTATGTAAACAAAGAAATTTTTTTGTATTTTCTGAAGTTACAGTAGAGAACCAATTATCCGGGACGCTAAGGTCCATCGCTATCCCGGATGTCTGAATTTCCTGGTTTTCTGGATCGACCAAAAAGAGTCGTTAATCGATGTTTTATTGAACCCGAATTAGAGGGAAAAAGTGTAATGCATAAAGTAAGAGAAAAAAGAAAATTACTTCTAACTTTAAAAAAAAACAGAAATTATAGAAAAATAACATTTAAAAGAATAAAAAAATTGGCAAGTTTAGACAAGAAAAACAAGTTTAAGAAATACAAAATTCTCGTATTTATTTTTTGAAAATAATTACAATTCCTAAATTGACTAATATAAACAAAACCAATGGTTAAATAACGCAATATATTTCATACCTAATTATACTGGGGAAACGATAAAATAAAAGGAAAACTTATTAATCTAAATTAAAACACTTGAAAATTATCGAAACGATAGTTAAAATAGGCACTAGCATAAATATTACAACCCGGAACAAGGCAAGATCAACGGAATTTTAAAAAAAAACCTAATGATAAAATTTATGAATAAAAAGAATTAATTTATTGAGTGCGAAATTTATCGTGAAAAGAAAAAAATATCAAACGTAGTGGAATCAGAAAAACAAAACTGCAATCTGCTTCATAAAATAATCCTATGTTTAAATTAATAAACAATTCTCCTTTTATTATTTTTTGTTGTCGATAAAAACACAATATTTAATTACAGCAGATGTGATTCCACATCAATAAAAACTTGCAAATGATACCGCACTTCCAAAGAATGAGAATTTATTCAGAAGAAAAAGATTTTATTTTTATTAATCGGTGTCAAATAGATAAATATATTTTTCTCTTTCATCTTCTGTTCACTGATATGCATGCAATGCATTTTCCCCACCCCCTCGTAAATCAAACAGAAAACGAAATCAGCATGCCACACCCTTGAGCTTGATTGACGGCCTAAAGGAGGAAATGACGTTTCTCTGGGTAAACGGGGAAAAAAATTCTCCCCTTCCTTGCATTTTCCTCTACTCAACTTCAAGGATGAGTTCAATTTCCGCTTTTTTTCATCATCGTTCTAGTTTAAAATGGCAGGAAAACCGATCAAAATTTCCCCCGGTTTTCTGGTTTCCCGGTTATCTGGATACTGGATAAATGGTTCTCTACTGTACTAGCAAATAACTGCAGGAGTCATTGGGGAGAAAATAGCTCCCTATTGAAATTTAAAAATTAATAAAGTTGATAAGAAGTATATTTCCTATGATAGGTAAGGTCAAACCTCTATATCAGTAAATTTAGATTAGACAAAAAGATTATATACATTTAAAATTCATTTAATCTAAATTGCTGTACAATCAGGAACCAACTATCTGGAATGCTGAGGACCATTGCCATCCCGGATGTCTGAATTTCCCGATTTTCTTAATTGTTAAAAATGGTTCAATAGAGCTTAACTATATTCCTACTTTATTAAATTTTAAAACATAGCTGTTTTAGGCATTCTAACTAAAAATTTGCATTTTTTTATCATTCTTTTTACTTTATTATTTTAATATAAAAGAGCTTAGCAATTTATTTTTATTCGAATATATTTAAATAATGATTACATAATTTAAATACTTTGTAAAATAAAAATTAAAACTCTTTTGATAAATTCTGTAATTTTTGAATAAAGTTCATCTTAATTCTGTGGTGAGGAAAGGGTTGAAAATAAATTGAAGAGTCAATAATTTGTTTGCAAAAATATTTTTAATTGGTAATTTGATTTCACATCATTTTATCTAAGTCTACTCTGCTTTAAGTTTGAATGAATGAATGATTTTTTTTAAAGTTTGAATTTCTTTTATGTTTGACTGAATGAATGAATTAAATTTAAAATAATGATCACTCTACTTTTCCATTTACTCAGCTTCGAGGTTGACACATTCATTATAGTTTGCGATAAAGCGAACAAAGTATTCACCAGTTTTTTAGAAATCAGATAAAAAGTTTTATGCTGTTCTGCTAACTATATTCCTACTCAATTATTGAACAAAAAAGTAGTCATATTTTAGCAATTTTTGTATTCCAATAAAAATTTGTATTTCCACTTACTTCATTTTCTTTTTATTTACATAAGGATGAATCTTTTTATCATCCTTCCTCCTTCTGTTCACTGATAAGCACATTTCAAATTCTTAAATCAAAGAGAAAACAACATAGGCATGTTGCTCCTTTACATTTGATTGATGGTAGCTTATCGAAATCCACCAATTCTTTCCCATACACAAGAGAATGAACAATTTGTTCCTTCCAATTTTCAACCAAACAATCTTCAAGGTTTAAAAAGAAGCATTAAGTTTTCTGTCAACACATCAGAAGAAAAAATCCCCTCACACTTTCCCTCTACTTAATTTCAAGGATGACTGGAATTTGCCTCAATACTTCTAGTTAAAAATGACAGAGAAATCGAGCAAAATTTTCCCCTGATTTTTGATACCGAAAAAATTTTCTGTATTTTATTTTAGTTGTTTAAGTCTTAAGTAATGGATACATTGAAATACAGTGCTGGCCATTTAATGTGATCACATTAGCACTTGAAGGTTTGGATTCCAATGAAATGTTAAATCCACTAATAGAATCTGCTTTCCATAAGAAGATGAATAGTATTTTCTCAGTTCTGCACAGCATAAAGAGAATAAATATGCTGTCCAAAATGAAATAATAAGATTAAATTTTCATAATTTCTTAAAATTTAGTTTTTAAAACTTTTATTTGAGTATGTGAAACTATTTAATAT
Organism: Parasteatoda tepidariorum; assembly: GCF_982258835.1. NCBI lineage: Eukaryota > Metazoa > Arthropoda > Arachnida > Araneae > Theridiidae > Parasteatoda > Parasteatoda tepidariorum. Next base: position 75,696,776 of record NC_141765.1, read on the forward strand.
GATGATTAAAGTTACGCAAATCAAAGTTGTTTCTGTTCTTTAATTATAATGAAAGTAGAAAAAAAAACTCTCTTCTAGTAATTAGCTTATACAGAGAACTAAATAAAGTAAACACTTCTTATTTTTGTGCTTAGGAACTATTCTCTCTGTGTGCACCTCATACTTCTGTATTCTAACAAATCCTATTTCCTTTTTCTCTATAGTAAGGAAAAATTCTTAGTAATTTAAGTAAATATTAAGTAGCACCTGGTATTGTTATCTGACATCTTCTCTGATTGGTATTGAGCATTTCTGATCCTTGGACTTGACTGCCTCTCTCACACTTTTAATAACTTTTGATGAGTTATCTAGTTTTGACTCAGATATTTGGTTGTTGGAATAACTGAAGAAATTTCAATGTTATCCTATTAGAGTAATCCGGTTCTTGGTAATTTGAAAACAATAATTTGTTGATTTCTGTAATCATTTAGTTTACAAACTGGCTGTATATATATATGATTTAAATTACAGTCGGACCTCTATTTAATGAAATCGCTAAATCCCGAAAAAAAGTTAGTTATATGGAAAATTCGTTAAATAGAAAATCATCTTTTGAAATACTTACACAACGTAGAATAGGCTTTAAATTCATGGATACTAGAAATAATTAAAATTGCAAATGATACACCTTTATCTTGTAAATTATTATCTATTATTTATTTTATAAATCTTACCCATAAAAGAAATCTGCAATGAAAGTAAGAATAGAACAAAACATTATCCAGTGTTATACTATCATACTACATATATTTTCCCTTGAATAAAAATGCTAAATTTCTATATATTAAAATTATTGCTGCATTTATTATAAATGTAATTTTAAACATACATTTTCACATGCATTCTTAATTTTAATTGCTATTGATAAAGTCTGTTAATTTTGTTTGAAAAAGTGTTTTTTCTCATAATAGGTCTCGCATTTTTGTAATGCACCAAAAATTCCTTCAGGCGTATTCTCCTCAAACTGCAATCCACATCGAATTGTTTCAAATGATTTTAACATTTCATCATATGAAGGTTTGCTAATTTCTTCATCATTTCAGTCTTCATTTTCTTCGTCTTCCTCACAATTTATAGCTGTATTGTTTTTATTTTTCACACAGTCCAAAATATCTGATTCAGTAATGTTTCGGTGGTTTCAACTTCAGAATCAATAGAAAGAAAATCATTTATCAGTACATCATCATTAATTTCGTGGTTCTCTCTTAGCTGTACCCACATTTTTTTAAGTTCCTCTAAAGGAATATCATCCTCATCCTCACTTTCTAAATTCTCAGCATTGACAAAGAACCCAGCTTTAGCAAAACTGTTACGAATGGTACGATCTGTAACATCATAGTTCCATGCTTTGGAAATTTCTGTTATGCTTTCTCACAAATTAATCTTTGGCCTTGATTGCTTATTTTCAAGCGCAGTGATAACTTTTCGTACAATTCTTTTGCGGTAGTGCAGTTTAAAGTTTTGAATCACCCCTTGATCCATTAGTTGTAGCTTTGATGTAGTGTTTGGAAGCAAGTAAAAAACTGTAATGTTTTTCAGTTTTTTGTTGACTTCCTTCGGATGGGCAGGGCACTTGTCGAAAATTAGAGCAATTTTTCGATGCTCTGCAATCATAAGTTTGTCCAACTTTTGAATTCATTTTTCACAAATGTCTGCCGTCATCCATGATTTTTTGTTGAATTCATAATCAACCTCCAAAGATTTTGTGCCCTTAAAACATCTTGGAGTTTTGCTTTTTCCTATAATTAAGGGTTTTAAATTCCTTGTTTTCTTTTAAACTTGTCAAGCCATCCACTACTTCCTCGAAATTCATCGTGTCCCAATGCCTTTGCAAATTGCATTGCTTTCTCGGTTATTAAAGGTCCAGAGATCGGTGCGTTTTTGTCTCGCATTGCGTGCATCCACTTCAAAACTGCCTCATTCACATCTTCATAGACACATGTATTCAAACGTTTTGAACAAGGATTTGGTAAATCATTGTTTTCAATCTTATCACGGTTACTTATTATCGTTGATAAGCTGCTTGAAGGAACACCAAATTTTGATGCAATATCTTTCTTTTCACACCTCTACCCACTTCTTGAAGAATTAATTTTTTTATTTAATGGTTAGGCATTTTCGCTTCGACATTTTGCAGCCGCAAGAAAAGCAACAAGCAGTACTCTGATCAGCAATCTAAAAACAGGAGGCGATTTCGAGAACGGAGCTCTACTGAGTGAACAACGAGAATGTTAAAAGTTTTTCTAGAAAGGAAGTGAACAGTGGGGGTGGGAATAATAGGACATTTCAATAAGGGACCAGGGACCACACACTTTGATGACCCATTCCCTTTATCTTCTCTGCTCACTTCCTATTCAAGGAATTTGACCTCTCCCCCCTTTTCTACTTTTCTAGAGGTGTTGCATTTCTTGTATGAAATGCAAACAAAAAGGGAAAGGAATTTTACTGCTTTCTCTAAAAGTTAAGGAAATGCAAAAATCAGTTTAAGGTCATTCCCCCCCATAAAATGCGTTAACAAGTTAATAATGTTCTCAAATATTTTGGGAAATGGGGAAAGTAGATCTAAAAAAAAATTCGTTAAATAGAGAATTCACTTCGCTATTTAGAAGTTATTTAACGAAGAAATTTGCAAAATGTTCTTGGTTCCACGAAAAAATTCGCAAAAAGAAGTTCGTTAAATAGAAGTCCGACTGTATATTATTTATTATGAATTCAGATAAAAGATTTCGCTTTCTGTTCGTTTGCATTTTTAGAATAGAATATTGTTTTTTTGCAGGTTTTTCTCAGTTTAGTTACAGTTTCCAAATTTGATGTAGCATTAAATGTTACTTGTTTTATTTCAGCTTTAAGTTAGATAAATTTTGTTACAATGTTTATAGTAAGAATATAGTTATTCTTATTGGAGTTGCATAAAATGATTTTTAAAATCAATGAAAAAAAGTCTTTAAACAATGAAAAAGAATCTTTAAACATTATTCAGAATTTTATTTCTAGTTCAAGGTCTTGCTAGTATGCTCTAATTTTCTAGCCATTGTATTATTTGTATGGTACATGATAACAACTTATATTTAAATAAATAGTGAGATTCAATGTTATTTTACCATAACTTCTTAGTAGCAATCTTTACAACTACCATAATTTTAAAATTTTAAAATGTGAATGAGTAAAAAAAAAATTTCCCTTCCTGCAATAAGCTATACTAGCTTTAATGATTTTCATTTCATGACAAACTTTCTTTGTTCAATTTTTAAATAATTTACCCCAAGAAGTCTTTTTTAAAAAATATTTTAAACTACTCTATATTCATATATTTAACATTTTGACTTCTATGGAGACCTGGGGATGCAGTTATTTAAATTTCCACTCTAAAGATGTTTGAAATGAAATTCTCATCAACTTTAATTGTTATCAAATTTTTGATAAATGAAATTCTTCATTTGTAAAACAATATCAAAATATTTCATTAAAGTTTTTGTTCAAAAAATTTATGATTAAAAATAATATTTTATTTAAATAAATATTTCTAACAAGTACTTCAGTCTGATGGTTAAACTCAATATCTTTTTCTTTGTTAGGACTCTGAGTATTAAAGAAAAACTTTTGGTTTCAAAAATATTTTGTGGCATCAAGAAGAGAGACTTTTCTCCATTATAAAAATAAGAAATCGAATTCAGATACTTATTTATAGTCTCAAGAAATTTGTTTTTTGAAAATTGCACTGTATGATATTTTTTATAAAATGTGTGACTCTTGTATAATGCAGTAAACTCCGCTATAGTGAACTCTCGGATGTAGTGAACAAAATGCTCGTTCCTGTGCCTTGCTACCCACGTATAATGTTATTTTTCGTGAATATAGTTAACCAAAAAAGAGAGAGCAAGTTGGATGTTATGAACTTTTTTCTGCTTTTGACTGATTTATTTTCTTCATTTATTATACATATTCAAAATAATTTTGAAACTTCTACTTCAAAATCAATACATATACCGATTTTTAAACCATCAGTAGCATGGAATGTAGCAATAAGCATTTTTTCTTGTTTGCTTCATTATTGAACAGCATTATTGAATTGGTTCGGCATTCTAAGAAGCTGCAATCTTCCAGTATCTGGACAAATGCTTCAAGTCAAAGCGAATGAATTTGCAAATGATTTGTTAAGACAACTTTTATGTGTTGGAATGGATGGGATTAAAAAGCTGAATAACATATATTCAGGAAAAATTATCCGAGAGTCTGGAAGTTTTTTCATATCTGATGTTGAGAATTGCCCATCAGCTAAAGATTACTAATTTTTTTGTATGAAAGACGAAAAGTAATGAAAAATAAAAGTTAACACATTTTTGTCACTATGTATTGTTTTTCAGTCATTTATTTTTATTCCACTTTATTGGTCATTTATTTAAATAATGCGTTATAAAAGGGGGGGGGGTGGAGTTAAGAACCATTAGTTAAAATTTTTTCGGAACGGATATAGTGAAGTCCCGGTTACAGTGAATCGGAATTTCGGTCCCTTGAAGGTTCACTATGGCGGGACTTGATTGTATAAAATCTAATTGAAAATTTTTTTGCCTTTAAATGTGTACTATGTGTAGGAAATATTTTTAATTGTAATGATATGTTTTGAAACTTTATTTTTTAGAGAAATTCGTGAAGGAATTCCAGTTGTAGATAAAAATGGAAATAGAGTTGGAAATTCTCAGGTAGCTGCTAAATCAGCCATTACTCAAGTTACTATGTCTAGGATTGGAATGGCTATGCCTGGCATGTGTATGTTTTCCGCTTTTTTTCTATATAACTCAATGTAGGATAGCACATAATGTAGGATAACATCAGAAAACCAGAAAAATCTAATGTTACTAACTTTTGAAAATTTGAAAGGTCGCTGTTTTCTGTGCGTTATATAGCATTCTAAACAAGCTAATATTATATTATTTTACTTTGATTTTGTTGCTATAAAATATAAAATTTTATATTTTCTGTTATTATGAAAAACTTAACCCAATAATTAAGCATGAGATCACAAGAAAATGAAGCCACATACCTGAGTGAAGGTTGAAACTGGACTAAATATTTTATTATAGAAAAGAGGTTATATTAAAGACAACACTGCTGCCATCTATTTACAACAATATAAACTAATTCTTTCAACACTCCCACTTTAGTTTACATTTTTGGGAATACTAAAAGAAAATCACAAATGTGCAAAAAAAAAAAAATATCACTAAATCATTTTAGTCTCATTGATCTTCCACAATATTCATACTTAGTTCTATTAACAGTTTTTTGTTAAATAGTCCACATTTATATTTATCATATTCACTCCCACTGTCCGAAGCAATCCTTCTCCTTTTTTGGGCGTTTTTTTTCTTCTTCACTTTGACTATTGTCAGGTGTAATTCTCCTCTTGTTAATTCACTGTCTGAAACATTTTTTCTGTTCTTGCTTGGCCTGTCTTCATCACTCTGTCTGCCATCACTTGCTCCTTTTCTTCTTTTAGATTTTGCATTACCACTGTCAGAATCTTCACTTCCACTATCAGAAGCAACTTTCCTCTTTTTAGGCCCACTGTCTTCATCACTTTGAGTAATATCGCTAGTACTTGCTTTCCTCTTTCTTTTAGACTTTTCTTTTCCACTGTCAGACTCCTCACTTGATAAAATAGCTGCTTTAGAAACGATTATACTCCTTTGCTTGGATTCCCTATCTTTCTTACGTTTTTTGTCTTTTACCACCTTCTTCTCCTTCATCATCAAGTTTCACGATCATCTCGTGGCACACGTTTTCTCTGTCAGAGCCTGAAGCCTTTTCTTCTTCATCTGATTGTTCTTTATTAGAATTTTCATCATCTGATTGTGCCTTATTGAACCACCTTCATTGTCAGATTGGGTTTGATTTAGGTTAATGGACCCTTCTGATCTATTACATTCTATTTTAATCCCTAAACAAGAATTTAAATCTTTCATTTCAAATCTTTTACTTAGTTGCCTTTTTGCTAAATTTTTAAGCCTTACTGAGTTGCAAAAAATTAATAAATAATCTGCATAAATATCTACTATTACAAGTTCTTTATCATTTAGTTTAATATACACACAACTATCAAAATAACTTTGCCTAAATCCCATTTCAACTAAGCCTTCTTCTAATGTCAGATACCAAAGCCTGCCATTTTGCTTTAAGCCATCTAGAGCTTTATTAAGAAGTTTCCCATTTAAATTTTGTTCGTAATACTCACTAAACCCATCTGGAATTTTCATATATATTTCTTCATTTAGTGTCCCTTGAACAAAAGCCATAACAGCATCCATTTGATCGATTTCCCAATCATAAATAGCTGCATAAGCCAACAAAACTCTTAATGTTACATAATGAACTACTGAGGAAAACGTTTCTGTATAATCTATTCCTTCGATCTGGGAGAAACCTTTAGCTACTAAACGGGTTTTGTACCTTTCAATATCTCCATTAACATTATGTTTTCTTTTGAATACCCATTTGCAATCAACAATGTTTTTATTTTTAGGCTTATTTACTATGTCCCAAGTTTTGTTTTTAATGTGACCCGCTATTGTTTCACATAAAGATTCTCTCCAATGCCTAGCATTACTACCATTGAGTGCCTCATCAATAGTATAAGGTTCAGAAAGAAGTTCATTTATTGCCACTAAAACATCGGCAAAGCAAATAGGATCTAAATTTGGCATTTGCAAATCTGGCATACCATTGGTATCAAAATTTTGATAACGAACAGGAAGTTTAACTGTTCTTCCTATAGGTGTCAATTTCGGCATGTCATTATCTACAGTTACATTATTACTCTCATCATTATTTACAAAATCGCCTCTATTCAAACCATTAATGTCATCCTGACCTGCATTAATATCATTTTGGAAATTTAATTCATTATCACCCCTGCTAACATTATCATCATTTTGGAGTTTATCTGATGTGTTGTCAAAATCAACAATGCTCCCACTGAATAAAGAGTCATCACTGAACTCTGGTGAACTTTTGTCACTGTTATTGTCATGATACATATCATGTTCCAAAAAATGCACATCTCTGGCTACAACAATACTATAATTAGTTGGATCAATTAGACGATAGCCCTTCCTATCCTTACAATACCCAACAAACATTAACTCTCTAGCTTTCACGTCCTATTTTAAACGCTTCTGTTTGGGAATATGAACAAAAGCCCGACACCCAAACACCCTTAAGTATTTCAAGTTTGGCTTTTCACCACTCCACTTCTCAAAAGGTGTCATGTCTGGAACCGCAATGGTTGGAGATATATTTTTACAATGAGCTGCTGTTTCAACTGCTTCAGCCCAATATTCCTGGCCAAGGTGGGCATCCACCAACATAGACCGAGCTCGCTCAACAAGTGTTCTGTTGTTGCGCTCTGCAACCCCCATTTGCTCCGGTGTATAAGGGATAGACTTTTGATGCTGAATCCCTTTGGAAGCTAGAAAACTATCCATCTCATTATTAACATACTCCGTCCCATTATCGGAGCGTAAAACCTTAATAGGTTTGCCAGTTTGTCTTTCTACATATGCCTGAAAGTCTTTGAATTTTCCAAGAACTTCAAATTTATTCTTTATAAAGTAAACAAAAGTCATTCGTGACAAATCATCTATGAAACTTATAAAGTACCGAGAACCGCCTATTGATAAAACACTCAGGGGTCCACAGAGGTCACTATGCACTAAGCCTAACAATTCTTTTGCTCGTTTAGCCTTACACTTGGGAAATGGTTGTTTATGTATTTTACCTTTAATGCATGGTATACAATCATTAATTTTCCCATTAAAAGAGAAACCCTCAACCATATCTTGCAATCTAACCATCCCTCCTTCACTTAAATGACCTATTTTCTTATGTAATATTTCATTTGATGAGTTTTGAGCAGTAATTAAAGCCATATCATTATGAATATCTAAAGAATATAATCTATCGCTTACACCTGTTCCACTAGCTACTAAATTATCACCCTTATGAACAAAACATCTTTCCCCTGTAAAGGTAGTAACCATCCCAAAAGTTTTGTTTAAATACTTAATAGATAGCAAGTTAGCAGTTAGTTTTGGAACATGCAATACATTATTAAAAGTTACTTTTGCTTTCTCCCTATTTCTAGATAAAAGAAAACTAACACTCCCTTCCCCCTCAACTTCTATAACAGAGCTGCCTGTTTTAATTTGACTAATACTTGCAGTTTGATAATCTGTTATCAATTCTTTATATGGGGTCATATGGAACGAAGCACAAGAGTCCATGTACCAAACATTAGGATTTGGATTAGAATTCGCAACATAGATACCTGCTACATAAGCTTCTTCCTTCATAGGAGTCTTACTAGAAGTAGGCTTTACATTACCCTTTTTGTTAAATTTATCATACGCATTTTTCTGGCGTAGGGGTCTTTGACAATCTATACTTTTATGCCCAAACAAATTACATTTGAAGCACTTCCCCTTAAACTTATTCCTGCCTTTAAACTTCTCATTAAGGAAAGCTTGATCTAAATTCCCATCAGAATTTGGTTTATCATCCTCAGCCATTAATCTAGTTTTAACGTTATCAACAGTTATCTCTTCCCCACAATTTTTCAAAGCCATAATAAGGGGTTCGAATCTATCAGGTAAGTTAGCTAAAATTATTCCAGCTATTAATTCCTCATCTGCTTTAACTCCTGTTGATTTTAATTGCTGATATGCTGAAATTACTTTATGAAGGTAGTCACACATGTCCTTACAATCTGAATACTTAGTGTTAACCAATTCTTTAATTACAGACACTTTTCTAGTTATTCCTTTATCATCATAAGTTTTTGATAATACTTCCCAGGCTTCTTTGCCACTAGATAAGTCCCTCAAATCATTAAAAATTGTTTCACTAACCCCTTCAACTATGTATGACAAAGCTTTGGCATCTAAAGCTGCATCTTCCTTTTTCCCTTCAACATAATCCCATAAATCTCTTTTAATTAAGTGCATTTTCATGGCAAGCTTCCAATCAGCATAATTTACCCTCCCAGTTAATTTTTTATGGCTAAAAGAACCTTCTCCCCCTGGCATGATTATTTTTCTTTGTAAACTTTAAATTAAACTATCAAAAAATATAACTATAAAGTAATAAATTTTCTATTAAAACATAGTTAAATTAAATTAGTTACAAAGTTTAAAAAGAAAAAAACAGCAACATTTATTTAAGTGTTATGCATTTAAGCCTAACCATGTGTTAACACATGCTACCATAATTTATCTATCTTTAATTCTAAAATTTATCAAAGAATTTAAAAATAAATATATTAAACTTAATAAATGTTAGCTATAAATTTCTTGGATCATCCTGGGCCCATAACCTAAAAACTTAACCCAATAATTAAGCATGAGATCACAAGAAAATGAAGCCATATACCTGAGTGAAGGTTGAAACTGGACTAAATATTTTATTATAGAAAAGAGGTTATATTAAAGACCACACTGCTGCCATCTATGTCAGCATTTGTGATGCCATCTATTTACAACAATATAAACTAATTCTTTCAACAATTATCTTGCGTTGCTTTTTATTTTTGGAATAAATTGGAGGAAGATTTCGATAGCTGTACTATAAGTTCTTGATATAATTTTACTTAATTTTCTGTATTGTTGTGAAGCAGTAAATAAAAACAGAACAATAGTTTTATAATGTCATTCCATGCATTTTTACTTTGTTAGGAATACAGAAGTAAAAATTATATTACCAAAGTCTGCTACTATCCATTTCCCCCTCTCTTACTCCAAAATATATTTTGTGTCCAGCTGATTTTTATGAATTAAATTTTCAAATTTAACTAAGAAATATTACTTGAGTAGCTTAACTTTTGATGGTATTTTTTTCATTTCTTAATAAAAAATGGTTTTCTGATACATTTTATATCATTAATCATTTTCAAGTGTTTATTTTTAATCTTAAATCTGCTCTTAATTTTTTTACCAATGAGACAATTTTTATCAAAATCTAAATTGAACTTGTTAGTAAAATATACTTTATAAAAGTCATTATTCTAGTGATCTCTTATTTTACTCTAATCATTTGTAATTGGCTATTATTCCAAGGTAAGGTCAACTAAATAACCAAAATTTTGAAATTAATGTTTTTAAGCAAACAAGAAATAATTTTCTAGGTAAAAAACTGAAGATATGGAAATAATAACTTTAAACTTTATAATATCAGTTTTCAATTGGCTGTAGACTATTAAATGAAGAGCTACATGATTTGAAATTTTTGCCCACAGTAAATGAATTTCTAACAAGTACAGTTTTTTTAAAAAACAGTTTACACTTATAATAGAAAAATGGAATAAATAATAATGTAAGTAAACTGTATCAAGACAGGTTATCTGGTACAAATTTGTAAAAACATTTCACCCTTTTATTTCCTAAAAAATTCCGAAGATACACTTTTGATATTTTATGTTCAACACCAAATTGCATTATTTTCTTTTTTGAGTTAAGCAACTGAAATTAAAATTTTAGCTCGATCATTTTGTTAAGTAGAGCTTGAAACACGCTTCTATTTGGAGCCAAACATTTTTTCAGAATATTCTGTATTTATTTATTGTTTTTGAGAAAAACATCTCTGGCCTGTATTCAGAAACAGTTCTTGAGTTTAAGCACATGCTTTTACTTTGGTTAGCATGAATACTTGCTTAGGGATTGCCAGCTATACACATGCAAATATCAGGCTAAGACCTTGCTAATACAAGCAAAGGCTTAGTTTAAGTCTTACAGCACCAAAGACAAACTCAGTTTTTGTGCTCCTTGACATACCTCCTTTAATATTGTCTGCTTTGATACATCAAATATCATAAATTGTAAAAACTGTATGAAGCGATCATTTAATTTTATGCAGGCGATAAATAAATCAATAAAATAATCTTTTTTCAAGGGCAAAAGGATTTTTTTTCTTTTGTAGAAAAAATTATTGTGGACAGATAATATTGAAAATTTTGTTTTTATGTTTAGTAAGTTATTTTTCAATAGATTTTTTTTATTGTATTTAAGAATTATGAAAGTTTTTATATTTTTTCCCCATATTAAATTCCATTATTTAATAGAAAATTTTTTACCGACAGTTATTAATTTTTTTTTAGTTAAGGTTTTTTAAAATTAGTAGATTTAAGGAAATATTGCTTAAATATGAGTTGTATTTACATTGCTGTTAATATACAATGCACAATTGAAATTAAAACTAGTGGTTTTTTAACTAACTTTTACAAGATAGAAAAATGTTATAAAATACATTGATCCATCTATTCTAACAGGAAATTCAGAGCAATTTAAGTTTGAGAAAAAAGCTTATCTAATATAAACTTATTTAATAGAAAAAATAATGTTTATAGTATCAAAATAAACACTAAAGTAATTGTCTGGATTTATAATTTTTATCACCAACTTAAATTTATATCCAACTCCAAGAATTTACTCCAACACCAAAGTAAAAAGCTTTAAATTAATTTACATCATATTTTATGCTTTAAGAACTGCTTAAATTCCGTATTTAAATGACATCTATTAAATTCAGTCAAGTTTGCATTTGAATTCCAAACAAATTCAGAGTTTGGACAATTTATTAACAAGTAATAATTTTTTTCTTTCGTATGATATAAATCCGACACCTGCAAATTAGTCCATTTAATTTGAACTTATTATTTTCAGTTTTTTATAAAACAAACTGTTTTTGATAGATCATGGTGTACGAAGTATTTGATATAAAATTTGATTGTTTTAAGTTTAACTTATATTTTATGTGAATTTCTCCTAGAAATTTCTGCTCATTTTTTATGATCAGTATAATGGAATCGCCCAATTTCACAATTATCATACATTATTCACATTATGGAATTGTGTAATAAAAATGACACTCTATAGTTGTAAAGTTATATTTTCATTTGAATTTAGTGGAATTTAGAAATTTTTTGTAATAATTGCCATTTTTTGTAATAATTGTGATGACAAAGAAAAATAATTTATATAACCAAATTACTTACTTCCATAAATTTTCTCCCACTTCTTTTTGTACAGAAATTAAATGGAGAAATACTAACGTAACTTTATTTTTTCAGTATCTGAAATTTTTTAGCAAAAGCCCTGAAACAAACCCAGTAGACATTATTTCAGGGGGTGAAACCCAGAAAGCATTTAATATTTAAAAAATTGTCAATAATTTTTTATGTTTTAAAAATAATTTCACGTGGACATAATCAAAATTTTTTTAACAATTCTGTACTGGGATGCCCTGGAGGGCAGTGTGCGCAACTATTAGGGGTGCTAAAAGGTATATATACGAAGCAAATTTGAAAATTAAATTTTTGAGTTCTTATAGTTATTATACTATTTCCCATTAGCGGAAAAAAGCAGTGTGGGAGGAAACATAACTAAGATTGAAGACTAAGTTTAAAATAGAAAACAAAATTTATTCATTTCAACAATTAATTAAAAATTTATTCGTGATATACTGGCTGATACTATTAACTACTTATTTGTCCTCCGACATCCTGTTAGTTAATCTATCGTAAAGAGTATGACCAGTCTAAAAAGGGAAAAACCAAAGAGAAGATTGTTTGGAAAACATCTTATATACTGAGTAGCGAACCTCCCGTATGTTCTAGACAAGTGTCGATCACTGACATGCTGAGAGTTGATTCACCGCCTTCCAGCTTCACAGCAACGTGAAGAATTACGCCATTCCCTATCCATGTGGGTCGAAACGTAAACAAACATCCTTAGCATAAGGTGTTGAAATTAATTCAATATTCTATTGAAATGAACTTGAAATATTCCTCATAGGAAAATTATTTAAATAATTGAGAATTACTTAATATAGGTGATGGGATTTACATACTAATTGTCAACAGATACAGTTTTTAAATTAATTTCAAGTCATTCAAATTTTGAAATAAATTAAGTACAAATAAACAAATTGCAGATTAAAATTGAAATTATGACAAAAGAAGCAATGATTCCTTAGAACAGTTTTCAAATTTTTTTTCTTTCAAATGCACCCATAAATTTTCTTTTATAAGGATCTGTAAAATCTTTACTAAACATTTATAATTTTTTTTCAAAGAAATGAAAAACTTTAATAAGCATTAATACTACAGTAGAGAACCGATTATCCGGAATGATTGGGACCATCGCTATTCCAGATAACTGATTTTTCTTGTTTTTTGAATTGCAACAAAATGCCATTTTTTTATTGTTTATGAAACCCAACTAAAAAAACTAATACGGTGTAACGTCCCATATCCGGATGTCCTTTTCCCGGAAGGGTCGATTTCCCGGACACTTTTTACAATCAAAATAAACAATCATCTCTCCATCTTCCCCCTTCCTAAAAAAAAGAAGAAAAAAAAAAGGTCTTTTGACACATTTTCTCTTTTTCTAACTTGCACTGAACCTCTGATTTATGCATCGAACCCATAAATCACCAGAAAGGGGAAGTGAAGATCTTCCAAGACCATTGAGTGACCGTTAGTGACGCTCCTCCCTTGGAATGTAGGAAAAAGAGGGAGATTTGTTTTCAAAAGACCGCGACTGAGTCCCCTCCCTCCTTTCCCATGCAGGTGGCTAGTAAAAGAGGCATTACCTGGAACCTTTTTATTGAAAGAAGAAATACTGTGGAAAAGGGTAAACGGGGCAAGCGTTAAGGTGGAGGGGGAGTCAAAATGGAAAATTTGAATAGGTCTAAAAGGATACACATCCTTGAGAAACAAAACATTCGTTCTTCCCCATACCATGTAATATTTAGGAGGCGGGGGGAAAAAGGGGGTAACATTCTTTCTTTAGCAGATTCTTTCAGCCATAGAAGAAAAAATAAAGATAACCCAATCAGCGTGCCCCGCCTTTATGCTTGATAGTGATAGTGACATTTCACTTAGTGAATTTCTGGGCTGTTCTCATGTTTTTCCAAAATGTTGTGTAAGTGTTAAAAAAATAATTTATTGGTTAAAATTGAATTTATTTAGGATGTTCAAGCCATCAAACAAACAAGCATAAAAAACTAAAGCATGTTTATTTGAAGCTTTTTAGCAAACATAACATTTTTCAAAAAAGGTGCAATTTTTTCAATTTAAAGTAGGATATACAAATGAATGATATTTAATAAATTTTTTTAATTTTTTTAAAATGTATGCTGTTTCTATTATTATTACAATAAGCAACTTTTCTGCACTGAAGCGTTCTGGTATTTAAAATTTTTGTTTTTCCGATCCACTCTAATGGTCACTGTTAATTTTGTGAGTTTGTTCAAAATTAAACCATCTTGTTTTTTCATTTTTTTTCATTGATATTTTTGTGCATCGTTAATTAATGCAATTCTTTATGCATGTTTATTTATGTCTCTCTCTATTCCCCGTGATAATTAATGAAGAAAACCTCAAATTCCTTTTAGGTTATTTGTTCATTATTTCCATGTGCATACATTTTTCTTTTGTATGGCTAGTAAAAGCTTTAACAGGGTTGCCACTCTACAGGGAGAACAGAGAAAACCTGGAAAGTATATAGAATTTAAAAATCACCAAATTTAACAGGGAATTAAGAGTTTTTCTTTACAGACTGTGAAAGCATAGGAAATTTGTTTTTCTTTACAAACTGTGAAAACACAGGAAATTTGTTTTTATTTTTGTCTTTTGAAAAATGGTGTCTACTCGAAGTGTCTATGGGATATTTAAGAAAGATATTTCAACCATACTAAACTATTTCATTTACTATAGCATTATTTAAGTTTGTTCAGCTGTGTGTGTTTTTCCAGCAATTAAAACTAGTATAGTTAGCCCAATATAGCTTATGCAAGAGCACAGTGATTGTGTTTTCTCTTAATACAATCCCGACCTTGATATAAGGTCACCCTAACGGACATCGCAAAAGTGACCTTATAAGCGGGTTGACCTTTTAACCGATTCATTAGCAGTTCGTAACTAAACATGTAAATAGTACACATTATGATTTTTTAAAAATGGTAATACAAACGAAAATGATCAACCATAAATTAAATATTTAAGTCAATAAATTTTAACAGAATTCGTAAAGAATTAAAGAAAGTTAAATTTTTAAAAAAAGTTCAAAGTGTACATATATACATTACATCTTACCTCATTTAAAATAATCATATATGCAGGTCTGTCGCTCTTTTGGCTTCATTTTTCGATTTTTTTTGTTTTCTAGATTTTGTAACTTCTCAAAATATTTCTTAGCTCCCTCATGGTTTACAAAAAAATTTCATATGACATTTATTGCATTGAAGGCTTCCGCATAGGTTACAGCTACAGTCTCAGGATCACTGTCATTGTCCTCACTGTCCACAACTTGTGAAACAATTTCAGAAATTGTAGCTTCAGAAGTGGTGGCAATTTCCTCATCAATCATACCATATTCAGCCTCCCCTTCAATTGCATGACCACGATTTTTCAGATCTTCCACAGAACAAATAGAGGAATATCGTCTTCTCCGTCGGTTCCGTCATCCACGATATTCAAAGAACTCACAAAACCAGCATGACGAAAACTATTTGCTATGCATTTGGTGGACACCGTGTTCCAACTTTTGTACACATAGAAAATATCATCCAAGACAGTAAAGTGAAATTCCTTTTTTTGATCGATGGCAGCGATTAAGTCCTTCAGGAGGAGCTTACAATAGTTCACTTTTAGGTTTTGAATAACTCCTTGATCCAATGGTTGGAGAACGCTGGTCACATTGGGAGGCAAGAAATCAAGCTCAATTGAGGCTAACTGAGGGTTGTTGGTATGAGCTGTGCAATTGTCTGCTATGAAAACAACTTTTCGCTTCTTCACAAACTGCCTGTCTAAACGTTGTACTGATTTCTCGTAAATGGTGACGGTCATCCACCCTTTTTTTTAGCATCGTGATCCACAGGTAAAGATTTCACGTTTTTAAAGCAACGTGGCTTTCGGAATTTACCAATCACAAGAGGTCTCAATTTTTCAGCGCCATCCACATTGACCCCTAAAAATACTGTAAGTCTTTCTTTACTTTTTTCCCACCTACACATTTTTAATATTTTAATGCTAGAGTTTTTTGAGGTAAGGCCCGGAAAAAAAGACCACATTTGTCGATGTTGAATACATCGCATGGCTTATACCATTTCAAAATGTCATCTTCTAACACAGATTTCTTTTAGCCATTCAAAACAGTTTCGTCAACACCTCCAGCTTCACTGCATACTGTCTTGAAAGTTAAATCATGTCTTACTTTAAATCTCTGAATCCATTCATTGCTCACCATAAAATTAGGTTCTCCCAATTCTGCTGCTATTTGCAGCTTATTCTTTCAATACTGAACACAATATCGGCACATTTTGTGCTTTAGCCATTTATATCCATTGGAGAATGGCTTCTTCAATTTTCTCATAAGGGGAAAAATGCATCTTTTTTCTTTTCCTATTTCCATTGTGATGAGAAGACAGAATATTGTTTAAGGTGGTGCGTTGTAAGTCACATTCTTCGGCAAAATGTGCTTTCTATAAATTTGAATTTTCAAAATCTTCAGCGATTTTTTCTTTCTCTGATAGAGTCAACATCTTTCCCTTTGCCAACATGATGACACGATGAGAGAGGTGCAAATGAAATTCTTTCCTCTGGTCTGGTCAGCAAATGCTCACGTGACACCCAATAGGAAAACTTGTCCTTTGTTCTCATCCGAACAGCGAAAGCCCCCCCCCCCTCCCTGGAAGTGTGGACAGAGATGAGCAATTACTGGCAGCGAAGGCGGGAGAAAATTATCTGCGAACTGGGGAGTGGAAACTCTTTCCAGGTCCAGGTGTGTTAGTTGGCTGCAATATTTTCCTAGAACTCGAGATGGATAATTGCCTTGCAAGGAAGTTAAATAGGCTTTTGTTAGAAAAGAGCTCCCATCCCCTCTGCTTAAAATGCCCTTATAAACCAGAGGATGCCAAAGTGGTCTATATAGACCTCCAGGGGTCTATTTAACAAAAGCAGGGGTCGATCTGAATACAGCCAGGGGTACAGCCAGCAACAAAACTATAGCACACTTAGTATTTTTTTACGAAAATTACAAAATTTTTGAAAATATTGTTTTAATCTGATGTGTGTCTTCAACTGTTCTTAAGAATAACAATTTTGTATGAAATAAGTTTAATTTCCAGTTGGTAGTAAACAGCAATATAACAACATTATTGCTGTTTACTACTAACTTGAAATTAAATTAAACTACACACATCAAATTAAAATAATAATATCTTTACAAATTTTCGTAAATACGCTTTTTAAAAATTTAACAATGAGCAAATTTTGGACAAACATAAATATAATGCAAAAATATGTAAAACTTTACGAAATAGCTCAGCCATTTATGCTAGTATTTCTAAGTTCCCATATGGTTGAAGCCGGTTTCAGTCACGTAAATTCAATCTTAACTAAGCACAGAAATAAATTAAATGTGGAGTTTCGAGTGGATTTAAGATTAAAATTGACCAATTTTTGAACCCAATATAGCGAAACTAGCAAAAAAACACCAGGCACACCCATCTCATTGATTAAGAAGCAATACATCTGTAGTTACTTCACTTATTATTTCTACTTATTTATAATTACTTATTATTTAATAAATATTAAGGTATTTAAATTTCAACATTAATATATTTTTCATAGAACTATTGTTACACAATGTACTATTACTTTAATAAATGTGTAAAATCATATAATAAATGTACAAACACAGTATCTAATAGAGTTTTATTGTAATTAGCAGAAAATTAATTTTATGGGCATCGATGGATATTTCGAAAAATTATGTAGGGATCGATGATCAAAAAAGTTTGGCGACCCATGTTATACACGATAATGATTTTTAAAATTTGACCATATATCCGATAATCTGTAACAAAGAATTCCTATCCAGCGAGCCAGGACTTTGAAAAAGTGACCTTATATCGAGGTCTGACTGTACATTGTGTATAACATGTACAGGGAAAACATGTAATTTTTTTTCCAAATTTGAGTGGCATCCCTGTTTAAAATAAAAGTATATCATTCCATTCCCCACAAAGCAAAACATTTACTTATAAATTGTTTGATATTTTCTTTATTTAATATTTCTAATAATGTCATTTTGTAATGATTAATTTCATTTTCAATTGTATGTAAACAAAGCCATTTATTTATTTTTACTTAGTGATTCCACCATTCATCATGAATTATCTTGATAGGAAAGGTGTTATCAGGGTATGTATGGAAAGATTTCTTTATTATAGTATTTTTTTACAATATTGTATTTAAAGAAACAAATATTATTTAAGTTATTTAAAAATAAATAACATGATTCACTGTTCATCAATATTTTATCAAGAGTTTCATTTGAGTTCAAATCTGATTTCATTTTTTTGTGATTTTGTACGAAACTAGTTACTAAAGATAAAATAATTATAATCTATCTTTAATAATAATGCAACTAATTATATTGCATGAACTTCTTTAAAATCATGTTTATAAGTATTTCTCTTACAAAATTTCAACAATGGTTAATGTCTTTGACATGATTTTAAAGAAAAAATACTCAAGTGAAATTTTTTTTAAAGAAAAATATAATTTTTGAGTTTCTTTTTTAAGCAAATATTCATTATTTTAACTTCAATTTAAAAGAGTTTTAAATTTTTTTTCAAAATTAAAATCTTCACAAATAAAAATGAAAAATTTTAAACTTGGATTGGATACATGCTAATAATCTGAAATTGCTTAACACTACCTTTAATCAGTATCACTATACTCCCTTATTCTTACATTTTTTTTGCAATATATACAGGAATATAATTTTTATTCTTGCAAAGAATAAAATTATATTGGTCAATTTGCTAAAAATGATTTCAATTGCATCGAATCACTTCTCACAGATTACTTTGGCTCTTAATATTTTATATAAATTTTATATCTCAAAATAACTCAATAAGTATGCTATCTGAGCTCTGAGAGAAACAAATCATTTTTGGAGCACTTGTTGACATATTTCCTATACAGATTTGAAGTATGTTTTCATATGTTATCTTGTGGCAGTGCTGCCAACTTTCCAAACTAGCTATCATTACTCAGATATTCAATAACACAGATACAGTTAACTTTTTACAAAATTTAAATTAGCGCAATTTTAAGGTGTGTATTATGGTGAATTTTTTTAAACATGGGGGAGATTTTTTTCGCATTCAGTCTGACCTGATGTTTTTTACTTTATTTGAAATAAAAAGTTACAAAATAGACATAAAATATTTAAGTATTATTTCTAATATTAATCATGAAATTTTTTGTAGCAAAAAATAATTACACAAATGAAACTTCTTATATGTCAAAATTAGTTTTGAAATTTTAAGGAATTAACTAGTGCAAATCTTATAAATAAAAAAGACTTATTTTAAACATTACCAAATCAACATGTACAAATGTTTAATTAATGGCAGGCTAGAGAAATAGCCTTGGATAACGGCAGGAAATTCAGGGTTTCATACGCCATAGAGAGTTGTGGGTACAGCAAGTAAACAGATTTTTTTAGATAATTAATGATTTCTTATCTAAAACAATGTTTTTAATTTATAACACTGTTAATTGATGAAAATTAGATTAAAGCAACTTATCACACAATAATTTAACAGAATATAATTTATTCTTGTAATTTTAATATATATTCTATGAAAATCGCAATAAAATCAACAAATTGTGACTCACTATTTAAATATTGTTGAGATCTGATTGGTTCTCAAAATATTCTTGAAGATTTTTATATTGTGATTTGCAGCAAAATAATCAAGTTTTGACAATTTCTGAGCAGCCGCTCGCAGAAACTAAAAAAAAAAAAAATTCAGAGAAAGGAACCAACTTGAAAGCTATAACTCTTAGCTCCCCGCGGACAAACCTCTGAACAGTTTATAATCCATTTAGTGCCTAGGTGACCGTAGTTGGCGCAATAAACTAAGATACAGAAATATCTCTGTTCCTCTTTTTAACTTCCTAAAAATATTTGTATCTACTTGCTAACTTTTCTTCATTCTGCATAAACAAAACTTAAAATAGACCATATTGTTCATTATTTTTCATCTGCAGTAATTTTCTAAGCAATACATTGTCATCCATAAAAATAAAGTCTGGTCCAATGGCCCCTCGAAACAGACGCACATGGGGTAGGATTACCTCATTGCAGTAGCGGTCTCCAGTTACAGAACCTCGGTCGAAGATCTGTAGCTCAGTTTGCCCGTTCAACATAATGCCACCCCAGACGACAACTCCAGGACCCCCGTAACAATCTCTTTCTGCGATGTTATTGGGATGAAATCGAGCTCCAACCGCTCTCCAGATCAACTGACGTTGAGAATCGCTTGTAGCACTAAAACGATTCTCATCTGTGAAGAGGACACGATTCATTTGATGAGGTGTCCAGGTTTCGTGTTCTCTGCACCTCTCTAAACGGTGCCGCCGATGGCTAACTTTTAAAGGTATGCAGCGTTCAGAACGTCTAGCAAATAAGCCACCTTTGTGGAGGCGTCTGGCCACTGTAAATCTTGATACTTGTCGTCCTGTGGCTGTGCACAGTTGCTGAGATATGGCGCTCGCTGACTGAAAACGGCTTCTTTTCGCCTGGAGGACAATGTAACGGTCATCTCTTGGTGTTGTTTTCCTTGGACGGCCACCACCAACCTTCCGAACAGCTGTACCAGTAGTTTTAAAGGCATTTCAAGTATGAGAAACAACAGATTTTGTTGATCCCGAACGCTTCGGCGACACTGGTCACACTATGCCCCTCCTCTAGCTTCCCAATCATTCTTCTACAAGTAAAGTCGTCTAAATGATTTCTTGAAGACATGTTTCACAAAGCAAATCACTTGCACTTGCAGCGAATGTCTTATGGTGCTCTTTATCCTTTTATCACAGCTTTGACCTGCGCGCGCCGACCCACAAGGTTTACGTACACTTACATCACCTTCGACGTTTTATTTCTAAAATTTGCATACAAATAATCTTTCTACTGAATTACATGCATATTATACTGCAATTTCATGGCTATCTTATACTTTGTTGGGGAGCTGTGGCCGAAAAACCACTTGTTGCTTAAGTTTTGCACACCAGTGTAGATGGTGAGGAAGGGAATGATTGATGATATTTAATGCCAGACTCTTATTTCTCCTGACAGTCTAGGGAAGTAATGATTATTTCTAAAATGATGATAAACTAAGAATCTTTTAAAAAAGAAGGAAAAATCTTACAAGGGAAAATTTTTATTTCTTGAAAAATGGTGGGAAAATGTATCGAATTTTGTTCCGATTATCTGGTTTTTCCGGTTTTCTGATTTCCGGATACGAGGTTCTCTACTGTATTTTAATTAATTAATAGTAAAGTAAAATATAACTTGTTTGTTTAAACCATTAAAAAAAATTATCATTTAAACTTTTTTTACAAAATTTATTTCGATTTAAAACCTTAAGAAAAATGAAAGAACCATTCACATTAGTAATATTTGTAGGACTTTAGATGCAATCACAATCAAGAAATAAACTATTTTACTGGTTTTCCTTCCTTCATAGGGTGACAGTTTATAAATCATTTATAGACATTTATAGATTTTCTTTCATAACAGTGAAATCTACAGGTATTATGTGCTTTCAT
This sequence comes from Parasteatoda tepidariorum, assembly GCF_982258835.1. NCBI lineage: Eukaryota > Metazoa > Arthropoda > Arachnida > Araneae > Theridiidae > Parasteatoda > Parasteatoda tepidariorum. Next base: position 75,718,488 of record NC_141765.1, read on the forward strand.
TGGTTGATAACCATTTATAGGTCAGACACCACTTACAATAGGGCTTATTGTATACTTTCTGAAAAAAGAAACTATTACACTGGACAATCAATTTTTATTAGAGACTACTGATTAATAATTTAATTAATCCAGTGTAAATAATCAAACATCCAAACTGTTCCATCTAGTAGTTTAGGAATTGCTTATCATGAATAGTTTCCACTTAAAAATTAAATCAGAGATAATACTGTTATCAAAAATAAAATAGATGTCTTAAATGGAATTGAAAAAAGGAAGAAAGAAAATTGCTAATAATTAGATTTGTTTTAAAATTATTTGTTTCTTATAAAAATTCTTTAGATTTGGAAAATTTCTGTAAAATCATAGAACCTGATTAGTAATTATATTGGAAAAAACCTTGTTGTCTAAGTTTGAATTAAAATCAATGCACTTATTGAGTGGAAAATTAAAATCATTTCTTTCGCCTAAAAGTTTAAAAGAAATTTATGTATTTTTATTAGTTCTAAGAGTTTAATCTTAAATAATTGCTGAAAGATTTAAAATATTAATTTTATTAAGTGAATGAATTTCACTTTGATAAATTTGTTTCGCTAAAATTATCAAAATTAATAACCAAAAGTTCATTAATAAAGCTGAGAAAGTACAAATTTGTATGCAGAATAAGATTATCAATCGACTTAATAAATCTATATTCTTGGAAAGAAGGAAAAAAATATTGCAAATATTAGTACTAAAATTATTCATTTATTACCCACATACAATTGTAAAGATAGTGAGAGAAATTATGAGTTTTATTTTAATGAAACTTATTTACTAATAAGCAATTGGACTAGAAATATCCCTCTCCCAAATATCCAAAAATCGATGCAAATATCTTCTAAGTCTATTCTATAGTTAAGAAACTGTAAAAAAATATTTTTAAAAAAGTATTCCCCCAAAATTAATGATTACGGCTTGCCCCCTTACAGTGTGGTTTAAAGTCAATACTTGAGTGTAGATATTGATACTCTAATTTCTCTTCTTTCCATCTACTTTATTTTATTGTTTTGAAGATATTTTTAGGTTTTTAATGACCAATGTTAATGATTTAAATGCATTGGAAAATATTGACTGATTATTCCATACAAAATGTATGAAAATAGCACGTTATCCCCTGCTCATGATTTAAAGGACATCTTTTGGTCATATTTATATCAATTTACGAAAAAAAAAGTTATAAAAGTGCAATTTTACTAATAAATAAAAAATAAATTTTCCTTTAATTATTTCCCTAGAATTGACTTTTGCTGTACTGTGATGCCACAATTGGCATTACATATTTATTTTCTAACCTTTTAAAATATCTTTCATTGCTTAAGCTTATTTTTATTAATAGAATTATATTTGAAACAAATCAAAGACTTAATCTTTTAAAACGAACATAAAATATTTATTCTTCTCTTATAGATCAATGTAACAGATACTTTTTATTTCATTACTAATGCAGACTTATTAATTCACTGTCGCCTCTAATCGAAAAAAAAATCTATTAATAACTTTTTATTCAAAATTTCTAACCGCTAAATGTTTCAGTTGCATGGTTGTAATAATTCTCATAAATTTGTTGTCGACTTGTGATTGCCAAGGTGTTTCTTTAAACCCAATATTGATATGCTGGTTGGCTTTGTTTTGGCTATGTTATGTTTTGATAATTTGCCAATTTTGCATCTCCTACCCATACTTTCTGTGTTCGTTAGGAACAATTATATTAACTTATAATTTAAAATTTGTGGCGACTAGGAGTGCCCTTTGGGTGCTCCTGTCCCAGCCGTCCTAACGGTTTTAAAGAATGCAATCGTAACGAAATGCCAACAAAACTTCTTAATGTGGAAGTTATATTTTCTGTATCCCTTTAAGGGATTTATTTTTGATAATTTGTTGTATTGATGGCCATTCTCTATAATCTTCAAAAATTATTGTTTAATAAATTGGATTTTTAAACGATTTATATATTGTTTCCTGGACATTATCATTTTTAGTATTTTCATAAACAAGATGTATTTTCGTATAGCCAAATGAAATCCATTATACAAATATTGGCGGCCACTGATGGAGAAAAACCTCCGCCATATGTATTTATATAAAAATTTGGTAATTTTATAAAAACTCTTCTAATTCTCATTTCTATTTGTTTCACATTTAAAGTAAGAAAAAATGTAATTTACTGATAATTTATTATCTTAGTAGCGTGATTTAATTGCATAATCCTAGTAGTTCTTTTAATGCATAATAAATTTTAGTTTAAAAATACTGGAGTTTAGAATAGCATTCCAATAAATCTTCTAAGTAAATTTGACGTATTTCAGCTGCCAACATACAAGATATTATATTTAAAAGAAGTTTTAATCCCAGTTAATAAATGGAATAATTTCAGTTCTTGATTATAGAGAAGAATTTAGATTGGTAGTCAACTTATAACTTGACAGTTTCACTTTATGGATAATTAGACGCCTTTAGTGTGACATTACGGGTTCAAACGGACTCTTCCAGGGAGTTAATACATGTATTTTCCTCTAGAGGGGAAAACAGTTGTTTTTTGTTTGCATTCTGCAAATGAAATATTTTATACAAAGCAATACGATGTATGTAATAAAGAATTTCAGTAACAGTTAGGAATCTATTATATTTCGCTTCATTTACATTAAAAAAAATATGTTTAAATATCTTGATTTATTTAGAATCTTATTTTATAGAAATTTCCATGGATAAATGCCCCTTTGCAAGTTGGACTTTGCGGCTTATTGTAAGTATCATATTTTGGCTATATAGTTTTATTTGGTTACATATTTGTAATAAGCTTGTTTCTTTTAAACTAAAATCTAAATAAGCTCTAAGCACATTTTAGTTTCTATCAAAAATGTTAATTAAGTTTGAAAAAATATATTAAGAAAAATGTAAAAAATGTTTAAAAATTTGAAATGAAAACAAATTCAGAGATTTTAAAAAATAATATTGGACTTTTATTTGTGTTCAAGTTATTCATTGGCAAATGTTTCTGATGTAATTATGATTGCATGATGAGAATTAACGGACTTTGAAATTTTAATGGAGCTATTCGCGCGGGTGGGGCATTCCATTTTGGAAATTGTGAGGGAATTTGACATTCCTTGACTATTGTGCCTTTAATAAATATTATCAGGCATAACCTCCCACAATGAACAACGTAGTGGTTGACTGTCTATGCTTGATGACTGAAACCATCAACTTGTGCATGGAATTGTCAGTGTTAACAAAGTGATATTGCTTGAAATAACTGCAAGTATCAATGTGAGGCATGAAATGAACGTGTCTGTTAGGAATATGTGGCGAAATTTGGTTCTAATTTGGTATGGTAACAGAAGGCTGACTCAAGTGCTTTTACTAATATCATGACATGTCCAGCGCCTTTCATGGGCTCATGACCAAATTCGTTGTACTCTAGACGATTGGAAAACTGTGATCAGATGTGTCATGATTTTAGTTTGTCAGAGCTTATGGCAGAGTTCGGGTGTGTCGCACACCCTTCAAAGCCATAGACCCAAATTGTCAACAAGACTCAGTGCAATCTGTTGGTGACTCCATAATGGTGTGGGAGGCTTTTTCATAGCAAAGACTGGGCCTTATGGTTCGATCCTTGACTGAAAATGGGTACAAGAACTGCAGATCTCCTATTTTTATAATATATGTAGTGTTTCAATAATTTTTTTTGGTAATTATTGTTTGAAATTTTTACTTGTTTTTCTTCTTTTTTTTCTAAATCTATTTTTTAAAATTAATCCTCTTGTGATTTTAAAGAAAAAAAATTAGTATTATTATGACACTCTTAAGTTAAAATCGCAGATTCAAGGAATCTGTCTTTGACACACTCGGTTTGTGCCAATATCCCTGTTAATCTGTGCATTTTTCAATTATTCTTTTGACAGTTATTGCTTGGAATTTTCCCTTTTTTTAAAAAAAAATAAAAACATATTATTTTTATACAATTCGAAAAAAATAACTTGAATAATTTATATTACAATCGCAAAACCCAAATTTTCTTTTTCAATTTTTTCGCATAGTTATTTTGATTCTTTATTGCTAGTTTTATTGATCCCCACGAGTTTTTAAAGTTCCGGTTATTTCTCAGTTAATATTATTTCTGCATGTGAAATTTTAATCTCGCATTTAAATAGTCACTTTTTTATACGCTGAATTTATGCCGACCATATAATATGTCCATGTAGTGTTTAGATTGTGTTTTGGGCAATAATTTATATGATTATCATGGTTTTTTAAATATCCCGATATATTTCTAACAATATGGAACATTAAAATTGCGCATTTGAATATTTAATTTTTATTGTCATGATTCTATATATATATTTTTGTTGTAATTATTGCTATTGATTTTCGCAAAATTTTTTGAAATTTGATATTTTTTATACGATATTATTTGTTACAACAACCGAATCTCGAAACAAAGCACGCATTTAGTAACCCCTATTTGATATGTCTCAGGGATGAGATTTTTCCGCTTTTTTTACTTTTATCTCTTAAATTTCAGCTTTTTTTTTTAATGAAAAATTCAGATTTTCTAAAAAATTTCACTGTTTTTTTTATAAGTATTCCGCTTTTTCAGAAAATTCACCGATTTTCAAAGAGAAATAGAAAATTCAAACTACATAGCTATCAATCCTTTCTCATTTTTGCTTATTTTAACTATTTTCTCCCCTTTTACATGCAGCAGGTAAGATTTTCTGAATTTTTTACCCGCCCTCCAGATAGATCCGATTTTCGCAGTTCAAACGACGCTGCTTCTGACAAGCCTTTTAGCCTCCGCATAGGATCAAAATTGTGATGGCATGTCTTCGGATCATCCTCCGGGATGTTTCCCAGACCGTCGCCAATAGCCCATTGTGCAGCTCTAGTGCGACGTAAATTAACAACAACGACAAGCCTTTTAGAGGTCCCAAGCCTGGAATCTGCAATATCTCGATTCTTTAAAAATTATGGTGTTCTTTAAAAAAATGAAAGGAAAAACATCATTTCTAGACCAAATTATCTTTTAAACTTCTGTGATTTCAGAATTTTTGTTATTATTGTTTTATCAATTTAAAATTGTAGCTGAAGCAAGCCAGTCATTGGCGAATTGTTTTATTCCGAAATGAGAACAGAAAAATCAGGAGTATTTCTTTCCTTTCCGATAAACTAGAAAAGTATCTTTAGAATGTAATTCTGCAGAAAAAAAATTGGTTTTTGTATTTTTTCAGCTATTTTATTGCTTCAACTGTTTCTTCACTTTGTTTTTTAAATTTAAAATCTATAAATATGAAGATGCAGTGTACAACAGTTTTGGTTATACCTATCATTTCAATGAATGTTATTATAATGCTTTTTTAAATTTATTATTGTGTTTTTGTTGAAGAAAATAGTAACTTCGTTAAGTCATGAAAAATTCTTGGAATTAGTCATGGAAAGTCATGAATTTGAAAATCTAAAATGTAGCAGATACCCTGAACGAAGGATGCTCATTTGACAGTTTTGAATCATTAGCAAACTCAAAAAGAATGTTTAGTTTCCATACATAGACAAAATGATATGTACATTCCTAATCATCTCTTGTCTTCACCAAAATTGGTGCACCCCTCAAAATCTCTCACGTTGACCTGTGGGAGACTTTCTCCAACCAATAGTGGACTTTCACAGATTGGTCGAGAATTGAAGACAACAGTGCACTTACTAATAAAACTGGTTATGGTGCTGTCATTAAAGATAATAGAAGTATTATTAATACAATATTTTTGCAACAATTGTATCATTTACTTAGCAGAGCTCCTTACAAAGCACTCCTGTGGATTAAGGAACATAGCTCACCAAGAGAAGATACACTGACTAAAAGTATCTCAGCAACCGGTTGTTATGGTGGTGGAAGCATAATGGTGTGGGTCTCTTAGTTTGGCCTAGTTCTGTTAGTTCCTGTTTTCGAAGACATGAACTCTGACATGTATGTGGACAATGCCCAACTTGTGTGTTCGAAGACATGAACTCTGAGATGTATGTGGACAATGCCAACAATGGCAATATTTTGGCCCATTTCTCTTCCATTCACACATTGTGTAGAAAATGAAATGTGTGACTGGACTAGCCTTCTCCCGATCCCATAGAACAACTATGGAACAAATTCGAGATTACGTAGCCAGCCAACTCAACCACTCAGCTGTGATGGAAGTCTTATCAAAAACTGGTCTTCAGGCACCAATATTATATGTACCTCAGGAAGTTCAGGGTGTTGGATACGCTAGATAATGTGCCTGGAAGATCTTGAATTAATTGAGGATATAAAAGCTATATGGAGTGACAATTATAAAATAAATTGGATTAAAGCAGTATTCAAGTTAATGAAGGTTGTCAAGGAAGCCACTAAATTAAAACAAATTGATTATGAGACCTGGGTGAAAAATCGCAATTTAAGACATACATGAAGAAAATAACTTTTAATCATTGGAATGAGGACTAGAGGAGATGAGCGACAGAAGAAGACAGACTTATAAATTTTTTAAAGACACTAGCCTTAAACGCGTGCAGGCTAATTTTTACTTGAATCAGCTTCTTACTGGTTATGGAGTGTTTGGGATCTACCAGCAAAGATTCTTTAAAATAAAAACGGCAGTACGGTAAGACATTGTGCACCTTGTTAAAGATTGTCCAAGGTTAGCATCAGGGGTATGCTATACTGGCCTGCAGGAAAAATGCGATCAATATCATTAAACAAGCTCTTGAAGACATTTTAGCCCCAGATGCACTTACTCTGGTTATTACAACATAATAAAATATGTCATCTCATTTTTTTACCGAATAACCTTTAGCCTTTTTAACTGTTTTTATTCACTTGGACTTTTACTCAACTGGATTTTAACTTTCAAGGGCTTTTAATGACTTTTAACTTTTATTCAATTACTATATTATCTCACTGTGGTTTTCTATTGGCCTTTTTATGCACGTTTGCTTTTAGCTTGCTTTGTTTTAATGTTTTTTTTTAGCTCTTTTAAGTTCTAAATTTTCCATGTGTTTTCATTTGAATTTAGTGTATGGGCCCTACGGGCCATAACCATTACCTTACATACATAGACAAAAGCAATATTTTCTTAATATGTATTTTGTTAAATTCTTATTATTGCTGTTATTCTTAATATTATGATTATCAATAATGCTTTTTTTAAAAAATGTTTTTTCCCTTCATTTAAGTAACAAATTCATTATCCAAATGAAACATTGCAGTTCTTAGAAAAAATCACGATATGTCGGGCAATATTGATATCTTTGATGATATATCATGATATTGAAAATTCCAATATTGCTTGCCTTTACAATTAAAAAACTCAAGCGATTTAAGAGTTTGTTTTTAGTCTTACAAAAACAATCAATGCTAGACATAGTAAAGGGAAAGATTTAAAATAATCCCAACTAAGACAAACAAAAAAGCCTGTATACACCAGCATAAATTATATTCTACTCTCATGAAGGAGCATTTTGGGATTGTTGACTGTCAAATTGGCTAGTTCCATAGCCTTGAATGAAATTGGAGAAATGGCTTAACCTGATGCTTTCACAAGACTGGTCGTAGGTCCTGAGTCAAAATTCATTAAGAGGTTCTTTCTCAAAAACACAAAAAGTGTAATTTACATATTTTGTGACATTTATTGAAGCCTTTTATAATTTACCCTTTGGTTCTCAAAATATCGATTTTTCTAAGTATATTATTGGTGATCGAAATGGGCTACAGGTGGGGCAAAGCAGAGCTCTCTACCTATGGCAACACTTTGCATGTTTTCACCATTAGCGTATGGAGAGTCATATGAAAAGGAAGTACATTACTTTCAGTCGCAATTTTCAAGTGGATAAAATCTTAGATCTAAGATTTCTTGGAAGGAAATCTTAGAAATTACTATTGGTTTAATAAATAGGTCTCGTGATGCCCACAAAGAGTAAAGGGAAAAGTGTCTTTACTTTTAATTAATGCATACTTGAGTCAAAAATAGATTTAATCACAGGATGTGAATTTAAAAGTGTGAGAAAGTGTTCCGATTAGAATAATAAAATAAAAGAGAAGGATTTACAGAAAAGATAACATAAAAATATTAATTGAAGCTTTTTATGTAACACATATATATATATATAAAGTTTTTTTGGGCCACAAAATGTTTGAATCCGCTACTTTTGGAGCTTCCATTCGCTACTTTCTAATATTAAATTCTGGCAACACTGCCATAGGTTGGCACTGGAGAGAAAGGCAGGTAGACTGAATTGCAGCTGTTGTCATGGAAACTGGGTTGCTTTAAGATAGTTGGGAGAATGAGGCAGCAAAAATAGGAGAAAGTGGCTAATATTGGTGTTAAAGAAAACAAAGCGTAGATTTTTAAAAAAAAATTTAGCGAGAATTTTACAAAAATTTTAAGCAAAATACAGAAAAGAGCAAGATTTTTTTTTAGAGTATTTATAATAATAATTGATTTGAGATAATAATTGTAAGCTGATTTCTTACTATAATTTTTAAAAATCAGATTTTTCCTATATGATTTTTAAAAAACAGATTTTTTTATTAATATTTTTTAACTAAACGACTAATTTTAAGGGAATTAAGATTATATTTGAAAAGACACAGTTGCTCATAAATACTTTACTTCAGATACTATTTTTTTTTTTGTATCCTACCTTTTTTTTTAGTTTTACATATTTTAATTTATCCCACATTGGTGTTTTGTGGGGGAAGGAAATGTCAACATAGGCATGATCATGAAGAAGATCATACACATGTTTTATAATATTAACTGTTCTTTTTTTTCTATAAAGAAATCCAATTTTTTCTGTGAAGTTTTTTTATTATAAAAGTAATCATAATTCTGAAATATGTTTGCTTCCTTAAAACAAAAGAACTTACCTAAAAAACCTCTAAAAGAAACTCCTCTTTAAGGGAAGATTGCCTTTTTCGTTTCTCGAAAGAAATTCCCAAGTCTTTACAATTCCAATATAAAGCTTAATTTATGGCTATAGAAACAAATTAACAAAAAACAAGCTAAAAGTTAGTAATTAGCAAAAAAAGCAAAAAAATTTTTTTAAACGAGAAATTAGAAGAAAAAAAACAATGCGAAAAAAATAACTATAAAGACCAGCTAACATTAAATAAGTAGCAAAAAAATAAATTAACAGTTAATAACTAATATAAACAAAAGAACAATTAAGCGACGTAGGTAAAAGAAATTGAAATAAAGTGCAAAGGCAAGGAGACTTGAGAGAGCTGGCTGACCAGTGCAAAAACATAGCCAACTGGCCAATTCCTAGTCCTCGAAAACTAATTCATTGCCAAACTAAAACACCTCCATCTTTGTACATTCGCTTTCCTGAGAAGGTATTTTTAAGTTAAATACATTTAAACATGATGAAACTTCTAAAACATGTTCAAGATACATATTTTTTATAATACAACATTTATTTATATTTGTACGCACATTTAAGCTGTTATTAATTCCGAAATAGCTAAGAACTACTTTTCAAATGTGTAGTTGTACATTTCCTACTTTTCCCTGCAGTGCCAACTTGAGGTGAAACGAAGTATAGGACATATTTTTGAGAAATTTGGAAAAAGTTGAGAATATTTCAAATGTATATACTTTTAAAAAATTCTCTGCGGAGATTTTTTTATAAAACATCGTGTTAGGAATTTCATTCAAGCCCTCTGCTGATCTGAGCCCTAGGACAATTATCCCTATTTTTCTCTTTTTGAGTACAGTTTTGTACTTGCACTGTCTAGAAAACTAATATAAAGTAATATATTGAAGCTGGGGGAGACACTTTTGAGATCCTTCATCATTTACTGTATCCTATTATGTGTATAAAATTTAATCAAAAGACTGATATTACTTTGTAGGTAAGCCTTTTACACAAAGTGTAAAATTTATGTTTTCAAGGCATCCTATAAGGTTCCCAGATTAATTCTTCATATGTAATAATACTTAATATTTTTTTTTCTTTTTCAGTCTGGTCTTTGCTACCCCATTATGCTGTGCATTATTTCCACAACAAAGGTAATACTTTTATTTTCTTTCTGAAATATAACTCTATGGTGAGTAAATGTTGTTCAATTTCTACTAAATAAGTTCAGTTTTTTTTTTTTTTTGTCTGTTTACAAAATGGTTCAAATATTTAGTTAAAGTACATTATTTGAACAGCTATTGACCTGGCCTAAATATCACAACAGGACTCTTAAGGAACAGGGATTTTAGAAAAATATGTAATTGTCAGAGAATTTGGTTTTGGCTTCTCTCTCCTTTTTTTTTTCTAAAAAATATGGGAAATTTGTATATTTTCGTCAAAACCCACTGACGATTCTGCACCTAAACAGTCGTATATTAACCTACAGTCTTCGCATAGCAAAATCGGTTTTTCTATGTTATTAGATAAGAAAATAATGCATTGGGAAGAAACATACTCCCAATTATGCCCATCGGCTAATCGTCAGTGGGTTAATAAACCAGGAAATTGACACATAATTGAATTAGTGGTGACATTAAAAGATTTTTTTACATCTATAACAGTTGAGTTTAGTGAAAAGAGTTCTGAGTGACATTTTAGTGAATTTGAGCAGGGTTGAAACTCAAAAAAGAGAACAGGGAAAACCTGGAAATTACAGGGAATTTAAAAATCACCAAAAATAACAGGGAAAATGTAGGAAATTTTTAGTTTTACATTACAAACTGGAAAAATACAGGGAATTTTGTTTCTTACTTTTGTATTTAAAAAAAATGGTAACCCCTCGAATCTTAATCTATGGGATATTTAAGAAAGATATGACGATTCTGCACTTAAAAAGTCGTATATTAACCTGCAGTCTTCGCATAACAAAATTGGTTTTTCTATGTTATTAGATAAGAAAATAATGCATTGAGAGGAAACATACTCCCAATTTTACTCATTGGCTAACCGTCAGTGGGTTAATAATCCAGGAAATTGACACATAATTGAATTAGTGGTAACATTAAAAGATTTTTTACATCTATTGCAGTTGAGTTTAGGGAAAAAAGGTTCTGAGTGACATTTTAGTGAATTTGAACAGGGTCACCACTCCACAACGAGAACAGGGAAAACCTGGAAATTACTGGGAATTTAAAAATTGCCTAAAATAACAGGTAAAATGTAGGGAATTTTGAGTTTTTCATTACAAACTGGAAAAATACAGGGAATTTTGTTTCTTATTTTGATATTTTTAAAAAAAATGGTAACCACTCTAATGTAAATCTATGGGATATTTAAGAAAGATATTTCAGCTATTAAACTTTTTAATTTACTATAACATTATTTAAGTATGTTCAGCTGTGTATGTTTTTCCAGCAATTAAAATTAGTATAGTTAGCCCAATATAGAGCACACAAGAGCACAGTGATTGTGTGTTTCCTCTTAATATATTGTGTATGATATGTACAGAGAGAACACAGGGATTTTTTTTTTCCATATTGGAGTGGTAACCCTGTTGAATTTATTTAGTCTTAAAGTTTTTGTCTCAATTTTTTGTCTCTTCTCTGAATCTCAGAATTTTTTTATTTTCTTATGTGTCTTTAGTTTCAATAGAATTTTGATGATAAAGTATCACCTGACAGCACAATACCTTTGAAAAAAAGGGAAAATAAAAACTTCACTAGAAAAATACAGAGATCCCTATCATTAATCATTTATCCGTAATTATTATGGTTTTGTTGTTAAGATTACTGTCTTACTGATTAATAAAAATGAAACTTCATGAGAATTTTTCTAATTATCTCTTAAAAGTATTGTTTTTTCCAGATTACCAAGAGTTAGGAAATTTTTCCCTTTACAGCAAAAATTAAAAAAAAAAAAAAGTTACTCTTAAGTGTTAAATTTTTTTCTTGAAATCAAATTTATGCATAATATTATTAATATTAGGTATATGCCTATATATAGTTAAGTAGTAAAACCTCTTGAAATCGTTCTAATTTGAATTTTGCGTAGGTTATATGTTTTATTGTACTTCTGATTATGGATTGCAATTTTTGAAAGGTGGCACCTTTTGAAAATAATACTTATAACTTTTAACAGTAAATGATTTTTAAAGCTGTTGTAGATTTTCCTCAAAAGCATGTTGTAATAAAATAACATAACAATTAATATTGGATATCCTGTTGCACACTTTCTGTTTTTAACTTTTTTATACATTACTTTTGTTTGTTTTTTTAGATTGAGGAAAACCCAATTTGAATGATGCTTAAAATTCTTTTAAAGTTAAAAATTTTAAAACAAAGATATTTATGAAAACTTATAAAATAACATGTTACAAATAACCTTTTTGAAAATGCCTATCGAAAACATCACCCCTTTGTTATTTCATTTGTGATAATCTCTGAGGGGCTCTTAAGATTGAGTAACTGTATTATTAACATTTATTTGTATTAAACGTTAAAATAAATTTGTGACAATACCATCTTCATATGCCTAATAAATCTATATGTTCGTTAAACAATTTAAAAAAACTATGTAAAAAATGAAACTATCATAAAGTTCATATTTCTCATAAACATAGAATATGAAAGTTTCATGAAAGTTGATCAAGGAAATTAGTAGTTTCATGAAAGCAGTTTGATGAAATTAGTAGCTACATGAAAGTAGATATTTCATGTACCTATATGGTGTTTTCAATATAAATATAAACAACTACAATCTCGAGCTCTTGACCCGCTGTACTTCCAATTAAAGAGTATACAGCTGCTTACCACAGCTCATTCTGCGAGGCAATATTTTCAAACAGATAATTTTGTTTTTAATAAAAAATAAATTATATAATTTCTCACCTCAAATCTGCTGTATTTCGTAAGATATTAATGAAATTAAGTAATTCTGGTGAGTTTGAAGATAAATTTTTTTTTAGTCATTTAGATTGTTAAAATGGTGACATGGTTGCTAGATTTAGAAAGAACTTTTTGCAGTCCTGATTTGGCCTCTTTTTACTTGTTTATTACTGTTTGTTCTTGATGCAAGCCGTGTACTATCATTAGTTAGTGTTATCATATTGTTCGAGCATCGAGACTAAGTTCATTTTACAAATTATCATTTAGGTTTAAATTTCAAAGTTAACAAGGTAAAACGTGTTTTATAACAATTCTTTTTTCAAATGTCGATTTCTTCTTCAAGCACAAATAATAAATCGGGTAACAAATACACATATAAAAGAAATACTACTCTAGAGAGTCTCAAAACACAATGATCACATTGTGAGCTAAATGGCTTCAAAATACCACAAAAACCTAGTGTACAAAACAACACCCATATCCTTAATTTGAATATATTTACTTGTGAGGAAGAGTAAAGGCTATGAGATTTAAAAATTTAGATTTTGAATTTCATATGGACTTTCATAATTACTTTTTATCTAATTTTATTATTGGTAGCATTTTAGTTCAGCTCTACAAGATCAGTTTTGTGATTTTGAATTTTGTTTCAAATGGACAAAGAAAAACTGAGAAATGTACAGCAATTTCACAATAAATAAAATTCAAGACTATCCAAAATAGAAATAACATCACTAGTTTCATGATTTTAAATTATTTGAATATTCATTACCAAAAATATTAAATTACTTTTTGAAAGACACGAGTATGAAAACCATCTGATTTTTCAAAGATGGGAGTATTTTGTACAAAAAAAAAAAAAAAATGAAGAACAGAAAGCTGAAATAAATGACACAAATCATTAAAATCTAATAACTAAGGACTGTTAACAAAAAATCTCTTTAATAGCAAGCATAATCAAGAATAATAATTACAATAGTTGATATTATTTAAGGAAAGTGTAAATTAATTACTTTTATGTTAATTTAAAATTAAATTTATTTAGTATGATTTGCTCATTACATACCGAGAAATACGAATAAAGAAACAAGGGTAATTAATTATTTGAAAATTTTAAAAAGTAAAATCAATACAGTGTAAAGTCGTGTATCCGGAATTGGTGGGACTTCCAGAAGTCTGTATAATAGATTTTTCCGTATAATAGACCCCCAAGGTAAACAAAGCTTAAAATGATTTAATAAACGATCTGAATCTAAGAAGCAAAAAATAAATAAATGTTATTTTTAAGGGGAGCAATGTTTTAGCATTAGAATATCTAATCTATAAAATATGAAATATTAGAAAAAAATATTGCTGAAAATATGGAAAACGAAAAAAATTTTACAGTTATGAAAATATTAATCCGCCATTTTGAACTAGAACGATTCAAGCAGGAAGGGGAAATTCATGTCATTCTGGAACAAAGCTTAAAATGATCTAAATCTAAGACGCAAAAAATAAATAAAAATTATTTTTAAGGGGAATAATGTTTTAGTAATAGAATATCTAATCAATAAAATATGAAATATTAGAAAAAAAGTATTATTCCTTAAAATATAGAAAACGAAAAAAATTGTCATATGAAAATAATAATCCGCCATTTTTAACTAGAATGATTCAAGCAAGAAAGGGAAATTCCCGTCATTCATTAAAGTGGGTAGGTGGAGGAGAAAAATTCATTTCCTCCTTTTTTGTGAAGGAAAATAAGTGTAAAGAAGAGATCATTTATGTTGAGGGTGGGGAAATAACAAATTATTGTTTTCTCTCCAATCATTGGCTATCAATCAAGCATAAAGGCGGGGCACGCTGATTGGGTTCTCTTTATTTTTTCTTCTATGACTGAAAGAATCTGCTAAAGAGAGAATGCTGCCCCCTTTTCCCCCCGCCTCCTAAATATTACATGGTATGGGGAAGAACGAATGTTTTGTTTCTCAAGGACGTATATCCTTTTAGACCTATTCAAATTTTCTATTTTGACTCCCCCTCCACCTTAACGCTTGCCCCGTTTACCCTTTTTCACAGTATTTCTTCTTTCAATAAAAAAGGTTCCAGGAAATGCCTCTTTTACTAGCCACCTGCATGGGAAAGGGGGGGGGGAGGGGACTCAGTTGCGATCTTTTGAAAACAAATATCCCTCTTTTTCCTACATTCCAAGGGAGGAGCGTCACTAACGGTCACTCAATGGTCTTGGTAGATCTTCACTTCCCCTTTCTGGTGATTTATGGGTTCGATGCGGAAAAGAGAAAATGTGTCAAAAGACTTCTTTTTTTTTTTAAGGAAAGGGGATGATGGAGAGATGTTTGATTATTTTGATTGTTAAAAAGTGTCCGGGAAATCGACCCTTCCGGGAAAGGGACGTCCGGATATGGGACGTTACACTGTATTAGTCACTAATCTAATAAAATAAACTTTTTATATTTATAGGGAGAACGTATTTTTTTAAAAAAAAATATTTTCCCTTCTTTATAACATATTCTTAACAAAGTAGCGAAAAGAAGAACAAAAATGATAAATTTTGATTTGAAAACTAAATGTTTCTAAATATTATTTAAGAGTAATAATTAGTTTTATACTTATGATCACTTTAAGTATGAAGTAACTAGGTTGAAACCACAAGTTCATCAATAATAATTTGGATAAAAATGAAATACTTTTGTAGAAGAAAATATCTTATAAAAATTTTACGATTTTCTAGTGTAATTACTGAATATTCTTGTCCCACTGATTCCTTCTAGAAAATTTTCTCTTTTTCAGAAAAAAAAAATCTTGCTCATTTTTCTGAGAAACCATGTTATGAATTGCTACATATGAATTTTATGAAAAAGCTAGTGTTGCAATGAAGATTATCAAATGCTTTGCATGAAAATTCAAAGTAAAACAGTACTGACAATACAAAAAATTTATATTTTTCTTTCGTGAAAATGTGTCTAACTACGTCAACCTATATATCCCTAGAAGAAGAAAAATTGTGTTAAATCATGTTTTCCCTTCAAAATGATAGGGCTCCCACTGGCAGAGCTGTAAATTACTTATGAATTATTTGTTTTGTACTGTGTGCTCTCCTAACATATAATTATAAAAAGGAAAAATATATTTATATAAAAGGTCGTACTTTTTTTTCCGAACCTAAACAATAAAGAATAAGAGGAAAATTAATATGTAAATGCTTTCACATTGTTTAAAAAATTAATTAGAAAAAAACTTTGCAAATTAGAAAAGTTTCTCCCTTTCTTAGTATGCTATCCTTTTAAAAGCCATCTTCCTTTGTTTTATTGGATTTAGCAAAATAATTTTGTTTTGTGGATTTTTGTTCTTAACAGACTTTAAAAGATAGAGCATTAAACACTTTTTAAAAGATTAAGGGGTTGGTGGGGGTGGGGCTAAAAGGTAGGAAAGAAACGCTTTACTTAATGAAATTGAGAGTGCTTTATAACTTTCAAAACTGTGCATTTGCCTGTTTTCAGATCTTTCAAGACTTACTTTTATTTTTGCTTAGTTTGAATGACATAAAAAGATTTTTTTGATTTTCTGAAAACAAAAGGAGCACATAAAACAAAAAGAGTTTTTAAAAACTTAAATGCATTCAAGCATGTATTACTAAAATTATCCTTTTCAACATGGTGATCACAGAAATGTTTGAGTATAATTTTTTTTAAATATAATCTAAATATTTTAATTGTCAGACAATCTTTAATTTTATGTTTCAAGCAATTTTGCAAAGCTGCAAGTACACTGGTGGACAAAACTAAGAGATGGAAGACATTTTCCCAAATATCTCAAAAAATACTGAATATAAATAAATAAAATTTGGTATGGATATAGCTTATTCCATGATAATAAAGTATGGAAAGCAAAAATGAAAGTGCCATTCACAGGCAAGACCTATTGCCAATAAATCCAATGTAGTCTGAACTTAAGGATAAAAGATGACAATAAAAGTGAAGCTTGTACAGTGTGTGTTACCTCTAGTATGGTGTATGGTCACCCCTGACAGACAGACAGACAGCATGCACAACGAGTATGCATGCTGTTAATAAGGGAATTAAGGAGGACCTGTGGAAGACCCTCTCATTCTTCCACCAGAGCAATTTTTAACTCCAGAATGGTTCTGGGGGGAGGTTGGTGCATCACAATAGCTCTCCCAAAAGCATCCCAAGCATGTTCAATAGGATTCAGGTCTGGGGATTTGGCTGTCCAATCCATTCGTTGAATATCCTCGCTTTCCAGATACTCATCAACCATGAGAACCCTATGGGGTCGCGCATTGTCGTCCATAAAAATGAATCCAGGGCCAACAGCGCCCCTAAAAAGACGCACATAGGGCTCTAGGACCTCCTGCCTGTATCTCTGGGCAATCACGGAACCATTGTCAAACACATGGAGCGGTGTATGGGTATCTTGCATGATCCCTGCATAATGGTCCCTTTCGATAATGCTGCTGGGATGGTTCCAGGTTCCCTCCATGTCAATAACCGTCCAGAATTGGGTTGTAAACTGAATCTGGACTCATCGGTGAAGAGAACATTAGCCCATTGAAGCTGTGTCCAATTCTGATGTTGTCTGCACCATTCTGCATGCGCTCTTTTGTGGGAGGGAGTGAGTGGGATGCAAATAACGGGCTTCCTGGCATACAGTCCTCTTTCATGGAGTCTCCTGGAAACTGTCTTACTCGAAATTGATGTTCCTGGCCTTCATTAGCTGTTGTAGCCCTCGGACGACCTTGTCCTGGTCGTCAAGATACTGTCCCACTAGTTTTAAATTACTCCACAAATTGGAAATGACGCTTGGTGTTATATCCAATTCCCTAGCAATCTGAGCTTGGGACTGGCCTGCCTCAAGTCTACCCACAATTCTCCTCCTCATGCCTTCGTCTAAACGATGATGTTCACTCATTTCACCTAAAAACCAGCAAGAAACAACAAGATTATTCAAAAAATGCACTAAAATCTGTGACTGTGTTGAAGAGTGGAATGAGAAGAACAGCTCGATGCGGACTTTTATGCCTCCTGCTGGCTTAGCAACGCCCACAAGAATACGTAAACTTATCGCAGGGCCAATAGCGCTACAGTGACCATATATGGCAATCAACTGTCCAGGTTTTGTGCAGTATTTTTAGAGAAATGTGCGAAAATGCTTTCTATCTCTTAATTTTGTCTACCAGTGTATATAGAACTCATAAAATACGTTAAAAAGATAGAGAAAACATGGAAAATATTTAAGAATAATGAAAAAAGAAGAAGAAAAAATTATTAAAATAAAATATTTTAAGAAAATTTAAAAAGCTTGAAAAAAAAATGAAAGCATATAATCTCTTCATTGGCTCACTCAAGTATATTCACAAACACGCAATTGTTTTGATTTATTTTGCTTTGGCTATATTGATGCAATATTAGAAAGCTCTCCTTTTTGCAGATGTAATCGTGTGAACTGATGAAGAGATTACATCTTTCATTTTTCTGCTTTTTAATATTTTTTTTAAATATTTTATTTTAACAAATTTTTTTTTCTTCTCTTTTCATTAACCTTTTATATTTTTTATGTTTTCTCTTTATTTTTAACTTAAATAAATATTTAAGAAAAAAACTAATATGTCAAACTGGTTTGATTGTTCAATTTACTAGTTGCTGTTCAATTATTAATTTGTTCTGAATTTAAAAAAAAAACTGTTTCTTACATTTGATTACATGGAATTTGTTGAAACAAATACTAACAATATTTGCAAATTTTTCCTAATTTGTAATTTAGTTTAATTCATAATTTGTAATTTATTTCCTCTTTACTACTGATCTCGCTTATGTGACAAGGTATATAACAAACAAATTCTGATTGTTATAGCTGATAAAATTTGGTAACTTTTCATTAAGTATTTGGATACGTTACCTTTGGTAAGTCTCCATAGTTATAGAATTACAGATGAAAAATAAATCATATTAACTTCAGTTTCTCATTTCATTGTTTATTAATTTTTTTATTTTATTATTTGTTACAGCTCCATTAATGTTGACTCATTAGAGCCAGAAATTCGTGAATCTCTGAATAAATTGAAATTGGAAGATAAATGTTTATACTACAACAAAGGTCTTTAATGTGTTCTTCGAAATATATTGCATTTATAGTCTAAAAACGAAACTGTTGTATTTCTTTGTATTTTATAAATTTATATTTTCCATAGTTCCTAATAAAAATATTATGTGATAAATGAATACACTTGAATGGTGATTAAAATTAATTATACATGTAAAATTATTCCTGTTGTAATCCTGTGTTATATTTGAATTTCATGAAAAGTAATGTCTTTTGCTATTAATTCATTGAAGGATTCTCCTGTTACTGTCTTGCGTTACATTTTATTTATGAAGTTACTCTTTTAGAAACACTAAGTTGTTTTAACAAAATCTGATTGGATGATTATCATCTAACAAGGAACTTTTTCTTCAGCTCATATTTTTTTAAAAGCAAAAAATCAAAGAAGAAAAAAAAACTGCAACCAATTTTGATCACCAAAACTGGAAATTACATGAACAGGAAACTCAATGTGTTTTTATTTTTGTAAAAAAAAAAAAAAAAACGATGAGTCATTTTAATTCTCCTCAATTGTCTTTTTCATTTTATTAACATTAATTAGCCAAATGGCACGAAAGTCAAATCTTGTATGAAATTTGGAGCAATTTTTGTTTGGAAAAATGAGAACAGATTATCAAATTAGTCAATGACTAGTTGAAATCATAATGCAGAGGTAGATTTTAACAGAGAAAGAGAGATAATAAAACGTCTAATAGATGGTTACAAATTTCTGCATCACAAATAGAGAGCGTTGTAATCAATCATAAACATTATGAATATATATCACTTTTGTGTCAGGAAAGTGGTTGGAATGGAAGGCTTGGGAACTTCATCACATTGTTTGTTTTAATGTTAGTCTATTCCCAAGTCAAAATTTTTTATGGTTTTCCATTGATGGACCGATATCATCTTGATGGTAACCATCCTGAATCATTATATTTTTTGGCTGTCACAGTTGTTTCATCCTTGGGTCCGGTTTTCACTTGCCCTCCCCCTCGAGTCAAAGACTCTTATAATTCCTAAGTTCTTAGCTGGTGAACTAGCTTGGCGTGACTTATCACCAAGGGTTTATTGACAATGAAATATATGGAACAAAATGTAGAGAAATGAAGAGTCCTAATATTTGATAGGTTCACTTGCAATCTTTTCAGCAAATTTTTAGTTACAAACCATCCAACTTAGAATGGTGGAAGATTTTTAGAAAAAAGAGATTACAAGATCATACACTTAGGATGTTTGAAACTGCATATTCTTATTTTCGAAAATCTTATTAAGTTTTTTAATTTATTACTCATTTTTAAAGGAAATTCTTATTTTCAAAAATATTATTTTTTTTAAGGAAGATTCAATTTTTAATATTGTTATTTTTTGAAAAATGTATTTATTTTTAAAACATTACTTACTATATATTTTTAAAAACATATTTGTTTTTTAAAGTGAATTCGTATTTTATATATATATATGTATATATATATATTTGTAATCTCAAAATTAAAATCTAGTTTTTAAATATGTGATACATTTACATGTCAACATTTTTATTTTTTAAACCTTATTTTACTTTTCTTACTAGTGATTTTTAATTAATTTTATGAAAACACTTATTATAGATGATTACCTCTTCTAATATTATTATTTTTAAAAACCATCATCTCTAATTATGTAAAATGACATAGCTAAATTGAAGTGATAAATTTTAAAAATTATGGTTATTCAAGTTTTTAATCAAATTAATCTTAAAGTTTGATGTACAGTGCCCAATCTAAAAAAAAAACTACACACTGAATACCTCTTGATCTGAGGGTTTTAGACAGTGGTGTAAACCATAAACCCTCAACCCCCTCGGAGGGGGGGGGGGCGTATGATCCAAAAATGATACCCTATGATAGGGGTGCCCAATTTGCGGCCCAGGGCAGGACCAGAATACAATAAGAAAATTGTAATTTTGGGGGGGAAGTACAAAAAGTATTTGAAATTTCGAATTGCGCAATTTTAATAAGCCAATTCTAAAATCAATGTAATCTTGCGATCGCGTTTTTCGGTGGTTATCACAACAAATTTCTGACGAACGAAGTTTTAAAAATCGCAATATTTTTATTTCGAAAAAATAAGGATACGTGAATTTGAGCTATTAATAAAGCTCTTTATTTGTGTACAGTTTATTATAGTTCATCTAAATGACTTTTCGATCGTGTCCACGCTTTTTGAAATCCCGATGTTTTTAATGCATACATTATAACCAAATTTAATATCTTAAAAAAACAAAAGCAATTTATTACTCAAATTTCCTTTTCCTGAATTAAGAAAATTGTACTACTTAAATTATGCTGAATCCCCGTTCTTCGTACGAGGTGAATTAAAAATTTAAAAAAAAAACAATCAGTACTGAACAGCACTGCAAAATCATGCACAAATCTGAAACGCGAATACTGACCCTATTGAAGAGCTTAGTGGAAGAACTAGGTATGTGACATTCTTAGGGATATTTATGAATCGAGGGGAAATAACGAGGTGGTTGCCTCATTGTGGGTAAGTTAAATGTAGCAGAATTGTTTTTGCTTTTACTTTAATCTAAACATAACTTATTTTATTTTATAACTGTCGTCAGCCGACCCAATTTTCGGTTTACGCCTGCTAATATTCAACTCCGTAACCTAGTAATTTTGAGCCCAACACAAAACGAAAGAGTTCCTGTATCAAACTAGCTTTCGTGGAAAACTTTTTAATGAAAGAAACCCTCATTTTTGTTATATGGAGTAGTAAACCTCCCACAGTTAATCTGACGGCAAGAGAACTCTAACCCATTATCCTCTACCACTGAGGATATTTTACTGTAGCCGGTGCGAGCCTGGTGTGGAATTCCTATAGATTAACTACATTTAACATCACTTGCCTTGATGCTATTTCTCGCGGCTAACTCACAGTCAAAATTTACTGCTATCAAGTAAATTTCTCCGGTACATATGTATATACCTTTCAATAGTCAGTCAGACACTTATTTCCACAGTATCGATATTGAAACTGCATATAGTTTTAATATTTGGTGATTATTTAAACATTAAAGTACGTGCTATAGACTCTTTTCTTGATCAAATAGAACTGTAAGCAAGCACTTTTTAAATAAGGATGAAGTGTTCTAACCATTTTTATTATTTTTTTACTAGGGACTATTATATTACATTATTGTATTAACATTTTCAGTCTTTGGGGGCTTTATGGAAATTTAAAATTTTCATTTTAAATTTATACTATTAAAATTATTTTAACTTTAATGGATGTGTTAAGCAATATAATTTCTTTAAATCTTGTAAAAATATGAAAAAATAAAAAAAAAAAAACTAATTTTATAGACACTTTTTTAGCAATTAATATGCGGACCGAAAAAAAAAAAGCAAATGAGCGATTTTAAAGAGCATAAGATTTGATTCTAATTCACTAAGTCTAAACAAACAAAGAATATTCCAAAATGATGCTTTTAATAAATATTTCGCATCTTTGTTACACATAGAACTGAAAATTTGTGATTGAAAATTTATTTTTGAGTAATAAAAAAGAATTCTGATGCATCAGTATGTAATATCTAATACATCAGTATCAGGGACAATCCCCACGCCATATAAATTAAATAAATACAGGGTTGCCACAGGAGACTAAAATGCAACTATTTTTGGCATGAGGCGACTCGACTAGGGCAATTTTTTTTGCCTGAAAAGGCTAAAAAAGCAACTATTTTCAGGAAAAGGAGACAATTGGGAGACTTTTCTGTACTCCTAGCGATGTTTTTTTTTCTTCTTTTTTTTTCCTTAAGCATAAATTGTCTGGAAAATCTGCACCCCACAAGATAGTTTCTGAACACACTAAACTTTCTTTTTTCCTTAAAAAAATTTGAATTGCAAATTTGAGTCTTCACTTTTTAATTCGTTCAATCTGCACAGACTCCATAGTGAGTCTATTTCATTTCTCGATCGCCTTTTCAATGATTATTGCTACGAAATTCCGCATAATTTAAAAAAAAAAAAAAAAAAAAAAAAAAACAATTTTTAATATGGTATTACGATGCGTGAATTTCGAATTTGAGTAATCACTTTTCTTATATATGGGTGATTCTTTTTAAACATGACAATTGGGACCAAAACATTTCTTCAAATTTAAAGTCTTCAAAATGATCTAAAAAAATTTTTTTTTATGCTTCTTTAGTTACACTTATTAATATCTTACAGACAGCAGTGTAGTTTATTGACATTTGCTCGAGAAAAAAAATAAAATAGAAATTCGCCAAATCTTGAATGCCAGGAAAATGACATATTAGCTTAGAAGTATAAAAAACAGTAAATCAATAAGTAAATAACTTTGATTGCATCCAAGCATATTACTTACATTCATACATAAACTTGGTATTAGATTAATATTTGCTTTCCTTCCTTACAGTATTAGCAGTTAAAAAAAAATTCTGGTAACACTTCAATGTCCTGGCATTCATAAGCCAGGATAATGACAAATTCGCCGTTTTATAGCATATAATTTTAATTTAATATTTTGGCTTAAGACGTTTATATTCTGCAGAAAACAACAGGATTTCTTAAAATAACTCTGATAAATTTATGTAGTTTATATTATTAATGATTTCAAGAAGCCAGGAAAATGACAACACAAAAACCTACTCACCCTGAAACATTTTTTGAAATAGATTTTGACCCAGAAAAATTGGTTCTTTATTCATGCAACAAGACATGTTCATATAGGAGGGTATCTAATCGATCTATTTACGTAAGATATTTATTGCTGACTCTATCTATTTTGGTTATAAACCACTAAATAAAAGTAGCCAGGAAAATGACAGATTTTCTTGGGACGAGCAGATTATTAACAGAAAAAAATTATTTTAACGAAGTTTTTGTAAATAATACCCTCTGCGTATATTCTAGAAATGCTTACACCGGTTGAGATAAAAAAAAATTGGATATTGAAAAATTTATGGGAAATTTTGAAGCTGGTTATTATTGGAAACATTGTTTGGGACATGCCAGGAAAATGTCATTTTGATATTCAATTAAATTTTTTAATTATACAAAACGGTCAATGCTAGTGTTCTTTTAGTATTATAGTATTAGATCTTGGAGCAAAGGGATTGTGAATTGTCATATTTCGTGAGAATCGCCCATATATAGTATATATAAACATTTACTACGTTTATATAAAAATTATCATATTTGCCACCAAATTGACTGAATGGATCATGGTATATGACAATTAAGTCATTAGCAAAATTTTAGTCATATTTTTGTTCGTATTTAGGCAACTATTTTCCTAGTTTTTGGCTACTATTTTCATGTTTTAGGCTACTAAAAGCAACTATTTTGTTCTGTGGCAACCCTGTAAATATCATAAATGGATGTATAACTCTTGAGAAGAAAGCTTTTCAAAATTCATAATAGGCTTCACCGTATGAAAGTATTTAAAAAAAAAAGGTTCCTCAAAATTTTAGCATTGAAAAATAACTGAAGAAAGATGTATAAAAAATGTTACATTATATATGAGATATTTTCATTATTATGTATCTTTTATTGGTTACTTTAAAAATATTTGTTTTTCTTCTTCAAGGTTTAAGAAACTTTAAATAGTTTTTCTACATAACATATTTGTCAGTCAGGCATATGCCTTGAATATATGTTCAAGTGCAAAAATATAAAATCTTAAAATATTACTTAAGAGAAGAAAGTATTTTAGAAAAATTAGAAGATAATTCCAGGTTCAGCTGTCTGAAAAATTCCACATAGCCATCAAGGAATGACTTTCCGGAGACAAAAAATTCCTCTTCGACTATATTTCATAATTGTCTAAAATACTCTAAATGCAATACAAAGAGAACTTAATAAAAATATAAGTTTTCGCATAGTTAGTTACTGCGGCCCGAGAATTTCTGTTTCTTTACACTTATTTAAAATTTTTAAACTACGTAGTTGAAGTTTATGAATGTGTGGATTGACCAATAAAGACTATTTCCGGAAAGAAATGTTAACAGCCATTTATAATGTCATATGTTTAGTTGATGAAGTACAAGCTTTTTACAAGACTAGCAGATCGAACAAACTGGTAATTACCATCTATTAAAAAAAAATTATTTTCGCAAAACGCAATTTTTTTTTTTTAAACTTTGTTTTAACTCTAAACTTTGTTTTGTTTCAATATGATCGCAAAAGTGAAGTTATCATAGTTCCCTACATGGAGTTCCTAACATGCGAAGTACACGCACGAAAACTAAATTAAGTTTTCATTTTTTTAGTTCTTATTTTTTCTTCATTTTATAATAAGTAAATTGCTTAAAATAAAATACTATTTCTAATTATAATTAATTTGAAACACCAATGTTTTATTTAAGTTATGGTCATAAATTTTTTGAAGTATAAAATATTTCATTTAAAAATGTTATTTCACATCCAAAAAAATTGGAATTTAATATTTAAAACATCGTAAAAATGAATTAATTTTATAATCAAAAGTTGCTTCTTAGAACATTTAATTAAATTTGCTGGTTTGGAATCTGTTATTTTAATAACTGCATTTAAAACTTTAGAATTATTTTACTATACTTTTTGTTATTGTTAAAAGTAATAAAGCACAATTTTGTTTTTTGTTTTTTGTCTTCTTGTTTTTAGTAATTAAAAAAATTTCTTTGCCAAAATGTAAGTGAATCTGCAACAGGGACAATCCCCACATTACAGTCTCTCCACATCTCAATTTTTTCTCCATTATTTCGCAGTTTCGATTTCGCGAGTAAGCGCACTCAATACTCAATTCGTTTAAGAGAAAAAGGGTATGTTTTTACGTTATGTGCCGACAAGTTGCGATTCCCACTTTGGCGCAATTTATACATGGTCATTGGCACGTCAAGTGACCATAGTCATACACTAACCTCTATGCCCTGCCTACTTTTTTTTTTAGTAGACACTTATTTTCAGCGATTGGGAGGGAGGATGTCAAACACAGGTGTGAGGTTGACAACTATGGCTATTTTTTTTTTTTTTTTGCCTGAAAAGGTTATAAAAGCAACTATTTTCAGGAAAAGGAGACTATTGGGAGACTTTTCTGTGCTAGCAATGTTTTTTCTAGCATAAATTGGGTTGATAACCTGCGGCCCGCGGTAGCTTCTGAACATAATGATTTTTTTTTTTGTTGTTAAAATTAACAAAATATTGAATTGCAAATTTGAGTCATCACTTTTTAATGCGCTCAATTTGCACAGATACCATTGTGAATCTATTTTGTTTCTCAATCGTCTTTTCAACAGTTATTGCTACGAAACTCTGCATGATATTGAAGAACTCAATTTTTAATACGATACTATGATGCGGGAATTTCGAATTTTAGTAATCACTTTATATATATATATATATATATATATATATATATATTTGCTAAATCAATTATTGATAAAAGGGAAAATTTATAGAAAGAGTGTGTTTTTTTTAAAAAAAATTTTTTTTCTTCATTAATTCTAGCATTTGAAAGTATTTAATTTTCTTCAAATGCACAAATTTTTTTATATAAAAATATTTTTTTTCATATGAAGAACGTTTATTTAAAGATTATTATATTGGCCGCCAACTCGACTAAATGGATCATGGTATATTACAATGAAGTCATTTAATAAAACTTTAGTCATAATATTGAATAATTTGGTTTTTATATAGGCAACCCTGTATATGTAACCATTTTTTGATGGTAATTACCCATCACCCCAATGTAGGAATTCGGACTAATTTTTGATGGCCCAACATAATTTGATGATTTGCTCTTGTTGAATCATCCAAAATTTCCATCATAGTTTCCTAGAAATCAAATGCTGGAACGATCATGAGCCACCATCACCCCAATGTAGAAATCCGGACTGATTTATGATGGGCCAATATTAAAAAAAAATTCTTGTTGGTATATTCCTGCTGAACCAACAATAATTATTATTAAAGCATCATAGAAATGCATAATTGGAACCATCACGGATCACCATTATAGTATCCTAGAAAAAAGATGTTTAAACGATCATGAACAACTATCATTCCAATATAGTAAATCAGACTGATTTATGATGGTCTAACATTAAAATTTTTTTTTCTAGATTCCTGAGAACCAACAGTAATTCCCATTAAAACATCATGGAAATTTATAGATGAAACCATCATAGATTGTTGGTTCATGAGAATCAAACTTCTCTTGATGATTAACCATCAGTGTATTTAAGTATCATTTTCCATCATTCCTTGATGGAAGTTTGCGGGCATATCAAAAGCTGTAAGAGTTAAATAAAAAATTGAATTGTGCGTATAAAGTAAAGTTATTTATGTATTATTATTAAAATGGATGGGTTGCATAATTGGATGTATCTCTGGATATAGTTATGATTAAAAAGGTTAAATGATTGAAATGTCGTGATAAAACAAATTAAGGCCGAAATATATAAAAGAGTAATTAAATTAAATTAAGAGGAATTTGATCGTTAAGAAAAGTGGTAGTACAATGCTAATGTGGGATAACAATAACCCAATAGGTCCAAAGGGTCACAAAGTGTGAGGTTTGAACAAATTGGATAATTTGGTATCACCAAATTTGGAAAAAGGGCGAAATTAAAATAAATTTAAGATTAAAGATAAAAAAAACGATAAAGTCATGCTATATCCAAACAATATATATGATTTAATACAGTAAGATGATGTTTCCAATCAGAAAATTACAAATTCCCTTAACAATAAAAAAAGGTACTCACCACACACAAACAGGAGGACATGATAAATCGTGAAAGTAGAGGCAAATAAATTCTCCAGCACAAGATTAAATTGTTAACATATCATTTTATTTAGTAACATACATCTTTCACCACATCTACCAACACAAGAAAGGCATTTTATTGAAATGGGTGATGGGAGAATTAAAAAACAGAAGGCGTCATAGATAAAAGTAAATTATAAAAGAATGAGTAATTTAAAGGTTAAAATAAATATGGAAATAAAGCTTAAATTCGAGAAGGTTTTTTATTTTAATATTAAAGAAAATTAAAGGTATAAAATGTTGATTTTAAATTTACAGAAATTGATTATAGTTATGCATTTAATTTAAGATAAAGGTTAAGAAAAAAAAAAGGTGAAAAGAAATCCCTCGATCCGGACCGAAGTCCGCATTTTGGAGAAAAAAAAGTAACCTGCCGGAAGGCTCGAGAAAAAGAGAATGTCTTCAAAGTCTTAAAAAAATTCCTTAACTGGGGTAGACCAGAAAAATTACGGCCAATTAGTGGCGGAGAGTTTGAAGTTTAAAGGAAGATTGGTTAGTTAGCCCCCCTAAAATTAAAAGAAGAAAAGAAAGGCGTGAATAGAGGGGTTGGTTGACTTTCCCCACAGGAAGTGCGATGACCGCAATGACCATGAGAAAGGTCAACAAGAAAGTTAAAATTGCTAAATTGAAAAAAAGGAATTGGCGATCGAAATGGGCTGCAGGTGGCGTAGAGCAGAACTCTTTTCTTATGGCAACACTTCACATGCTTTCCCCATTAGCGTGTGGAAAGTCATAGAGGAAGGAAGTACGTTAGTTTCTCTCTTGATTTTCACATAGATTAGAATCCTTTAACTTAAAAACTATATGGAACTGAAAACTACATTAAACATAGTTCTAGAGAAAAGTATCATAGAAATTTTAAAAAATATTTTCATTAAATAAAAAGGAAAAGTATTAAGAAAAGGGAAATTATCGTAGTACATTCCTATACAACTGAAAAGAGGAGGCGAAGGAAGGGAGAAGGGCTAAAGGCATGAAACCGGTCTCTCCCCAGATGGCGTATTCGAGTGTTGCAATCGCGAATAACGTTTAAAGAAAAATTAAAGGCTTAGGTAAAAATAGAAATAAAATTGTCACATTACACTAAGTGTAAATGTGACAAAAACCATGAACTCATAATGGAAAATGCTGGATGATGGTAAACATCAAAGATGAACGATCATTATTCGAACTGAAACCAACATAAACAAATCAAAATGATTTGATGGGACCATCGAGAAGTTTGGATTGGGTTCAGACAGTTTTATGGCATATTTTATTATTTGACTCTTGTGAATTTTGTTTCATGACCAAATTATGAAGAAATAATAAAATATCCAACACCTAGTAAAAAGTGCTAAAAATTTTCGTTAATGTTTTTTATGTAATAATTGAAAATAATTTAAAAATTTTCGTTAAATTTATTTTGTTAGAATTTTTTTTTTTTTTTTACCGCATTTATGCATTTTACCGCATTTATTTTTTTCTAAGCTACATTCATTCAAAATTTTTTAAGTAAAAAATTCATTTTCTGCCCCTATTTTAAGCTTGGGTCTCAGTAAGTTATTGGTAGGTAGATACTTTATTTACTTCACACTAGATCTGCACACTGAGCTATCGGTGAGGGGTTGGGAATCTCTGAGGATGATCCGAGGACATGTCATCCTTTGCAGAGGGTTCCCCTGCTTTGGTTGCAAGACGACCTGCACGCGAAGTCGAGCACTTTACTGTAGAACAAGGACCGATACCGTGCACCCTCGGCCCTTATGTAGGCTGATCAAAGTGGTCACCCACCTGCTTACAGACTGGACCTAGTGATGCTTGACTTCCCTGTCTTTACGACTGTGGGACCATTAGGTTATTGTGATGATTATTTGGTGTCCCATCCTAGAGCCACTATTACAATGCGAGATGATATGAAATTAGAAATGTGTAGACCAGTGGTACCTTAAAAGTGTTCCACGTAATTGGATAGCATATACTGATACAGCATTCCATGCAGCTTCTAGAATATGCTGCAATTCATTGACCGTAATGACTGACGAGTGGTGGCGTGCCAGTCGTTCAGCAACCATTGACAAGGCGTTTTTAATCTTTGAGAGATCAGGAGAACGTGCTGGCCAGGGCAACAGGTGAACATGTTCTGTGTCAAGAAAGGTCAGGACAGTACGGGCAACATACGGTCGTGCATTGTCCCGCTGAAACGTAGCGTTATGGAGATCTCGAAGATAAGGCAGAGCAACTGGCCCTAATATATCAGAAATGTATCGGTTGCAGTTCAAAGTGCCGGCAATGCGAACAAGAGGTGATCGAGACGTGTATCCAATGGCAACCCCATACCATTACTCCAGCTGATGGACCAGTATGACGATGTCGAATGAAAGCTGCCAATGGGCGTTCTCCATGATGTCGAAAAACACATCATGA
Source organism: Parasteatoda tepidariorum (assembly GCF_982258835.1). Lineage (NCBI taxonomy): Eukaryota > Metazoa > Arthropoda > Arachnida > Araneae > Theridiidae > Parasteatoda > Parasteatoda tepidariorum. The sequence continues at coordinate 75,748,670 of NC_141765.1, forward strand.
TGCTGTATAACAGTATTTCCCAAAGTGTGGTACGCGTACCCCCAGGGGTACGAGAACAGTTTAGCGAGGGTACGCGTTCTTATGCAAAATATCTTGCAACAAACGAAAATTTCAAATTTTTTTATTTAAAAGCAAAGCTAGCCATGAAAATTTACGATTACGTATTTTTCTATTGACTATTTTTTGCAGAGTTAACAGTTAATAATTAATGGTGTCAACAGCTAGTTGTGAATTAACTTTTGTGCAATTTTTGAATTTTATAGTAAAAAATCTATTAATTTTTTATTAGTGATACACAGCGTTACGAAAAATATAGAAAGGGTACACAAGAGTCATAAGTATGGGAAACACTGCTGTATAGAGATCCTGGATTCGTCTGAAAAGACGACGTCATGCCATTCCTGTGTTCATCGTTGATCACACCATTGGAGACACTCTTGCATGTGTTGCAGCTTCAAGGGTAACCGATGCCATGGTCGCTGTGCTGACAGTCCATGCTGGTGCAAACGTCGTAGAACTGTTCGTGCAGACACTTCTTGTCTTGCAAATGACCCCAATTGTTGACTCAAGGTTCATGACGTAGCTGTACGATTCTTTAATGTGGATAACATGTCTGTCTTCCCGGTTGTTAGAGAGGGGGGAGGTGGTTGAGATCCTGCACGGCGTTCCATATGACCGTCATGAACCCATCGATTCCATATTCTGCTAACAGTCATGGAATCTCGACCAACGCGACCAGCAATACTTCGGTATGATAAACCGCAATCCCAGTAGGCCACAATTCAACCTCGATCAAACTCAGGTACGTGCTGGTAGGCATTTTTCCTTCTTACATGAGGCATAACGAAAACTTTTTTACCCAAGAACAACGCTCAAATTCAATTTCTGTATGAGAAACTTATTCTCAAATCTCTTCTTTTATGCACATTGCATGTGTCGCTACTACCGCTTGCTTTGCATGAACGTGCTGATAAGCTTCAATTGCATACCTCAACATGCTTTATCCGTTCTGCTAACTTAGATTTCGTGGTGTGTAGCCTTCCTGGTGTAGCAATTTTAATAGCCAGTAGTGTATATTGCTATCTAAACAAATGATAAATTTTTTTCTATGTAGTATTTTACGTTGAATTGAATGAGACTATACAAGTGTTAATAGAATGTAGTTTAAATATTAAAAGAGCTTTATTTATAAAAAATACTTCTATTGACTTGTACTTACGTGCACTTTTTGCATTGCTATCTAGAGGAACATGTAGGGTACATTTTCTGTTGTAATTTTTCATGCTGAATTGAATAAGATAAAATTCAAGAGTGTAGCTTTGAAGTTATAAGGAATTTCTTTATAATAAATAAAATTCAAAAATACTATTTCTTACTTTAAAAAAAAACAATGCAACTTTTGAAATATTAGCATATTATATATAATGTTAGAAACATTGCAACTTGTGAAATATTAATATTTGTGTTTGTTTCCATTGGAGTAAGCGTAGAAAATAACATAGGAAACAATACCGCACTTGTCTGTATAGTAGCATGTTAGGCTTATATAAGTGCACATACAAGATTTTACACAAAAACCTTATAACTTCTTAATTAGTTATCTTATGAAATTTTGTTTTATCTGAATCAGTTCAGCATAAAAAATTATATCAAAAACTGTACATAACATGTTCAGATAGCTCATACATAACAATTTAAAAAGTGTACTAGATGTCAAAAAAAGTATGCACAAAACCATTGTAGCCGTTCTATTAATTAGTGTTTTGTCTCATTCGATTCAACGTAAAAAAGTACATAGGAAACAATGCCTCACTTCTTTAGATAGCAATGTCCAATGTAAATTTTGAATTAGCCGGTCTATTAATTTGTGTTTTTGTCTCATTCGATTCAACGAGAAAAAAATACATAGGAAACAATCCTCACTTCTTTAGATAGCAAAGTCATTTGTGTAAATATGTACAAATTTATACATTTTCTAAATAAAGCATCTTCGAAATTATTCGTCAGTCTCAAGATCAGTTCCATTGTTTCAAATTTAGTGTAAAAATCAGAAACAGTGCAAAAAGTAAAATTTGCAATATGAAGCTCGAGTGCTTTCCTAGTTACACGATTTGGACCACATTTTTGTTGCTTATAAATTTGAGTAAAAAATCTGAACCCGTCTTAAAAAATAGATGTGCTTTTCTGAAGAAAGTATAGTCCGTTCTCATTTTATAGATTATGAGAGACAGTCAGAGTTGGCCGTCGATTACAGTAATCGATTACAACTGTAATTGATTACAGATAATTACAGCTATGTAATCAATTACTTGTAATCACGATTACAAGTAATCGCGATTACAATTAATCAAAATTTTTGATTACATCAGAGTAGAGCGAAAATGTAATCGATTACATTTTTCAATTACAGTAATCAATTACTTGTAATCATGATTACAAAGTTTGATTACAGCTGTAATCATGATTACATAGTCGATTACAGTGATCAATTACTTGTAATCGTGATTACAACTTGCAAAAATTTTTTATTACAGCTGTAATCATGATTACAATATTGATTACAGTAATCAATTACTTGTAATCATGATTCCAAGTAATTGCGATTACAAGTAATCACAACGAAAACGATTACGAGTAATTATGATTACAAAAAGGCAATGTTTTGTATCTTTGTATACATAGACAATATATGTATGAACGTATATGAAAATAATGTTTATGCGTTTGCATGCTTTTATGTATTTAAGTACATACATTGTATAAATTTACGATAATAGCACGTATATACAATGTACGTATGTATATAAAATTGTACGTATTTACTTATAATATGTAAGAATGTTATTTAAAGGTGCAATATATGCACATAGTTGCGTAAATAAAATGCGAACATGTATACATGCACATTTATATGTACATTGATACATGTACACGCAAAGTATGTACTTATCTACAACGTACGTATGTACTTGTATAACTACATACTTTGCTAATACTTATGCGCGTGTAATGTATGGATGTACAAAAAATAGTTATATGCACAATGTACGCATGTACATACAACTTATGCATGTACATAATTACAAGTAATGTATGAATACATGCGTACATTTAAATATATGTAATTACAATACACACATACATTGTGCATACATTAAAAAAATTTATCTAAGTAAAGTTATTAAAGTTTGTTTTAAAATTTATTCTAAGGCATATAAAACTCGGCGTCATATTTTTTAGAAAGCAAACGATAATTTTATTTTAAGTTTCTAAATATTATTTCCACACATAAAATTTACCGTTTTTTTTTACCATTTTAAAAATTTCTATGAATCATGCATTATGTTATAAAAAAATAAATCTGTATTGTCAAACATTTCATTAAAATACCTGAAAATAATTTTTTATTCAAAGAATTTCAAAATGATATAGAACAATTAAAGCTGAAAACTAAATTAAAATATCATTTGATTTTGTCATTTAACTTGCTTGAGTCATTAAAAGTTAACTTACATGCATTTTATTTATTGCATTGTACGCATATTTAGACAAAAATGTAATGTGCATATGTATACGTGTAATGTATGTGCGCATGTACAATGTATGTACATACATTCATGTATTGTACATGCATATATAGTACATATGGATATGCATACATGGAACATACGTGCATTGTACATGTGTGGATACATTCATTGGACATATATACATTATACATTGCACCATATGCATAGATTGGGACAGCTTGCATGTACGCATGTATTAATGTACACATGTATGAAAGAATTATGCCCGATATATTTATGCACATATGTACTGTATATGTACACAAATATGCACATTATATGAACATTATATGTTCATTTCATCATATGTACATAATATGAATATACATCTGTACGCTATATGTATATACATCTGTACAATATATGCATCTCAAATGTGTATATGTACATACGTTATGCATGTCGAATGTATGTATGAATATATGCAAAATATAAATACGCCCAATGTACGTACAATCGTACACAAATATATTATGCATATTTGGTTACATACATTGAACATGAACATATTGTGTATATGTACATAAATACATTGGACATGCATATCATGTACATGTATACATACATATATTGTACATACTACATATATACCTTTATTGTACATACATACAAGTATTATACTGTTCATAAATAAATTGCACATGCATGCATGGGACATACATTTTGCGGACAATGTATGTATTTTCGTACAAACAACAAGTACTTGTATATACATGCGTACATGAACATAGATATACATTTTACATACACAAATATTTGCAGAAAATGCATATATTCATTGTGTATAAATGTACATGTCTACATTGTTTGCACATACATACGTAATTATTATCTATATACATGCGTACATATATTTTATACTTACAATATAAGTGTATGTACAGTCAGCAAAAAAAAAAGATATCACCCTGAATAACTTTCGTTCTAATAATCCGATTTTCACGAACTAAGTGTCAATCTTAATGGTTCCTGGGCGTGACTTCAAATGTGCTAATTAATTAGTGCTAACTATTAATTAAGTTACGAAATCAGACACAAAAACGTACTTTCTCTGAATAAACATATATTTTTTTTTACATATTTGGAATCTAGACACTTGAATTAGGGGGGGTAGACAAAATTTTAAAACACTTGGGTCGTAAATTGGGTTGCAATAAAGGTTTATATATTTGGCGATAGTCCAGAAAACCGCCAAAAAAAGTCGCCTGCACAAATAAATATTTTAAGATAACCCATTGACTGATTCAAAAGAGAAACGCTTAATTTTACTAGGTTGCTAGGCAACCAATTTCTGACTGTAAAAAAATTTAAATAATGTTTTGTGATTGCTCTGAGAGGTTTAATTAATAGTTAATAGAAAACATCTCGAAGTTTCTAGGCAATAGACAATTTTTAAGTTTATTTATGTCCAAAAAGCAAAAAAAAAAAAAAAAAAAAAAAAAATTATTTTAATCTCCTTTGAGAAGAAAATTTGAATCGATTTATAAGTTTTTAGAATTTAAATACATGAACTTTTTATCTGATATTATTTAGATTATGCTATTTTTGCTATGTTTATTCGAGGATTTCATACTAAAATCAAATTAACGTAACTTATAATAGCTATATACAAAATTTTAGGGATAGAGATTTTTACAGCTTTAATCGAGTCTTCTAGGCACGAAAGTTTGAAGAAAAAAAAAGTGCTTGAAAAATAAAATGTAGATTGTATAGTAATTCTAATGCACATTCACAAGGTTTTCTATAATTTACGATATTTCTTTTTTCTATAACTCAAGGAATTGCTGAATGTTTAGTAGCATTTTAAAAACATTGAAATATGTTATGTTTAAGAATAAGATATTGAAATAATATGTTGCATATTGTATGATTCATTGTTTAAAAAATTGCTTCATTTTGCTAGATATTTACGTTACATGGTTTTCTTTGGATAAAGATGATTAGCAAATAGCATCCACATGTTTCGATACATTCTGAAACTTACGTTCGCAAATTCACCATAAAATATCGCACAGCATATTCTTCAATTACGATAAGCTACATTTACCACCAAATACTGCTACTATGATTATTTTTGTTTTCTTATTTATATATATATATATATATATATATATATATATATATATATATATATATATATATATATATATATATATATATATATATATATATATATATATATATATATATATATATATATATATATATATATATATCTGATATGATACTCTCTTTTTAAATAGAGCTCTTAAGGCCCTTAAGATACTGAAATGGGGGCACGAAAACTTAAAAGATTTTTTTTTCCTAATGCCCGCCTGTGTTAACAGCCGTCAATTCAGGCATCTACAGGGTGACAGATATCTGTGTGGCCTAAGGATTCCTAACGAGCATCAAACATTCTCAAAATTAAGTGTTCATTCACTGGAAAATTTAGTGTTTATTCAATTTAAGAACTGTTCCTTCACTTGGTTACCTTACTACTTATTATTTAAACCACCAAAAGCTTAAAACAATATTATGTAAGTTATCTAATTTTTTTTTACACAATTTGCATTTAATAACAAATATGTCGACATGCATTTAATAACAAATACGTCATTTAGCTAAAATTACAAATTTTGAAATTTTTATGATTTTTTTTAAAGACAAGCTAAGCTTAAGTATTCCTTCACTGGTTAGTTTACCCTATAAGATTTTGAGAAATTTGCGATGTTGTGAGAGATGCTTAAAAATGTTGACTACGTATTTTTATTAATATTCATAAAATATATATTCAAGAAATTGATGAATATTTTATTCCAAATTTATTCATTCGTATGTATATTATTGAAATTTTATCAGTTATTGAGAAAAAAAAACTAAAAAATAAAAAATAATCACATTAAAGAAGCACAATCTGTTGTATAATCATATTCTATCAGAAGCATGCTTTTATAAAACTCCACATTCTCTGAATAAAATGTATTTTATTCAATAAAATGTTTTATTCAAATTTCTTTACTAAATTGCAAATAGAATTTTAGACGACTAAAAAAGAAACATCGTATTTTATAGCTTAAAAAAATAAAAATGAAAAGATAAGCAAACGATTATTAGCGAAAAAAATATGAATGAAATTTTATGCTAAGCGCGCGAAGTCAAGTTCCTCGCAAGTTTATCACATTTTAATATTAATCGCCCCATTTAATCATTTCTTCATTGTCGCCAAATTATTTTTTTAAAAATAATTAATTTTAATTTTTCTCAGCTTCTAATAAATAAAAACAGTTGAAACTTTTGATTTTTCAATTGAAAAATATGTAGATTAATATGGTATAAAAAAATTCATGCCTTATAATTCGAAAATTTTTTATCCTTAATTTAATTAAATAATAAAAAATAATTAACAATAATTAAAAATTATTTATTTCGTGAAATTATCTTTGGGTAAATGAGTTTTATGACTGGGTGAAATTTTCATCGAATTGCTTTATTAGTTTTTAAAATATGACTAAAAACGTAAAAAGTGAAATTAACATTAAGGGGTACGAACTTTGGATCGCTCTCCTGACCAAACTATGGGGACCATATTTCCCAGATTGCGGCTACCCCCTATATTTTGAAGGTTAAGAATCCAAATATGTAAGAAAAAATATATGTTTATTCAGAGAAAGTACGTTTTTGCGTCTGATTTCGTAACTTAATTAATAGTTAGCACTAATTAATTAGCATATTTGAGGTCACCCCCAGGAACCATTAAGATTAACACTTAGTTCGTGAAAATCCGATCATTAGAACGAAAGTTATTCAGGGTGATATATTTTTTTTTTTGCGGACTGTACATGTGTGTGAAACTAAGATGTCTGAACATATGCACTATATAAAATTATATGTACATACATTTCAGTTACATTCATTTGTACGTATACAAATACGTACAAAATGCAGTACATGTAAATACGTGCAAAATGTATCATTATAAAATACATTAAACTATCTACTGTAGAATATAATCATTTATAAGAATAAGTCTTGCAATCGTGTATTTAGATTACATGTAATCATAATTACATGTAATCAAATTACATGTGATCATGATTACATGTAATCATATATTTTGATTACATGTAATCATAATTACCCGTAATCGTTTTTGTTGTGATTACTTGTAATCGCAATTATTTGGAATCATGATTACAAGTAATTGATTACTGTAATCAAAATTGTAATCATGATTACAGCTGTAATCAAAATTTTTTTAAAGTTGTTATCATGATTACAAGTAATTGATTACTGTAATCGACTATGTAATCATGATTACAGCTGTAATCAAACTTTGTAATCACGATTACAAGTAATTGATTACTGTAACTAATATTGTAATCATGATTACAGCTGTAATCAAAATTTTTGAAAATTGTAATCACGATTATAAGTAATTGATTACTGTAATCAAAAAATGTAATCGATTACATTTTTCGCCAACTCTGGAGAAAGTCCTTTCTAATAATACAACTTTTCACACAATATTTGTGTAATGAAATTTACGGTTAAGATAGATAATTTTATTGCACCTAAATTTAAAAGCTAAATAAACGTCTCTATTTCGCGAGAGCTTTAACATTTCTTTGGTGAAAATTGCTACCAAATTATCCCTTACTCTTCCACCCTCTCCCCCGTAGAGGGAATATACGTTCCTATTGTTGAGATTCTTAGTTTTAAATGTCAAAGTAAACAGCAATTTAACGAAAAAAAAAAAAAAAAAAAAACAGCGAAACAGAATAGAAAAAAACCCCATTAAATGAGAGAGGGAGGGAGAAATAATTTAGAGGTGAACAATTTATTTTTTTAATTTTAAAACAATTCGAATCCTTGATTATCATTTCGAAAAGTTCAGACAATACGGACCCATTTAATATTAATATATATATTTTTGTTGAATGTATTTTTTTTTGTTGGGACTCCGTTGATCGTACGTGCATAGTTTTATTATAATAATGGGTTTAAAATTGTATGAAAGAAACCATATTTTCTTTTGTATTTGTACCAGAAATAAATAAAAATGTCGTCCTTTTAAATGGTATAATATTGCTATCTTAAACAGCAGAAAAATGTGCAATTCTTTTGCGGATAACTAGAAATTTTTAACTCGCTCCCAAAGTCACAATTTTGATGGTATATATCTGATGAACCAGCAAGAATTATTATTAAACCATCACGGAAATGCATTGTTGTACTATTATGGACCATTACGAATTCCCATCATAGTATCTTAAATCAAATGTTAGAAAGATCATGAATGACCATCATTCCGAAGTAGGAATTCGGACTGATTTATGAAGATACAAGATTTAGAAGAAAAAAAATTAAAAAAACTATTTTGATGGTATATTCCTGAGAACCAACAAGAATTCTCATTAAACCATCATGGAAATGCATACTTGAAACTATCATGGACCATCATCGATCAACATGGATTGTTGGTCCAGTAGAATCAAACTTGTCTGATGGTTAATCATAGTTTAAAGTAGCATTTTCCATCATGGAATGATGGAAGTCTGTGGGCATATCAAAAACCATGAACGAATAATGAAAAATGTTGGATGATGATAAACAGCAAATGAGGAACCATCATGAATTGCGCTGAAACCAACTTAAACCATCAAAAAATTTTGATGGGACTATCAAGTATTTTGATTTGGGTATATATATGTCCATATATATATATATATATATATATATATATATATATATATATATATATATATATATATATATATATATATATATATATATATATATATATATATATATATATATATATATATATATATATCCTTATGTCCTTCCGAGCCTCAATAATGGCAAAAACTCTTTTTGTTACAAATAAAGCTTTGTAGAAAGTTTGCGATTCAATTTAATTAACGTTTTTTTTTTTAGTTATTTTTATCATAAATTTTTAGCCTTTTTGCATTGTGTTGGATATTTTTATATTGTATTTCTTTAGATCAGTAATTCTCAATTCTTCTTTTTTTTTTTTTTTTTTTTTTTGTGTCGTGGCACACTTCTAACGATTTCGAAGTTTGACGGCACACAAATAAGAAAACAAGTTTAAAACTTGTTTACATACCTATAATAGGGTAAACCAACCAGTGAACGAACATTTCATATATATTGATTAAAAATAGGAATTTGAAAGTTTTTCTTTAGATTGATTGGTAACAATAGCTTACTGCCAAACAATAGGAAGTCATCTAGCAATGTTTTGGATTACCTGGTCACATGGACTTCTCTGGAAAATTTTTTGAATTTGTTATTATCTCTGCAACACCCTTGTTTCTTTGAAAAATTTATAAGGTGAGTGTTAGTATTTATATGTTTGAAGTGGAATTAATTGCATGTAATAGTTTCATTTTTCTCACTGTGAAAAAGAGAATTCAAAATATCGTTATTGAAGTTACGTTTTATTTTTTTTAAGCATCATAGCATAATAAAATACTGAGATAAGGGGTGTTTATTCACTGGATCACCAAAAGATGAAAAACCAGTGAAGGAACAAGTGTTCCTTTACTGTTTTTTTTTCTAAGTTAATGAAAATAAAAGATAAACTTTAATTTTCTTGTACTTTTAGTGATGTTCCGCATCGAAAGTATGTTAAAAATACGAAAAACAACTTCTAACCAGTGAGGGAACAGGCATGCTCCTTTACTGGGCATAGATTTCCCAGTGAATGAACAGTATGTGTTAATATGTTGACACTTTAATTTTCAATTCATGATTACAAAAAAAGTTAACAATTTCCAAGTATTTATATGTTATAATTTCAAGAATAGGCTTATTTTTAAATATTTGTATGGCTTATAAATTCATAAAGAGCATTAAAAAATAACCAATAAATTAAGTGTTCCTTTACTGGGTGTTCATTCACTGGTAAGAGCTGTTCCTTCACTTGGTCTTCTTACTACTTGTTATTTGAACCTCCTAAACTTTAAAACAATATTATGTAAGTTCTCTATTTTTTTTTTACATAATTTGCAATTAGTAACAAATATGTTGACACTGTCATTTAACTAAAATTACGAATTTTGAAATTAATATGATTTTTTAAAAGGAAAGCGAAGCTTAAGTGTTCCTTCACTGGTTAGTTTACCCTACATTGCTTATAAAATAGTTTTTTATAATGATTTTGAATATAATATAAAATAATATGTACTTCAAAAATAAGTTTATTAAGGATTAATCAGCCCTTTCGAGTTGTGCAGTTCTTATTTCGCCGTCTTTCCCTCACATCGCTTAATAGTTTTTTTTATTTGTTTTTTATTAATTATTAACTGTTATTTTTTTGCTAGTTGTTAATTGCTAGCTTCTTTTTTTATAGTTATTAATTTAAATTTTTGTTTACATTAAATTTTTTTCTTTTTTTGAGATTCCTCGTTAATTTGATTTTTTGCTAAATATTAATTGTTAGCTTGTTTTTTTGTTAGTGATTCTTTGTTGATTTTTTTTTCTAACTTTTTTATTCATTAATAATTTTAGTAGTCATAAAATTTTCTACTTATTTTAGCATTTTAAGATTGTCAGAGTCCGGAGCAAAGATTATAAATGCACAAAACTCAAAAAATAAGCCAACCGAATTAATTTTTTATTGTAATGAATAACGGTAAATCCAATGATATTTTTACAAAGAGAGAACCGGAAGATTCATTTAATTAATTGCTATAAAACATATGTTGGGGCGGATACGAAAGCGGGTTGTTTAAGAGTAATGATTCGTAAAGAGCGGCTCTTTTCAAAGATGCCGCCAAAGGACATTCTTTTTGCGAAGGAAATGCCACAGAATTTTTTATTTTACTGTGATTATTCGTTTTTAAACGTTAGGATTATTGCCATTTTGCGAAGGAAAAAAATACTTTTAAGTTTTGGAAAACTAAATATTATAAAGGCAGGAACAACAGCTAATTTGCATTCTATTGATATGCACTAAATATTCATGACTTTTCAATTTAAATTAACATAATATCTTTTAAGTCTAATTTTTGAATTATTTTCAACAATAAATTTATGGGGAAAATTATACTAGGGAATAACTGTTTTTTCTGTAGAATGAGATTTTTGTATCGCTTCTCTCTCAAAGCTTTTTTTTTTTAGCTTGAAATTTTTAGTCTATTTTTTGTCCAAATGAGCAAATTTAAAAACGTTACATGTAACAGGGAAGCGTGTAAATGTCGTGACAAAATACGAGCATATCATCAGGATTAAAACTACATCCCTCCTGGAAATGTCGTCATAAGTCGCTAGGTGTCCTTATTATGAATTGTTTCTTCGCGTGGTTCAGAATATTAAAATACAAAAATTCTAAGAAGTAGGAATTAATTATATTTACTTTATTTTTATTATAGATGAAAATCATAAAAATAGCATATTAAATTTTTTAATTATTGTTACATTAAAAATTAGAAAGACTACACAACGTGCTTTTTTTCCCATTTTCATTCATAAAATCAATAGGGGCTGGTTGTGCATGGATCTTTCGCTATAATCAACGAGGGAAATAATGGGATATCACAATGAAGTTGTAAAATTATATTAAACATTATAAAATCGTATTAAATATTATAATACATATAGGCTTCATCTACTGTAGTATGCAAACTATTTATCGATTCTTCATGTAGGGGGCTTTATTTATTATATTGGAGGATGTAACCTATATTGTGGTATACTATTTAATAAATATATACACTGAACCGAAAAAAAAATCGGTAATATTATTTTTCGGTACATTCGATATTTGTCTCAAAAAATTCCAATCGTGCATATATAGACATTTTAATTTAAGAATTAAACTATGTACTACTTTTGTTGAAGAATTTTAATTTAAGAGTTTATTAAATTAAGAATTAAGATTTTATTATCTATGAATGCAATTTATAATAAAAAATGTTTACACGAATGTAACGTTAAATAAAAAAAGGTTTTGATATATTTTACAGAAGCAGCAATTACAACTTTTGTATTTTTAAAGATTTTGTAGATCGAAGATTTTGTATTCTTAAAGTTTCATTTTATTGAAAAATCATTGCTTTGATTGAAAAAAAAGTTAAACTGATACACCTCAACAAAATATTAGTACAGTAAGACTTTTGCAAGGATCTTTAAACTATTTGATTAAATTGTAATAAATTCTGTCGAATATTTTTTTTCTTATTATTACTATTTCAAGTCTTTCTAAATTAATTACAAGAAATCAATTGAAATTTTAGAAATTAGATAAATTAATGTTTCAAACAGAACTATTTTCAATATATTTTTAGGAACGCATTTTTTTTTTATTTCACTAGTTATAGTTTAATCTACTAATAATAGTTATAGATATTAGATGAAGATTGATACAATGCAAAATAGCCTTTTATAGTTTCTGAGAAATTAAATTCTAGCGATATTTAAAATTTACATTTCTTAGAAACTATTCAACTGATTTGACTCAAATTTTGTATTTTGTCATTTAAAACTTTAAAATGATGTAAAAACTTTTATATCCGATTCAAAATTTTTTTGACCATTTTTAAATGAAATAATAAATATTAAATAACAGTTGTACTTTGAATGGAATTTTCTTTGGATAAACGAATTTTATTATTGTGAGCAAAAAGTTCGCTTAAAAAGTTCTCGTGATATGGCGAAATACGCAAGAAATAAAAGTAACATAAAGGGGTCTAAACTTTCGGCCGGCTCTTCTGGCCACACTATGGGGAACATATTTCACACATTGAAGATACCCCCTATATTTTTGAGGTTAGAAATCCGTCATGAAAAAAAAAGTATGCTTGCTTAGAGAAAGTGCAATTTTGGGTCTGATTTCGCAACTTAAAAATATCGTCTGCACTAATTAATTAGCATTTTTGATGTCATCCCCTCAAACCTTAAGATTGAGTTCTAAAGCGTGAGGGTCCGATCATTAGATCAAAAGTTATTCTGGGTGTTCCGTTTTTTACTTTGAGAGAAGAGCTATTTATGAAATGGTCTTTAATATTCAATTGTAAAATCTTCTGATTTATCTGCATCCAAAATAATCATTTAAAAAGGCTTATGTGTAATAAACATCAGCTGGTTATACACACTGTAATTCAAAATGATTACAAACAGCAATTTATCAATAGAATGCAGATGGAATGAGTTCATTAATGAAATGTCCTATGGATTCACAGTGCAGAGAAGATTCCCCTAAACAAGTTTTTTTTTTATTTTCTGACCATCGTTGAACCCAAATTTTGGGTTTACCACTGCTAATCTTCAACGCCCTAGCTTTGTAACTTTTAACCCAATCCAGAAGACAAGGGAACTCCTGCATTAAGCAATGGGAGGAATTTGCCTTCGTGGAGAATTTTGTGATGGCGCGTTTGCGTTACCTGGGGAAGAAAACCACGAAAACCTCCCTCGGTTAGCCAATATATTCATTTTGATATTACCCTGTATTTTGTATAATAATAGTCATATTTTACAGATATGAGACTTAGTAAAAGATTATTGTTACATCGAATTTCTTTTTTGAAGTATTTAAATATGTTTCATATATTCAAAAGTTGAATTCTTTATATTCCCCAAAAGGATCAAAATATTCTGTGCATCATTATAATAACAAACCACATGAGCGTCGCCTGTAGAAAATATCTAAAAATAAGCTGAGGAATGAATTTTGCAACCCTTTATTTGTAATTGATTGTTTCGTTTGTTTGTCACTAATATTTTAATTTTTTATTTTATAACCATTGTTGAAAAGCCAACCCAATTTTTGGGTTTACGACTACCAATATTCAACTCAGTAGCCTTGTAATCTTGCCACCAATCCAAAAGACAAGGATCAAATATTAAGAGAAGTCCTGTGTCCAAATATTAAGAGAAATTTGAATTCGTGGAGGACTTTTTGATAGAAAACTCGCATTTGCATTACGCGGAGAGGAAAACCACGAAAAATCTAACGGTTAACTTGACTGCAAGGAGATTCTAACCCTTGATCCGACTTCACTGAGGATATTTTATGTTAGCACTGTGCGAGCCGATCACTGGGATTCACCTCATTGAAGGGCTATACCCAAAGCCACCACGTAACTGTTTATTATCGTTATTATACAGGGTGTTTATAAATTCCCGAACCTATTTTGATGTTTAATAACTCATAAAATAATGAAGATATAAACAAACTTATGGCATTTATTGATGGAATAACTTATATATTTTCCTTTTCAGGTTTGAATATCTTTACTTTTGTAAATATCGTCTGCGTGTGTGGTTAATTTCAGATAATTTCATTTTCCAGTCTAAAGATCTGTACTTTTCTAAATATCGTCTGCTTATTAATTGTATTATTCTCTCTTTTTTTTGGCGACTATTGCAATGTTATGTTTACTTTTGATGAGTATTTTCTATGTAGCTCTTTTCTATGTGATGTTTTATTCGAGCGGATATTAAGGAGAATGCATACACTACAAGAGAAAGCACAGATTTTATGGTGGTTCATAGAAACGAAATCGATAGTGCAAGCACAGAGAAATTGCAGAAGAATTTATCAAAAAGATCCTCCATCCAAAAGCAGCATCTTGCGGTGGAAAAAGAATTTTCTAGAAACTGGAAGTATCGCAGATAAGAAACGTTCCGGACGTCCCTGCACAAGTGATTTTGACGTTAAGCGTGTCAGGCGGACATTTTTAGACAATCCTAGAAGATCTGTGAGATCAGCTGCAAGAGAATTGCATATGCCAATTTCGACGGTGTACAAGGTTATTAAGAAACAATTAAGACTGCATGCATACAAAGTTCAAATTGTTCAAGGTTTGGAACCGGACGATAGGCCTAGGAGGATGGCATTTGCAGCAGATATGGTAGGAAGGATAGAAGATGATGCTGAGTTTCTGAAGCTCATAATGTTCTTCGACGAAGCATCCTTTCCTGTTTCTGGCATTGTTAATCGCCATAATGTGCGCATATGGGGATCTGAAAACCCTCATGAATACTGTGAGACACAAAGGGATTCCCCAAAGGGTAATGTGTGGTGTGGACTAATGCACGACCGAGTCATTGGGCCTTTCCTTTTTACAGAAAAGACGGTCTCATCAGTCGTACACTTAGATATCTTTGAAAACTTCGTATTTCCACAACTAGAAGAGTTTTAGCCACATGTTTTTTTGCAACAAGATGGTGCACCACCTCATTGGGGTATCATCGTTCGTAGTTCTTTGAATAACCATTTTCCAGGAAGATGGATTGGGCGAGGAAATCCAATTCCTTGGCCACCCAGATCACCTGATATAACGCCGCTGGACTTTTTTCTTTGTGGATTTATAAAGGACAATGTTTACTGGAGGATCGTGTCGAGCATTGATGACTTAAAAGCCAGAATTACAACCGCAATAGCCTCTGTGGATGCCGACATGCTTGCCGCTACCTGGCGTGAAATTGACTATCGACTTGATATTCTCCGTGCGACGAAGGGGGCACACGTGAAAGTTCATGGACAAGGGTCATGAAACTTTTTGAGTCTATATAACCATTTATGTTATTAATTTTAATCTATCTTTATTATTTTATGAGTTATTAAACATCAAAATGGGTCCGGGACTTTATAAACGTGAGGTGCTTTACCAGAAAAACAACTTACAGGGTGAGCAACATGTTCAGATTTGGTACTAAAATCCAGCACATGCGAATAAGAAGAAAAGTGACGTCAATTGTGAATGCACGATTGGGTGCGCTGCTTCCCACCAACCACCATTTCATTCAAAAGAATAAAATGGTGGTTGGTGGGTATCTATGTCAAAATATTTTAGAAGATTTAATCAACATTGATGACGTATTCTCAAGGAAATATTTTAAGTAATAGTACTGTACTGTTTACCAATAGTGTAAAAATACAGAACAAACCAAAAATAAAAGAATTCCTTCTGTTTTTTTTCCTCCTCCTCCGTAGTGGTTGGGACAAGAGAATGGTGCGTTTCAAGAACCTCTGCTTTACCCCTAAATGTTGTTTATTCCTTTATACGCAGGAACCACACCTAACCTTTGGGGACTGGTTTACATTATGCCAATGAAAGCTCCTCTCCCATGTATATTCATTGCTAATACTTCTGCAATAGAAATTTATCTATGGTAAGAACTCCCTCAGACTGTTCTGAAAGAGTTAGTTTCAAATTTCTTCTAGAAAACTATATTCGTTGTATGAACAAGGGCAGTGGGGGGTCGGGGGGGCAATTGCACCCTTTGTCGGGCATGGCCAGCCCCCCCATGGGGAAAAATTTAGAGTCTCGTCTGGAAAATAGTCTGGTCACATTTTTCTCTAAATAATCTCAAAAATTCATTTACAACTGCCTAATAAAAATTTTTGTTGTTAATTTTTTATTTTTTTATTTTTAAGAATTACTAACAAATATTAGTAAAATATATTGTAAATTCTATGTAATTGTAGTTTCACTGCACTACTTGTAATTTTGCCCATACATTGTTAAACTAGAGACCGGATGCGATTAGACATGGTTGAAATGGCGACTTTTCGAAGTCCCTTAGAAATCCTTTCCCACAGACCCATCTTCATGTTCTGGGAACAAAAGCCTGGGGACAGAAAGAGACGCGGGTCCTATTCTTTACAAATTCTTTTTTTATGTAATGTGTTTATAATGGTTTATGGGATCAAATAATTGCTTTTTGAAATTTTCAAGTAGAATGAAAGTATAAGAAAAAAAAACATTTCCAATTTTTAAATTTTTTTTTTTAATATGTACTTTAAAATGAGGAAAATCATTTACTTATTCGGATTCAAGGTTTATATTTTAATCAACGCAATAAATATGCAATCGGAAAAAAAGAAAAACAGTAACAATTTTTTTAAATTTATTATTTTTTTTATTATTGTCTTAGTAGTAAAAAGATTGTTGATTGATTCAGAAAAACAATTAAACTGTTTGTATTCTATGTCTTTAAATATATATTAATCAACATAACAGATTCTCATTGACTTATTTTATGTACAGTGTATGAAATGGAAAAAGGGAACACCTTGATTAACTTTTGATTTAATCATATTTTCACGTACAAAGAGACGATATCATATTTTAAGTTACGAAAATGAACAGAAAAGCGCATTCTGTTCTGGATAAACTTACAAGTTTGTCTATAGTTTTGGGTTTTAAATTTTCATAATGCGGAAACAGCTGCAATCTGGGAGACATGGTCTGAAGTTATGGCAGAGAGAGAGTTGGAAAGTTTGGATAATTTTATTTTAACTTCCCTCTTCGATTATAGCCCATTATCTCGAGAACTTTTTGAGTGTATTGAAAAATGTTTGCATAAAATTACAAAAAACATTTTATACACAAAATTTTAAGCAAAATTTTTTTTAATAATTATTTGTTATTTTTTATTAGCTTATTAAATAGTAGTAAAATATATTGAATTGTATGTTCTACATATTTTTACATCCTTTTAATTTCAAAATACTAACTTTCAGTACAATCGATCAATTGGTTTCTGAGTTATCAAATTTTAAAAATATCAGTTTGCTTAAAATTTTATTTATCTCGAATTATGCAACCAATTTCATTCAAATTTTGTATTTTACAATTTAAAATTACCTTCCATAAAATTATATAAAAATTTGTATATCTTGCTATTTTATTTAATTTTATTCTATTTTATCCGTCGTTGAACAACCGACCCAATTTTCGGGTTTACGACTACTAATGTTCAACTCCGTAGCCTTGTAATTTTGAACCAGAAGACAAGGAAACTCCTGGATAAGTACCCCCAGAGGTATTGATTTGTTATGGGAACATGGAGGAATTCGTGACTCGACATATTTAACGTGCATCAGTCGCCATTTACTACACGGGGATTTCAAAAATCGGGATTCAGAATTTTTCCAAAGCATATTATAAATAAAAATATAAAAAATATTAAATATTTTATAACTATTTAGAACTATATTTTTTGCATGGCATTACTTTTGGAAAAACGAATTTTTGCAATTGTACAAAATTTTTTTTGATTCAATCAAAATGCAAAACGTTCTTAAGATATGACGAGATTGAGATACTATCATCATTATCATTGAGCTATTATTTCGAAGCTATTACTATGCAATTACTATGAAATTAACAAAAGAGGACAAAATGAAAGACGCTTTTATTTATTTGTATCTGATATTAGAATTGAAAGTGAACATAATTTCACTTTATTTTCCTCTTTCAATCATAATCCTTAAAATTACCAAAGCATATATATGGGTCATTCTCATAAAAACAGTCATTTTCATGTCCCCAGTATATTTTATGTTTGTTTTACAGCTTACGAAAAAAAAATTTCAGGGAAAGTGTCCTTCAGAATGCAAGCTAACAAAAGAATAAAAATAAAATTATCAATTTTTATTTTTTATTTACTTTAGGTAATTAAAATATACCAATATGTCATTCCCTCACTTGTCCCCACTGCTGATTTAAAAAAAGAAAAAAATTGTTCCTGAAATAAAATTTTTTTTCTTCACAAATTCGTGTTTTTTATTTCAGAATACTGAAATATAGAATTCAGAAAATCAATTTTAAATTTAATTTCTGATAAAAATATTAACACAGCACTATCTTAAACTTTGTCCCCAGTGTTTCGCGTCATTCCCTCACAACAATGTTCTTATCACCTGCAATCTTCTTAGAATAAAAATATTTTAATAAAATCTTCAGAAGTTAACAACTGGCATCATAGAACAAAATTGCAGTATGTTTCCATCTTCAACTTAAAGAAGCTTTGCTGTGGAATAAATTTGAATGAATCAAAACAGGTAAAATTTTTTACATTTGTCATTCCCTCATGTCATTTTTTAGAGTAAAATAAAATACAACTTCATCGAGAAAGTGGATAATTATATGTTGCTTTCTTGTATGAATATAATTGTATGTGATTGACTTCAGAAATTAATTAGGCCTAACTGTTATTTTTAAATTTTATTGAATTCGTCATTCCCTCACTAGCGTATAAAGTGAGGGAATGACGCTGAAGTGAGGGAATGATTCAAGATGAGTATATTATCAAATTTTTTTTTGTTCAATCGTGCCAGCCAATTTTATTTCCCAAACCTGTAAAAACTATTAAATATATAAGACTAAATTATAATAAATATTAGGTATACTTAGTATGTTATCATTTTCAAACTTTAGGTAGATGTAACTTAGATAAAAACATGTATTAAAATAAAATATCATTCCCTCACTATTAGTGTCATTCCCTCACTTTTTAATTAGTGAAAATGATTAATTTACTCATTAATTAATTTGAAAAATAAATTAAAAAATTAATAAATTAATTTATTAAATTAATTAATTAATTTATTAAATTAATTAATTATTAATTATTATAAATTAATTAATTATAAATTAATTATTTAAAAAATTAATTAATTAAAATATTAAGAATAATTTATAGGATATATACTTTCTTTATAATGCCATTACATATTTCTATTAATATAAAAAGTTTCAGAGCTTTTCATTCACTTTACTTTTTTGGGATTTTATGAACTGAAAAATGACAGTTTTCGTGAGAATGACCCATATATTGATAACCACCAGCTAAATTACCTTTCTATATAAAAATGAAAAATTATTTTGCTATTATCAGCAATATTGACGTATACTTCAAATGAATGTACAGTGCGCAAAAAAATAAATGGACCCACCGGAATAAATTTTAATCTTAAGTTCTGTTCTTCATGTTCTAGGACTCATTCTTAATGGTATGAGAGGGTGACATCAAATATACTAATTAATTTGTCCAAACTATATTTTAAGTTAGGAAATTAGACATAAAATCATTATCCGATTAGGCATCCTTTTTTTCGACGGATTCGGATTTCTGACCCCCAAAATATAGTAGTTTCAATCTAGAAATATTGTTTTAATAGTTTTTTCAGGAGCGTGCTTCAGAGTTAGCACCCTTTAATGTTTACTTTAGTTTTTGCGTATTTCACTATATCCCAATTTTTTTTAAGTGAATTGAAAAAGCTTTGCATACAATTCCAATCTGATCAATCAATTCCTATTCGTTTTTCTAAAGATAATTTCATGCAAAATAAAACTTTTAGACTTTTAAAACCTTTTTTATTATTACTTTATTTAAGGGAAGTCGAGAAACTTAAGAAATGTAAATTGTACAATTTTTTCCTCATTTGCAATTTTCAATGTCAAAATACAAAATTTAAGCAAAATCGGTCAAATAAGTCCTGAGAAATAAATAAAAAAAATCTTATTTTTCGAAATTTGGTCCCCTAACTTCTTAATTTTTAGTGTCCATTTTTTGTGACATAAATTTCGTAACTATGAAAGCAAATTAAAATCGTAGAGGAAAGAATGCTTCGCGTTGATAGTGGTAAACAATAATTAATTAACTGTGAGAAAGGTTATTCGTTGCAGGCGTATGTCAATAAGTAAAAAGCCTCTGCAGGGCGAAACAGAAATCCTGGCAGAAAGTGTGCTTTCAGCTTTGCAGAGAAACGAAAACATCGGCAGACAAACAGCAGCCATGTGTGGCAATTTTTTTTAAAAATGTAAGTTTGTTAATATTCGTTTATCGGACGCAAATTTAAAATTTGTAAATTGAAAAATAATTATAAATTTAAGATATATTGTTTAAATCTTATATTTTAAGCCGATGGACTCACACTTTTTCTCAAATGGAGAAATTAGCATTTTGCCGGACATAGATCTTCACTTTAAAAGTATCTTTGAAATTCTCTTAGTATTTATTTACAATATATATTAACATCGAATCCCCTGATTAAAATAGCCTTTTTTTTTTGTCCGTAAAATTATACTATGTAACAATTAAAAAAAATTCGAATTTTACAATTTTATGGGCATAACCATTTTGAAGTTCGTTCAAAACAGGGCATGATATCTTTAGATAGAATACGTGGATGCAAAAAATGTACTTAAAACTTTATTTGAAAAACATTTAATGATTCAAAATCCAATCAATACATATAAAAATAACATTACATATCAAAATGTTCGTTAAATGTTTTGTTAAATGTGCATATAATTTTTGCGCTATGCGAATAATTTTTGCGCTAAGAGAGTAAGAAGCGTAGAAATTTTTTGAAATAGCGGTTACTGCTATAACTATTTTCCTTTATTACGGAAGTAATTTTTACACTTACAATGTATGGTAAATTGCACCATACAGTAATACATCGATAACAGAAAGAAAAAGAGTTAGATTTAAATTTGCATTAAAAGGAATCTGCACATTATGGTATCAACATTAGTGATTTTAGATTCTTAGAAACACACTTGAAAAAAATGATGTGAGAAAAAAATGTAAAGTATAAAATTCGCTTTAATTTAAATATTTTGAATTAATTTGTTTGAGCCCCCCTGTCGGGGGAGACTTGACCCCTTGTCGGGCAGAGTCTGGCGCCATCCCTGTGTATGAATAATTAGATATTGTAAAATCTATATTAGCTCTTTTTCAATAAATAAGGGGATACATCCATTTTGTGCGCACAGAAAGTGCAATACCAGTGACAAATAAACGGTGAATACGGCAATCTTAAGCAGCATAGCTTTCCACCAAATTTACTGCCGGTGAAAATTTTCTAGTTCCAAGTTTTGATTGCATTCTACCGAACAAAAAATCGTATGTATTTTCTGTTGGAATTAAGAATCTGTTGGACCCAGTACCAGCCTGTCACGGATTAAATCGTTTTCTTGACTGCCGAAACCACATGTGGAAGCTAGCGTTTTCAGTTCAGTAAGATAGCTGTCTACCTGCTGCCCTTCTTGTTGAATGCAAGAGAAAAATTTGAATCTCTCAAACACAACATTCTTTTTTGGCATGCAGTAGTCTTCAAATAACTCAACAACGTCATCAAACTTCTTTACATCTTTATCTGGACCAGGCTTGAACGTATTAAATATACTCACTGCTTCTTCCCCAAGTACGTTGAGAAGTATGGCTATTTTTATCTGGTCTGACTTTTTGTCTTTTTCTGACGCTATTAGATAGTTAAAAAACTTCTGTTTCCATTTCGTCCATATTTCTGAAAGGTTACCTGAAGTAAACTTTATTTCGCCTGGAGGCCTAAACGTCTCCATACTTTTATTATGAACACTAAGTCCTGAACGAAACTAGAACGAAAAACGAACATTAAGTTCCTCTCAAATACATTTAGGCAAGCATACACGCTGACACCATGTTTCTCTTTTATACCTTCAAGAAATGCAAAGCCTTCAAGTTTCATTAAAAGTATATTTATTAAACATTATCAAATAAGACAACAACCTCTCAGGCCAGAACAGAGCAAGTACTGAACCTGAACAACATCAATGCGTCAATAACGTCACAGTTACAATCACAGTTAAAACTCATATGTAACAATACCAGTGACAAATAAACGGTGAATACGGCAATCTTAAGCAGCATAGCTTTCCACCAAATTTACTACCGGTGAAAATTTTCTAGTTCCGTGTTTTGATTGCATTCTACCGAACAAAAAATCGTATGTAATTTCTGTTGGAATTAAAACTTCTTATCATCATATATGCTTCTGGTTTGATTTTCATGTTCTATATTGCTCATTTTCGTTTGTAATGTCACATAATTACACGAATTTTTTTCGATACATTCTTAAATGCCTTAGTTGTAAAATTTTTAAAGCGAATTATACTTCCGTTCAAATTTCAAATTAGTACTTGAGATTTCAAAAAGGCAACCGTTGTCATGGAAACTGGGTTTCTCTTTGGCGCACGAGGTAGGAAAAAAACAAACAAAGAAACATATTGGCGTTAAAGAAAACTAATTAAACAATAAGCGCTAAATTTTTTTTTATTCACCAAGAATCTTACTGAAATTTGAACTAAATACGGACAAGAACAAGATTTGTTTTAGAGCATTTAGAAATAAGCTGATTTCTTATTATAATTTTTAAAAGGAATAGATTTTCTTATTAATATTTATTCTACTAAGCGAAACAAATTTTAAATTGAACAAAATATCGTATTTAAAAAGTTAACAAACATATATTTTCATTAAATCCAAATAAAAAAAAGTACTTTGATGCTCATAGATACTTTGCTTTGTATACTTATTTTTCCATGAATTATTATTACTTTTTCCCCCTCGTAATTTGACCATATTTGCGTTTTGTGAGGGAGGGAAAAGGCAGCAAATGCTTAAAATCGATTACCCTTCTAAGCAGAACGACTTATATACATATATATATATATATATATATATATATATATATATATATATATATATATATATATATATATATATATATATATATATATATACAGTGGAACCTGTCTAAATTGACCACCCTCGGGACCAAGTCAAATGGTCACTATATAGAGGTGGTCACTTTATGAAGAGTCTTTAAAAAGGACTTTTTAAATAAAACTTGCAGAAAATGGTCACCTTACTCAGATTCTCACTTTAACCAGGTGGTCACTTTTACAGGTTCCACTGTATATATATATATATATATATATATATATATACATACAGGGATATTCATAATTCCCTACGGGGTTTCGAAGCGTTATAGTAAAAAAAAGAAGAAGACGAATATGAAAAAAAGAAACATATGAAATTATTCCGAAACTATTCAAGTTTTACTTACATACATTACAGGTGTTCTATGTGTGAACCCTTGGTCACACGGCATACATCAATGCGATAGTCCAGTTCCTGCCCGGAGGGAATTATGAATAACCCTGTATATAGATATACCGTGAGTTCTCGCTACTACGATATCCAACAATACAACAATAACTCCCTTTATTACGATAATGCTTCGTGGTCCCGACGAACTTCCATATAAATAAATGTCATGCTCCTCTCAATATTACGATATTCTCTGAAGCAGCAAGCCCCTGTAAAACGATTTTTTTCTCTTCAAATTTCAACCTTATTTTATCCATTTATTACTGATTTTCAAATAAAGTAAAAAATCTTATTTTATCATCTTTGCCGTTTTTTCCATCTTTTCTGACAAGAGAAGACTCACTACTGACCACCTCAAGAGCTTCCATTCTTGCCTTCCTTATCTCTTTACAGTTGTAACATTCCTATCTGATTTCCTTTATGTTAAAAGCTGATGTCACAAATGACTATAAGCATGACACCTGAGAGAGAATTTTTTTCCGTAGACGATGGGTGGATTCACAAACGAAAATCATTTTCGTGCTCAATGCATTCTTTGTTGGTTGACTGGCAGTCAAAAAAATGAATAAACAAACAGAAAGATTACTTTCAATAAAAACGGTTTTCAGGTATGTTTACGATCTTATTTTATTTCAATTGTTTTAAATATTTAATCATAATTAACACTCTGCAAATTGATTTTTTGCATAAAACATTTACAGTTAATACACATATAACATGCGAAATGTAGGTCCTCGATATAACAATATATCCCTCTGCAACAATATAGATTATATTAGTTGTTGATTGAAATAACTGCATAAAATTTCTTAAACCTAGAGTAAATACGAGGGTTTTAAATTAAATAGTGGCAACTTAACCTTGAAATTCACAGAAGGGCGGGCATGCGCAAATAGGATGTGGGAGCGGAGAGGTGGCGCTGTTGTCGATGCGTAGAGTGTAAAAAACAGTCGTTCTGCTTAGAAGGGTAGTTGTTGTGTTGCGTTAAAGTGAGGAGTTTTGTTTCCATCGCTCTAAAGCATGTTTTCAAAAGGTGATCAGCGGTCGTGACTTAAAAGCGAGGTTGCCCGTGGCAAAAATACAACAGAATGCAATCGAGGATTAGTAGAAGCCTGTGGCGCAAATACTTTCCAGTATAGGACAGTAGCACGATGGGTTCCTCTTTTTTAGTCATTAAGCCTTTTGAAAACATGCTTTAGAGCGATGGAAACGAAACTCCTCACTTTAACGCCACACAACAACTACCCTTCTAAGCAGATTGACTGTTTCTTGCACTCTGCACATCGACAACAGCGCCACCTCGCCGCTCCCTTATCATATTTGCGTATACCCGCTCTTCTGTGAGTTTCAAGGTTAAGTTGCCACTATTTAATTTGCAACCCTCATATTTAAGGAGATATGGACAATTTAATAAAAAACTAATATGTTTGCCTTACATTTTTTTTTGCTATAACTATAAATAGTTTAATGGAATCAAAAAATATTTTTGGAGCAATTTAAAAATTAGTTATTCAAAAAAAAAATTTGCTTAAAGCTGCGCAGGGTATAAATATTTAAGGTAGTTCTTTTATACTGTGCATCGCATGCGCGGGAAAAAAAGTAATTTTTTAAAACTTTTTCTCAACTTTGTAGTGAATCGTATTTGGCAACTAATACAAAAAGTCTGATTTGAGTATCTTTCAAGTTCAAAAAGTTTCAAGCAATTTTCTAAGTAGTTTATGTACTTTAAAAAAATAAAATAAAATTTAAAAAAAAGCTTAAAACGATCAGGGGTTTTTCACAAATTTTATTTTGTTTCATTAAACAAAATAACAAATGATAATACCTTGCAATAATTGTCCAATATATGATGCTTAAGGAAAGAAAATAAACTTTTTTGGATCCCCACACAATTTCTCTCGCTTAATACAAAAAAAAAAAAAAAAAAAAAGTGGAATTTCAAGAAATTTTTTAGTCGTTTTGAGCTTTCTTTCAAAAAGTACATAATTTAATTGGGAAATTGCTTTTTAAGATATTTAAATCAAATTTATTTTTAATAGTTGCCAGAAACGATTCACTACAAAGTAATTTTTTCAGCACATGCTCAGTTTTAAAGATCTACCTTAAATACTTGCGAACTTTTTAGCAATTTTTTTTTAAATTTTAAATTAATAATTTTGTAATTTATTTTGAATTGCTTCAAAAAAACATTGTTTGATTCCAAATATTTATTAAGTTACACCAAAAAAGTGGTAGCCAATTTTTAAAAAAAAATTTTTTTTTATGAAAATGTCCATATTTTCATAAATATTTACTTTAAGCTTTATGGAATTTTATGCTTTTAATTAAAAATAATGACTAAAGTAATCAATTTCTTGGCGTAGAGTGTTCAAAAATACTTGTTTTCTTTCGTAATTTTTTGTCGGTCACCTTTGAAAGCTCTAAATCTTATTGCTAAGTATGAAAACTGGCATGAACTCATTCATCTCTAAGGTTATAAAATAATCTTTTAGCGTATTTCTTGAAAAATTAAAAGAAATAGCAAAAACTCAAAGTGTCTTCCATTATTATGCATGATCGGCACTCTTTGTTGCGAATTTTAAAAAATGAGCACTATTTTTGTTAATCGCAGTTGATATCCCAATTGGTTCAAGAAAATATAACTTTTTATAAAATTTATATTTTCATTTAAGTTTTTATTGTTGAATAATTATAAAATATATATTGAAGAAATTAATAAATATATTATTCCAAATTTATTTACGTGTATGTATATTATTGAAATAGCATCAATTATAGAATAAATCAGCTAAAAACTAAAATAAAGAAGCAAATTTATAACCACATAAATCACAAGCATAAACTTGACATACGTTAAATATAATTTCGTTAAATATATGAAACATAGTATTTAATCATTTAAAAAAAATAAGGAAAAAGAAAACGATGTGAAATCTAAGAAACAAATCATGAATCAAACTTACGCTACGTTTGCATAATTCAAGTTCCTTGTGAATTTACCGAATTTAGCCATTATTCGCTCCATTTAAATATTTTTTTCATCGTCGACAAATTCTTATTTTAAAAATAATTCATTATAATTTTTCTCGGCTTCTACTTCATAAAAACAAGATAAATTTTAGATTTCCCAATAGCAAAATGCGCATATTAATATGGTATAAAAAATTATGGTTTTTAATTCCAAATTTTTTAGTTTATTATTAAATTAAATAATAAAAAATAATAAATAATAATTAAATATATTCTTTTTTGCATGAAATTATCTGTGGGTAAACGATTTTCATCAGTGGGTATTAGTTTTAAAGATAAGACCCAAAAATCCAAGTAAGTGATATGTGGAACGAGATGGAAGACTGTATCTGCCATCGGGGAGACCGTGGGAGGTTCTTGTGGTTTTCCTCTTTGTGTAAAGCAAATGCAGGTTAGATCCGTCGAAAAGTTCTCCACGAAGGCTAGTTTTCCCTTTTCTTGACCTAAATTGGATTCAAAATTACAAGGCTACAGAGTTGAACCTTGATAGTCATAAACCCAAAATTGGAATTTTGCGGATGTAATCGTGTGAGCTGATCAAGAGATTATATCTTTTCATTTATTATTTTTTTTTTTTTCTTTTCTGGCTTTTTAATATATAATTTTACAAAAATTTTTGAAAAAATATTTTATTTTAATATTTTTTTTTCTTTTCATTAATCTTTATTTTTCCGCGTTTTCTTTTTTTTCTTTTAGTGTTTATTGTGCTATATATATATGTATATATAATTTTTCTCAATAAAGGCCGAATAAATCTTCAATTTTCGTGAAATTTCTTGGAGTGTTAATAAAATTTATAATGAAACATTCCAATCAACATCGAATGAAGTGGAATTTTCCTTCGACTTCTGTCGTGTCCAAAACATATCCATCTTTTATTGATATCTATAAGCTAGATATCAATACAACCTTAAAACAGCTCTCGGTGTTTCATTATCAGCACTGGCTGTTTTCAACCGAATTGAACTGTCGAAATGGGTGAGACTATGCATTTTACAATTTTCACACATAATTAGCTTATTCGACAGTATCTTTCGAAGCATATGAAATATGTCATATCATCACGATATAAGGTGTGCAATATTTTAGGATTTTTTTTCTGATAAAATTATACCAATGGGACTGTTTAAATAATACATCTTGTTGCCGGTTTTTCATAAGCCTTGGCGAAAAGATTGAATCGAGTTAGCTTGTCTTATATATTAGTGAATTAATATTTAATAATTGCTGTGGTAGTTACTCCACTTCCGCACTAGAATTTAAACAGGGGAAGAATTCCATGAACCACTAGTTACTGTATTTACGAAAGACCGGGAGAGCTGTATTATGTTCACCGGATTTAGAGTGCTTGTGGTGAGAGGTGTATTAAGTTCTCCCCGTTTTGAGTGCTTATCGCGAGAGCTGTATTAAAGTCACGGTTGTGTGTGTATTCACTCCTGTGTTGCTATTAGCACTCGAGTGTTTGCAGAGTTTGTAAATGAAACTGAGAAGCAACAGGTGGACGATGAAGCAGTTACAAATAACAAGTCAACTGTTCAATGTGGACCATCCATTGAAGTAGGCGTTAATTTAGATGTAAGCGAGTTCATATCACGGCTGCAGGTCACCAGTGTGAAAAGAGTAGAAATCGACAACCTTCATCCAAAAGGCCGGGACTGCCTGGTTAGTAGGGCACTGGGCAGGGCCGCCTCGAAAGAAGCATTGGGCCCTTGTCCGAGAGATCCCCGCCGGCCGAAGACTCTCAGTGCAATAAATGGTGATTGATGCACGCTAAATCTTTCACGTCACAAAGTCATTCCTATAACAAATCATACCTCTTGTGGTTCTGATCCAGGATTGTCTTCTGGATTGGTTCAAAATTACAGAGTTGAACATTAGTAACCCTCATTCCCTATGTTAACCAATGGATTCTTAGTTTTATTTAGTCACTAATTAATATTTTTGCTTCATTTTACGCTTTCAAATGTCTACTATGTATTAACTTTAGTTACAAGATTTTGAATATTTTGAAAACTTTTTAAAGCTCTTTAAAAGATTAACATTTAGGAGCCTTAATTACAAGCTTGTTTTAAGCATTTCTGGCAAAAT
The DNA here is from genome assembly GCF_982258835.1 of Parasteatoda tepidariorum. Taxonomy (NCBI): domain Eukaryota; kingdom Metazoa; phylum Arthropoda; class Arachnida; order Araneae; family Theridiidae; genus Parasteatoda; species Parasteatoda tepidariorum. The sequence goes on from NC_141765.1 coordinate 75,778,039, forward strand.
TTTAAGAGGGATTAAAAGCTTAAGAAATTCTTTTTAACCTAAGATTAAAATTTTAATTCTAGGTGTATTATATGTTACGTAAATTAGATTCAATAATTTTATTCATTAGACTCAAAATTTCCTTCTTATAAACTTTTTTTAAGAGAATTACTCTTTGCACCGTAGGCTTTCAATGTGATTTTTCCCTGTGCTTACATTTCTCGTTTGTATTTCATGCATGTATTTTGAAGTATGTTGTAGATTACTAATATAAGACGTTGTATAAAAGTAAAAAGATTGGATTTGTCCAGTAAGGGTAAGAAGAACCAATCTTTTGGAAAGAAAAAAAGTAACTATTTAATTTCTTTCTATTTAAAATTTATACAAGAGATTTCTGAAATATTTTCAATTTAGTTTTATATGCCTCATTAAAAGTGTGTATATATTATGCTATTTTTCATATTTATATTAGTTTTACCAAAAAGTAGCAATAATTTAATTAAAATAAAATGCTTACTTAGAGTATTTCTTATGCTTTCACAAGCAGTTTGTTTATTTAAACTTTTTATTACATAGCCAATATATTTTCTAGTGCTGAGAACATAATTATAAGGACAACGAATTGCTTAAATTAATATTTCATTTTTGTCGTATATTTAATTTTAAAGTTAATGATTTAACTGAGCAAATTTTACATAGAGAGCAGTTTCTACTAATATTTTTGTTATTTTAAGTATCATTCTTTCAAAGTCATACTATAAGTATCATACCTGCAACATATATTTGAAACCTTTTTTTTTTCTTCTTTTTTTTCATTATTTCAATCAGGCCGCGGAATTGGTGATTGATGACTCCGAATCCTCACTTTGTGAAAGCGATTGTAAACTTGTATTATATTAATTTTTTCATTAAAAGGCAAGGAAATTATTAAGATCATTTCTAAATAAATGTTAACATGAAATTATGTATTTCTATTTTTCTTATTTCCGATCATAATTAAGGGTATTTTGTGTAAAATATCGTTGCCTTAAACTTCGGCTTCTGAAAAATCGTTTATAAGTAAAACTATGTTTTTAGATTAAAAATGATGAATCTGATTTTTTTTTTAAATGGGTCTCTCGCTTTCATTTGATGATACTAAAATAATTATAAAAAACTTTTATAAACTAGTTCAGAAAATACGATTTCTTTTTAGTAGCCTTTTGCAATTCCGCCTCAACTTTCTTAAAACATTGAGCTCTTAATCATTTTTCGAGTCGTGCCAAACATAATTCGTTTTATTCTGAACTGGCTCATGAATTTTTTAAATCTTTTAAAAAACTTTCTATACAATTCATCCTTAAAATTGTTTTTGCGTCAATTTAAACTACACATCTACCCTATCTGACCAAAAGTATTCTTAGAGTTTTATTATTTTTCAATAAAGCATTGCTCAGACTTTTGTCAGCAAAAATAAGTTAATCGAGACATTATATTTGAACGGCTGTAATACAATACATCATTTTTGGAGATTATACGATTGCAAAATTAAGTAAATCGAGACATTGTATTTGAACGGCTGCAATACAGTACAGCATTTTTGGAGATTATACAATTGCAAAAATAAGCAAATCAAGACATTATATTTGAATGGCTGCAGTGTAATACAGCATTTCTGGAACAATTATCACTTTTTAGAATTTTGATAAACATTTTTGTGTTAGCATAATTAAAGTTAAATTTTCTTAACCATCACCCAGATTGGTTTTCATTGGCTTAAACGGTGATAAAAAAAATCAAAAAAGCAAACAAATGTGTAATTTTGACCAATATTGTAATTTTGGCCAATACTCAAAACCGCAATAATGTTGCTTTTTGTAAAAAAATGCTAATTTGAATTTTGAACTCTTTTTCAAATAATACTTGTTGTAGACAAGAAATTGAGATGCTTTGAATATATTTTTAGTATATGCAAAAATTTACGGTATCTTTAAAAACACGCAAAAAATTTTTAAGAAAATAAATTCTATTAAGTTGTCGCAAAGTGAATTACATTTATAGCATAACAAAAATTATATGATTCCCCTTAAAGAGGGGAACAAAATGTTCGAATATTATTCTGAACAATTTGACACCAATAATATCCGAAACAGTTTCAGTAAAAATACTGAATACTTATTGAGAACAGAACCCAAGCTTTAATTTAACTCAAGCATTTTGTTTAAATTCAAACTTTAGAATACTTAACAAATATATTAAATTAAAACTAGGATTTGGGTATAATTTATATTAGAACGTTAGTAAACATTTTATGTATATTTTTTGTCAAAATGAATTTTTTTATATAAAAATCTGAAGTTTTTTCTTCTTTTTTCTAAGTTTTTTTGAGCTGGAATGGTTTTAAAATGATCATATTTGACTGACTATTTAATGTTATTAAGAGCAAGATGTCTCTCTTTTCAAGTTTTGGCTCTAAATAAACAGTTCTTTACGATATTGCATTTAAATAGCTGTAAAAAGAAGTTAATTTAATGTACATTTCAGGATGAAATGAAAACCATGTAAAAGAAGGAACATGACAGTGATAAATTCAAGCGAGGGAAACTCCTCCAACTGTGGTGATTAGTGAATCCTTTTTAAGCCCCGCCTTTTATTACCTACAACAAAACCATATGCTTTCTAATATCTCATAACAAACCTCCACTTCTGAGCTAGGTAAGTCTTTTCCACTTAATATAATCTTCCGTCCATTTCAATAAATATATATATATATTTTAATGAGCACTGTTGTGTATGCTATTTTCAAGGGTTCTGAAAACATCTCGATAATAAGATCGTTCTATGGAGAAGTCGTTAAATAGACCTTTTGAAACACTAGACATAATTAAAATAGCAATTGATACATCTTGTAAACTAGTATCTACTATTTATTTTATAAATCTTAACCATAAAAATCATGGAAAGCAAGAATAAAGCAAAACATTATCCGGTGATACACTATCATGCTATATACACTAAGAAAAAGCTAAATTTATGTGTAAAATCATCGCTGCATTTATTGGAAAAGTAATTTTAAACATACATTAAGTTTAATTGTTACTGATAAAATACGTTAATTTTGTTTTTTGTTTGAAATGTAAACAAAAAGAGATTTTACCATACCTGATCGGATTTCGAGAGTGTGTCTACCCCCTATATTTTGGGGGTCCAAATTCGTCAAGAAAAAAATATGTTTATTCAGAGAAATTATGTTTTTGTGTTTGATTTCATAATTTAAAATATCGTATCAATATGCATATCGTAATCAATATGCATATTTGAGGTCGCCTCCTCGAATCATTAAGATAGGTAGATCATCGCACTAGAGCTGCACAATGGGCTATTGGCGACGGTCTGGGAAACATCTCTGAGGATGATCTGAAGACATGCTATCGCAATTTTGATCATGTACAGCTTTGGTAGCCCCGCGAGTGAAGTCGGGCACTTTACGGTAGAGCGAGGACTCCCTCGGTTCCGACGCTGGCTGATCAAAGTGGTCACCCAACCGCTTACTGATTGCAGTCAGTGATGCCTGAACCATCTGTGTACGCGACCCCTATTTCGATAGATGGTCCTCATTGAACATTTTACTTGCTATTTGTAACTCTTCTCAGTCTTATATATTCACAACGGTCACACACTCGACTGCAACACAGGATACACCACTCACACAACTGAATACAGTTTTCACGACAACGCTCGAAACTTAGTGAACTTAATACAACTCTCACCACAAGTGCTCAAAAACCGGTGAACTTAATACAGCTTTCCTTCGCAAATACGACAACTAGTGGTTCATCGAATTCTATCCCTGATAAAATTCTGGTTAGGGAAGTAACTACCACTACGATTATTAAGCATGAATTCACTAGTTTATTAGACAAGCTAACTCAATTCAATATTAAAAGCTCCTTCCCCACAACTTATTACAAAATGAACGAAATGCTTATTACAAATACAATATAATAAAAAATATAATGAAATTTTATGAAAAAATATAAAAAATGTATGATCATTATTAAATATTAAATGATAATATATGAATATTATGAAAAAATATAAATATAATTAAATTCTATGTAAAAGTTCAAAGTTATGTTATTACTATTAAATATGCATATTGTCTTAGAATAAGTGGAAAGCTAAATAAATATCGAGGTTTTTTTCTATGCAAATTTATAAATTGGGATGCAAATTCATTAAAACTTCCGCAAGATTTCAAAGCAAAATTATGAAATCACGAGCCTTGCACAAAAATAACGCGATTGCTCTGAATAAAAGCATATGATTCTTCTTTTTATTATTTTATTATCATAAAACTGATTTGAATGCATTTTTCCATTGCTTTAATAAGAAATAATGCGTCAGGGAAATTTCGAATAGCACCTCAAGGAATGATTCAAGGGACTAACTTTATTTTGAGCCAATTTAATTTATGTATATACGTGTGGTTTTTTCTTCTTTTTTCTTCAGAAATTATAGTTACAGATTTTTTCATAGTTTTCTCAAATCGTAATATTTTTAATAGGACATTATCACAGGTGAATTTCGAATAGCGCATTTGAATAATACTTCTTTTACGCAGGGGTTAAATTTGTGGCATTTCGTAGTGAATTCACATTGTTTTTCAACCGATATTTTTAATTGGATATTATTACAGCAAGTGAATTTCGAACAGTGCATTTGAATAATATACACTGGTGTGCAAAACTTAAGCAACAAGTGGTTTTTCGGCCACAGCTCCCCAACAAAGTATAAGATAGGCATGAAATTGCAATATAATATGCACGTAATTCAGTCGAAAGATTATTTGTATGCAAATTTTGGAAATCAAACGTCGTAGGTGATGTAAGTGTACGTAAACCTTGTGGGTCGGCACGCGCAGGTCAAAGCTGTGGTAAGAGGATGAAAAGCACCGTAGTTAAAGACATTCGCTGCAAGTGCAAGTGATTTGTTTTGTGAAACATGTCTTCAAGAAATCATTTAGACGACTTTACTCGAGGAAGAATGATTGGGAAGCTTGAGGAGGGGCGTACTGTGACCAGTGTCGCCAAAGAGTTCGGGATCAACAAAAGTGTTGTTTCTCGTGCTTGGAATGCCTTTAAAACTATTGGTACAGCTGCTCGGAAGGTTGGTGGTGGCCGTCCAAGGAAAACAACACCAAGAGATGACCGTTACATTGTCCTCCAGGCGAAAAGAAACCGTTTTCAGTCAGTGGGCGCCATATCTCAGTAACTGTGCACAGCCACAGGACGACAAGTATCAAGATTTACAGTGGCCAGACGCCTCCACAAAGGTGGCTTATTTGCTAGACGTCCTGAACGCTGCATACCTTTAAAAGTTAGCCATCGGTGGCACCGTTTAGAGTGGTGCAGAGAACACGAAACCTGGACACCTCATCAATGGAGTCGCGTCCTCTTCACAGATGAGAGTCGTTTTAGTGCTACAAGCCATTCTCAACGTCAGCTGATCTGGAGAGAGGTTGGAGCTCGATTTCATCCCAATAACATCGCGGAAAGAGATCGTTACGGTGGTCCTGGAGTTGTCGTCTGGAAAGGCATTATGCTGAGCGGGTGGACTGAGCTTCAGATCTTCGACCTAGGTTCTGTAACTGGAGATCGCTAGTGCAATGAGGTAATCCTACCCCCCATGTGCGTCTGTTCCGAGGGACCATTGAACTAGACTTCATTTTTATGGATGACAATGCCCGGCCACACCGTGCTGCTAATGTTCAAGAGCTACTGGAAAGTAAAGATATCACACGAATGGATTGGTCAGCTTACTCTCCAGATCTGAATCCCATAGAGCATGTGTGGGATGCATTAGGGAGACGTCTTGCGGCACGACAGTATCCTCCTGGTAACACCCATCAGCTGAAAGATGCATTAAAGGAGGAATGGAGACGTTTACCCCAAGAACTCCTGGATAATCTGGTGCTTAGCATGGAGAGACGATGCCAAGCAACAATTACAGTAAGGGGAGGGCATATCCCATACTAGAGAACATCTGTCAGTTGTACTTACGCTTCTTCAGGCAATCATGTGTAACGCCACTATATGTCAAATAAAGCCTTATTTTGTTCCATACCCTACTTTAAGCTTTACATTCATTTTTGTGCCTTTATTCTTTTACCATCGTTTAAGTACAAAATAATGTACATCATATTCAAATTTCATGTCAATCGGATGATTTCCTGTAGAGTTATGACAAAAAACGCACTTGTTGCTTAAATTTTGCCCACCAGTGTTTTAAGCCACACGTTAGATTTGTGGCATTTCGTCATGAATTCACATTGTTGTTCAACTGATATATTTAATAATATCGATATTTCTAATACGCTTCGATTTGCAACGATTTCGTTGCGCATTCGCATTGTTTTCCGAACTGCTTTTTTGGTGGCTATACTTATGAATTTCTTAATAAGTTGGAAAATCCCGATACTTTTAATACTAAACTTTTACGACTCATGAATCTTGAATAGCGCTTATGAGCATTCACTTTTCGATTTTCGATCACACGATGTTTTAATTTCTGCTTTTTATTTATTATTATTATTTTTTTCCTGTTTACTGCAATATTATTATAAAATGCAGAGTCAGAAACACGCGACTGTGTGAAATAATGTAGGTAAATCACGCTTGTGAGTGATAATCTTTCGATTTTCGATTACACGATTTTTTAATTTCTGCTTTTTATTTATTATTATTTTTTTCCTGTTTACTACAATATTATTATAAAATGCAGTGTCAGAAACACGCGACTGTGTGAAATAATGTAGATAAATCGCGCTTATGAGTGATAATCTTTCAATTTTCGATCACACGTTTTTTAACTTCTGTTTTTTATTTATCATTATTTTTTTTCTTGCTTACTACAATATTTTTATAAAACGCTGAGTCAGAAATTTGAGGATTACGCAACAGTGTGAAATAATGTAGCCTTTTTTTCTCCGATGATTGTTTAAAACACAAGTGAGAATGAGAAAAAGATATCGTTAGAGCTCAATTCTTAGAACTAATTTTTTATATATAAATATGGAAACATGAAAATATATCAGATCGTAAGTGATAAATTAAAAATATATTCGCCACCTTAAATTTTTTGGTTTTTAATGACGACCGGTCGACCATATTATCCTGTCTATGAGATATTTAGCCTACAACATTGTTATCTAAGTTTTGGAAAATTGCCAAACATTTTGCTTTTAAGAAAGTTAATTTTTGATTTTCTTTATTCTTACTTAATATTTTATTATTGATTTTAAGTTTTTTATATTTTATTATTGATTTACAGTCTTTAAAATATATAGATTTCTAATGTGTTTTTAGCCTTTTCCAAGAATTCAATTTAAATAAAAGAAATATCTTTTCAATCGAAAACAATGATGCAATTTATTGAATTTTAAAAAGGCACTGGAAAAACAATACTACTAGACCAGTGATTCTCTAACACTGCACTTTTATGTGCCGCCAAATTTTAGGAATGATATAGTAAAAATTAGAATGCTTTTTTTAATTGCGAGTTAGGATTAAATTAAAGAAAAATATAAATATGTATATATACTTTTTATAATTTTTCCACACTTTAACGGCGTGAACATCTTTGTCGGCGATAGTCCTGTCTCTGACAACCTTAAAATGTAAATATAAGTAGGAAATTTAATGACTATTAAAATTATTAATTAACAAAAAAAGAGCAAGTTAAATATTAACTTTACAAAAGGAAATAAAAGCTTACTATTAAAATAAGCTGTGCAATTAATAGTTATAAAAACAAATTTACAGAGGATAACTAAAAAAAACAAGTTAACAAGGAATCACAAAAAAAGAAAAATTAATGAAAAAAAACTGTAACTGTAAAAAACAAGATAACATTAATAACCAGCAAAAGTAAACAAAAATCAAATAACAGTTGAAAACTAATAAAAAATCAAATAAAAGAACTATTAAGCAATGAGAGGGAAAGAACTGCACAGGTCGAAGGAACTAATTAATCCTTTCATAAACGTGTTTTTGTAGAGCATATTATTTTATTTTACATTCAAAATTATAATAATGAACTATTTTACTCAGTAAAACAGTAAGTAAAGAACTTCTAAACTTATTTTTTTCTATGTGTGATTTCAAATTTCAAAATTGGTAAGAGTGTGCCAAAAAAAAAAAAAAAAAAATACTTGAGTAAAGTTTTCATAAGACTTGATAGGTAATAAATGTAAATAGTATTTTGCTTTGTTTCTGTTACAAATGTTATAATATATAATGTAATTAAATAAATATTTTTTTATTCAAAGCAGTTATAGAATATTATTCGCAAAAATGCTTCATTTTATGTAACGACATACATTCAAATACAGCCTTTTTTAGCAAAAAAAGTTCTTTAATCATAATTACTATCGATTCATTTCATATATGAAAAAAAATTTTTTTTTTTTTTATAGTTGAATAAAATTCATTATACAACTTTAAAAAGGTTTGAAATATTTTTGATGCAAAATTGAAAACATAATTTGCCGTTATAACTGCTAAGACTGAAATATTAACATAAGTATTCAACTAATTAGAATGTAGTTATATAAGATTATGTGACGAAAACGATTCTTTTCTTATATCTTAATGTCAGACGCAGTTGATAACACCATTCTGCTTCTGTACATTCCAGATATTCTTATTGCATTTTTTATGTTATAAAAATTATAATTTTGTGTAAGAAAGGTGAAATTTTTTAAATAGAAATGTATTCATTGCTAAATTATGCATATAAATCGAAGTATAACTGAAGAAAATTTTTATAAAATAATCCAAAAGTGAATCCTCAATTCGAAAGAAACTGCCTTTGTTGTCGTGCTAAGCCCCCTAATTAAATTGCATTTCATTCAATGATTTTATTGAGATCCATTTTGCTATTTAAATATTTTTAATATTCATGAGTCTGAAAAATAAATTTAACTAATTCAACTTCATTAACTATATTAAATTCATAATTTGAGATAAAGCTCACCGTAAAACACCTAATAATTTTTTGATTAATTACAAAAGCACGTAAATCGTGTTCAGACGGAGTTTTGTGACAAAAGTGCTGGAAAATTTACGCTTAATATTCCCTTGTAATCTATTTTTCTGTATGCTAGTTACAAAATTTCAAATTTATTGTTATAAACTTTTACAAAAAATTATTTAGAAGCATGAAGAATTTATTTATAGAGAGAATCTTTTAATTTATTTGTTTATCACTAATATTATTAAGATATTCAGTTAAAGAATAATATTAACAATGCAAAATTTCACGTTACATAATTTACTTAACAAAAACTTAATTTTCATTGATGTGAATTATGATGACGATTTTTTTACATTATTGAGCAAATTACCTCGTAACTATTTGGCTCAATTAGCGGCAGTATTTTTTTTTAAAGAATGAAATAAAATACTAAAGAAACAGGTATTGAGTTCTAAAATATTTATTTTCAGGAATAAGTTTAAATTTTTTTTTTTTAACTAGTATACATAATGCATGCAATTTATAGTATTTATTACATTAGTACATTTCGCATTTTGAAGATTTTAAATGAAAACTAAATCATTTATAATTTATTACTGTTAAAATATATTTGCTAAAAAAATCGTGAATTCTAAACAACTATTTCATTTTTGCATGCTTAACAATGCAGTAACAATTATAAAACTTTCAAAATTCTAATTTATCCATTTTTGAATGAAATTTTTAGACTCATCTTTGGTGTGGCATAGAGTAAATTCAGTTGAATCGTTTCAACAGTTCTGTCCCAAATGCTATTCTGGTAAATACCAGTTAAATTAAATTTGAAACTAGATAATTCCAGTTGTTAAATATCCCAGTTATTTCGCTTTGATACATCATTTGATGAAAGTGTTGAAACTTATATTATTGTCAGAAGCCTTTTCAAAAGAATCCAGAATAGTATCAACATTTGCAGAAGGCTTCGAAGACTTTGAAACAAATATTTAACTGAGCATACAGGAAATAAAAATCAATTTATTGTTATAAATGTCAACAATTTATTGTTTGCGCTGAGAAGAAAAAAGATTCAAACATTTTAAATTGATCCAAAATTTTCAAACATCTTAAATAAATAAATATGTTTATCGTTTTGTGCATTGTGTGCATAATAGATTAAATTTTCTTATACTTAAAGAAAACTTATCAATTTTCAATCCCATTACTTCTTTATTACTTTTTTAATCCATTCTTTGATATTTTACGTTAACCAGCATTTGTTGTTTTCCTGTTTTTGTCGCGGTCATTAATTTACTATGGTAGGTGACTCGACAGCCAACGTCTTCGGCCGACGGGATTCGCCCTGCCATGCAGACGGTATTTATTATTTATAATGAATGGAGAAACGATCGATCTAAATTTTACTGTAAGATATTTTAATTACACAAAATAGATCTTTAATTTCTAAGGGTTGTGTTAAAATTTCAGTATTGAAAGGGGTGTCTTGGGGTATTGGTCCACTTTTAGATGCATCTGAATTTCGGCCCCCACCCCTCTAAGAAGCTGCATCTTTGATGGATGAGATGGGGAGTTAAGGAAGGCTGGTGGAAGGCTGTCCATCCTAGGATTTTCCTACCTGATGGTGGGTGAGAGGGTCATAACAATAGATATGATCCTGATAAAGAGAAATATTCACATTTTTAAGAAATGATAAAATACAATAGTTTTGATCGGATAAATTTTAAAAAATTAATTCTTTAAATTCAGAAAAATTATTCATGAAAACTTTCACAAAGTTAATTAGCAGAATTCGACCATCCTATAAAATTAATAATTAATCATATTAGAAATGTATGAAGAAAATTTTTAATTGTCAAAATAATCTTTGCATTGCAGTTCTAAATTTAAAAAAAAAAAAAAAAAAAAAAAAACACACACACATCAAGAAATATTTTTTATGTACAGATATTTTGACTGGTACTTGTTTTTATTCGGCATCGCCATTTTTTTCGCATGTTCTTAGCTGCAACATTTTTGTAACTACAAATCATTGAAGACGACTATTTTACGCGTTATTCATAAGAAGGCGGCCAACAGTTTCATCCATCTAGGTTTGGCTTTATTTCGCTATTCTGGCGCACACGCTTAAATTTTTTAAGCGGCAGTCGATCTTGAACTGATAAGAGGGGAGTTAATCTAAGGCAGGTGGTGTGAGATAATTATGGGGTTAAACGCAGGTAGGAACTTCCAAGAATGGATAGAGTTGTACCCGATCTTGTAAAGGCGATGAAGAATCATGCCTAGTACACACTCAGAGCATTCAGGATTCTTTCAAAACGATCACTCAGAGACTAATAACAGGGCCTTCCATATTCGATGGGTAAGGAAGGATGGGTATGAAAATCACATAGGAGGAAAGATGGACCAATACCCCCAAGGAGCCATTGAAAGGTAACCAAAGAATACAAAATTTGATTTGCTCTAAAGTTACAACTTTTTCTTTCCTTTCCTTCCAGACGCGGATACGTACATAGGTTAGTAAAACCCTTACCCGTATAATCCGCGTCTGGCAACTACTTCTAGCCAACCTCAATCAATTATTTAAAGTTTCAAAAGAAAGGAGGTTAAAATTTTGTTTACAAATATACAGAAATATTAATTATAGTTTAAACAATAAATATATGACATATAGAAAGTGACAATAAATGAATTTTGGAAAGTAAATTAATATAAAGGGAAAAAAAGGGTAATATATATATATATATATATATATATATATATATTTAGTTCTCCATTAAAATTTTGACTTATAGGTATTAAATAATAAAAGAAAATAATTAAAATGTTATAATAATAAATAAAAAGTTAAATAGAAAATATATGTACAGTATTTACAACATAGGTAGGAATTCCAAAATATAGAATAATTTTTTTTTTCATATTTAAAATTTTAGAATATTATCATTATCAGAAAGAAAATTCATTACCAATAATAATTTGGTTTTAAGTGTATTGTTAGTTATGAATTGTTTTTGCCAAGTTGGTAGATTAGTGATATTCGATGCACGAGTATGCCGTGAAGCTGTATAGATGCATTCCGTAAGATAGTGTTCTGGAGTGCCCAGAAGGCCGCACGTGCAGTGATCATTATCTGAGATGTTTAGATATTTAAAATAACATGGAAAAGAACCATGCCCAGTTAGAAACCAGATTTCTTGTTTTGATGATATCGTCTTAAAATAATCTGCTCTATTAATAATTTTATATAATCTTCTTCCCTTATCTGAATTGTACCAATAATTTTCCCAAATTTGTAATACAGAGTTCTGAAGTTGATTCTTAAGATGTGAGATCGGAAAGGGATATGAGTAATTTTGTTGTTTAGTTGTCGATAATTTAGCTAGGGCATCTGCATTTTCATTACCTGTTCTGTCATCATGTGCTTTAATCCATGAGATAAATATATTTGTATTAAGGAGTAATTTTTGTATTTTAGCCGAGAGTGAATTTTTCGTGCCTGGGTTGATTATAGAGTATAATACTGCTTTAGAATCCGACCAGATTGTATATTTTTTAGATGCCTTAAATGAAGTCTGTGATTTGATGAATCTAATGCATTCTAAAATAGCAAGTTGTTCAGCTTGAAAGACTGAGTTGTTATTATTAATTGTGTAATGATTAGAATGATTTATGTTGAAGAATGCAAAACCAGTCCCAGTATTTGTTTTCGAACCGTCTGTAAAAAAATTTTATGGATCTAAGTGATTATAGTTTTTGTTTTCTTCTAAACTGATTAAATTAGTGATAGACTTAGAGGGGTGAAAAGTAGTTATTGTTTGTTTTTCCTCGTAAGTACTGTATTGATAATTTATATTGTTATAGGAAATGTCTTTTTTAAGTTAAGTTATGATTATTGAACACGACAACGACGCAATCTGTTCTGAGAGAGGTGGGAATCCAGCTAAGACTTGCAGAGCAGCTGTAGGAGTGGAATGATAGGCTCTTGTGATATTCAGACGAAATTTCCTTTGGATTGAGTCTAAAGTTCTTGAGATTCTAGGCGAGATTTTTTGTGCCCATGCACATGAACCATGGGCTAAGGAAGGGATTATAACAGTTTTATATATGAGTTTACGAGCTCTCTGGTTTATGCCCCAGGATTTTGTATTAATTTTAAAAAGAGAAGTGAGTAGTTGGTTTGATTTCTCTTTCAGGACTTTAACATGTGGACCCAAGTTAAGACTCCTATCTAATATCACTCCCAAATATCTGAAATGGTTCTTTTGTGAGATTTTTTGGTTGTTTATTTTGAAGATTGGACCCCTGCTTGAGTTGGAGAAATGGATGAAAACAGATTTGTCTATTGATAAATTGAGATTATTACTTGTTAGCCAATTTTGAATAATATTGAGTGTGTTGTTAGTATTAATTTCTAAATCTCTTCTTGAATTTCCAAACGTTAATAGAATGATGTCGTCGGCAAATGCTTGTATAATTTGATTGCTCATATCTGTATTGAGCAAGCTATTGATTAAAAAATTCCAAGCTGTCGGACCTATGCAAGAACCCTGTGGGCAATCTTTGAGTATATGTTTTGTTTTGAATCCTTGATTTGTTGATAGAATAGCAATTCTATTTCTGTTGATATCTTCTATCATGTGACATAAATTTTTAGGGAGATTTGAAGTTGAAATTTCTTTATAAATTAAATTATATTGTATATTATCAAAAGCGCTTTTAATATCAATGGAAATGGCTGCGACATGTTTAAAGTTGTTTTTGAGATGTTTTAGATTATCTAGAAAACTTTGAAGTGCATGATATATAGATTTGCCGAAACGAAAACCGAATTGTTTGTCTGATAAAATTTTATATTTTTCTATATAATAGTTTCTTCTCTTGGTAATAAGTTTTTCTGGAAATTTGCCTAGACGAGGGAGTAGTGTAATTGGTCTGTATGATGATAATAGTTTCGGATTTTTATTAGTTTTCAAAAATAGCAGGACTTGCCCTTTTTTAAAAGGATCTGGAAAGCATTTGAGTAAGAGACATTTGTTGAAAAATTTTAGAATTAGTTTACCAAAAAATAGAAAAAGCTTTTTCACTATTATGTTATCAATATCGTCGATGCCAGGGGCTTTATTATTATTTAGATTTTTAATTAAATTATCTAATTCATTGTATGTAAAAGGTGGGTCAAGATTAGAATTTGGGTAATGGAAATTATCTATTGGGATTATGTTATTGTCTGGGAAAAGATTCTCTAAAATATGTGACGCTTCTTCTAAAGGTGAGTTAGTGTTAAATATATCTATAAATATAGAGGGATGACGATTTGTCTTAAAAGATGTTTTATAGTGCTTTCCAAATGTATTGTTGGTGTTTTCACATAAAAATTTCCAACTATTATATTTAGCCTTGAGAATTTCTTTTTTAAAATGGGCTCTTTTAAGTTTATAGATGATTTTGTATTTGGTAATTTCGTCTTCTATTTTTGAACGTTGGTATCTTTTCCTAGTCGCTTGCAGTTCTTTTTGGAGTATCAACAATTTACTATTCCACCATGTGGGATTTGATTGCTTGTTAAATGCTTTTGTTTTATACGAAAGTTTACAAGAATTAAAAGTTTTATTGATTAAATCGTCTGTGAAATCGTTTAGTTGTAATGGAGTGTTTATGTTGTCTAAATTATACTATTTAATTCATTATGAAATTTTGAAAAGTTTTTCGTAAATTTGTTATGATTACCGTATTTTGTTTTAAATCTAATAAAGGATGAGAAAGAAAAAGAATTGTTTAGTTGGATTTTGATGTATTTATGATCAGAGTTTGTTTCTGTGTCTAAAACTTCCCAATTCGAATAGTTGAGGAGCTCCTGACTATTTGTTAGCGTTAAATCTGGAAAGGAGGAAGATCGAGTAGTAACAAAAGTTGGTGGAGCGTTTTGGGTGTTTAATATTTTTAGATTAGTAATGGAAAAATGGGGGTTCTGCCTCACTTTGGAATCGGCTACTGCCTCACTTAGGGTCTATGACCTCTCGACTTCAGTCACTACCTTGAGATACTGCCGCACTAGGGGATACTACCTCACTTAGAGATTTTTATCGGAAAGTTGGTTTTTATCTACCCTTTTGGAGTACTATCTCTATAAAGCATTTAATTATTATTATTTTGGGACTTAGAATTTTTTTCTTAGTGTAATGTTACTCATTAAATGAATTAATCTTATAACTCGTCATTGCCATTAATTTCATTAGAAACTTTGTTTGTATCAGAGAACGTTACATTATAAGTATTAATTTTATTTATTTATTTTATTATAATTTTCACTTTCTTCAGAAAATCACAGCTATGACTTAAGATATTTTTCTATATGAAATTTACTTTATTATTTTCTATAATTTTAACGCATAGTAACAGTTTTTGTTTAGCTTTATAATTTTATCAGCTGAATAAATGGTTATTAAAATGAAATGAAAAATTACAGAAAAATTATCATTCTAAGGGAGGTTTATTTATTGTACGTATTAGTTGCGTTCAAATGATGTGTTCGTAAACAATGAGAGTAATTAATTCATATTCGGCTACTGCCATGGTAGAAGAAATATAACTAAACATACTTTGACAACAGATATTTTCTGAGATTGAGGGAAATTGTGAGATCCCCTCTTCAGATAAGGTTTTATCAGAAAAAAAGATTTTTTTTTTCATTGGAAAGTCGAAGAATTATTTCTATTTTCGGGGCTTAAAATTTTTTCGCAAGCTAGTATATTTTTGTCATGTGATTATCGTATTTTTATTAATGTGTGAATTTTTATTTCCCCAATAAAACATTATGATTACATTGATTTAAATTCTAAATGAACCCTTCTTTAGAGATGGCATTTTTATTATTTTTAAATGATATGTCTAATAATGCCAAACTGGTGAAATAGTTTCACAGTCAGGATGCTTATATTTAATTATTTGATACAGTAAATGTGTAATAATCATTCTAAGTGAAAACTATACATATTCAGTGAAATGAAATGGTTTATGAGTTAATTTCCTAAATTTGCCTACTCATTGTCAGTGATATAGTGTAATTATGATCCATTAACATTTTCCGTTAAAATTAATTCGATTAAAAAAGTTTTTGGAAATATCGATAAAAATACTGGCGTCCTTGATATTAAGCTAAGAAAGTTAAATAAACTCATAACATCACTTTATGAATGGAATTTTCGAAAAGTATGTCTCGTTTTTAATCACGTGTGTACAAAAACTCTTCTGATTGGTAGTTAAAGTTAGAATAAAACTGTTTTTACTCAGAAAATTTCTGAAGTTGGAAAACGATATTTAAAGAGTTTCAGAAAATTGGTGTTAGAAAAGTTTTCTATTTGTTTCGACCTTGAAAAATTTTTAAATTTTGTGTACTTAAAAAAATTCTGAAGTTGTTTTAACATACAAAATTATTTTAGTTGGAGAAAACGGGTATACCAGAATTTACACAAGTTTTTATTTATTTTTTCTAATTGTTCTGACTAGGAAAATTTTTTTAAAAATTATTTATACTTTGAAAATTTCTGAATCTGTTGGTTTTAGAAATTTTCTGAAGTTGTTCGTACATAGAAATTTTTCTTTAGTTAGAAAAAAAAATTGTTTTACTATTATTTATTTACTTTATTATAGTTTCCATTTTTTTTTAGAACAATATTTCTATGACTTAAAATACTTTTCCATATTAAAACTTCTTTATTATTATATAATTTTAATGCAATTTGACAGTTTTTGTTAAGCGTTTACAATTAATTGGAAAAAACAGGAGCATAAGGAATCGGAGAGGTTTCAATTTAAGAAACAGTTGGAAAAAATTACCAACTGTTTGTGCTTAGAAAATTTCTGATGTTGTTGGTACTTAGAAAATTTAAGTTGTTGTTTTGAGTTTGAAATATTATCAATTCCTTTTTGTACTTTTGCACTTAGAAATACTCTAAAGTAGTGTGAACATAGAATTTTTTTTTAGTTTGAAAATACGGATTATGTTAAATAAATATATTTTCAACTTGTTTGGAATTTCAGGAATTTTCAAACTTAGAAAAATGCTGATGTATTGTTGGCAAAAAGTTTCCGAAGTTGTTTGCGCATTGAATTATTTTCAAATTGTTTTGACTTTGAAAAATCCTCAAAATTTTTGTACGTAGAAATATTTTGAAGTTTAGTAAACTTGAAAATTTTTGAAGTTGCATAAAAAGGTATTTAAGGAGTAGCAGAAGTTTGTAGCTTGAATAATTTTCAACTTGTTTCGAATTTAAAAAGGTTTCAAATTATTTGTACTTTGAAAAATTCTGAATCTGTAGGCGTTAGGTTAGAAAAATTATGAAATTGTTGGGACTTAGAAAATCTTTCAAATTGTTTGTGTTTAGAAGTATTCTGAAGTTGCTTAAACATAGAAAATTTCTTTAGTTGGAAAAGCTTGTACATAAGGAATCGCAGAAGTTCTAAGTACAAAGTGAAAACTTTTCAAACTGTTTGTACTTAGAAAATTTCTGACGTTATTGATACTTAGAAATGTTTGTGCATTAAATAACTTTCAAATAGTTTTGACATTAGAAAAATTTTAAAATTTTTTTAGAACTAATTTTTAAAAAAATCAAATTATCCAAAATTCCGAATTTTTCAAAATTAGGAGTCTTTCGAAGTTTTGTAAATTTGAAAATTTTCGAAGTTGGTAACAAAGGTGCTTAAGGAATGCAAAGTTTGATGTTAGAAAAATTTTCAACTTGTTTCGACTTTGAAAAATTTTCACATTATTTGTACTTTGAAAAATTCTGAAATTGTTTGAACCTAGAAAGTTATTTTAGTCGGAAAAAAATTGATATACAAAAATTAGCAGAATTTTTTTTTTCTTTTTCAAATTGTTTTTACTTTTAAAAATTGTCAAATTATTTGTACTTTGAAAAATAATGAAAATGCTTAGAACTAGAAAAATTCTGAATTTTTTTAAAAGTATTTTTAAAAATTCTGAAGCTCTTAAAAAACAAAGGTGTAAAAATAAAGAATCGCAAACGCTGTAAGTTAGAAAAACTTTCAATCAGTTTGGACTTTAAAAAATTCTGATGTTGTTGGTTCTTAGAAAATTTCTCAAGTTGTTTATTATTTCGACATAGTAAATTTTTAAAATTTTTCGTACTTTGAAAAATTCTGAATATGTTGGTTTTAGAAATATTCTGAAGTTATTCGAAATAGAAAATTTTGCGGCAATATAACAAATAGCAGAAGTTTAGTCTTTGAAACATTTAGTACTTAAAAAGAATTTTGACGTTGTTTGAACTTAAAAAAAATTAAAACTGGTTGTACTTGGAAATAATCTGCAAATGTTTAAACATTGAAATTTTTTGAAATTAGAAAAGAAAAACGGTTAACTAATGAGTAGCAGAAGTTTGGCTTTAGAAATCTGCATTCAACCTTAAAAAATTTTCAAATTAATTTTTAAAAAATTCTGAGGTTGTTGGTACTTAAAAAAATTTTCAAATTAGTTTGACTAAAAATTTAAAAATTTTCTGTACTGAAATGGTTATGAAGTTGGTTGAAGATAGAAAAAAAGGTATATAAGTTGTCACAGAAGTTTGGAGTTTAAGAATTTTCAACTTATTTGGACTTGTTTTGTATTTTGAAATATTCTGAAATACTTTGAACGTTATAAATTATTTTTATTAGGGAAAAATGGGTATATAAGAAGTCGCAGAATGTTGCTTTCAAATTGTTTTGACTCCGAAAATTTTTCAAATGATTTGTACTCAAAAAACTTTTTTTAATCTTTTTTCGTAATATTCTAAAATTGTTTGAACAGAGAAATCTCTTTTTTAGCTGAAATAATGGAAATATGAGGAGTCGCAATAGTTTGAAGTCAGAAAAATTTTCAACTTGTTTGGACTGTGAAAAAGTTTCGAATTGCCTATCCCTCCTAAAGTTGACTAAACTTAGAAAAAAAACTGGTATATAAGGAGTAGCAGGTGTTTGATCATGGAAAATTTTTCGAACTGTTTCGATTATCGACTGTTTCAAATTATTCATACTTTGAAGAATTTTAAATCTGTTGGTTCTTGAAAAATTCTGAAAATGTTTAGAATAAAAAAATTGCTGGCACTTAGAAAAATTCTGATATTCTTAAAAAACTGATCTATAAGGAGTCACAGAAGTTGGAAGTTAGAAAAATTTTCAAGTTGTTTGCACTTAGAAAAATTTTGATGTTAGTAATTGGAAAATATCGGAAGTTGTTGGTACTTTGAATAATGTTTAATTTGGATGGAAAGTGTCTTATTGTCTGAGTTAGTACCTCAGATGCTGGTTTGAGAAGATCTTCTGCTGATGAACTTGTTGTTTCTTGAGATCGTCCAGTGCTCTTAGGTAGCTCGGGCACGCTGGATCAGCTGCGGTATGATGGTAGTTGAGATTCTTTTTGCAGCGTTGGTTTGATTCTAAATAGTTGATACACGAATGTGTTTCATTTGTACAGTTTTCTTTGGGATGATTTTCTCCACATGTCTCACAGGATACTTGATTTTTACAATTATCTTGGTGATGTCCTATGAACTGACAGTGTCTGCAGCGTAAGAGGGTTATCCTTTTCTTTATGTAACATTTGTTGAAACCAATATATATATATATATATATATATATATATATATATATATATATATATATATATATATATATATATATATATATATATATATATATATATATATATATATATATATATATATATATATATATATAGTTTATGTCAAGTAGATGGAGAGCTAGTGGATGCGAGACTTTAAGGATAACGTGTTTTTTGGTTTCGTCAGTTTTGTGTGAGATTGATTTTATGATGTTCACTTCGTCCAAATCTTCGTGATATTTAGAACTTTGCTTGATTCTGTCCAATATTTCCTCGTCATTATGGGTTGCTGGTACATTAAGTAAAATGAGTGAATTCAATCGCTTGAATGAGTGGATTCAATCCTTATATGGTAGTCCAGTATTTTTTATACATTCTGTTAGTTTGTCTTTGTCGTTGTTGCTGTAGAATTTTATCTCCACTATCTTATCATTTTTGTACATTTTCTTCACTATTGGCTTATTCGCATTGGTCGTAATTGTCTTCATAATGTCATCTGTTGTGCAGTCTTTGCTAGCTGGTAAAATGATTGGAGCAGGTAGAGGAGGTCTTTTAAGGACTTCACTCTACGTTGGTGTAGTATTCCGTAATTCTTGAATCTGTTGGGATAGTTCGTCTATTTTGTTCCCAATTGTAGTTAATTGATCAGATTGTGGAACTGGTAAGTCCTGTTGTGTCTTCTATTACCATAGTTATTAGTGAAACAATGCCGACCAGATGGTCGAGCGGTTAGCATGTCTGACTGCGAAGCCAATGGCTGCGGGTTCGAATCCCGCTCAGGGTATGGTTTCTCCCTGTGTGTTGTTCTCTATTGTGTGAATGTGGCACACCCTACAAACAGGTATCTGTGACAGTGTGGCGTGGGTAATGTTGCTCTCCTCTGTGACTTAGGTTCACAGGTGCCCACTGGGTAACGTTAAATGAGTAATACTTCTGGCATCTTCCTATGCCGTTAGAAAGAAAAATTGAAACAAGAATGCTATATTGAAAATGATTGTTTAAAATGGTATATATTATAATTTCTCAAAAATTTTTTTTTTTCATAAAATATGTCTGCTACAAAAGAGTAGATATGAAAATGTGTAACGTAATACCTACATTAGCAAGAAAGCAATGGATAAAAAAAAAAGAATAAATTTCTTAGTATGAGAGCTCAGAAACATTTACTTTGTACTTTTATTTTTATGTCGCACTAGAGCTGGGCAATGGGCTATTGGAGACTGTCAGGAAGAGATCCTTGAGGATGATCCGAAGACATGCCATGTAAATTTTTATCCTCTGCAGAGGGGATGGCTCCCCTGCTTCGGTAGTCCGATGACCTGCGCGTGAAGTCGTGCACTTCACGGTAGAACAGTTTGACGAGGATCGATACAGCACACCCTTGGTCCTTACGCAGGCTGATCAAAGTGGTCACCCACTCGCTTACTCATCGCAGCTAGTGATGTTTGACTTCGATGTTCTACTGAGAACCGTGTCTTTACGATCAGTCCACTTCGGGACCAGAAACATTTACAGGTCGAAAGCAGCAACGAAACCGTATTGAAACAAAATAATTTTGCTTTTGGAAAAAGTTTTATATTGAGAGCTCAATTACAGTTTCAAGCAGATTTGAGCATATAAATTGATATTTAACAGAGCTGGAAAATCATTATTAAATAGAAAATATGTAACAAAAATGTATAACTGAACAATGTTTTTGCAGAAATAAAATATTAAAATTGTACTTAAATTGCCCTTATATATACATTTTAAATAATTAGACAAAAAAATATGTCAATAATATTTGATAAATAAAATCCCTTATTCAAGTTGAACATTATATACCATCATTAAAAAAAATCTTAATCATATCATTAATGCAGGTTTTATTCCTAACTGCTGGATGCCTATTTGACCTTAAGATGAAAAATTTCCTCCCTATTGGATACTGATTAAGCATTAATATAATTAAAAAGAATTTGATTAATTCTAGCAAATATGCAATGAACAAATAAATAAATAAGTAAAAAATGGACCACACTGAATATCCTTTGATCTAATGATTGGATCTATACGTTCTAGGACAGAATTGAATTTCAAAAATGTCAAATATTTAAAATTCGATTTCTTAGGAACTATTCAACCGATTTTGCTCAAAATTTTGTATTTTGCCTTGTTAAATTATGTTCTTAAAATGATGCAATTCTATACCTTACGATTCAAAATTTTTCGAACATTATTATAAAATGATAAATATTTACTAAAATTTATTTTTGCATCGAATTATCTTAGAATAAACGTATTTTATAATTCTGTGCAAAAATTTTTCAATTCGCTTCAAAGGTTTTCGTGATATGGTGAAATATGCAAGAAGAAAAATTGACATTAAGGGGTCCAAACTAAAAAAGGGTATGTTTATTCAGAGAAAGTACGTTTTTGTGTCTGATTTCGTAACTTAAAATATCGTCTGCACTCATTAATTAGCATATTTGAAGTCATCCCTTCAAGCCATTAATAGCCTGGAATGTCCGATCATTGGATCAAAAGTTATTCAAGGTGGTTTTCCTGGCATGCATTGTTTCCAATAACTTCCTCTGAGGCCGCCTCTTCCAACATTTTTAATACCACAGCGAATTTTGTATTTCACACACTCGATTCCATCATAATTTTTTTCATTCCTTTTTTCTAATGTTAATCCGATGTTATTACGAGGAGTAACGATTGTTAGTTAATGATTTATTCGAACCCATTAATGTTAATGTCATTTTTTGCGTTTTTAGTCATATTTTTAAAGCTAATTAAGTAATTTAAAAAATATTCTCATGAAACATATTTACCCAACGATAATTTCATGCAAAAAATATTTTTTTATAATTATTTATTATTTTTTATTATTTAATTTAATTGAGGATGAAAAAAATGTTGAATTTTGAGGTATGAATTTTTTTATACCATATTAATCTGCATATCTTTCCATTAAGAAATTTAAGGTTTCAACTGTTTTTATTTAGTAGAAGCCTAGAAAAATTAAAATCAATCATTTTTAAAAAATAAATTGGCAACAATGAAGAAATATTTAAATGGGCAATTAACATTTAAATATGGTCTTCTTACGAGAAACTTGACTTATTACGTGAGCGTAGTGTAAAATTTCATTCATATTTTTTTCACTAAAACCCAATTGCTATTTTTTTTTTTTTTTTTACTTTTAAGATATGATGCTTCTTTTCTTGTCGTCCAAAAATTTATTCGAAATTTAGTAAAAGAAGTTTCAATAAAGCATTTTATTGAATTAAAAACATTTTATTCAACGAATGTCGAGTTTTATAAAAGCCTGTTTCTGATAGAATATGATTGTACATCAGATTGTGATTATATTTACAGGTATTGTGATTATATTTTATTTTTTAGTTTGTTTTTTCAATAATTGATACAATTTCAAAAATATACATACGTATGCATAGATATGCAATAATATATTTGTCAATTTCAATATATATTCTAAAATAATAATACGAATACGACATTTTTATGCATTTTCAAATTTCTCAACAATATATATCGTCTTAATCTCAAAATAAATTTTTTAATTACGCGCGTGTTTCGCAGAACTATTTTACAAACCATATAATTTAACTTTGAATTTTTAAAAATCTTAATCTTTACGCTAACACGCATATTATTTCTTCATTAATATACTGATCAATTTTTTTTTTAGTATTTTAATTTAGTTCTTCCTTTCAAGTAAAATTCTTTTTTAAATTCTTATCATATTTTTATTAAAAGAAAACTTATCGCCTGATAGGTGAGAATAAAATCTTGTTAAAATTCTTGCTAAAATTCTGTTTAAAATTATTCGATTCAAAACAGCCGACTGTTTATGAAGCATAGTACGTTTTTTCAGAATTATTAATTGACTTTTTTTATTGTTTCTTGTGATTACCTAAAATAGCTTCTTTATTCACTTAAGAGTATAAAGATATCTAACATAAAGAGTTGTCGCATAAGTAGTCAGAAGCGTACCTAAAATAGTTTCTTTA
The DNA here is from genome assembly GCF_982258835.1 of Parasteatoda tepidariorum. Classification (NCBI taxonomy): domain Eukaryota; kingdom Metazoa; phylum Arthropoda; class Arachnida; order Araneae; family Theridiidae; genus Parasteatoda; species Parasteatoda tepidariorum. Next base: position 75,801,673 of record NC_141765.1, read on the forward strand.
TTCACTTAGGAGTATAAAGATACCTAACATAAAGAGTTGTCGCATAAGTAGTCAGAAGCGTACCTAAAACAGTTTCTTTATTCACGTAGGAGTATAAAGATACCAAACATAAAGTGTTGTCGCATAAGTAGTCAGAAGCGTATCTAAAACAGTTTCTTTATTCACTTAGGAGTATAAAGATACCAAACATAAAGAGTTGTCGCATAAGTAGTCAGAAGCGTACCTAAAATAGTTTCTTTATTCACTTAGGAGTATAAAAATACCAAACATAAAGAGTTGTCGCATAAGTAGTCAGAAGCGTACCTAAAACAATTTCTTTATTCACTTAGAAGTATAAAGATAGCAAACATGAAGAGTTGTCGCATAAGTAGTCAGAAGCGTGTCTGAAATAGTTTCTTTATTCACTTAGGACTATAAAGATATCAAACATAAAGAGTTGTCGCATAAGTAGTCAGAAGCGTACCTAAAATAGTTTCTTTATTCACTTAGGAGTATACCTAACATAAAGAGTTATCGCATAAGTAGTCAGAAGCGTACCTAAAACAGTTTCTTTATTCACTCAGGAGTATAAAGATACCTAACATAAAGAGTTGTCGCATAAGTAGTCAGAAGCCCCTAAAAATTTCTCAGTATGTTGTCCTAACATCTTAATTGTGAAATTAAATTTTTAATTACCGAGGTATGTGTCAGAACTATTCAACTATTCATTTCATTATATTTTTAATTCTTTCTTTATGCTACCACGTAGATATTTTCCGCTAATATACTAAACTATTTTGCTTAATTTTTATTGGTACTTGAAATTTTTCTTTAGATTAACACTCGTTTTAAGTAATTGCTAATTTTTTTTTCGAGTCTCAAAGCTATAGCCACTTAGTTCATAAGATTTTAAGAACATTATCTATGTTCAAATTATTCAGTGCAAAACGTCTGACTGATCGTAGTAAATAAGTGCACCCATTTCATTAAGATTGAACAAACAAATTATTTATTGATTTACTTTATTTTGTTTCTTATTTGTTTGGTTTGTGAAAAGTAAAAACATATTAGTGCAACTCAAAAATCCACAACTGTTTGCTTTTTTTTTAAATGAACAAATTCAAAACGCAATTTTATTTTGACGTTTAAGCTTATATATATTCCGCTGTCATACTTAAGAAAGCTGCTCTTTTTTTAAAAAAATGTTGAAAAGAATTTACTTTTGTTAAAATTATTTTTCAACTTTAGCACAATTTACAACTTTTACTATTCAACTTTTAGCACAAGATATCATTATAGCACAATTTGCAAATGCCTTATTTCGTTAAACAGCAAATACTAAAACTTGAAATTTGTAAAAAGATTCTAAAGGCGGGCCAATTTTAGAATCATCATCTGATTTGAAAAATGTAATAAAAAATATGCAATTTTCAAACTTATTTTGATAAAGAAAAAAAAAAGTACGTAGCGAGAAGCTTTACATACTTTTTACAGAAACTTTGAATACTAATTTTTCCTATATTTAGTCGTAAGAGGATAAGAATGGTATTGCTCTAAGGAACCTACTCAATAATTTCGTTGTTACGTCAAGCGCTCAGGTATCATAATTTTGAACTAGCTGCACTTGTATGTCATTTTGATTTATGTTGCTAAGTTAATTTTCAAAAAATTCTATGGCTGGCAACAGCATTTTTATTTTTTAAGTTGTTTATTTTTATTTCTTTTAGAATTCGCTCATTTTTTTAGCGAAATGTTTTTTAACTTAACAGAATTCTTTGCCGACTGTTCTCTCTATATATGAAAAAAATAAAGTAAATATTTAAGTGTTGTGAAAAGAATCTTATTTAGTTGTACAAAGTACTTCGTTTGGCACTCGAACAGGGATCACAGCAGATAAAAAAAATTACAAGCTTCTTCAAAAGCGGATTTAAGAAAGCAGATTTGTTAGTGGTTCTAGAAGAAATTGGAAGAAACAGTGCCGGTTGGATCGACTTTAGCAAAATTAAATGACTTGATTTTGGCTAGCGATGAATATAAAAAGGATCCAGAATTCGTAAAACAGGTATTTGAGGATACTGTTAAAGAGAGAAAGATACAAGAACAGGAGAAAGAAGCCATGGAATTGGAAAAGGCTCGAATGGCTCATGAATTGGAAATGGCCCGATTACAGGCGCAAGATCGAGAATCGACAATTCAAAATGTCGCAAATTCAAGTTCAATTAATACCGAAGCTGTTAATACTAGGAGAAAGTTTACGTTACCAAAGCTGGGGTTCAGGCAGTTTGGCGACGATGTCAAGGAATGGCTTCCGTTTTGGAGTCAATTTCAGCACATAGATAATGATGCTGATATTGCCCTTGAAGACAAATTCCAATATCTGATACAAGCTACTGTGATGGGTTCCAGAGCGAGAGAGATTGTAGAAAGTTTCCCGCCAACTGGGGAAAATTATACTAAAGCCGTCGATAGTCTGAAATCGAGATTTGGAAACGAGGATCTTTTAGTGGAGATATACGTAAGGGAACTTCTCAAATTAATTATTAATGTTCAGGTGAATAGATCTTTTCCACTTACCTCCTTATATGATAAGCTGTAAACATATTTAAGAGCCTTAGACACTCTCGGGGTTACTACAGACAAGTGTGCATCTATTCTCTATCCGATGGTAGAATCCTGTTTTCCGGAAGAATTTTTGAAGGCCTACCATCGGAGTAATTCTTTAACTCCAAAATTAGAAGCCAAAGAAAGTCTAAACAAACTGATGGTGTTTTTAAAGGCAGAAGTGGAGGGTGAAGCCCGAATTAATTTAGCTATGGATGATTTTGGCCTGCTCAAAGTTGAAGATAACAAGGTAGCTAAAAAGAAAAAAGTTGAATATGAAAAGAGTAAATCTCGAGTACCATCAACAGCCGTTGTTTTACACGCAGCTTCTTGCGTAAAAGAACAAAGAAGAGGTTGCCTATTTTGTGATGGCAAACATAATAGTTTCGACTGTTTCCCCCACCAGAAAAAACCTTTAGTTGAGAGGCAGGAAATTGTAAGAAGTAAAAACGTGGTTTTTTGCGTGTGTTTTGCGTGTTTGGCTCCCGGTCACGTAGCTAAGTCACTGCAGGAGTTTCGTAAAATGCCTGATTTGTGGTCGAAAACATGTGACACTCATGTGTGAAAACCTGGAACAAATGAGAAAATCAGCTTCGAAAGAGGGAGAAAAGGCGCAGACAGAAACATCTGTAAATGAGCTCAATATGGCGAATTTAAATCAGACGCCAGAAGTTTTTCTGCAGACTTTGGTCGCCAAGCTTGTCGCCAATGGTAAAGAAATGAATGTTCGTTTGCTAATTGATACAGCATCGCAGAGATCCCACTTCCTTAATACCGTTGCCCAGAAGATGATGTATGCTCCTTTAGAAGAAATGAATGTGACTCATTCCTTTTTTGGAGGTGTAACTACTGATGTTAGAAAACACAGGAAATATGAAATAAGAGTTACATCGCTGAAAGGAAAATTCTCTAGCAATTTGGAGGTATTGGGCCAAGATGTTATTTGTGAGAAGATATTACTTGTAAACAGAGGTCCATGGCTGAAGGAACTTAAGAGTGTAAAAATTTGTTTAAATGATGTTAGCCAGACTTATGAACAAGTACAAATACTCGTAGGAGCAGACATGATAGGCAAGTTATTGACTGGACAGCAAAAGTTTTTGACAAATGGCATGGTTGCAACCGAAACAAATATTGGATGGACCTTAATGGGAAAGGTACCTCATCATAAGCCTGGTACCGAAAGTATCGCCATGTCAGTGATATCACTTTTCGTAAAAGAAGCTGAGATGGCCGATTTGTGGAGATTAGATTTAATAGGAATCAAAGATCCCATTGAGAAGAAATTGAAAAGGGAAACTGATTTTGAAGCACAGGAACATTTTCTAAAGACGGTAAAGGTCAATGATCAAGGAAGGTACGAAGTCCGTTTACCATGGCAGGAAAACGAATCTTTCTTATCCAATGACTTTAACTTGACAAAGAGGAGATTAGAGCGGACCACAGTTCAATTGAAATCGAAGAATATTTATGATGATTATGAAAAGGTCTTCACGGACTTAAGAAGTCACGGACCACCCCCCTGTGAAAAAAATAATTGTAAAAAACATCAATTATTAGAGAACATTTAATTTTATTATTTTAATAGTATACAAAATTTTTAAAATTAAAATTTTTAATGTGAAGGTTGCTGCTGCTTTTCCTTTACCTTAATTAATAAATTGAATTAGGTGATGGTTTTCGACAAAGCAACGTGCCTATCATGTTCAACATTCAATCGATTTGGATATTATGTTTCTATTGTCACAAGTGTGGAAAATCCCTCTCTGCAAAGATACACTGTAGCAAACGGAATTATAGCTGCCATAGCTCGCTTTACAAGCAATGGGTAGGCTTCCAAACGTTTTAAAAATTAGGAGTAGTCAGCGGACCCCCAAAATATAACTCATGGACCCCTTAGGGGTTCATGAACCACAGGTTAAGAATCCCTGTTCTAATGAAACTGACTTACCAGGAAATTACTTGCCACATAGAGCTGTAATAAAAGAAAGCAGCACCACCCCAATAAGGCCGGTATTCAATGCTTCTGCATGTATGAAAGAACACACTTCCTTAACGACTGTTTACACAGCCGTCCCAACTTAATCGAACTTATCCCGTATGTCTTATTGCGTTTTAGAGAAAGAAGTATTGGTATTTCTTCAGATGTGAGAAGAGTGTTTCCACAATTAAGTGTCACCAAAGAAGATAGAGATTTTTTAAGGTTCTTATGGTGGCAAAATGAGGAGGACAAAAAGTGTAAAATATTTCGACATGCAAGAGTTGTCTTCGGAGTTACGAGTAGTCCTTTTCTTTTGGCATATGTCATCAGGTATCATATACGAAATGATCATGATAACGATGAAGATTTCAAGAAAAGGCTGTTGCAGAGTTTCTATGTCGACAATTCTTTAACTAGTGTAAATACTCCATTTGAAATGGAAGACTTTAAGCAAAAATCTATTGAATTGATGAAAAAAGGGAATTTTGAGTTGAGAAGTTGGGAAAACTCTCATTGCAAAGACTCGCTCACAGAATCAACTATATTAGGTTTAAAATTGAATAAAGTTGAAGACACCCTCAAGGTAAATATGAGTTGGTTAAAAGAAATTAATATGGAAAAAGTCATTAAACGATCTATTCTGTCTATCGCTCATCACATTTTCGATCCCATTGGGTTTACCACTCCAGTCATGCTGTGCCCAAAGTTAATACTACAAAAGGCATGGGTGATGGGTGTTGCTTGGGATGAAGAGATTAGAGAAGATCTGAAAAAAGAGTTTCTTCAGTGGTATGCAGAATTGAAAATATTGGAAGAAATTGAGATGCCCAGGTGGATTAAAGTTAATTCAGAATGTCTAGAGAAGTGTTCCTTACATACATTTTGCGATGCCGGTAAAGAGGCTAATTCAGCTGTGGTTTTCTTAAGGATTGAAGAAAAAAATGGCGTTAAAATCAGTTTTGTGTAGGCGAAGTCTCGTATTACGTCACTCAAAGAAGAGTACCAAGGCTGGAGTTAACTGCTGCCTTGATGGGAGCTAGACTCTCACAATTAGTTGTACAAGCTCTCGACTGGAAGAATATCAAGAAATATTTTTGGAGCGATTCCACAACAGTTCTCGCTTGGATAACCAAAGCAGAAAATTGCTCAGTTTTCGTTAGGAATCGCATAGATGAAATAAGAAAATTGAGCGACTTCTCCTCCTGGCGCCATGTTGCAGGAAAATTGAACCCGGCAGACCTTCCTTTCAGAGGATGTTCTTCTAAAACGTCCTCTGGAAAGTTATGAAATGGTGGGAGGGTCCAGCCTGGTTGAAAGAACCTATCTCAACTTGGAATATTACCACAGAGATTGATGTCCACAGTGATGAGGAAATCGTAAAAGAACGGTCAAAGTCTGGTGGTTTTCTGACCAATTGCAACCAATTGACTATAGAAGACGGGTCTCAATTGAATCCTAACTTCGACAGAGAAGAAATAATATCTGACCAACGGCAATATTTAACAGTCTCAACTTGCGGCATTAATGCAGATCTTTCATGGATTTTCTCCTACTTTTCTATATATTCGAAGATTCTACGAATGATAGCGTGGATTCACAAGCAATTCACAGCTCAAGAAAGAAGAGAGAAAAACTGGTGAACTGAAAGTGTCTGAATTGGTGATAGCCGAAAAAAGGTAGGCAAAACTAGTTCAGCAAGTGGTTTTTGCCCCAGGAGACATTGACAGGCTCAAAACAATATCTGTGTTTAAAGATGAGGAAGGCCTACTACGCGTCAAAATCAAGTTGACAGAAAGGAAAGACGATGCTGATTTTATATCTCCTATTCTACTACCTAGCAAGCATGATCTTGTTGACTGCATAATTTTGGATTTGCATCTGAAAATGTGCCATGCTGGTTTAAATGCATTGATGTCTAAACTAAGAGAAACGCTTTGGATAATCAAGAGCAAAAACGCAATTAGAAATGTACTGAACTGAAGTATAAGGTGCAAGAGACACGAAGCCAGACCAATACAAACTGTTCCTGTGGTCTTACCAGAAAATAGAGTCAGATATGCGTCTCCTTTTGAAATCAGGGGAGTCGACCTATGTGGCCCCCTAATTTTTAATAACCTATCGAAAGCGTGGGTCATCCTCTTCACATGTGCTGTGTACCGCGCCATCCATCTAGAACTGATACAGTCACTTTCCACATATGGTTTTTTTCTTGGCTCTTCGAAGATTCTTTACCGAAGGGGAAGACCAAAGGTCATCTATAGTGACAATGGAACAAACTTCGTGGGAGCCGACAACCTATTCAAATCTATAGATAGGAACGCTATCGAGATAGAATCTTCAATAGATTGAATTCAGTGGTACTTCAGTCCCCCTGCTGCTCTATGGTGGGGAGGGTTTGGGGAAATCATGGTGAAGCTGATCAAGACCCTTTTGAGAAAAGTTTTAGGTAGATCTTCATTGAATCACGAAGAACTACAAAGTGTTCTTATTGGTTGTGAAGGTACTGTAAACTCAAAATCCCTAACGTATGTTTCCGAAGATTCCTATGACCTGATTCCATTGACACCTGCATTGTTCTTAGGTGAGTTAACAGAGGTGGGTGTTCCAGACCTGGATAATATCGACAGAGTAAACCTAAAGAGAAGATTTCGTTATAAATAAAATCTAAGGGAAGCTTTAAGAAAGCAATTTAGGGACGAATACCTTGAAAATTAGTAATGCGTCCGTCCAAGGTTAAAGGTAATCAACGAATAGCTGTGGGAGATATCGTCCCAATTGAAACTGAAGGTGAAAAGAAGGTTCTCTGGCCAATGGGAAGAGTGACGGAAACCTACGTAGGAAAAGATGGGCACATCAGAGTAGCTCGTCTTAAAGCCTCTACCGGAGAGCTGGTTCGACCAGTTCAAAGAATTTTTCCTCTTGAGATGTCTTGTCCGGTGGATATAGCGGAATCTCCTGAGGGAAACGTTTCAGTAACTGATTCCTCGACTCGAAGAGTCATAACAAGGAGTTGCAGAACTGTAAAGATTCCGACCAGATTTTTTAACTGAATAGTCTCCTTCAGAACTCTTATAACTCTAATTGTCATAACTCTAATTTGTTGGTAGTGCATATAGTAAGTTTGACTGATTGTTTTGATTAATATTTTGATGTTATAGTTAATCAAAAGGAGGGAGTGTTACGCCCAGCTCTCAGGTACCATAATTTTGATCTAGCTGCACTTGTATGTCATTTTGATTTATGTTGCTAAGTTAACTTTCAAAAAATTTTACGGCTGGCAACAGCAATTTTATTTTTTAAGTTGTTTATTTTTATTTCTTTTAGAATTCGTTATTTTTTTGGCGAAATGTTTTTTAACCTAACAGAATTCTTTGCCGACTGTTCTCTCTATATATGAAGAAAATAAAATATTTTAGTGTTGTGAAAAGAATTTTATTTAGTTGTACAAAGTACTTCATTCGTTGTTTCCAAAATTGAAATCTGTTTGAACGAAACATATTATTCCCTGAAAGCTATAACGAGAAACAATTCAACTATTATTATATATCTAAGCTTATTCCATTAATTTAATGATAGCGGTATCAATGTTAAGGATATGCGATGGAAGCCCTGTTTACTATTATAATATAAATGCATTAAATCATATGGCTTGAATATTTTATTTAAGCAAATTATTTAATAGTTTTAAGCAAATAAGGGTGTAAAAATAAACTCTATCAAACTACGTCTAAAGAATACGCTAAAATATATCTAGAATAAAATTTGGAATCCATAAATAAAAAATACATTTTCAAATAATTTCGAGTATGAGGGAAACTTGAACTTGTTTAAAATAATTGCCCTTGTAACTGTTTCTCTTATATAACGTAAAACTTTTTTTAATATCGTGTGAAGTAATTTAATATACTATGTCACTAAATGAATAATCCCAAGAAACTGAATCGAAAAGATTAAAGCTTCATTAATTAAAAAAATATATGATATATAGTTAGCATGTTTTGAGTGTCCAATAATTGACGTCACAAGTCATTCATGCCTGACGAGTCTTGAGAACGGGTTCTTATATTTGAACACTTGAAACATGTCAACTTTTATTACCCTTTTCACATTTTTTGCAGACAGTGAAGTTTATATCATCAATTATACTGTTCTACATTTGGGTCTTGATCATTTGTTTGAAAGACTTTATGCTCGTAAAAGTAAACATATGCATTTTAATACAATGCTCAAAGCAATTAAAGGATATTGAGGGTTGATCCTACACCTGGAGAATTGTTTGAATGATTGATACATTATCGACAGACGTACTAGGCTATATGAGATAAAAATGACATTAGTTTCGCGAAAAAAAATGCGTTGTATTGAGCATTTAGGTACAAAAGGATGAAATACAATATATAAATATTTATATATATATATATATATATATATATATATATATATATATATATATATATATATATATATATATATATATATATATATATATATATATATATATATATATATATATATATATATATATATATATATATATATATATATATATATATATATATATATATATATATATATATATATATATGTATAGCTATAAATATTTACGAATAAAAAAAGGTATTTTCTTAGAAGAAAATAGGCTTTATTAGGGGTTACTCCAGACAGCCAGCAACATTCAACACCTTTAAGGCATTGAGTTAATGAAGTTAATAATGCGAAGATGGGGTATTCTATCACACTCCACCAGAAGAGCTCTTTCTAGTTACTGGAGAGTTTGTGGGGTGGTAGGCGTCCAGCAATTCGTCTGCCTAGAATGTCCTAAACATACTCGATTGGATTCATGTCCGGAGAACACTCTGGCCAATCCATTCGTATGATTCCTTCCTCCAAAAGGAAATTCACCAAGTTAGCATGATGTGGCATGCAATTGTTGCCCATTTACATGAAGTCATCTCTAATTGTTGCAGCTTAAGGGACTAAAATATGTCTCAGAATCTCATCCCTATATCGGCTACCGGTCAGAGTTCCAATTCGAATAATATCGAGATCGGTGCTCCCACCAATGGAGATTCGAGCACAGACCATCACTCTCCCACCACCAAATCTTAAACTTTCGTGCACGAAGGCAGGATGGTTTCTGGTTTCTAGTGCCACGTTTCCTCCAGATGAAAATACGCCTATTATCAGAATGAACAGAAAAACGGGACTCGTCAGAGAAAGAAGATATTGCGCCATTGATTTCTCCTCCAGTTCATATGCTCTTTTAGCCACTCCCTGCTGGTGCGACGGTACCTTGCTGTTAATATGACACACACCATTGGTCTGTGAACATACAGATCTACAGCGTAAAGGCGGTTTCGGACAGTTTGTGTCGAGACTGTGGTACCAATAATCGAGCGAAGGAGTCGTTGCAGAACAGTGGCATTCATATTCTCCGAGCCGTTAGCGTTAAATAACGATCTTCATTGGGCGTTGTTGCGCGTCTACTCTCTTGCCCTAATCTTCGGTCTGCATTTCCAGTCTCCAAAAAAAAAAAAAAAAATAAAAATGGTTCCAGATCCTGAAAATCACACTTTCTTAAACTCGAATGACTTCTGCTACTTGGGCTAGTGTTTGCTCCCCTCTAACCAGTCAACAACTCTCCAAGCTTCTGATTCGGTCATTTGATTTCGTTGAGACATCGCAATTATCAAAACAACGCTCTTACAGAATGTCGATCATTCTTTTCCACTTTGTTTTACATTAAATTGAAAGCCAAATAAAATTCGCGGTGGCTAAAGAGTCGTCTTCAACGTCAAACATAAAATTTGCATTCTGTGAAATTTGAAAATAAGAAACATTTGCATTTGTGACTTTCTTCTTCCATTTTGCGCACACACAAAAAATTACATATACCGTTATTTTTTACAAGACTTACAATATCCTTCAATTGTTTTGAGCAGTGTATTTTTACAGGATTCACGTGGTCTTTAACACTAGAAAGACTGAAATTTAGTATATGCCTATATTGCCCATAAGCAGTCAAAATGACTGGGTTAAAAAAGAATAAAAAATGTGCAAAAATTGTTTTTTTAAATTAATTTCTAAATATTTTTTATATTATTTACAGTTACATAACAAGTTATTCGTAAATATTTACAATAAAAAAATTATATTTTGTACAAAAAGTCACAAAATTCTAAGAAATTGTGTCATTATAAACATCATTGTTTTTCTAATTGAAATTAAAAAGCAGTCAAAATGACTTCCTCAGGCAATCTAGGGTAAAAAAAAGTAAGAGAACCGCAGAATCAATATTGTAACTAAAAAATCAAACTTTAACTTTAAATTAAAACTTTGAGACCAGATATTTCTAGTTAATGAAATTAAATGTTTTATGATTTAAGTTTTTGTGCCTCCATTTCAGTATCTTAAGGAACTTACGAACTCTGTTTAAAAGGAGAGTATCGTATCAGATATATATATAAGAAAGCAAAGAAAGCATAGTACAAGTGGTATTTGGTGAGAAATTTAGCTTTTCGTAATTGAAGAACATGTTGTGTGACATTTTATGATGAATTTGCGAAAATAAGTTTCAGAATGTATCGAAACATGAGGATGCCATTTGCAAATCATCATTATCCAAAGAAAGCCATGTAACCTGAATATCTAGCAGAATGAAGAAATTGTTTAAATAATGAATCCTACAATAGGCAATGTTTTTTTAATTTGTTATTCTCGAACATAGCACATTTCAATGTTTTTAAAATGCCACTTAATATTCAGTAATTCCTTCAGTTATAGAAAAAAGAAATAACGTAAATTATATAAAACCTTGTGAATGTGCTTTAGAATTACTATACAATCTACAGTTTTTCAGGCACTTTTTTGTTGTTGTTTTTTTAAACTTTTTAGTCTAGAAGACTCTATTCAGTGCTGTAAAAATGATTATCCCTAAAATTTTGTATGTAGTTATAATAGGTTAAGTAAATTGGATTTTAGTATGAAATCCTCCTGCAAATGAACAACATAAAAAACTCAAATAATATCACGTAAAAAGTTCATGTATTCACGGTAAAGTTCATGTATTTTAAAAGCTTAGAAAATCATAAATAATTTATAAATCGATTTTCTTTTCGAAGGAGATTAAAAAGAAAATCTTTACTCAGAAATCAGCTGAAAAATTGTCTATCGCCTAGAAACTATGATTGTTATTAACTATTAATAAATACACCTATAGAAGCAATGGCAGAACATTATTTAAATTTTTTTTTCTATAGTCTGAACTAGGTTGCTTTGCAACAGCTGAAAATTCCTCTCTTGAATTAGTCTATGTGTTATCTTAAAATATTCATTTGCTTGGCTGTTTTCTGGGACCAAATATATGTAATTTATATAAATATAATAATATATCAGAGGGAGAAACTCCCCTTTGCTCTATTTCTAGTCTCCATAGCTGTAGACAATGTCATACTTTGTGGCGAGGGGAGTTCTTTCTATAGACAAACTATAACTGCTTGTTCGGGAAATTACCTTTGCTCAAGCGAATTGAAAATCTATAGTCAAATGAGTTGAAAATTTCAGTAGTGATTATTAATACTATGTATGTATATCTAAAACAGTGTTCTTAGATGCTTTATTTTGAGGAAATTCGTCTTCTAAAATGCTTTGAAACGGGGACGTTCTAAGTTATTTTTCAATACTAACGCAAGGCGCGATATGGAACCCAGTTATAGTAAATGTGATCAATTCTGATAGATTATTCGCCTTAATCGGCTCGCTTGGTTTGTTATGAATAATAACTAGCGATATTAACTGATTAATTAAATCGACCATAACATTTAAAATAGTTTTCTCTCAGACAGTTAAGGAATAAAATCTCTTCCTCCTTTAAGGAATTGTTAGGATATATCCAGGAGTCTCATTACAGAACTGTTTCATAGGACCGATGAGACTTATGCGCGATTATAAGCAGGGACCGTGGAATCAGGGGGTCGGAGGGAGCCCCCTCACTTTTCTAAAAGAAGGTGACACTTTCTGAAATTACAAATTTTTCACTCAATATTCGTATAATTTAATTTACAATTTAAAAAAAAAAAGATAATTTTTTATGTTTTAATTTAAAAATATGTCTCGAATACAATTGAGCCTTCCTTGGTGAAAATCAAATAATCCCATCCTCTGGCAAAGGACTTACATCCCCATTCTTGACCGATTCTTGGTTCCATACGTCACAGTGAACAGAATTGAACTAAATACCGTAAAATGAGAAATAATATATTTATTTATATTTTTAATCTTTAAATGTTCTAACTATCAAATATCAACCTAAGTATTGAATCAATAATTATATTTAGGTTCCATAGATGGAGGAAAGACAGTTAAGAAAACCAAAATGTGCTAAATGTAAAATTCATGGCGTTGTATCCCGTCTGAAAGGTCACAAGCGTTATTGTCGTTGGAAAGAGTGTCAGTGTCACCCATGTCTTTTTGTAGTTGAACGACAGAAATTAATGGCTGCTCAAGTTGCCCTCAGAAGGTAAACATTTTAACTCATTATAGGAGACTTTTCACTCATTTTATTTATGGTTTAAATTATTAATTTGATTGAATTATTACATTAAATAAATTATTTATAAGTCACCTCTTTCATAAATTCTCGAATCAAAAGAGTAAAACTCAGAGGCAAATTTAATTATAGAGACATTCAATGTATCATTTCAAATGGTTCATGAAAAGTCACTAAACAATCCTGTTGCAATAAGAGGTTTTTATATGCACGACTGCAGATATTGATATACGTGTAATATATGTTATTGGTTTCGCACAATTTCAATAGTTCGTACAAATATATTTTTAAAAATATAATTCTTCAATTGTGAACATTAAAAATTAATAAAAGTCGGTTTATGTCTTGATCCTGATTCCTCTCCCACGCATTTGATTGACTCCTTGACCTGAGAGTCAGAGGATGAAGGACACTAGAAGTGTCGTCCCCTACATTGGGGGTGGAGCGAAGGACTTTTTCTTGTGCGAAAGAGGTTTTTTTAGTTAGTATTAGCTGGACTATGAGAGAGAATGTCTGAACGAGAAGGGAGTAGTAGCGCTCTGGAATATTATATTCTGCCGTTCATGTATATTTTAATAATTTATTGTAAATAATTATTTAACCCAGATTCATGAAATAAATAAGTTATACCATCAAATCCATGGTCATCATTTAGAGGATTTCATTAAACGAACCGAAAGAGAAATGTCTCACAGTCTAATTAATAAAAATCTCAGAAAAGTCAACAATAGGAAGGAAAGACTCCAAAATTTTAGATAGTTTTCCATTGATAATCCAACATAATTTTGATTGTAACCATCAATAATCTTCATGTACATTATATTTTTTGATGGTAACCAACATAAGTAACCATCACACCAATCTAAGAATTCGGACTGATTTATGATGGTCCAACATAAGAATAGCAGCTTGTTTTGATGATTTGTTCATGTTAAACCATCAGAAACTACCATCATAGTTTCTTAGAAATCAAATGCTGTAACTATCATGAACCACCATCACCCCAATGTAGGAATTTGAACTGATTTATGATAGGCCAACACAAAAAAAGCCCAAATTGTTTTGATGGTAAATTCCTGCTAAACCAAGAAGAGTTATTATCAAACCATCATAAACTGCTGTTTGTAGAAAATGCAACACCATGAAAGAATCATCAGAATCAAATGAAATTTAATGCAGAAACGACTTGTACTGATACAAATAAATGATGAAATTTTCAAAACAAAAGAAACAAATTAAGCGTCCGAAATCAGTATTTGGTGCAGCCACCACGCGCTGCAATAAGTGCTGCTATACGACGTGGCATGGAGTCAAACAGATGTTGAATATCTGCTTGAGGAAGAGAATTCCATATCGCTTGTATGCGCAACCAAAGTTCGTCTTTGGAAACTGCAGGACGCGGATCACGAGTGAGACGCCGACCAACCATATCCCACACGTGCTCAATAGGCGACATATCCGGCGAATAAGCAGGCCAAGGAAGAAGTTGCATGCGTTGTGCTGAACAGAAGTCTCTAACAGTCCGCGCAACATGTGGGCGTGCATTATCCTGCTGAAAGATAGCTCCAGGGATGCCTTGAAGGAAAGGAACGACTTCGGACTGTAGCACTTCACGGACGTATCTGTTGCTATTGAGATTACCCTCAATTCGTATCAAATTGGATCGTCCATGATACGAAATCGCACCCCAGACCATAACTCCGGGTGTTCGACCACTATGTCGTTCAATAATACACTCAGGAAGGCAGCGTTGACCGGCATAACGTCTAACATGAACACGGCCATCATGGGTCCACAAATTGAAGCGTGATTCATCTGAAAAGACAACTTGGTGCCAATCAGCTCGCCAGTCTCTGTGCTCAAGAGCCCACTGCCGACGCAGCCGTCGATGATCCGCCGTGAGGGGAATCCTGTATAATGGCACCCTTGCACGCAATCCACGGCGCAGCAGACGACGACGAATTGACGAAGCCGACAATTGTACACCTGTAGCAGTAGACCAATGTGCTGCCAGCTGCCTGGAGGAAGCTGTGCGATCATTCACCGCCATGCGAAGCAGGTGTCGATCATCGCGCTCTGACGTCACCTTCTGTCGTCCAGTGCCTGTTTTTCGAGTTGTTCGGTGCTCGTCGGTCCACTGCTTCCAAACTCGCATCACTGTGGAACTGTTCCGCTGCATACGAGCTGCTATTGCGCGATAGGAAAATCCTCCTTCTCGAAGGCCGATTATCCTCCCTCGTTCAAACTCCGTAAGTTGCTTGAATTTCTTATTCTTCCGTCGTGGAGGCATACTCAGGTCTCACTAAACGTTTGCCACTAACAAATAATCATAGACTATTTTCAACGTCCCGCTACAGCACTTTATTTGTACGCTTTCAGCATCAATTCAGAGGGCGCTGCGCGCGCCACGCACGCGCGATGGTTCTGAAACTTTATTAATTTGCATAATATCCTATAATTGACATTTGCTGCGAATTTCATTTGATTCTGATGATTCCTTCATGGTGTTGCATTTTCTACAAACAGCAGTTTATAAATGCATTGTTGTACCATTACGAATTTCCATCATAATATCCTAGAAATCAAATGTTGGTATGATCATGAACAACCATTATCTCAAAGTAGGAATTTGGACTGATTTATGATGGTCCAATATAAAAAACCTAATTGTTTTGATGGTATATTCCTAAAAACCAACAAGAATTCCCATTAAACGTTCATGAAAATGTATAGTTGGAACCATCATGGATCATCACGGATCATCATGGATTGTTGGTCCATGATAGTCAAACTTCTCTTGATGGTTAACCATCAAAGTTTTAAAGTGAATTTCGTAGATTGATGGAAGTTTGTTAGCATATCAAAAACCATGAATACAAAATGTTGGATGATGGTGACTATCAAATGTTGCACTGATGAAGGTTGCCCTTTGAGCTTCCGAAACAGCTGTCTGTATTTTATAAATATTTTTGTGCTCTTTAACGTTGTTTGCTTTAGTTTGTATCAAATGATGTTGGACCATAATGGGTCACACTGAAACTAACATAAACCATCAAAATTTTTGGATGGAACCATCAAGAATTTTGATTTAGGAAGGCAAATTTTCATTTTTAAAAATCTTTTCATTGTTCTTAATAATGGCAGTTGTTGTGCTTTATTTATGTGGTATTAGAGCTACTCAATGGGCTATTGGCGACGGTCCGGAGGATGATTCGAAAGAAACGCTACTACAATTTTGATCCTCTGCAGAGAGGATGGTTATTCCGCTTTAGTAGCTTAACGAACTGTGCGTGAAGTGAATCATTTTACAGTAGAACAGTTTAACCAGAACCGATACCGCGTACTCTTGGTTTCTATTTGATTAAGCATTTGATTATTCGGTAGGTAGGTCAAAATGGTCACCTACCGATTCACTGACCACAGCCAGTGATGTTTAACTTTGGTAATCTATTTGAGACCACGTTTTACTTCCATTGTGCGACTTATTGTTTCCAATAAATCTTGACGCAGATTTTTACTATTTAAATTTCATTAAATACAATGTGAGGGTATTAATGGGTGTGGTATACAACTAAATCATTTTAAGGAGTTATTTAAATATAGTATCATCCACTTTTATAATAATATAAATGCTTTTATTGCCCTGAAATGTAAACGATCGACATCATTTATATAGGATAACATTTCTTCTGTTATCAGACTCATGACTGTTGGACTTTTGAATCCAATCTAATTACCTTTTCAGTCCAAATTATATTTTATTTCATTACCGTATTTAAACAGCCGATCCGATTTTTGGGACTACTAATGTTCAAATCCGTAATTTTGAACCCCATCCAGAAGATAACTCCTGGAAGAAATGTGCCTTGATGGAGGACTTTTTGATAGAACTATTTATACTTTTTGATAGGCGTTACATGGAGAAGAAAATCACGAAAGCTTCCCGCGGTAAACCTGGCGATAAGAGGACTCTAACCCATTATCTACCTACCACTGAGGATATTTTATGCTAGCACTGTGGTCGGTGCAAGCCCGATGCGGAATTCGTATCGACCAACCATTACAGAGATTCGAACCCGGTTCACCTCATTGGAAGGCGAATTCTCTATACCCTGAGCCACCACTGCTCGGGGTGGTATTACAGTGGAACCCTAATTTTACGTCATCACGGCTCTCATTGCAAATTGGAGCATAGCTCTCTTCATTTCACTGTATTTGTTGCCAGATATTTTGCCTCTCCCCATGTTTTTCTTATTGTTTCACTTAACTAGCTCCAAGTATATTTAGGTTTTTCTCTTTTCCCATTTTCTTGCGAATTCCAATCAAAAACTTGTTTCATTTTAAAATTTCCAGAACATGACCAATCAATTTACGTTTTTTAGTTTTCAGTTTCGCTTTTTTAGGGATTGCTGCGCTGTTAACTTTATGAAACTACTTGATACTCAAGATTTTTCTTAAACTGTTGTTAATAGGATGTTTTTCGTGTTATTTTCATGGTAGCGCCATGATACATTTAATATTAGTTTTGAAGATTCTAATTTTGTTGAATTTGTTATATTTTTCCAGAATTTATTGAGAATAGAATAATTGCTTCGGGCTTAATTTAATCTATTTAGTTTATTTTCATCAGTTTCTCTTTTGTCGTTAATTATACTTCTAAAATACGTAGAACTGTTAATCTCTTCTAGTTCGCTATTGTTTTCGAATATGTAATTAAATTGTTTTCAAAATTTTATGTTTATTTTGGTTGATAATAAGCCTCTTTTTTCCGTGCCGCTACATTTAAAATGTTTGCATGTCTTCAGTAACACGAGTCAAAATTAAGATAAAAAAGGTTCCATCTCATTACCTTTATTATTATCATCTGATGTTTCCAGTGATGCTTAACTTCGGTCTATGTTTGTGGGACTCCAATAAATCTTTTCATTCAATACAAGGCAAGGCTATTAATAGGTGTGTTTTAATATTTAACTGTTTTCTGGTTTTTATAATTACTTGGTCACCTGGTGCGGTTTTTATAATGCTATGTTCATTGTATATTTAGTTTTGGTGCTATGTAAATGACATTTGTTTTCTTGCTGCTTTGGGAACTTTGCTAACTATTTACCGCTTAGTTAATGATGTAAACGTTTCATGTGGACACCATCATTTACAATACATGTTCGTATATTAGGTTCCAAATGTTATTTTCTTGGCCTAACATCTATAATTTACACTGATGTAAGAAATTAAGAAAATTTGTTGACTTGGTCGATTTTCTCTAAAACTACTGGACTGGTTTTAATGAAATTTTATATGTACATACATTTGATACAATACAAAACAAATATCCATTCAACAATTGTAATATACAAGCATGATCGTGCATAACACTCGTTGAAGTCGGAAGGTATGAAACAGCGGTTGCTGAATAAACAAAATAAAACAAACAAAAAATTGGGTTAATAGGTGGTGTGATATCCTCTTGCAGATATACAGTCCTTGCAGCGTTATTCCATACTTGAAATAAGGCAGTTTATCATTTCCTGTGGCAATTTCATACCTTCGGACTCCAACAAGAGTTACGCCTTATCATGCGCGTGTATTACAATTGTTGAATGGTTATTTGCTTCGTATTGTATCTATGTATGTACATATCAAATTTCATTAAAATCGTAATTTCTTACACCAGTGTATATTACGGACCATTCTTCTATTGGAGATCTGAAAACAGCACATCTGTGCATTTACACCCGTGCGACGCAGGGTCACTCTTGGGGTTGTTTTATTTGAAGGCCTCCTTTGTTCGATTCTTCTACTGATAAGATGTGCATTTCCAGACTTCCCCGGATGGGGCAGGGTGGGATTAAATTAAATTATTGTCATCAAATTTCCGGGAACATTTATATATGTTAAAATTTCTTCGGTTGTCAAGCATCCAAATAATTCTCATTAAAATTTTCTGAAATTCTGATTTGAGTTAGTTATTCTGAAATGGCAAAATTCTATTTGGGTCTGAAAAATAAGAAATCCTTATTTTGTTTAGGAATTGATTTGCTCTAAATTTTATTGAAATAAGAGTTACATTAAAATAGTTATACTACTCTCTTAAAATGAAAGAGTGATTTCCCCTACTCAAAAAAGAGTGATATTTTTTTAACTCAAATTGAGTGAAATACACCTTTATTTGAGAGAAATTCTTGCTTTGCCTTCACTCAAACTTGAGTGGTATTTATTTAAGCAATATTTGAGTGCTTTTCGCTCAAACTTGAGTGATTTACTTATTATTTAATTGTGTGCGAGTTATAAGCTGCAATTTCTATCGTTTTATTTTAAAAAGCAAACGATAATAAATCTAAATAAAATTGTTATGTTCTGTGATCAAAATAGATTATGTCTTCGCTTTTATTTTGCGCTTAATTTTTTTCTGGAGAATATGTCACTTAATATTTTGAATTTAGAAGAATTAATACAACTTTTAGTTCACAGCGGTATTTCTGATGTTGTTGTTGTTGTTAATTTACGTCGCACTAGAGCTGCACAATGGGCTATTGGCGACGGTCTGGGAAACATCCCGGAGGATGATCCGAAGACATGCCATCACAATTTTGATCCTCTGCGGAGGGGATGGCACCCCCGCTTCGGTAGCCCGACGACCTGCGCGCGAAGTCGAGCACTTCACGGTAGCACAGTTTAACGAGGACCAATGCCGCACACCCTCGGTCCCTACGCAGACTGATCCAAGTGTTCACCCACCCGCACACTGACCGCAGACAGTGATGCTTGACTTCGGTGATCTGCTGGGAACCGTGTCTTAGCGATCAGTCCACTGCGGGACGCGGTATTTCTGAAGAAGACGCTGTTTTACTTTTTGGTAAGTAGATATACTTTGTTGTTTTTATTTTTAAAATACTTTTATTTAGAATGTGTTATATAAACATTCCAATTAAATTAACTGTTTTTCAGCGTTTTTAAATAAAATACTATTCATTTGAATTATTTGTCAAAAATTTTTTTTTAAATTAAAGGTGTTAAGTGTGGATGATTACAGAATATTAAAAAAATCTGATTCCATGCTTGAATCTTTGTCAAGCATGTGGTGATATATTATATCTGCAAAGAGTTTTAGAATTTTTTCAAATCTCATATTGAAGTTTTAACATTTTATTTTAATATAATACATTTATATCCATGTTTCAGTTTTTTTGATGTATAATTTTGTTTCAAAACATTTGTGAATAATTAATTTCATAGCATTCTGTACCTCTTTTATAAAAAATATTTACGAAATAATTTATTGCTCATACAGTCTATAATTGCTGTTATTTAAATTGTTTTCTATTAATAAAGTTGACTGTCTTTAATTTATGAAAGTTCACATTTGCAAGATCCATTCATTCAAATCTGTATCTTCAGATGTTCGATGCATTTTATTATATATATATCATTAAAAAAAAGTGGAAAATATCATATATAAAAAAATTAAACAGTATTTTGAATTTTTCTGTTTTTATCCTGTTTTTAACTTTTATTTATTTGGAATTCAGATTTAATACTATTTTCGTATTTCATAAAGTATTTATCATTTATCACATTATACAAACTATTTTTCCTTTGTTGCTAGCATGAACTTTCTTACCACTTTTCTTCCAGTTCAATTTTCGAGGCAAGATTGAAAATGCAGAATTAATATTTAATTAAAAGTACAATGCTAATTAGAGTATTTTAAAATACAAATAAATTAGAATTTCACAATGGTAACAGATTAATAGTAAAAAAAAGGAGTGCAGTATTAAAAAATAATATTTATTACGAATATTTATTATTATCAATTTGATTTTTAATAAATATATATATATATATATATATATATATTTCAATATTCATCTGTACTCGTAATTATTATAAAATTTGGTATGAATTAATGCATGTAAGCTATTTTAACGCTATTTTTAACCACGTGCCAAATAACTCCATTTTTTTTTTCCTTTAACAGCAGTGAACCAATGTCGCGGAGGCGAGCAACATTACCCACTCCATACTGTCATAGGGTGACAAGCCGTAATGTTTACATTTTCCGGTGCGTGTGACGTCACATAGGGAGTGCAAGAATTCTCACTGTGAACTTGCGACCTTATATAAAGTTGTGGTTTGTTTACTCTGATTACTTTTCTTTAAAGAATTAAATTGTGATTAAATTGCATTTCAGAGTAACTGTAATTGAAGTTACACATCCGAATTCTAGTTTTTGATATTAGACGGATTAATTTATTCCGTAGTTGTCTTTTTTAGACCACTAACTGTTCTTCCCATGTGGACCGTATTGGATTTATTCTAAGAATTTAAAGGTAAGTTAGTTATCAATTTTTTTCTTGCTTGTGTGTATTTAAGTTTATATTGTTCAATCACCAAATATTTATCCATGAAATTACTGTCGGTTTTAAACGATTTTCCAAAAGTTTACGAACTATTTTCACAGTTCAAATTTCTTCTAGAAGAAATTCGATTTTATTTTTAACAATATTTATTTTGAGCACGGATAGATGCAAACTTAGTTTTGTATCAAACTTGATTGGAACATGTGCTTCAAACCTAAATGTATAATTAAACTAATGCTCTAACAAAATGCTCCATTAGCCTAATAAGTCGATGGAATTATACTATATTGTTAGTAAACTTCTCTTCAAGTAAATTATCTTAACTGTACATAAATTACTACAAGAATGTGAATGGGTTAGCAAATTACCCTATAGGTTATTTTAAAAGAATTCCCTACATTTTAAATTATATTAATGGATAAGTTGCAAATCAATAGAGGCTGCAATTGTCAGAAAACTTTCTGATTGCTCACAAACAAAAAAAAGCTTATTACAATATATATTGACTAATTGATTTTTCGTAATATATTGAAGTCTTAAAAAATAATAATCATAATATATAAACAAAAATGTACTTATTTTTGAAGAAATTAACTTTTCCTCTCATACTTGGAAAGAAATCTTACCCATCACTCGCATAGGCAAGCCAATGTGATACATAAGAAAAACATTTCCTTTCACTAATAGCTCATGTTTAAAAAAAATCTCTCTTTGTTTTAAAATTTTTTGAGCTTATGAATATTAATAATTTGAGATTCAATTTATGCCCATGCTGACAGTCAGTAATGAAATATATTTTGTTTTCATTTCCATTAGAATTCATCAATTCCTTTCATTAATTAATAGCTTTTATTTTTTTTTTTAAATTTTCAATTGATATCTGAAATAGTGCTTTGTGTTAATACAATAAATAGTGCTTTTATAAGTATTTTATTACGCTTTAAAATCTTTTGTTTGACACCATGATGGAAAAAGTTTTTGGCCCAACATCTGTGTGCGCAGAAAGCTTTTGGTTTCATACGAGTCTGCTTATATGTAATTTAGCTAATGAAAAGGTGTGTATTCGAGTACAAATATTTTAAATAATTCTCACATCGTTTGTAACTTGGAAATCAACAGTTTTTGTGTATTGAGTGTAATTTAATTCAAATGCTGTAAATTTGAATATTTGATTTTTTTTCCTTCTTAGATGCCTCGCACATGTTGTGTCCCAAAATGCCGTTCAAATTATAGAGGTGAGCAGTATACTACAGTATTCTACTTCCCGAAGGATGCAGACTTAAATTTAAAGTGGCAGAATTGTATACACAGAGTAAGTTACACCGTAACAAATATAAGTTGAAGGATCACTTGGAGCATCGGAAGGGGGCTCAAAGAACTCTCCAGGTAAGACGACAGTTTGTCCATAGACCATCTCAACACAAGATGCATTGAGATCCTCCTTGAAGCAAGTTCGCAGTCCTAGTAAAACTACTGGTAAAGATTCAGTCCATTTGGTGTTGTGGCACCGAAAATCTTGCTTCAGAGAACGGTGGAACCGTTCAACCATACCGTTTGAAGAAGGATGGTAGGGGGTTGTGCGAATTCGCTGTATTCCAAACATAGACTTCAGGCAGGAGAAGAGATGAGATTGAAATTGTCGGCCTTGGTCTGTAGTCAAGATAGCAGGCACTCCAAAGCGAGATACCCAATGAGCGATGAAGGCCTTGGATACTGTTTCCGCTGAGACGTCACTGAGAGGGATGGCCTCCGGCCACCTAGTGTAGCGATCAACACACGTCAGCAAATAGTTAAAGCCATCAGAAGGTGGAAGGGGTCCAACTAAGTCGATATGCACGTGCTGGAATCTCTCAGAAGGTAGGTTGAAAGGCTGTAATGGACTTACAGAGTGTCTTTGGACTTTGTTTCGTTGGCAATTCAGGCAGGAACGAGTCCATTCTGCTACGTCTTTCGGCATGGACGGCCAGATGAATCGATCTTGCACTAGGGGCTTGGTAGCGCGTATACCAGGGTGCGACAAGTTGTGCAATGAGCAGAATACTTCATGGCGAAGTTTCTTGGGTATATAAGGTCGTACTTTTTCCTTACTGACATCGCAGAAGATTTCGAGATTATTTCCCATTTTAAAAGGTTTTAAATTTATTGATAAGTTATTAGAAGAGATTAAAATTTTGAGTTCCTCATCAGTCTTTTGACAATCGGCTAAGCTTTTAAGGTCAGTTGTGGAAAGGTTAATTGCTTTTATTCTAGAAAGAGCATCCGCAACAGTGTTATTCGAACCGGAAATGCGTCTGATATCTGTACTGAACTGTGCGATAAAGTCTAACTGCCGAAGTTGGCGTGGAGAACAAGATTCGGATTCTCTATTGAAAGCGAAAATTAAAGGGCGATGATCTGTAAATATAATAAACTGTCGGGCTTCTAAAATATATCTGAAATGTTTTATTGTACAGAAAATGGCTAATAACTCCCTATCATAAGTGCTGTAGTTTTTTTCTGTTGCGGTTAATTTACGGGAATGAAATGCTATTGGGTGAATGCCAGATGGTGTGTGGGATTGCAACACAGAACCTATGGCTGAATCTGATGCATCTACCATTATTGATAAATTATGATTAGGAGAAAAATATGACAAAGTAGCAGAATTGGCTAAATTAAGTTTACATTTATTAAATGCTTCCACAGCGACATCGTTCCAAGGGATCAAAGTTTTATCATTTTTCTTGGAGTTTTTCAAAAAATCGTGTAATGGGGCTTGGGTTTGAGCTGCATTTGGTAAAAAACGCCGATAAAAATTAATCATTGCTAAAAATCTGCGAAGCTCCGCAATATTTCTTGGTTGGGGATAATCAGTTATCGTTTTTACTTTTTCAAGTAAAGGTTTAATCCCTGATGGTGTAATTAAGCACCCTAAAAATGAAACTTGCGGTTTACCGAGAACACATTTTGAAGGGTTAAGTTTCAACCCGTGTTCTTCAAGGCTTGTGAAAATTTGTCTTAAATGTGCTCTGTGTTCATCTGCATTTTTGGATGCGATAAACAAATCGTCAAAATATGGGATACAAAAATTAAACCCTGGCAAAACTTGATGTATATACCTTTGAAAAGTTTGACCAGCGTTTCTTAACCCAAAGGGCATATATACATATTCAAAGAGGCCAAATGGCGTTGTAACAGCTGTTTTCGGAATATCCCCAGGAAAAACAGGAATTTGATGGTACGCGCGGGTTAAATCTAGAGTTGAAAATATCGTCATGCTCTCAAATTGTTGCGTACAATCTTGGATATGTTGAACGGGGTATCGGTCGGGGACGGTTATTGCATTAACACGACGATAATCCCCACATGGCCTCCAATCACCATTTGCTTTCTTTACCATGTGAAGCCGACTAGCCCAAGGGCTTTTTGATGGACGAATAATTCCCTGTTCTAACAAATACTCAAATTCTTTCTTTGCTGCCTCAAGGATATCTGGTGAGAGTCTTCTGGGTTTCGCATAAACAGGTTGTCCGAGAGCCTCAATATGGTGATAAACCAGCGACTCGGAATTTAATTTATTTACTATTGAAGGATTTGTCAACGATGGAAATTCATTTAAAATTTGCTGAAAAGGTGAGTCATTTAGAACTGGAGTAATTTCTATAATTTGAGTTGATTTGCTTGAGGAGAAACCAGTTGATTTTAAATTATTTAATTTATAAATTAAACAGTTGTTACGAACATCGACCAGTAAATCAAAATGATTTAAAAAATCAACTCCAATGATTGCCTGAGTTACATCGGCTATAATAAAGTTCCAAGAAAATTTCCTGCTTAAATTTAAACCAAGATTTATTAATTTAGTACCATATGTTTGGATTTTAGAACCATTTGCAGCATATAGTACCAAAGTTTCTGGATAATTAGCTTTTGAACAAAATTTCGGAATGACTGAAACATCTGCGCCTGTGTCTATCAAAAATTTTAATTTCGTATAGGGATCGGCCAAATAAATACGATCAATATGGCGTTCACCACTCATGGCCTGGAGTGACTGCCCTGTTTGTTTCCCGAATTTTGAAAAGTACATGGGGGTTTGCATTTTCTAGCTCTATCTCCAAAGTTAGTGTGATAAAAACACATATTATTCTGTGGTTCACGGTAATAATTTTGTCTAGAACGGGACCTACTATGATTTCTATTACCCCGATAGGTATTAGTTCGCTCACGTCCTTGTCTATTTTGCTGAGCTTCCTGAAAACTAGTTTTTAGTTCATTAATTTGTTTAGTAAGTTCAGAAATTTGATCATAAAGTGAAGGATTAACGCTAGTTACAACTGATTCAGCAGAATTTATTTGGATAAGGCTAGCGAGTTCAATAATCTTATCAGCCATTGCAGCTAATTGAGTTAAATTTTCGTTTGACGCATCAAGAATAGCTTGTATATTTTGAGGCAATCTGGCTAACAACAGCGATTTAAGAATGTTTTCGCTAAGATGAGATCCTGCATGTTCTCGCCTTCGAGCATCACAAATAGGAGGGACGTTGATCACCTAACTCTAGTCCTTGCAAAAGTGTTCTAATTTTAGAAGCTTCACTCGCTGAAAAAATACTAATTAAGCGATTTTTTGAAGCTGTATATTTGTTTGCAGTAGGTGGGTTTAAAACTAAATCCTAAACAGAGTTAAGTATATCAGATTCAATAGCCGCTACAACGTGATGAAATTTGGTAGCGTCGGTAGAAATTTGAGAAATTGAAAATTGCGATTCTAACTGTGAAAACCATAACACGGGATTGCTTTTCCAAAACGGAGGTGGTTTAATTGCTACGCGAGAAATTTGAATGTTAACTAAAGCTCCTTCATTCACCACGTTTCCTGGCTGTTCGTTTTCCGGCATTTTTTGACCAAAAAAAATCAAAACAATAAATAGAATAAAGGTAAAATATTTATAATTTTTTTTAACGCTATATAAACACTAATCCAGAAGATAAAAAAACGCGCACAGTACTACCACAAAATCAGACACAAATACGTGGGTATAACATACAAAATTTTGAACTTAAAAAGGAATATGAATAAAATTAAAATAAACATATTGCTAATAGATTTAATATCATTATATTGCTAGGAAAGTTCCGATTAAATAAAGAATCAACTTAAAGTTTAAGTCCGGGTCTACCAATTATAGCACGTGTGTGCTTTAAAGTCAAGAATAACATGCTATATTTAAATTGTGTTATTAAAAATTATTTGATCTAGTTAATTACAAATAAAAAATGAAGAATAAAAAATCTTAAGTTAAGGAAAATTTAATGTGCAACAAAAACATATAATGAAAACTTACATTGTAAAGAATTTAAATAATTGTAAAGAAGGTTTGAGGAACGCGTCCTCTCTCCATGCGAGTCAGTTTGGAAGTGAGCATGAGGGGGTTTTCAACCGGTTAAGCCGGCTGGGTTTACCTCACTTCAGTTCGTTTTGGAGTGGACAGGATGGTTGTCGAGGCACATACTTGGGGACTGGACGGTTACCGAGGCACACCACAGAGCATAAACCTAGCTATGTATTACTTGGTAAATTTCAAACAGACTGTATTGAAGCAAGATTCAGCCAATAAGAGTGGTGGAAATTACCACATTGGTGTTTCTCAAGTGCTGGAGTCTGGGCGAAAACTCAAGCTTCTGAGTTTGATGACTTTAAAATCTAATAAGTTGGGGACATTTCAAATAGAGTCATTTTTGGAGGCTGTTAAGGATGCGACTAAGATGAAAAGTTCAACAGCAATATCTTAAGAATTTTTTTTAGATATTCTTTTCTTATCTGAAATGGTCCAAGTTAGTGAGGAAAATTTAAATGTACTAATGTACATAGGTGGTTATGTTGCTAGAAAAGCTTTGAACGGGTGCATTGATTGCAAAAATCAATTGACAATCGATAAAGAACTTTCGTTTCAAGCTTCCGGCGATATAAAACAATATCTTTCATCACTTGATCGAGGTTGTCTTTTATGGCCAAGTGACTTCACTTTCAATATATGTCTGGCAGTTTTTAAAATTTTTCAAACTTGCATCAGTGCTAATTATGAGGATGCATTTTTAAAAGTGCCTAAGCAACGGCAACTGTTATGTGAGTTATCCAATGAAAAACTGCTAGACGAAATATATTATGAAGCTCTTTGTGTTTGCAGTAAGCCTGTAAGTATTTTGTTGAATTCCTGTATTAAAACTATGAGTAACATATTACTTAATAATTATATTAAATTCAAGAATGATAGAAAAGTTGTTAAAAAAGATAATGCTAGAAAACTGGCTACTGTAAAAATGTAAAATATATGTTTAGTTAGTAATAATTGTTTTTCTGTCAGCATTGATCCATATTTACATGTGAGAATTACTATTTTATACCAATTGAGTTGAGATACAAAAGTCATAAAAATTATTTTGCACTTTTTTTTTTGCAATGTGCAGTAGCAATTCTGTTTTGATTAATTTTAAGCAAACTGTTATAGCTTTGTTATCAATATGACCTTACCATTTATGTTTACAAGTGAGAATCTTACGATTGATTATGTCTTTTTTAAAAATATGTTGTATAAGAATCTTATGATTTTTATAAACCCTCATTTTAGCCTTATTATTTTTCTTTTTTGTGTACTTAAATGTTTTAGTGGCTGCTTGTTTCGTTTATTTCATTTCGCTGTCTCTCATTGTCCTGGTAACAATAGACAGTGTAATAGCTGTCATTCTGTAACCTAGATTACTGTTTTTAGTTATTATAACTAAGACAAAATATTTTAACAAAACCCTCAAGTGGATAATATTTAAGCTAATTGTGTGTTGCAATTTATAAATTATCAATTTAAAAATTATAATTTTTACTTGTCAACAGGGTATAAGAAAATCTGTTGTTTTTTTTTTTCAAATTTTATTTAGATAAGATTTTGATTTAAATTACATTTTTTAAAAAATAAATTCATACATATACTTTTAAAGGGAATCATATTTTTTAAATTTGAAAATAAAATATTTGCTTAGCACGTAGATAATGAAATAACTACCTAAAGTATTTTTTTTTAAGTAGATGATAATTTCAAGAGCATAGCAACAGTATTGACAAATCATATAATGACTTATTTTATTACAAATTTCATAGGAAAGGTTTTAGAAATACAGCTTTACAGAAATATTGATCACATGCAATAACAATAATATTCATTTTTATTTATTGTTTAAATTTGTTTTGTCGCTTCTTTTTCAAGAATCTATTTGTTATTTGTTGAACAAAAATGTCAGCTTGGCAGCCTTTTCCACCACTGATTGGTTTTTTATTTTACTATGTTACTTGATTTCTTATTTTACCTATCTTATCTACTTCAAAATTATCATGAAAATATAACCAAAGTGGATCATATTTCCCTCCCGTAGACATTTTTTACTAGTTTAAACTTAAACTATAGGCTTTTCTTAAGTAACATGTATTAACAAAAGCTATATTTAAATTTAAAAAAAAAATGTTAGAGTAGAGTTTTTTTTTTAGATTTTAATTAATGATTTTTTAAAAATCAGTTGATTTGTGTCAATAATTTTTAAAAAAAAATCAATTGATATAAATCCTTGACACTCTGCTTGTCAAAGAATAAATAAGTGAGTTATTTAACCAAAATTGTTATTTTATTAATCAAAGAATTGGTTTGCTAATTTTTCAATCGATGTTCATGTTAAAATTGTCTAATTTTAACAGATTAAAAAAACTATTTAGTGGAGTGAAAATAATGGAATGCATGCATTAAGTGCTCAAATATTTTCATATATTCATATGCTAATTGTATTCTTTTAATCAAAATAAGTTTGTATTTGTATAAGAGTCTAAAATCTGCTCTTATTTCCCAGAAAGAGTATGCTAAATATGTATGTTTGTATCTCTTTTGAAATTTATATATGTTTAAAGTTGATAATAAAGAATGATTGGAGAAAGATCAATAAAATTTTAAATATCTGCTTCTTGTGTTATTTTGATTGATTTAGTGGTATTATAATATGCAATTTTGTAGATAGCAATTTGTGATTTTCATTATTATATTTTGATCTGTAAATGCTTTTAGATTTAATATTATTTTTAACGATTTTAGTTTGAAAGGGCAAGGAAATAATCTTTAGGGCATATATTTTCATTTATGTTTATTATTAAGTAAAGTATGAAAAAAGGTGTGAGGATGAGTCGAAAGTAAAAAATACTTTATATTAAATGTACATCCTTAATTATTGAATGCATTTATTATTATTTAAAATCATAGTAATTCAGTTCATGATAATTTTTGTTCTTAATACAGAGAGAATAAGACAAAATATTTTTGTTTATTGTAATTATTTTGTTAAGAATAAAAGAAGGGAAGATAAATAAAATTAATAGCTCCAAGAGAAAAATTTACCCCATCCTGATTTAAAATGAAGAAGAAATATAAAGCGAATTTCACATTCATTTCATTTTTATTATTAAGTAAAATATGAAAAAAGGTATGTAGGTGAGTGAAAAAACGACCAATACTTTATATAAGTGTACATCACCATTAATAATTGCATACATTAATATTATTAAAATCACATTTCAATTTATGATAATTTCTGTTTTTGAATGCAGAAAGAATAAAATAAATAGTTTGCGTTTATAGTAGTTTATTAAGAATAAAAGAAGGGGCATAAAAAATATTAGCTACAAAATAAAAATTTATCCCTTCCAGATTTAAAGTTAAAAAGAGTGTTATAAAGCTAATTTCAGTGTAAAAGCACCCTCGCTTCTTCCTCAGCGATGCACTCCCTGAGTGACGTCACGTTCGCTATCTTACGGCTTGTTCCGCACTTCTCTAGGAGGCTTTAGGTGAGCCATATTCACAGAGCACACAACAGACAACAAAGCATACAGAGAGGGAAACGTCCATGCCCTGAGTGGGATTCGATCCCGCGGCCTCAGACTTCATAGTCAGGCACGCTGACCGCAACGTCACCTGGCCGGTAAACTCCATTTATAGATCCCCTGTATTTTATATCATTTATTAAAAATAATTTTTTTTCTTATATTCCAGTTCTCAGATAGTTTTCATATTCAGAACAAGTTCCCTTCGGAATGTGTAGTAAGATTTCCTGGTCTAAGCATATTTAATAGATTTTCCCATTAATTATATAAATGTGGAGGGGCAAAACTGTAAACGTGCCAATTCTCTTGGTTTTTAATAGTATAGTTATTTTAACTGTACATGAAAAGGAAATATATCGTGACCGACGGATTACCACTACGGTTAAGTCATATGATACATATGATTGAGACAACAGAGACTTCCTTTTTTAAATTTATTTCGATAACTGAAAAAGGATTTAAATTCCAGGCGAATCGAGAAAAAAGCATGAATGTTGATGAAATTAACATTAAAATTTGCAATATGATAAATGAATTTTTGTCAAATCAAAGAGTACCGGCTTTCTCATTAAATTGAAAATAAATTAAAATTTAGACGATTTCCTCAAAAATTTAGAAAATTGTTCTTAAATTTTATCCGTGCATTCCCTGTATAAAAGAACAATTACTTATATTTTGCACAGTTTTAAACAATTTCTTTTTCAAATTTTAAAACTATTTGTTTTAAAACAAAATTTTTTAAAATTTTATTGAATATTTTAAAAGTTATAGCTAAAAAAAGTAAGACAATATATATATATATATATATGAACAAAAATGAAATATATACAAAAAATATATACAAAATGAAGAATAAAACAAAGAAAAATTATAGACATATGAAAAAAAAGGGGGGGGGGAATAATAAGTAAAAAAATAACAAACAACAGTTTAAAAAAAGAAAAAAAAGGATGAAATTTTATTTAAAAAACCGGAGAAAAAAGATATAATCTTTTCATCAGCCCACACGATTATATCCGCGAAACAGAGTGCTTTCTGATATTGTATCAATAAAGCCAAAGCAAAATATATTAATACAATAGTGTGAGGAGCACTCAAATATATTTTATAAAAATAACAGCAAGTAAAATAGAACACAAAAAGTAAAAATAACAAGTAAAAACAGAAAATAAAATAAAGTAAAAAGAAAAAACAACATAAAAATGGACTATGAAGCGGGTAACGAAATCAGATCAACTTACATAGACAGAAAATTTTTCAAGAATGATTTAAAAAATTTTTCGCAGAAAGATTACTATATATATATTATATATAGTATTATATATATATATATACAGTGGTGGCCAAAAGAGTGGACATTTTGTGAAAGTTTCATGTTTTTCAACTTTCTGTGCTTGTAGAATATATTAATTTTCATTTAAATACAAACGTTTATGTATCGAATTGAAGGTAATTTAATGTAGAATTTAATAATAAATACAGTATTATAATGTCTGTATTACAAAAAAAGTTATGCAACTAATTGTAAGATCTATCTTAGATTTGCATTTTTTTAAAGTGATACTTACACAATCAATACTTAGTTAAATAACCCTTATTTTTTAGGACAGCTTCACAGCGTCTTTTCATCGAGTGAAGATCATCTTTCGTAATCACATGATCAAGAATCAATTATAGCTTCAATAAGTTGTCTTTTATTGGATGGACGTTTTTTTCGTACAAAAATTTTCAAACGTCGCCACAAATTTTCGATTGGATTGAGATCAGGGCTGTTTCCTGGCCATGGTAATATATCTATGCCATTATTTTGAGACCATGCTTTGCATACTTTTGCTGTGTGACATGGAGCTGAATCCTGCTGAAAAGTAAATGGTGCGTTGTTGGGGAAGAGATCTCTGATGGAAGGCATCAATTTTGGTTTCAGGACAGTTTCGATGTATTTTTTGGCATTCAGGATGCCATCAATCATTTGAATTCGGCCCACTCCATCTGCAGTCATACATGCCCAAATCATGACATTTGTTGGTTTTTTTGTAGTTGGATGAAGTGCTTCACCTACTCTACGTCTTACGTATTTTCTACCATCACTACCAAAGAGCGATATTTTACTCTCATCGCTCCAGATCACTTGCTTCCATTGATTTTCTGACCACTTAATGTGTTCTTTTGCCCACTTTACTCGCTTCTCGCGTTGCTTTTGATTTAAATATGGTTTTTTCCTTGGAATTCTAGCTTGTAGTCCAAATCCTGATAACCTTCTTCTTATTGTTCTTGAACTTACTGCAATACCCACTGCATTTATTTCACATCTATTGGCATCTGATGAAATTTTTCTATCTTGAAGGCATAGCCGTTTAATTTTCTATCGGCAGTAGCATTTGTGCATTTTTTTTCGGCCTGATTTGGCTTTATTTTCCACTGATTTCGTTTTTTCATAACGTAAACAGAACTTTCGTTCACCAGAACAAATCACTGAACCACCAACTTGTCTTGCAATTTCAACATAAGAGAGGCCATTTTCTCTCAATATAACAATTCGGCTTCTTTTTGTAGATGTCCAATTAGTTCTTCTTGTTAATGACATTGTTTAAAATTAGTTTAATTAAAAAAAAGGACTTTAAATATTCAAAAACAGCAATACTCTATTTGATTGTACTAGTATGGATCATTCCGCAAAATATTTCCACAACAATAACTCTTTTACCATCCAAATAACCTAAACTATAGTTACAGACATTTGATTTTTCCTAAGAACAGTGTTTGTGATTGGCAAGTACGCTTTTATTACAAAACACGTCCTTATTCGAAACGATTTGTGTTTGTTTGTTCTACTAAAATAAGCATAACTTTTTTTGTAATACAGATATTTTAATTCTGTTTTTGTTATTAAATTTCACATTAAATTACCTTCGATTTGATGCATAAACGTTTGTATTTAAGTAAAAATTAATATATTCAACAAGCACACAAATTTGAAAAACATGAAACTTTAAAAAAACGTCCAAACTTTTGGCCACCACTATATATATATATATATATATATATATATATATATATATATATATATATATACAGTGAAACCTCTCAGTAAGGGCCACCTGTCGTTCCATTGAAAATTGGCCCTTATGAGGGGTGGCCCTTAAATGGGGGTGACCAAAAAATAAAATGAGGAAATCAAAATTTATGTAGAAAAAAACTGTTTATTAAAATTTTAAGTTTTTATACATGTTTAAAAAATTTCAATTGATGTTTGTTTACTTTTTACAATTTTTTCGCAAACAATTTCAGTTTCTAATGATTCCTTAACTCTATAAAACAAATTAGTTAAATTCGCATCATTTATTAATGCCTTGGATTGGGATATCAGCTTATTTACTTCTATTAGCGTTTCTTGGTTTGATAAATATGGCACGGGGGACTCATTCTCATTATCTGAATCAGACTGAACTCCTGAAAAAATTGAACAAATAAGTTTAAAAAAAATATGTATTGTATTTTCTTAAAACTTAAAACAATATAATTTTTGAGAAATTTTTTTAAAAAAAAATGACCTTTATTGGAGGTAGTCAGGAAAATGTGGCCCTCTGGGAGGAAAATTAACATCATGTCTATGGGGAAAATTTTCGTTCCTCAAAATATTGGCCCTTAATAGAGGTGGCCCTTAAGTAGAGGTGGCCTTTAGGAGAAGTTTCACTGTATATATATATATATATATATATATATAATAAATAAATACAAGAAAATACTAAGAAAGTTAAGAAAAACAATAAGTTTCATTTATTAAGTAAACAAAATTCATTCAATCCGTGGCTAAAATTATATACTAATATTTTTTCTTTGCTTATTTTTCCATGTTCAAATCCATATCGGGCAAATCCGTGTTAAAATTATCTATTAAAATTTTTTTCTTTGATAATTTAAATAATTTTTCTATGTGCTAATCCA
This sequence comes from Parasteatoda tepidariorum, assembly GCF_982258835.1. Classification (NCBI taxonomy): domain Eukaryota; kingdom Metazoa; phylum Arthropoda; class Arachnida; order Araneae; family Theridiidae; genus Parasteatoda; species Parasteatoda tepidariorum. The sequence goes on from NC_141765.1 coordinate 75,835,976, forward strand.
TATCGTGCAAATCCGCGGCTAAAATTATTTGCAAAACAGGCAATTTATGGTTTCTCTTTTCTATTTTATATTTTTTCTTAAATAAACATCTATCTTCTAAAACTATTTATGATCAATTTTTAAAATTATCCAGTATAATAATACCTTGCGCACATCCATTTCGGGCCCATCCTTGGTAACTAACAAATCAAAACTCAGAATAACAAATCACTTCAACAGTGCAGTAAGAACGACACTTTAAAACCATCTTGTTACACTCAATTTGCGCTTTTGTTTTCATCTTTTATTTTCATATTTTGTAATCTGGCAATCTTTCTGCGAAAACATTTTTAAATCATTCTTGAAAAATACCCGTCCATGCAAGTTGACCTGATTTTGCTACTCGCTTTATAGTCCCCCCTTTTTAATATTTTTTCTTTTTATTTTATTTTATTATCTGTTTTTACATGTTATTTTTACTTATTTTTACTTTTTGTAATCTATTTTATTTGTTATTATTTTTATAAAAAAATTTTTTGAGTGCTCCTCACACTATTGTATTAATATATTTTGCTTTGGCTTTATTGATACAATATCAGAAAGCACTTTGTTTTGCGGATATAATCGTGTGGGCTGAAGAAAAGATTATATCTTTTTTTCCGGTTTTTTAATTAAAAGTTTTTTTTTTTTTTTTTTTTTTTAATAAACTGTTGTTTGTGTTTTTTTACTTATTATTTCCCCCCCCTTTTTTTCATATGTCTATAATTTTTCTTTGTTTCATTCTTCATTTTGTTTCTTCAATATATATATATATATATATATATATATATATATATATATATATATATACACTACCGGTCAAAAGTTTGCGAAAAATCTTTCAAATTGCATGAAAATTTGATATGTTCTAAAGTGAACTCACTACAGTTAGTTACATATGATCAATTTGCAATACTTCGTTTCTTGCGAACTGAATCCAGCTCTTCACCATGGGTTGTTTTTATGTCGAAAAAATTTGTTAAGTTTGAACACTTGCCAAACTAGCAAAACAAAATTTTTGTAATTTCTGTAAATAGAAAATAGTTATTTGAATCGTACTATGTAAGGTAAGAGGGTTCACTTTAGAACATATCAGATTTTCATGCAATTTGAAAGATTTTTCGCAGTTCTGCGAACATTTGATTTTAGACCTTTTCTTTGTAGATTTCATAATTTTCGCAAACTTTTGACCGGTAGTGTATATATATATATATATATATATATATATATATATATATATATATATATATATATATATATATATATATATATATATATATATATATATATATATATATATACAGATGTTCTCTAGTATGGGATATGCCCTCCCCTTACTGTAATTGTTGCTTGGCATCGTCTCTCCATGCTAAGCACCAGATTATCCAGGAGTTCTTGGGGTAAACGTCTCCATTCCTCCTTTAACGCATCTTTCAGCCGATGGGTGTTGCCAGGAGGATACTGTCGTATCGCAAGACGTCTTCCTAATGCATCCCACACATGCTCTATGGGATTTAGATCTGGAGAGTAAGCTGGCCAATCCATTCGTGTGATATCTTCACTTTCCAGTAGCTCTTGAACATTAGCAGTACGGTGTGGCCGGGCATTGTCATCCTAAAAATGAAATCTGGTCCAATGGCCCCTCGGAACAGACGCACATGGGGTAGGATTACCTCATTGCAGTAGCGATCTCCAGTTACAGAACCTAGGTCGAAGATATGAAGCTCAGTCCGCCCGTTCAACATAATGCCACTCCAGGACCACCGTAACTATCTCTTTCCGCGACGTTATTGGGATGAAACCGAGCTCCAACCTCTCTCCAGATCAACTGACGTTGAGAATGGCTTGTAGCACTAAAACGACTCTCATCTGTGAAGAGGACGCGACTCCATTGATGAGGTGTCCAGGTTTCGTGTTCTCTGCACCACTCTAAACGGTGCCACCGATGGCTAACTTTTAAAGGTATGCAGCGTTCAGGACGTCTAGCAAATAAGCAACCTTTGTGGAGGCGTCTGGCCACTGTAAATCTTGATACTTGTCGTCCTGTGGCTGTGCACAGTTGCTGAGATATGGCGCTCACTGACTGAAAACGGTTTCTTTTCGCCTGGAGGACAATGTCACGGTCATCTCTTGGTGTTGTTTTCCTTGGACGGCTACCACCAACCTTCCGAACAGCTGTACCAGTAGTTTCAAAGGCAGTCCAAGCTCGAGAAACAACACTTTTGTTGATCCCGAACTCTTCGGCGACACTGGTCACACTCAGGGCTAAAGAAAAGACAAGGGCTGGTTCATTCCTTTGAAGAAGCTCTTGCCGCGCCAAACCTCCGATTTTCCCCTGTGACGTCACTTTGGCGCAAAGCTTGAACTTTTACTTCAAGAACGGAGCGTTCGTTCTAACTAACTCTCAACTAAAATTGGAGTATTCCTTTTTGAGATATATTGCAAGACTTTCGTTGCTTTTTTAATGATTTTCCTCAGTCTTTTAAAGTGAATTATAAGAATTTAAAATTATTGACGAAATGCCAGTTTGTGCGATTGCAACTTGCAAAAACTCTGATAGAAATGCAAAAGGAAAAAATATAATTTTCCATGCTTTCCCTAAAGTAAATGTACAACTATGTAAAGAATGGCTTCAACGTTGCAAACGAAATGACCCAGTTAATATAAAACATGCACGAATATGCAGTAAGCATTTCTTGAAAGAAGATTATGAAGATGATATGAGAAATCGTTTGCTTGGATTGCCGATTAGAATGATTTTAAAATCTTCTGCAATAACAAGAGTAAATTTGCCATTTTCTTCTTTACCAATAATTTCTTCTCGGCAAGAAAGATTGGATAAACGCAAAGTGTTGGTTCGTGCATTGGACAGATTAAAAACTCTAAGCCCAAAGAAAAGCAATTTAAATACAAGGAATGAACATTTTTTAAGCACAACAAATTGTGATAAATGCTTTAAATTAGAAACAGAAGTTAAAGTACTGAAAGAGAGAATTGAAACCTTAGAAAAGGATTTGAAAAATAAAAATAATGAAGAAATGAAGTTTAAAAAAATAACAGTTCAGCGTATGAAACGGTGGAACGCATCTAGAAAAAAAATTCTGAAAAAAAATTATGAGCAAAGAAGGGAATTGTTGAAATTGGAACAAGCTTTAAAGAAAATGCATAATTTAGAAAACAGTGTAAAAAAAGTATTTACAAGAGGTCAAATATAATGTTTAATGAAGGGTACTTCAAATGTTAAATGGACAACAGAGGACATTTCCCGATGTATTATTATACGTTCTCTTTCTTCAAAAGCATATGATTTTTGGAAATTTAAAATTGGTTTACCTCTACCAAGTGCTAGTTCGTTAAAGCGATGGTGCGCAAAATTATCTTGTGCTCCAGGCTTACAGAAAGATGTTTTAAATTTGATTAAAAATTGTGCAGAAAATGCATGTGGATTAAAAAAAATATGTGTCCTTAGTTTTGATGAAATGCATGTCTCCTCAGATATTTGCTATGATGCTGGACTTGATCAAATCCTAGGTCCTTTCAAAAAAGTTCAATTGGTTTTGATTAGAGGACTATTTTCAAAATGGAAACAACCAATTTTTTACGATTTCGATGTTACAATGAATAAAGTCTTACTTTTCAAAGTCGTAGAAAGCTTGGAAATAATTGAAATCGATGTAAAAGCAATTGTTTCAGATTTAGGAGGATGTGGGACACTCTGGAAGAATCTCCAAATAACAATTGAATCATTTTATGTTTTGAATCCTATCCGACCATCGTCAAAAATTTTTGTTTTTGCTGATATGCCTCATTACGTAAAGTTACTGCGGAATCATTTTTTGGACTCTGGATTAATTTTAGATGATGGAACTTTTATCAACTCAGGAATTGTTGAAGAAGTATTGAGAAAAGATACCGGAGAAATAAAATTGTGCCACAAACTAAAAGAGTCATATCTATTAGTCAAAGGTAATGATAGACAAAAAGTTACACCAGCAAAGGTGTTATTCTCTGCCACTACAGCAAAGGGAATATTAAAGTTTACAGGAAACAAAAAGGCACACGATTTTTTTAAATTAATCGATGATTTTTTTGATGTGATGAACAGAAAGAGCTTAGATCCCCCTCCAGCAAAAAGTATGAAAGCTGCTTTCGGAAATTTAAATTATTTTCAATCTCAATCACTTGTTCTAAATGAAGTCCGAGAAGTTATAAGCAAAATGAGAGTGCGGGGTAAAAAATGTCTACTTCCATTTCAAAAAGCAATTATTATTTCTATATCTTCATTATTTTCATTATTAGAAGATTTAAAATCCTTCGGAGCAAGATACATTTTAACAACCAGATTGACTCAAGATGCTCTAGAGAGTTTATTTAGCCAAATTAGAGGTCTTGGCAGGTTTAATGACCATCCAAGCCCTACTGAAGTAATTAAAAGATTTAAACACCTATTAATTGCCAATAAACTACCTAATCTTTCGTCAAAGGTGTGCACAGAAATAAAAAATTCGGAAATAAGTTGCTATTTAACTGCGGAATTATTCGAAAAAGCGTTTGAAAAAGACACATCAAAAATATAATTTCCGAAAATAATGATATTTTAGACAACATTGAAGATTTAATGCATGACTTAACTTCCATTCCTATGTCTTGGGATGTTGAACTTAATTTGGAAAACAAAATGATTAGTTCACAAGAAAAAGAAGGTCTAAATTATATTGCCGGATACATAGCATTTCGCCTTAAAAATATTGATTCAAAATTAGGAAAGCCATCTTCTCAGTACATCCAACAACAGGGGAGCAACACGGAATGGATAAATCTGTTATCTAAGGGAGGATTATTTGTTCCATCAGCAGAATGGATGGAAGTGTGTCAGGAATTTGAGAACATTTTTCAAAGTGTGCATGGGACATTTTACAGAAAATCAAAAGGTGTCATTAAAGAACTTATAAATGAATTAGAGGAACGATATCCTACAGTAAATAAAGCAGCAATACGCTTATTTTGTCGTCTAAGAACTTTTATAAGAATTCGCCATGTAAACAGAAACCGACCCGTTACTTCAAAAAGAAAGGCAGGCGAAAAAATTAAAAAATGGATAAAGTCAAAGAAAAGTAAAACTTAAATGAAAAGTAAAAGTATTAATAGTTAAATTTCTTCTCATTTCATAACAGATAAATAAGTTTCGAATGTAGTTATTCTACATATTTATGGTTTTTTAAAAATTATATTCTCTAAAATATAAACATCTATAAGCAATTGTAAAATTTCCAATACTATTATGAAAATAAATTTATTATTTTATTTCAGTAATTAACGTTTAAGGTTGTAGTTTCCTAATGATTAAGTATAAACAAATTACCATTAACAGCTTATTTTAAAATCAGGATTCTAAATTTAACAAAACTTTACAAATTATTGTTTTCGAACAATATGTAGCTAAAAAAGTTTTGATATATGCTTTACTTCTTTGTAACAGTAAAAGTTAAAACTGAAAATGTTAAAATAAAGTATTTATAGCTTCATTTACTACAACTAGTAAAATATTTTTATAAGTTTAAAATGGTATTTATTTAAATGTTACGGCCAGGAAAATTTTTTTGAACTATGTTTATGACAAAAATATTGTGTTAATTGTGTAAAGTTTGAAGGCTAATAACCAGAAAATGTCTAACTTATTTGTACAGAGAGAATGATGCGAAGTTATCATATCTTTGCTTGCGACCTCCGAGATCTGTGTACACAGTGACGTCATGAGGAGGAAAATCGAGCTTCAGCTCTGAGAGCGGAGTGAACTAGCCCTTGTCTCTTCTCTTTAGCCCTGGGTCACACTACGCCCCTCCTCAAACTTCCCAATCTCTTCCTTGAGTAAAGTCGTCTAAATGATTTCTTGAGCGAATGTCTTTAACTACGGTACTCTTCATCCCTTTATCACAGCTTTGACCTGCGCGCCCCGGCCCACAAGGTTTACGTACACTTACATCACCTACGACGTTTTATTTCTAAAATTTGCATACAAATAATCTTTCTACTGAATTACGTGCATATTATACTGCAATTTCATGGCTATCTTATACTTTGTTGGGGAGCTGTGGCCGAAAAACCACTAGTTGCTTAAGTTTTGCACACCAGTGTATATATATATATATATATATATATATATATATATATATATATATATATATATATATATATATATATATATATATATATATATATATATATATATATATATATATATATATATATATATATATATATATATTATATACATATATATTATATATATATATATTATACTGGGTCAAGTTTTTTGAAATGTTATTTCAATGGTAAATTTTAATCTTTTCTCTCCTCTCAGTGACGGGGGGAGGAAATCTCAGTGAGTTAAACAGAAATAAATAATAATGTGTTTTATATACTATAGTGAAGGGAGTGAATAATGTGATGTATATAAAATGCATTTTTCTGACTTATTGTCTTGTTTGGTAGTTGAATTTTAATAATGATATAAATTTTATTTTATAATTTATTTCTTGAATAAAAGATATGCTATAAAAGTCTTTTACAAGTTCACAAAAATGTTTAAGATTGTTAAAGTACAGGGTAATTATAAATTCCCGAACCCATTTTGATGTTTAATAACTCATAAAATAATGAAAATATAAACAAACTTATGGCATTTATTGATGGAATAACTCATATATTTTCCTTTTCAGGTTTGAATATCTTTACATTTGTAAATATCGTCTGCGCGTGTGATTAATTTCAGATAATTTCATTTTCCAGTCTAAATATCTGTACTTTTCTAAAAATCGTCTGCTTATTAATTGCATTTTTCTCTCTTTTGTTTTTGGCAACTATTGCAATGTTATGTTTACTTTTGATGTGTTTGTTCTATGTAGTACTTTTCTATGTTATTCAAGCGGATATTAAGGATAATGCATACACAAGAGAAAGCACAGATTTTATGGTGGTTCATAGAAACGAAATCGATAGTACAAGCACAGAGAAATTGCGAAAGAATTTACTAAAAAGATCCCCCATCCAAAAGCAGGATCTTGGTGTGGAAAAAGAATTTTCTAGAAACTGGAAGTATCGCAGATAAGAAACGTTCCGGACGTCCCTGCACAAGTAATTTTGACGTTGAGCGTGTGAGGCGGACATTTTTAGACAATCCTAGAAGATCTGTGAGATCAGCGGCAAGAGAATTGGATATGCCAATTTCAACGGTGTACATGGTTATTAAGAAACAATTAAGACTGCATGCATACAAAGTTCAAATTGTTCAAGGTTTGGAACCAGACTATAGGCTTAGGAGGATGGCATTTGCAACAGATATGGTAGGAAGGATAGAAGATGATGCTGAGTTTCTGAAGCTCATAATGTTCTTCGACGAAGCATCCTTTCCTGTTTCTGGCATTGTTAATCGCCATAATGTGCGCATATGGGGATCTGAAAACCCCCATGAATACTGTGAGATACAAAGGGATTCCCCAAAGGTTAATGTGTGGTGTGGACTAATGCACGACCGAGTCATTGGGCCTTTCTTTTTTACAGAAAAGACGGTCTCATCAGTCGCATACTTAGATATGTTGGAAAACTTCGTATTTCCACAACTAGAAGAGTTTCAGCCACATGTCTTTTTGCAACAATATGGTGAACCACCTCATTGGTTCGTAGTTCTTTGAATGACCATTTTCCAGGAAGATGGAATGGGCGAGGAGGTCCAATTCCTTGGCCACCCAGATCACCTGATATAACGCCGCTTTTTCCTTGGGGATTTATAAAGGACAATGTTTACAGGAGGATCGTGTCGAACATTGATGACTTAAAAGCCAGAATTACAACCGCAATTGCAACCGCTGTGGATGCCGACATGCTTCCACTACCTGGCGTGAAATTAACTATCGACTTGATATTCACCGTGCTTCGAAGGGGGCACACGTGGGTGTTCATTGACAAAGGGTCATGAAACTTTATGAGTCTATTTAACCATTTATGTTATTAATTTTAATCTATCTTTTTTATTTTATGAGTTATTAAACATCAAAATGGGTCCGGGACTTTATAAACACCCTGTATATCATTTACAGAGTCAGAATTATCTCACAAAATGGCAATTCGATTAACTGTGAACTTAATGAGACAACTATCGATGTTAGAAGGGACTGTGACCTTCATTTATAAAATGTGAGGTGTTTTACCAGAAAAACAACTTACAGGGTGAGCAACATGTTCAGATTTGGCACTAAAATCCAGCACATGCGCATAAGACGCAAAGTGACGTCAATTGTGAATGCACTATTGGGTACGCTGCTTCCCACCAACTACCATTTCATTCTCTTTATCTATGACAAAATATTTTAGAAGATTTAATCAACATTGATGACGTATTTTCAAAGAAATATTTTAACTAATAGTACTGTACTGTTTACCAATAGCGTAAAAATACAGAACAAACCGAAACTAAAAGAATTCCTCCTGATTTTTTTCTCCTCCTCCGTAGTGGTTGGGAGGAGAGAAGGGTGCGTTTTAAGAACCTCTGCTTTACCCCTAAATGTTGTTTATTCCTTTATACGCAGGGACCACACCTATCCCACATGGCTTAAACAATAAGATAATTAGGTGTCTAACCGTAAGGTTACTTGAAACATAGCTCTTATCGTGTATCCCTGCGGTAAGAGCTGTGATTTTTAACAACTACGCAGCGGCACGTCAGTGTGCTGCAGCCAAGCGCACACATTTTATAATATCACCTACAATTTATCATAGTAGGTATAAGTTTTTAGCAATGTTAGTTCATGATTTTAAGATTATGGTCTAAAACGATTATAATACGAGGACTGACATTAATGACTGCCATCTAGACAAACTAAATATTGTTCGAATTATTTTATTTTAATGAAATAATTTCCAAATTGAACTAATACTTTCGAAGGTCACACATACATTTTTTTTCACTTATTCTTTCTTTTTTATTTTCAGATATGGTTCGTCAAGAGTAAAGAATTCTCAGTTTATTCAAGAACAGAAAAATAAATATCAAAGGCAACTTCGACTACTAAATCGGAATATTTATTATCGGCAGATAACAGGAAGTATGATATATTTATTCTATTTATTGTTACAACCGTCCTTCAAGACCAGTTTTTTTTGGGTTTATGACTACTAATGTTCATACTCTTGTAATTTTCGACCCAATACAGAAGACAAGGGAACTTCTGGATCAAATATTGTGGTAACAAAAATTTCGCGGAAGACTTTTTGATGGAACTAACCCGCATTTGAGTTACATGTCGAAAAAAAACTCGAAAGTTTTCAACGGTTAGCCTTTCGATAAGAGGACTCTAACCGATGATCCATCTACCACTGAGGATATTTTACGTCAGCACTCTGGTTGGTGCGAGCCGGGTCCAGAATTCGTATCGACCAGCCATTGTTGAGATTCGAACCCGGTTCACCTCAATTGAAGGCGAATTCTCTATACCCTGAGCCACCACTGCTCGGGGAGCCACCACTGCTCGTTGTTTTCCGTCGAACGGGCTTTAAAAAATGCTCGAAGCAGGAAAACGTAAAATTTGGGGGAGAAAATAAAAGCATATTTTTTAAAAAATTGACACAAACGAGATGACAATTAGAAAAAATGAGAAATCTATTCTCGCTTTTATTTGTTTTTAGATACAGCAATATCCCTCACAACGCTTCATATTATTTGCAAATTTGGTTTCAAATAAATTTTGTTTCAGAGTTTTGAACTCTTGATTCTTCGATATTTCATCGTTTTCACCACTATCATCGGGAGCAGACAAAAATTCAGGAAGGATTAAATTATTATTATTAAATTCAGGCATTATTAAATTCATTTAAAATGAATTCTAGTTGAAACTGTCTAACAATATAGAAATCAGAGCTTCCAGAACATTTGCTTTCGAAACATCTCGTAAGTCACCGAAATCAAGAAAAACCACTTCTTTAAATGATCCCAAGATTGAAAATTCGCAAATGATAGAATATAAGCTCCCATACTCACCATCATATTTGATATTGAATCATGTTGGGGACACTAAAATAGAAGAAGAGATTCAAACAGCTAGTCTTCTTTTTCTTCTTCTTGTGTTTAGAATGAGCTCGAATAAAATGCGTGCGACCTTTGCAGAGAAAACATGATGATCTGTTAGAAAAACGTATTCAAAATGAAAACGAAAGTAAGTTAATAGTAGATAATATCAAGTGCTAAAGATAAATATAGATACAAAAAAAATCATTTTTTAAAAATACTTTTAAAAAATAACTTCAATAATTTTTCTTCTCTTGCCATTATTTTTTATTAATTTCCATATTTTCTCAATATTTTAACTTATTTTATGAGTTCTATATACTTGCAGCTTATGAACAGTTAATAAAACTTATTAATTTACTTCGTTTTTCTCTCCTTTCTTTTTGTCTTTATTGAGCTATGTTTTAGTGATCATATTTAATGCAGCTTTAGCGCTTGATATTATCTACTATTAGCTTAATTCCGTTTTCATTTTGTTTCCGTTTTTAATTTGGTTTTCTAATTTCGTGAGTTTAGGGCGTTGCTTCTTGAGCCTATTTTTTTTTTATTTCAACAGTAGTAATAATTTGGCGCCTGTTTAAAATCAGTGCAAAACGAGCAAATTCTCTTTCTTTTTTTTAAATAATTGTTAATTTTCTAAAATTATTAAAATTGTATAGTTGTATAATTAATTATAACTTTATTGATTTTGAACTTAAAATTATTCAGTATAACATTATTACCTTGCGCACATCCATTTTCGGGCCCATCTAATGAAACTAACAAATTAAGCGCTCTTCAGTATTGCAGTAAGAACGTGCCATAAGCGATCACTTTATTTATGCTTCTGTTTTCATATTTGGTAATCTGGCAATCTTATTACGAAAATATTTTAAAACATTCTGGAAAGACTCCGGTACGCGTAAGTTCATTTTAATTTGCTCCTCACTATATAGATTTCCTTTCGTGTTTTGTTCGGTAATTTCCTTACATTTTATTTTCTGTGTTTTTGCTTGATATGTTTTGTTTCGTATATGTTTTTTACTTAATGTGTTCTATTTTCGTTTCAATTTTTTAGGTGCTCCTCACACTATTGTATTGATATATTTTGCTTTAACTATATTGATACAATATTAGAAAGCACTCCGCTTTGCGGATATAGTCGTGTGAGCTGATGAAGAGATTATATCTTTTTATTTTTTTGCTTTCCAGTTTTCTTTTTCCAGTTTCTTATATATACAGGGTGGTCCCGAATTCATGGTACAAACTTTAATGGTAGGTACAGGACATTGTAACAATGATTTATTGTATAGGAATGTATAGTCGCAAGTGACGCGGTGAGGCGTAAACAGGAGAAATAACATCTGAAAGGAAAAACAAAGATTTTATTGAAAGCGTTGTTGACAAGTGTCATGTTTACTGTAAGTGTTCAAAATTGCGTCCACCAGAAGCGATACATGCTTGACAGCGTCGGTGGAGCGATTGGCGTACACGTTCAAAGATGCCTGGTATTTCACGCACACCTGCAGCAGCTACAGATATGCGAGAGACGAGATCCTCATCTGAGTCAACTGGAGTCTCATAAACAAGATGCTTTAGATGTCCCCATAAAAAGTAATCGAGGCTCGATAAATCGGGAGATCGGGGTGGCCAAGGGATTGGTTCACCACTCCCAATCCATCGAGCACCAAACGTGGCATTCAGGTAATTCCGTACATCAATGCCGAAGTGTGCTGGCGCCCCATCGGCTGAAACCACATGCGGTTACGAATGGCGATCGAAACATCATGCAGCAGTTGTGGTAACACTTCTTTCAGAAAAAAAGATAGCTTCCGCCACTGAGTCGCGTGGGTAGTAAGTATGGGCCAATCAAAAAGTCGTTCACAATACCAGCCCACACATTAATACAGAAACGTTGTTGAAACGCATGTGGACGCGTTGCATGTGGATTATCGGTTGCCCACACATGGGAATTGTGCGCATTAAAGACACCCTCGCGTGGAAATGTCGCTTCATCTGTAAAAAGCACACCACCTACGAAATTCGGCTGCAACGCACATTGCTGCATCACCCACAGGCAGAAGTTCACGCGGAGAGGATAATCTGCCGGATTCAATGCTTGTACTTTCTGAAAATGGAAGGGGTGTAAACGATTTTCGTTTAACACTCTGCATACAGTCTGATGACTCACACCTACGTCACGCGCAACAGTTCTTGTACTTGACTCGGGTCTATCAGCCACAATGTTCAAGATGCTTTCTTCCAGCCTTGGAGTGCGTACAGCTCTTAATCAACTTATCTTATCATGTCTGTTGACGTCGAACGCACTTGTTTCACAAAGTTGACGATGTAACCGTTGAAAACTTTTATGATCCAGCATTCGTCGATCAGGATACTCCGCGCGATACATTCGTAACGCAGCTCTGCCGTTACCATTTGCACGGCCGTACATGTAATGCATGTCTGCTTTTTCTGCATACGTAAAGTCACCCATCGTCTACGGCAGCACAATTGTGAATGGCGCTTTTCCCTACTGCGATGCATCATTTTCAACGGCGGCTAGACATCTACTGCCCTCTACCGGCAATGATACCAACCGATCACTCCATTTCTCTTTCCTTTTATCTCCCCTGTTTACGCCTCCCCGCGTCACTTGCCACTATACATTCCTATACAATAAATCATTGTTACAATGTCCTGTACCTACCATTAAAGTTTGTACCATGAATTCGGGACCACCTTGTATATATATATATATATATATATATATATATATATATATATATATATATATATATATATATATATATATATATATATATATATATATATATATATATATATATATATATATATATATATATATAGTTCAAGCGTAACATAGGGGAACTCGCACAAGTATTTTATTCAAAGAAATATATTAAATATTTTTGAAAACAAAATTTCAACTAGACTATATTACTTTGGGGTGCAATGTTTAGCTAATTGGCATAAAATAATAAAAAAAGACTCATAATTAAATTGCACGTTAATTAAATGTAGTTGTAACAGAAGGGACAAATAAAATCCCACATTTTTGACATGCACTGTTATTTATGCTAAATTCTGTAATTTGGACTGTCTTAAACATGAATTGTATTTTTTTTTTTAAATCATCACATTTCAAGGTAAAATAAATTATTATAATACTTTTAAACCCCCTTTTTTTAAGTCCAATTAATGCATCGTAACAGAGAGGACATGGAATGTCTTACAAATTTGACAAAAAGTCAAAGGGAAATATCTCTGTTAAAAGTGACTCTTTGGTTATTTAAAGTTGGAGTTGGCAGCACTGCTATAATTGAAACCTGTGCTTCATCTTTGTAATTAGATTTGAAAATTTTTATTTTACCAGACCCTGCTTAAAAATAAAAACAAGTGTATTGTTTGTTTCTTTCTCAATTTCTGTTATTTGGGCAACAAAATTAACTTCCCTAGAACTCTTTACACTTGCAAAACTATTTATAGCAACATCAAAAGAATCCCATTGTTTTAAATGGTGACTGGTGTATATTAAATATGTCTGATCCCAAAATCCACCAAGTTCACAAAACAAATCAATACCTCTGGGGGTACTGATCGATGAGTTCCCTTGTGTTTTAGATTGGATTCAAAATTACAAGGCTACTGAGCTAAACATTGGTAGCCGTAAACTCAAATTCTGTATCCATGATGGTTATAAAAAAAAAGTCAATTGAGTGATTGTCGCAAGTCGTTTATGTGTCGCAAGTTTTTTTAATAATTTATACAGTCGAAGAACCACAAATTGATTTCGGAAATCGTTTAGTATGTTATGAATAAGTTTCGTTTCTTGTAATAATTTTTACAGTCACAGAAATACAAACTGATTTCGGAAATCGTTTAGCATGTTTTGAATAAGTTTAGTTTTTTGTAATAACTTTTACAGTCACAGAACCACGAACTGATTTCGGAAATCGTTTAGCATGTTTTGAATAAGTTTCGATTTTTTTAATAAATTTTACAGTCACAGAACAACAAATTGATTTCGGAAATCGTTTGCTATGAATAAGTTTCGTTTCTTTAAAATCGTTTCAAAACTTACATAACATGTTTTTGCTAGTAGTATGTTTTAAAAAAAATGGTTAAAACGTTGTAAATTGCTGGAGACAGGATAGTATCTCCCTTTTCCTCTTCAGTAGAAAAACAATACAAGTTTTAATAATAATTTTAATTTTACAGAACAACAGTCACAGAACAATTCCATGAACCCCATAAATGAAAGACTTCGAAAAAGAAAATGTTTTGCTGACAAGGAACTCGATGCGTTGCTGTATTCTCCTTTTGCAAGAATCAATTCAAGTCTATATTCAGGAAGCTTTCAAGAAGCTCTTCAAGAAGTTTTTCTAAAACAGAAATTATTCTTGACATCTTCTCATATTAATTTATATCAAAATGTAAAAAGACCTTCTAAAAAAATGGCCTTTTCTGTCGAAGCTATTATCGGCAAAAATTAATTTGTTTGATATAAATGTTTTTAAACTTGTTTCATTTAATTAAACAATTTATGGATTAACAAGTAAATAAAATGGATTTCATATGTGAGACTTGTCCTATCGTTGTCCGTAACTAATAATAAATACACATTATTATTAGTACACAATAATAACAATGCACCACACTAGAAAGTTTGGGCAGTTTAAAAGTAAATAAACTTTAATGGGGCATATTTTACCCGAGAGGCAGGCAAATTTTTTCCTTAATCAAAGTTTTCAACCATGCTCTTTAATTTCATTTAAAGGGGATTTTCAAGCTTTCTCTTGTGAGGTTTCAAAATATGAAATTAAAGTACCCGGTAGTGGGATATATTTTAAGGCCCATTCATACGTTTTAATTCAATGATTTTTTTAAAAAAATAATTAGCATTTATTGAATAATATTGGAGGAGATTATTGGCTAAATACAAAATTTCTAACCAAAGAATTGCCGGAATAGTGTTTGCACATGACAAAAATATCAATTTAGATAATTAAAAGTTTTTTTAAGTAAATATATCATTTATTGAATTTAATACGCAATAACTCAATGATTTTGTATAGCATTTGTTGAATATCCCCCCAAAACATATAACCTTATGGCAATCTTGCGTCTGAATTTTCTTTTCATAGTCACGAAAAAGAACTGAACTGAAGCAAAAGTATTTCAATTTCAAACCTTTTATCGTAAAAGATAAATAACTGATTTTCAAAGCCTTTTAGAAATTGTTACTTTGGTTGAAAATAAACAAATGGTAAATCTTTTTCTACTTTTAATTTTTAATTGGCTGTCATGATAAGGTACTCAGAAATACAAAGCGAAAACGGTTTTGAAAACGAAATAAGACAAATGCCAACTTTTCCCGAAATAGTGTATTCAAAGGAAAGCAAAGAAACTATCGTAAAACTTAAGGCCTGTTAGCACGGTCTAAGTTCTTGAATCCAAGAACTTGGAGGTATTTCTATCTCCAAGAAATTGGATGATTCATCGTATAACTATCCAAGTTCTTGAATGTTGCTGATTGGTCAGATGAAAAACCTGCTCATTGTTCTTATTCAATATTGTAAAATAATACATGAATTCAAAAATACTAGTAAATACTAATAAATAAATTTGAATAATATCATAATAACACAAATAGACCCTAACAGATTAATTTATTTGGATTAAAATAAATGGAAGCAAACAACAATATGACATATTCTGATGCATGCTTGTCACAAAATTTTTGAAGCTGATTGGTTAAGGGAGGAAAAACTTGAATGGAAAGTAGAATATGCTCTACTATGATCCAAGTACTTGGAACAAGAACTTGATGATCGTATACACTATCCAAGCAAAAGAAGTTTCCATCAATTTTAATCAACCTTCGTCCAAGAACTTGGATCGTATAAACAGGCTTTTAGTTTCTTGATTATTTTCTAAGGTTATGTGAAAATACCACGCGAAAACCTTCTCTTGAGATTTTCACGTAACCGACAACCTGCAATAACATACGACAGTATATCAATTTTTGACTTTTGAAAAAAATGTGGGCTCAAGAAATACGAGCATTCTTTCTTTTTTAGAAAATCTTACATTGGAGAAATTTTACTTAAAAAAATTGTAAAATTTATTAAAAATTTTAAAGTAAATCTTCAATTTCTTTTATAAGTTTTTGATTTTTTTTCACGAATTTTGCCTTAGGAATTTTTTGCGTTGCAGTTCCTTTGAAAACATGGCTAGGGCATTCTCGTTCTTTTTTCTACCTTATTACGATATAGTAATAAAATATTCACAAGAAGACATTTTTATTTAAAATATAGAAAGAATAGCGAAATATTTCATTTTGTTTTTGTGCAAAATTCAAACCCATTATAAGCCAAAGGGATCATGGAAATTAACATGGCTAGGGCATTCTCGTTCTTTTTCCTACCTTATTACGATATAGTAATAAAATATTCATAAGAAGATATTTTTATTTAAAATATAGAAAGAATAGCGAAATATTTCATTCTGTTTTTGTGCAAAATTCAAACCCATTATAAGCCAAAGGGATCATGGAAATTAACATGGCTAGGGCATTCTCGTTCTTTTTCCTACCTTATTACGATATAGTAATAAAATATTCACAAGAAGACATTTTTATTTAAAATATAGAAAGAATAGCAAAATATTTCATTTTGTTTTTGTGCAAAATTCAAACCCATTATAAGCCAAAGGGATCATGGAAATTAGCATGGCTAGGGCATTCTCGTTCTTTTTCCTACCTTATTACGATATAGTAATAAAATATTCACAAGAAGATATTTTTATTTAAAATATAGAAAGAATAGCGAAATATTTCATTTTGTTTTTGTGCAAAATTCAAACCCATTATAAGCCAAAGGGATCATGGAAATTAACATGGCTATGGCATTCTCGTTCTTTTTCCTACCTTATTACGATATAGTAATAAAATATTCACAAGAAGACATTTTTATTTAAAATATAGAAAGAATAGCAAAATATTTCATTTTGTTTTTGTGCAAAATTCAAACCCATTATAAGCCAAAGGGATCATGGAAATTAACATGGCTAGGGCATTCTCATTCTTTTTCCTACCTTATTACGATATAGTAATAAAATATTCACAAGAAGACATTTTTATTTAAAATATAGAAAGAATAGCAAAATATTTCATTTTGTTTTTGTGCAAAATTCAAACCCATTATAAGCCAAAGGGATCATGGAAATTAACATGGCTAGGGCATTCTCGTTCTTTTTCCTACCTTATTACGATATAGTAATAAAATATTCATAAGAAGACATTTTTATTTAAAATATAGAAAGAATAGCGATATATTTCATTTTGTTTTTGTGCAAAATTCCAGCCCATTATAAGTCAAAGAGATCATGGAAATTAAGACTCCATGATTTCATGACCAATAGCATAAGGGTGAAAATATAATTGCGTACCGACCTCCTTTACTTCCCAGACAAGCTGGTACCAAACCAACATGACATTGGGGAGGCTCTAAAACGTTACCTTCATCTCTTTAAAATTAATTGCGTGAAATACTTTGTAAACATTTATAAAAAAACTCGCTCTACATATTCTCAAAGACATTAATTTAATTTTTGGAATTAATTTTCTCAAATTAATTGGATTTCACTCAATTATACACCGGAAAAATCATAAATATCTAACACGACTCGTGTACTCTTCTTGATCTGCCCCAACGATTAGTAGTGACATAAAATTACCCATGTGGCAGATGGTGCATCCGCCTCGGGTTAACAGAAAGAGATTTCAAATGTTCTAAGTTGGGTTCTAAGGTGGCAGTCCTGTAGAAGTGCTTCTGGAGTATAGTGCTCCTGTTTTTGATATCGTAGATATATAATGTAAATTAAAGGCCTTTTGAATATTTCGTGTTTACAATTATCACCTCTTACATATGTTTCAATTATTTGTACGTTGAGGTTATAAAATAGGAAGTACGCGTTCAATAGTCTGTCAAGGACGCGTTCGTTGACGATTTTATCGACTAGTATGGCAAGAAAGCGTTCGCTGACGATTTTACCCTTGCCAATAAACTAACAACCAAGCATTAAAATGTGCATTTTGCCACCATTTTAAAAATTTTCCATAAAAAACTTAAAAGTTGGTAAGTATGTAATAAAGTATTTAAATGTTCAACCATTGATGAAGTTCGTATCATATAGAAATTTATTCACCCTAACGTCGTTGAAAATAAAATTTAAATAAAAAGTTAAAATGAAGTATTAAAAGTATCATAGTATAAAATAATAGTATTAACGTAGCATTTTCCATCACGGAATGATGGAAGTTTGTTGGCATATCAAACACCATGAACGCATAATGAAAAATGTTGGACCTTCATGAATCGCATTGAAACTAACATAAACCATCAAAATGTTTTGATGGGACCATCAGGAATTTTGACTTCAGTATATTACTCGTCAGATCCAGATGAATCACTAGATGAGTCAGATCCAGATGAATCACTCCATCGAAACACCACAAAATTGAAGATACATGTTCAAGTTGATAGCTCAAGTTAAACATGAAGAGTAGGCCTCTGATATTTAATACAGTTCAGTTGAGTCTCCACAAATAATTGTCCTAAAAACTGCCGTCATACACAATAATGCATTAATTTTTACCGCTGGTGATCATTACACACTTGCTACTTTACATCAGATAAAAAGTTGAAATTTGTGTTTCTATCCAAGTCAAAATTCTGAATAGTCCCTTCAAAATATTTTGATGATTTATGTTGGATTCAGTGGGATTCATGATGGTCCAACATCATTTATGGTTACCATCATCCATTTTTTCCATTATGCATTCAAGGTTTTTGATATGCTCACAAACTACCATCATTCCATGATGGAAAATTATAACTTTAATACTATGATGGTTAACCGTCAAGAGAAGTTTGCTTCTCAATGACCAACAATCCATGTGGATCCGTGATGGTCCATGGTGGTTCCATCTGTTCATTTCTATGATGGCTTACTGGGAATTTTTGTTGGTTTTCAGGAATATACTATCAAAACAATTTGTCTTATTTTTTATGTAGACCATCATAAATCAGTCCGAATTCTTACATTGGAATTATGGTTGCTCATGATCGTTTAAACATTTGATTTTTAAGATACTATGATTTATTCGTGAATTCGTGATTGTTCATAATGGTACAACAATGCTTTTTCATGATGACTTAATAATAATTATTGTTGATTCAGCAGGAATATACCATCAAAACAATTGTTTTTAATATTGGTCCATCATAAATCAGTCCGAATTCCTACATTAGGGTGATGGTGTCTCATGATCGTTCCAACATTTGATTTCCAGGAAACTGTGATGGAAATTTCGGATGGTTCAACATGAACAAATTATCAAAACAAGTTGATATTCTTATGTTGGACCATCATAAATTAGTCCGTATTGGGTGATGGTTACTTATGTTCTTTACCATCAAAAACTATAACATGAAATTATTGATAGTTACCATCAAAATTATATTGGCCCATCAATTATATTATATTAGAAAAACATCAAACATTTTGACTTGACTAGTAAACACTCTTTTTGTTTTATTGTTTTCAGTTTGTTGATATACTTAGTTTTTTTTGTTCACTTTGTAAAAACAGAAGTAATTGTATTTTATTTGCAATTGTGAATTTAGGATTTGTATATTTCATTTCAAAATTCAAAAACAATTTGACTATATTAACATCAAGCTTAAGTAAATAAAACTTAAATTTAGATTTATGCTCGGGAACTGAGGAAACTTGAATAGTTGTGATTTTTTATTTGTAAAAATTTTCCTTATTCTAAATATATATACAAAGTATATGATGAATTTTCAAGAATTGTTTAAAAATATAATAAAGTAAAGTAAAGTAAAGTACAGTAAAAAATTATAAAATAGTTTTTTCCACGGAAAACGTTAAAACTTGCTTTTATTTTATTTTTAAAACATTTTTTGAAAAATTATTATTTTATTCATTTATTATTAATATTTTTATTTTATTTATTTACAATTACTACTATATATTTACTTATTATTTATTATTTTATTTATTTATTCTAAGGCAAACGTTAAAACTTGTTTTCATTAGATTTTTAAAACATTTTTACTTAATATTGCTATTATTTTATTTATTTATTATTAATATTATTATTTTATTTATTTACAATTACTACTTTATTTATTTATTATTATTATTGCGCAGTAATGTTCTTAAAATGAACGAGTTTCCTGTATATTCTCGTAAATAGTTGAGGACAAGAAGTGTACACTTAACATAAATATTAAATTAACGCCAACCATGTATCATTAAATAGGAATAAATATAGCTAGAATTCCTCGGGCCGGGCAAGATTGACTCAGCCTTTCATCCCTTCAGTTGGTCGATAAATGAGTACCAAGCATGCTTAGGAACTAAACACT
This sequence comes from Parasteatoda tepidariorum, assembly GCF_982258835.1. NCBI lineage: Eukaryota > Metazoa > Arthropoda > Arachnida > Araneae > Theridiidae > Parasteatoda > Parasteatoda tepidariorum. The sequence continues at coordinate 75,856,511 of NC_141765.1, forward strand.
GGGGGTTCCGCGTTCGGCTTACCACCTAACCGGAGCGTCTGCTCCTGCACCCCAGAGCCCAAGGTCAAGAAAACTGAGATGGGCACAGTAGGCCTTGGCCCTCTATGAGCTGTCGCACCACTGAGTTTAGTTTAGTTAGAATAGTTTTTTTTTTTTAAAAAATTGTGAGTGTATTCAGATCAAAAGTTTTGTGCTGCTCTTTCAGGATTTCAAAATAAGAACTTTTTATTATTATAGTAAGACTCAAACTCCTAGTCCTTGTTTGCCAGAGGCCGAAGTGGCCCTTTATCCTTTCATCGTAAGATCAGGATCGTTGAAGTGGTCCTTGTAGCATAGTTTGAAATAACGCAAAAGTGTTCATTTTGATAAGTATTTCATTTAGCAATTACTTGTTAATGTAGCTTCTCGTCGGTTATTAGTTTATTTTCCTATGTAAGCTATAAGTTATAAAAATTAAGTATTTGTAAATGTAGTAATAGCTGGGCAAGGCTGAACTAAATTAGCAACTTAAATAAATACTACATCAGGGTAAAGAAAATTACTCGGAAACATCCTCGACGAGGATGTTTCCCAGTTATCCCTCCCAGTAATTCCCTCGACAGTGTAACGAGGACCGATACCGTGCACTCTGGTCCCTACGCAGACTGATCAAACTGATCACTCACCCGCAGCCAGTGATGCTTGACTTTGGTGTTCTACTGGGACGATGGGGTGTCTTTACGATCAGTCCACTGCGGGATCATAAAAGATGGATTAAATATCTGAGTTTAGTATCTTATTAAACAGTAGTAGTGGCAGTTTTATTGAACATTTTAAGGCACCATTCCTTTAACCCTTATTATAATTGAGAAATTATGTGAAAATATGAAGAAGTCAGCTATCAACCTATTAAATAAACTGTCACTTTAAATAAACCGTAGAAGCGTAAATAGACCATTCTATTTGGATAAAAAAGGCATGGACGTCAAAAGGTTTAAATAACAAATGAATGGTACAGTGAGTGACAATTCTGAAGATCGGTTTGGTAATTTTATCGTGCTAACTATAAAATTGCCAGTGATAATGATATCGTGATAACTATAAAATTACCAATGATTATGATATTGTGATAATTTTATCGTGAAAAAGTAGCATGAAAATCAATAATTTGGTTACATTTACTTTTGAGATTAGTTTTTGTAACTAAATGTTTTGTTATAAGAACTATAATTTTTAAAAACAGAATTTCCTGTGTAACAACAGCGAGTGGTTAAATTACCATATGAATGGTTTAAATAGCGTACATTTTGGTTTCATTCTTATAGTTTCTTTCACCAGATATGTCATTACCATATAAGTATTGTGATATTGTCAGAATTAAACAGAAAACCTTAATTTATACTTGAATCAATCTGAATGAAAAGAAATTCAATGTGATTTAAGTCGTACTAGTGCTTCAAAATGGGTTGGGAAACCATGATGATCCATGCCATTCCTCTGCAAAGGCTCCCTCCCCTGATGACTTTTTCGGTAGAACAGTTAAACCCCTACGCATGCTGATCAAAGTGGTTACAGTCATTGATGCCGGCGTTCTTATGATGACACTTACTTTTCAGTCATAGAAAACATCGAATATCTGCAACCTGTATCACCTGTTGATCTTGCTTATTTTCAACACTTTAACTGTACAAATGTTGTTACCATAATATAAGCAACTATTATTAAAAGTCTAATTGCCAGAAATAATTGCCAGTCTAATTGTCTAATAAAAATTTACATTTGGAGAGGGTACGAATATTGGCATCTATATTACAATTAACTTTGATTCAAATCGGAAACTAATGTAATTTTTATGAAACCCCTAAAGACAAAGCATTTGGTAAAATGTTTTACAGCCAAACCTTTTGAGTAAGGATAACCAGCATCTGCTAGAATGGGAAGAATCTACGAAAATCTCTCCTGGCTAGTCTGAGGGCCTCGTTTTCGTCTAACATAAGGGATGTTTTAGATCAGTATTGAGGTCGATGTGAGCAGTAAGGTAAAACTGCACAAAGAAAAAAAAACAACGAATCACCCTAAATAGCTTTTTATTTAATGATCGAATTTTCTCGAAATATAATCATAATAATTTTGTCAGGGCAGAGTTTGAAAGTTTGAACTCCTTAATGTTTGTTTTACTCCTTGTGTATTTCGCTTTTATATCTCGAATTGAAACATTTTTGCACACGATTATGTGATTCTATTATTTCAAGGTTTTCCAAAGCAAAAAAATTATTAATTATTTATTATTTTATTTAGTAATATTTTTTTTTTAATTTTAAGGTAAAAAAATTTCTGCATATACTTAAAGACTGCAATTTTATATAGCAAATTACAACATTTGAACGAAATCGTTGGATTAGCTTCTGCGAAATCGAATTTTAAATAACCGTCTCTTTTAAAATTCAATTTCTCATGAACTATTCGATCGATTTCAGCGTCTGCACTGTTAAATATCATCTTCCCTGAATAATGAGCATATTTAAGGTCACCTCCCCCAAAACATTGAGTCCTAGTACGTGAAAATGCGACCATTAGATCAAAAGTTATTCAGGATATTTCATTTTTTACTTTGTATATTTTGATAAGCAATTTTTTTTTCTTTTCTTTTTCTGTGTAGTATACAATCAACTAGTCATTGCTGGGATACGCTTAAGAAAATAGTTAAATTGGACGAAAAATTGGCTTTCAAATTATTTTGATTTATTATTACTTAAAGAAAGAAATAAAAACACGAGTTTTACGAAGATCTAAAAACAGATCCAGAGGAAAATGTGTAATTATATCGAAAACATTATATTAATTTTCAGAGGTATTTTTCTTAACCTATTCCAGTCGTTAAAACTTTCGTTCTTATTAATTTGTTTCAATAAAAAAAAGGTAAGTTAAGAATTGATTTTCTTAATATTTGAGTAAATAATCTGAGTAATATAGAATATCCTAATTTATCCGCAGCATTAATTTTATATTTCTGAGCATTTTTAAATATATTTTTGTATATTTTATATTATATTATATATTTAAGAGTAAGATAAGTAGTTCTGAAAATCTAGACAGATAAATTCTACCGCATGTTTTTCTTTTCTATTTAAATAGCTTTTCTCATTGACTGTTATCTGAAATAATAAATTTATGAAAAAAAATGTTACATGATTTTAACAATCTTATTTAAGAGAATGTTATAGATAAATTTCTAAAAATATAAGAAACTATTTGTCTTTTAAGGATAAGTTCAAAATACTCTTTTTAATTTATTTTTTGTTAAAGTTTCCCTGGAATTTTTTTTTGAACAGCAAAATATCTATTGCTGATTCTTATTTTTAGTTGTAACTACTCTATTTAAAAATGTTACTCATCATAAATGTCAGTAGTTTTTAAAGGTATGGATAGAAAATGTTTCTAATAATTTATACTGTGAAATTGAGAATTTTAAATATTGTGAATTAAACTTTGTTAGATGTGTTTGGTAAAGATTGTGTCGAAAATAGGATGTTAAGTGGCACCTTAACTTAGGTACGTGCGTCAGATTCCGCCATGTGGTACTAAGATAAGAGGGAAGCTTCACATTTCTATGAAAAACGTGGAAGAAAGTGCATTAGTAGCTATGATTGTAGACAAAGAGTTTCAAAGTTTATTAATTAATTATTTCATTCTAGTTATTTTACTAGGAATTCTATGGATACTATATTTTGGGGTAAGTACCATAATTAATCCCGGATTTTAATGCTCTTGAAAAATATTAAAAATGAGCTTTAATATCTTAATGTAAAAATATTAAACTTTAAAATTACTTTTACTCATGCTAAAATACATGTTAATTAAAGTTTGAAATATATCGTGATATGAATAAAATAAAATATATTGTGTCCCTTTATAAATAAAATGCTGCTAGTTATCATTGAATGAATTTTGAAACGAGGGTCTGAAAATAAATATCTGGAGAAGCTTCTGTCTACTGAAGGTATACTTGATAAGTCTAAGAAATCTTAAAATGGGAAAGAAAAAACCTAAAATTTTCTAAAAAAGGGAAAGCATTCAAAGATGCAAAAATATACTATTAAAATCAGAGCGATAAAAGAGACAAGTTTGTAGAACTCTTTAGAAGGAAAATTCAATACTATATTTCACCTTTTACGGTCATCAAGATTATATCCGGTGTGTATTTTATTTTATTTTATAACCCTCGTTGAACAGCCGACCCACTTTTTGGGTTTACGACCACCAATGTTCAACTCCATAGCCTTGTAATTTTGAATACAATCCAGAAGACAAGGGAACTCCTGGATCAAGTACTGGGAGAAATTTTGTCTTCGTGGAGGACTCTTTGATGAAACCAAACCGCATTTGCGTTACATGGAGAGGAAAACCGCGAAAACTTCCCACGGTAAGCCTGACGGCAAAGGTACTCTAACCCATGATCTGTCTACCACTGAGGATATTTTACGCCTGCACATTGGTCGGTGCAAGCCGGATACGGAATTCGTATCAACCAGCCATCGCTTAGATTCGAACCCTGTTCACCTCATGGGAAGGAGAACAAAAAAAAGAAAGGACCTTTTCTGTTTGTAATATATTGTAGGTCGAGGGGGGATTTTTTGTAAGAGCTGTTGCTTGTGGCCCGCGATTTTTTCGGTGAAAAAATCCTCATAATATGAATATAAACAACTTTATTATGAACCTTACTCATAAGTTATTAAAGCATTTTAATATTATTTTGTGTTTTCTTGTTCAATGTTAAAAACATAGTCGTATAATTCTCTTATTTATCATTTGATTTATTAGTTAATTCAATTCTTAATTTAATGTAATATTAATTTAATATATAAGTTAATTTTATCTGTAATTGTGGTCATTTTAAATTAAATTCATACGAATTTTACATGAAATATGCAAAAGTTGGCATTATTTGCAGTTGGAATTACATTTGCGATGAAAACAAACGCAAATTAACCATAACTAAAATTTGAATGCATAATATCTCATCAAATACATTCGGTTGAGCTGTAATGGCTCAGGGAATAGAGCCTCTCAATGAAGTGACCAGGGATCTGGTCGATACTATTTCCACACCCGGCTTTCACCGACCGCAGTACTGACGTAAAATATCCTCAGTGGTAGGCGAATCATGAGTTAGAATTGCCATCTGATTAACCATGCCGTCTGGCTAACCATGAGAGATTTTCGTGACTTCCCTCCTTAAGTAGCGTAAATACGGGTTAATTCCATCAAAAAGTTCACCACGAAGCCAAATTTCTTCCAATACTTGATTTAGAAGTTCTCTTATCTTCTGGATTGAGTTCAAAATTACAAGGCTTCGGAGTTGAACATTGGTAGTCGTAAACTCAAAATTAGGTGTTCAACGATGTTTATAAAATAAAATAAATATAAAATTCGGTAATTAAAGGACGCCATATGACGGTCTACAATGTGATTTTTTTAAAACAATTTCTGTTTCGAAATAACGGCATATTAATTCATAATACTATTGAAATTTTATTAAGAGCTCTGGTTATAGGCACAAATCAGTTTTTATGGGAATTTTGTGAAAGGAAAATCTAACGAACGTTTCCTAAAACATTTATCTTCATATTGTATGAACTCAATTGGTTGCATACTGTTTATAAAAATAACCATGATTGGAGTATTATAAAATTAATTATTTAATCTATTTTTACTCTTGTAAAATTAAATTATTACTCTAAAAATACTGTGATTTTTACTTAAAGCTTAATAAATGCACATTCTTGAAGCTTAAATTTGATTACATTTGGTTACATATGATTGTTAACGATGATTCTCGTTATAGTGAATTGTAAACACATTTAATTTTAAAACACGAAAGTTGAAACAGTATTAAAAATTCTGATCCAGATTGTACCAAAAATTCATTTGCTGGCTACATAAAATGGAGCTCAATTTTACCTTATTTTGGTATTTTCACTAGCTCCAAATATCACAAGAAGGTTGCACCAAAAGTTGGTGTTTTGAAGGTACAAAACACCCATCTTATTCTTTCTTTCGTTTTTTTTTTTTTTTTTTTTTTTTTGTTTTCAGTAATAAAAGCAGAAGAAGGTTGCACCATTGTTAGGTAATTTTAAAGCGCTCAAATGCAGGCTAAGGCTATTTACCGTAACAAAACTATTTACCGTAGGAAGTTATTTTATGACATACGTCTAACCATTTTATTCCGCTAACCAAATTTAAAAAGGAAACATAAAAAAATAACTTTAATCTATGCAAATAAGCAATTTACCTAACTAAATAAGTAGTAACTTTGAGACAACATGCATTAGTCGTTCCAATAAAAAAAGAAACCGACCTGTAAAGAGTTCACAGTCACCGTCAAAGTTTTGTGTCTTTTACCAAATTTTGGTGCAATCAGTTGCACCGCCAGTGTTTTCACTACAGCGCGAGAACGCGAGAATCTCGCATATTTTTTTCTTTTCTCGCATTAAAAAATGATTAACGCGAGAAGTTCTCGCACTCTATTAATGAATTTCAAAATGAGCGAATCTCGCGAATTTTGCAAAAAATTTCGTCTTCCGCTATTTTAAATGAAATCCGTTTCACTTTTCTTCCTTGATCTTTCCTTATTTTCAACATCTGTCCTTGTTATCAAGCTTTCCTATTTACCAGTATTGTTCAGAACCAGTGCGAACAGCAGAACACAATGCCCCCCCCCCCGAAACCCTTTCAGAACACATTTCTCTGCAACCACGTGTTAACCGTAGGTAAGGTTTCTTCATGTAAGATGTTTAAATTTTTTGTGCTTGAAAGTAAGATGGACAAATACCTTGTTAAGGCAACATTTTCTAGTCCGTAATGGACAAATCAAAATGAAACAAATGTCGGTAGGAACGGTCAAAAGAAGCAAATAGGGATATTCAACGGATACGGATCAAATACTAGCATGAAGTATGAACATGAAAATAACTTCACTATTCTATAACAGAAATAATTGAAAAGCCTATGCTGGCAGGTGAAGAGGATAGGAAAGTGTGTGCACAATGCTACAAATTTTCTTAGTGGTTCCGAATAGTTCAGCATCTGTTGCACCCAAAACCGAATTAAGACAAAATATACTAATAGATTGACTGATAAGCATTTGAGCAACCTAATGAGAAAAGCTGATGAAAAAGTAGATATAGAACATTTTCCATTTGATAATGCAGCAAAAATAGTCAATGCTTTAAAAATCAGAAGTTGTTAAAAATGAAATATTTCTTTTCCAAGTCTATTCGTGTTTTTTTAATTTTTAGAAATCTCACCTAACTTTTTGAAATCTCACCCAGTTTTTGAGAAAGGGTGAGAAATTCTCACCCACTTTTTTTCTGTCATGAAAACACTGACCGCGGAAATATTTCTCGATCGTACTTCACAATTTATGATGTAATTGAAATATCTTCCATTTAATCAAACTTTGGGATAGTAAGAAACTTTGCAGCAAATACTGGTTCATCAAGTTTTTTTTAAAGTGTAAACTGGACTGAAAGCAAGAACAAAAGTGCGTTTGATAAGCTGTTAAAAAAGTCGACGAAAAAAGGCTTCTTAAAAATAGCAAACATTTTGTATGGAAGAAAATAATTTGTACCCCAAAAAAAAAATTTTTTTTCACGCATATTCACATTTTTGACTAAAAATAAAATCACCCAATTATATGTTTGTTTTGCAAACAGAATTCCAGTTCCGTCAATTTTATGAAATTTTCTTTATTTATTTTAATAAAATTTATTATTATCAATTATAACACAAATAAAAAGCTTTTAGTTAATATAAATTTTGATGATGTCAACTCATCGGTTGTTTCTAATTATAAATACGTAAATAATATTTTATGCTTAAATTTTCTTAATGAATTTAGTTTTTTCATTTTTTTGGAACTATAGTAATTTTTTGTTTCACTCTTTTAATGTTTTTCACGCTTAATGTAATGTGTAATTTTTAATGGTATGATATTTTTTTAAATTATTTAATGCATTTTAAAAATAAAGCCTTAAATAACTAAGATTGCATGCTAACATATTTGTCGAAATGAAGTATTTTTTGGAAGGATTAAAAGCAAAAAAGTTTGTGGGTAAAATTACAGTTTTGATAGGAAAAGTGTGCAAAAATTCTTGGACCAACCATTCAAGATTCGCCAATCTACACTGCAAAAAAATCCGGTAAATCTTTAACCAGTATTTGGTGCAAAGTTTCTTATTATCCCAAAGTTTAGTTAAATGAATGATAATTTTATTTCAATTACACTATAAATTGTAAAGTATGATCGAGAAATATTTCCACTGTGCAACTGACTGCACCAAAATTTGATAAAAGACAAAAAACTTTGACGGTGACTATGAACTGAAGGATATTTGTTTACGACGCCATGTTTTCTTTACAATTCGGTCTTGTTATATCGGGACGACTAATGCATATTGTTATCAAATTTGCATTAGTCGTCCCGTCAAAGACTAAATAACTAGTGACTTGTTTCAAAGTTACTAGTTATTTAGTTAGATAAATGGCTTATTTCCATGAATTCATTGCTTTTATGTTGCCCTTTTAAATTTGGTTGGTGGTATAAAATGGTTAGAAGTATGTCATAAAATAAATTCCTACGGTAAATAGGCACCTTGGCCAGCATTTGAGCGCTTTAAAAGTACCTAATAATGGTGCAACCTTCCTCTGTTTTTGCAACAACAAAAAAATTAAAAAAAATAATGAAAATATGTGCTTTGTTTCTTCAAACCACCTACTTTTGGTGCAATCTTCTACATATATTGGGAGCAAGTAAAATAACCAAAATATGGTAAAATCGAGCTCCATTTTATTGAAGCTACCAAATGAATATAAATTTTTGGTGCAACGTGACTCGGACTGTTAACATTGTGGAGAAATATTTTCTGAAATGCTATGTTTTTCTTAACATTCCATTGACCTCTGATTACTCGCAATAAAATATTTTATTTATATTATTTCCATGAATTCATTTCTTTTATGTTACCCTTTTAAATTTAGTTGGCGGAATAAAATGGTTAGGTCATAAAATAACTTCTTACGGTAAATAGCCTGCATTTGAACTCTTACCTAATAATGGTGCCTCTATTTTTATAAAAGGTAGATTGAAGATAGGTGTTTTTTTTCTTCTACCTACTTTCGGTGCAATGTTCTACTGATATTTGGAGCTAGTAAAAATACTAAAACATGGTTAAATTGAGCTCCGTTTTATGTATCCAACAAATGAATACCAATTTTCGGTGCAACATGGCTCGGAAATTTTTAACAGTATAATCTTGTTACTCGTCAAGTAGCACTCTGCTTTCCTTTTTATGACTAGCTCGCGAAGCAACGCTAAGCGATCTCAACAATCACTCATTTTTATTAATTGATAAATTCTTATTTTAAGTTGGCGCATTAATGATATTATCTGTAAATACACTTGTAAAAATACTTCTGATAATTTATTTATTTTAGCTGACACAATTTTGCTTTTATTGTTTGATAAACTTGATTTGCTTCCAACAATAATAATTCACAAATATTGAAATCTATTCTCGTGAATCATAAAAGTAAAACAGTTTTGAGACAGAAAACCCTCTAACGAAAACCTGGAAAATAAATAAAAGTTATAATAATAAATAAAACTAGAAAACTGCAGTAACCGACAGAGGCAAAATAGTGCACCCACTATAGAGACGTGACTTCACCGGCCATGTTTAAGGTTTGTTTTCCAAAGGGTCTGATATTGCGTCGCAAATGTTGAATTTGTGAGGGAGATAATTATCAATAATGCCAACCTTCATCTATCAAAAATTTGAATCGAGTTAGCATATCTTATACACTAGTAAATTGATGTTTACTAATCGTAGTGGTAGCACAATATTCCCAGAATTTTATCAAGGATAGAATTCAATCAATGGATACCACTAGTTACCGTATTTGCGAAAGCCCGAGAGAGCTGTGTTAAGTTCACCGGATTTGAGAGCTGTATTAAATTCATCGAGTTTTGATCGTTTGTCTTTAGAGCTGTACTAAGTTCACGGTTGTGTCTGTTATCTTTCCTATGTTGCTCTATTAGCAGTCGAGTGGGTGTAAATGAGACTGAGAAGTAATAGCGTGAAGAAGACGCAGTCACAAATAGTAAGTCAATAACTGTTCTATGTGGACCATTCTCCGAAGTGGGAGTTACTTTCAGTTTATGTCACGTCCACTGGTCATCAATAGAGGGAGATCGACAACCTTTATTTATCAAAAGGTTCCCCAGGATTGAATCGAGTATACGAGTAGGAGTATACGAGGATATACGAGTTAATTGATGTTTAATAATCGTAGTGGTAGTTACGCCATAAATTATATATAAATATGCATAAATATTTTTTAAATAAGTGTAATCATCCGAGCATTTAGAAAAGTTTCTTTAAACAGACACTTTTATAGCTATCAACTGGATGTTTCAAATAGGTTTGAAACATGCACAAAACATGTATAGATTTATTTTCAACAAAAAGGTAAATCCTAGATTGTATTATAAATAGCGTCACTATTCACCGGAGAAGTCTATTCAATAGTAAAACAAAACTCGCAACCCCTGAAGATTGAACCAAGATTTGGACCCTCCCCCTAGGAAATCGATAGGAGCTCCTATCGTATAGAGGAGCTCCTATCGTATAGAGGAGCTCCTGCCTGACCTCAGAGAGAAGAATCCTCCTTTCATTTTGTCAATTATGTAGTCTTAAATAAAATGTCTATTATTTTGATCTTTCCTTGAGAATTTAATTTGTATTAAATTTGTTTGCATTATTGTATTTATTATTAGTTAAATGATTTACTTATAATTATATTTACTAAGTTTACGAAATAAAAGAAATATTCTTAAAACAAAAAAATAACGACAGATTAAAAATAAAATACATCTTTATTTGTAAAATTTTCTAAAAATTATACTTTGAATGTTTTTAAATAGGTGTAATTTATTCATTCAGAAATTTTGTCATAAGATTACAAAATTTTGAAATTATAAATATATTATCGAGAGTTTTTAGCTTTAACGAACTAATAGTAATAAGGGTTACTGAATTTGTCAAAATTTTATAACTTTCTATTTATAAACATATCATTATTTATAAACATCTTATTACATTTATGATTATTTTATTATTTTCTATTATTTATAATCATTATATTTTATGTTTGCAAATGATAAAATGCGTAACTTTATGTCACTAAAATCTTTTAGTTTTAAAGGTACGATAAGTAGCAAAATAATGTATAATAAATAAGCTTTAATAAAAAGGTAGAATGCATTAATAAACTTTAAACTTGCTTACTTAGATTTTTTTTGTCAAGTAGTTGCTAATTTACGTAGTAGCATTTTTTAAATAATTGTTAGTTTAAATAATCTGAAAAAAGAAATTGCATTACAATTAAAAAAAAAGTGCTTTTCCATTTCTCTCTTTCTCGTTCGTTGTAACTTTTCATTTGTTTTTTTGCAATTGCAAACTTATACATTTTACAAAATAAACAAAATTATACTTTAGTTTTCCAAAAGAACATTCTTTTTCTTATCTTCTATAATGTTTCTTTAATATTCTTTCGTAATAAATCACAGTTCGCAAACACAAGCAATGCAATATTTTCTCAAATTTAAAAATTTATCTCTTTTTAAAAAATGATATTTTTAATAGTTGTGTCTTATTAAACTAGATTTGGAAGAAAAAAAATTCTGCAATTATATTTTTGTATTTAATTACCCTCTTACATTGAACCCAACTCCGAAGACAAGGGTGTCAAGTAGTCGCATGATTATTCGTGATTATTTTATATGAGAAACTCGTGCTTGAAGTTTAACTCGATACAAATATTTTTAATACTTTCAATAACACAAATTTTCAATCTCAAACTATCCTCAATTGTTTTTATATTTGAAGCTGCATTTTATTTCTTGCCTTATCATTTACCATTGTATATGTAAATAAATTATGAAAAAGTCATTAGGAAAAATATTTTTTAACGTGTCCTATAAATGTGTGAAAGACTTTTTGAATTAAAATTAATTGCAACAATCAGTATAACCTAAAATATTGTTTGAATAAAGCCAAAAAACGATAATAACCAATGAATAAAATGAAATATATTAGAAATACTTAACTAATTTTTATAAAAGAATCTCAAAACAGAGAAAAAAAATTTGATTGATTTTTTTTTCTCCCTAAAATTTTAAATTTGCTGACATTAAGTATTTTCAAAAGATCAAATGTCAAGCAACAGTCAAAGAAATAAGTAAAAAGTTTTCTTTAGCGAAGCATTTTTTTAATACAATTTCTAACAAAATTTTTTAAACAATCCAAAGTAACACCTAATATTAGATACCATCAAAAAACCAGAAAATATAACGTTATTTTTCGCAAATTTCTAATATTAGGAAGATGCAAAAGGTCGCTATTTTCTCTGCATTACGTAACGTTAAATTCTATACAAACTAATATTATCTAGCGTTCACCGTAATATTACTTTGCATTGGTTTTGATGCTATATATTATTAGATTTTATATTTTCTGTTATTATCTTGCGTCATTTTTTTCGTAATAAGCAAGGGGAAGATTTGGATAGTAGTTGAAGAATTCAATGATATAATTTTACTTAATTTTCTGTATTGGTGAGAAGCTGCAAAACATAGAACAATAGTTTTATAATGTCATTTCACACATTAATTACTTAGCAATACAGAAATATTAAATAGAATTATATTTGCGAATTTTGCTACCATTCATTTTCCTCCCTCTTATTCCAAAGTATATTTTGTGTCCAGTTGAATCTTTGGAATAAATATTTCAAATTAATTTCAGAAATAATACTTGAGTTGCTAAACTTTTATTGATATTTTTTCTGTTTTTTATACAATAAGTTGTTTGATAAGTTTTATGTCATTAATCATTTCCAAGTACTTATTTTTAATTTTAAATGTATTCCAAATATTTTTTGGAAATGAATCAATTTAATCAATCTGTCCAATTTTATTAACTCCAGTCATCTATCATTTTACTCCAGCCATTTGTAATTTCCTAATTATCATACATTATTCATATTCTGAAATTATATAATAAAACCACATTATCTAATTATAAAGTTAAATTTACATTTGAATCGAGTGGAAATTTTAACTTTAATTTTTTTCCCTTAAAATCCTAAAATAAAATTGTTCGAATTTTAAACTGTCATTTTCTGTAATAATTGACACAATAAAGAGAATAATTTAAAAATATTCAAATTAATTACTTCAGCAAATATTTTCTTCCACTTCCTTTTTCACTGAAATTAAATGGAGAAATACTTACGTAACTTTATTCTACTTAGTATCTGAAATTTTACTTAACAAAACACCTGAAACAAACCCCAAACGCAACGTAGAAACTTTTCCAGGGAGTGAAACCAGGAAAGCATCTAATATTATGAGAATTGACAGTAATTTTTTATAATGCAAAAATAACTTTACAAGGGCATTTCAGAAATTTTCTACAATTCGCTATTAATAATTATTTAAAGGGGCTATGAACTAAAACAACAATCTTAGCCAAAAAATTTAAAAAGCATTTTAAGTCGAGAACCAAAAAGAAGTAGTAAATATTATGCTTTATCTAAATTAAATTTGCACAAATATGCATACGAGAAAGACGAAAAAATATAACATTTTGTACATCATCTTTTAAAAGCTGCCTTTAGTATGAATGATCAAAATTTGATTGCAATCAATTATTCTTTTGAGAACGTCGCTATAACAAAACAGATTTCTGCTTAAAACAATTCCATTGCCTGCATTCCCCTGATTATACGTTAGGAACATAAATAGGTTTAAGAAAAAGTTGGTGCAATATATAAATATTTTAAGCAGTGCTTTTTATGAAAAGAAAAATTTTAAAAAATGATCAGAGGTTAGAATCAAGTTTCTGGTATTAATGAATTAGCCATAAAAAAACTATATTATACATTTAAAAAACTTATTTTAGCAAAGAATATACAAGAACCTACAGATGAAAATATGAACAGGATTCTTTTCTACATTGATTTAAATGTTTTGTTTTTACAATAATGTAAATGTTCTTCAGCTAAATTGTAAATATTAAGTCAAATAAATTTTTAGAACTACATTATTTTAAACAGGATAAAAATAAAATGTATATATATACTTCTTATCTAAAATTTCAACCGAATAACTCAAAATTAAAGTAATAAATACAATGCTAGTAGTATAAATACTCATAAGCTAGAGTTAATGTTTAAAGACAAAGTAAAAATAATAATGCCATCGATATCTTGAAAATTTAAAAGTAACCAAATTTTAAATATATGTAACTGTTTTCATAATACTTAAGAATTACAATTAAAATTTTTAAAACATTATATCTTATTAAGTTTGATTAAAAAACATATCTTATCAGCCAACCTTCATTTTATAAAATTCTGAGGATTTATTATGAAGTTTCAGAATAAATTACACACTACAGTAGTTATAAAAAAACATCTTAACAAACATTATTTCACCAATATAATATTTTATTTTAGAACAAAACACAATATAAACTTCAATTATTAAAACAATATATTCGTACCGTCATTGTTTAATATAATCAATAATCTTTTGGTAAAATACATATTCGTATTAAATAAAATAATTTTTATTCTATATTATAAAAAGCAGCAATTGTGCTTTTATTTTATTTTAAAGAAAAAAATCTTTCCAAGACATTTCATGCAGCTTTATTTCCTTAATTGCAATTTATTGTTTACTTGTAATTATATTTCCGAGCGATTAACCGAGGACAGCCACAGTTAATATCACACAAAGTAGGGATAAATCCGTTCTTTAAACACAACAATAAATAAAAGGACTTTCAGTTGCAAGAGCACCTTGTTTTGTTTCTGTCAGGAACGAACTTACAGCCCCCTACCAGAGTGTGTCCACTAGCAGTGTCCAGCACTGCATCTCAAAATTGAATTGTTCCTTTCTGGTAGATTAGTTTGACGCCCGGTGGCTGAGCGGTAGCGCTCTGCGCTGTCATGCCACAAGTCCCTGGTTCGATCCTGGGACCGGGCATGGCTGACTCAGCCTTTCATCCCTTCAGTGGGTTGATAAATGAGTACCAAGCATGCTTGGGAACTAAACACTGGGGGTTTTGCGTTCGGCTGACCACCTGATCGGAACATCTGCTTCAACACCCCAGAGCCCAAGGTCAAGAAAACTGAGATGGGCACAGTAGGCCTTGGCCCTCTAGGGCTGTCGCACCGCTGAGTTTAGTTTTAGGTAGAATAGCTTGTAAATTCAACAGACGATGCTAAAATTACAAGAGAAAAAAGTAAAATTTTACATTGGAAACACTAAATTTTTAACTATTAAGCATTAAATATTCATTTAAATCTTTAATTATTTCATTTGAAAATGTCTCTGAAAAATTGCGATATTCTTTATAATAAATTTCTGTTAAACGATTCTCGTATCAATACCTGCGTCAAACAATCTCGGTATCCCCACACAAGAATCAAAAAACGTAACAGAGGGAAAATGATTAGAGCTTAATTTATAACCGCTCTCAAGTAAAAATTTTATCTCAAGTAAAAATGCTTGCTTCATCTTATATATGGGAACAAGTGTTTTCAATTATGAGCCCTAGAAAAATTCATTTCAGAGGTAGACTAACAGAGAAGCATTTAGCCTCGCTCCTTAAAATATGTACATCTCACGTCGAACCTCAATATAAGGAAGCTTTAAAAATGAAATCGCAATTTCATTCATCTCATTAAATATTTATATTAAAACTCGTAAATCGTTCTTTTTTTAAAATTTTTTTAAAGGAATTCCGGGCAGGGCCGAGCTGATGTTCAAGTACAAGCAGAAATATTTTTGGCGATCATTGAGGATAATAATAAATATGAGCGGAGTAAAAACAATATTACTTACAATTTTAATAAATAAGTCAAAATTTGCTGTTTTTATATTTTTATAAATATGCTTATTACTTATTATTATGCATATTAAGTAAATTTCTTATCTAATATAGTTTTGTTTTAAATTCTACTGAGTTAAATGTTAAAGTTATCACGCTCTGAAGAGATAAAGTAACCCAAAATGCTAGATGATGGGACGTTCTAGGAATAAATATTAATGGTTAGACGAGGTGTTCTCAAATATGCTACTTAGTAAATACAAATGATATTTTAAGTTTCGAAATCAGTCACCTGAATAAATATTTCATGGTTCCGACGGTCCCAATAGTTTGGTCAAATGGAGTGACTATTCAAAAATAGAATTTTTTCAAAATTCGATTTCTTTCTAATTTTGCATTTTTCCATTTAAAAATGCATTCTTTAAAATTATTTAAAAAATTAATACTTTACAATTCAATTTACAATATCGACTATTATTAAATAAAACAATAAAAAAAAATAATGAATATTTACTTAAAGATATATTTTGCATGGAATTATATTTGGATAAATAAATTTTATAGCTGTGTGCAAAAGTTTTGCAATTTACTTAAAATTTCCTTGAAATATATCGAAATACGTAAAATATAAATGGATCCAAACTTTGGTCCTCACTCCTGAACAAACTATCCTGACCATATTTCTCAAATTGCGGCTACCCTATATTTGTCAGAAATCCAAATCCATCGAAAAAAGTTATGTTTATTCAGAGAAAGTACATTTTTATGTCTGATTTTGTAACTTAAATTATAGTCTGCATTAATTAATTAGCATATTTGCGGTTACCCTCTCGATCCATTAAAATTGAGTCCTAGAACATAAAAATCCAATCATAAGATCAAAAGTTACGCAGGGTGGTCCGTTAATATTTTGTACTCTGTAAATTAAATAAATACATTTCTCTCACAGAGAAAAATCATTGTACATTTAATTATGAAATCTAAGTTCAAAAGAAATATGTATCTTCCAACATACTTTATAGATATTGAGAGATTTATTTAGTTAGTTAAATAAATGATCTCAAAAAACTGAATCAGTAAGATTGAAAAATTCATTCTCTTCGAAAAAGTTTCGAACAGCTCAGAAATAGCCTTATCATAAACCTTTTGTCGTAGAAATGCCATAAAAACAATTGCTTATTGAGAAAAATATCTATAGTAGGCATATTATAAATATTTTCAAATTTGTTGAAAATGTCTTAGCGATTAGAATATATAGAAATTTGATGCTGCAATGTCGGGTAAGTATGGTGAATGATACAATTGAACCCCAATTCCTAATTTTTTTCAGGGATTGTCTTGCACAATGCTGTCTTGAATTAGCATGTAAAATATAAGGAAAAAATGTAGTTCAATCACACTTCGTAATTGTCCGACCTTACTCCATCAGATTTCTTCTATTCACTATAACATTTTGAAAATGCCTGATCCTGATATTTGCGCATAACTACAACTGATGTATATCAAACCGGTATTTAAACTTTGCACATTTCTTAACAAGAAGTTTCTGAATATTCTGTTATATTATTACATATTTCGACATAAATATTTACATCATTTTATTTTATTTTATAACCGCCGTTGAACAGCCGACCCAATTTGTTTGGGTTTATGAATACTTACGTTCAACTCCGTAGCTTTGAAATTTTGAACCCAATCCCCAGCAGACAAGGGAACTACTGGATTGGGAAAAATTTGCCCTGGTGGAAGACTTTTTGATGGAACTAATCCGCATTTGTGTTGCATAGCGAGGAAAAACACGAAACACCCCCACGGTTACCCTGATGGCAAGGGGACTTTAACCCATGATCCGTCTACCACTGAGGATATTTTGCGTCAGCACTGTCGTCGGGGTAAGCCGGATGCGGAATTCGGATCGACCAGTCATCGGTGGGATTCGAACTCGATTGGAGGGCGAACGCTCTATCCCCTGAGCCATCACGGCTTATATTTACATCATTGTTTAAAACAAAACACTTATTAAAATATATTTTATTATTTAAGATAACGAAAACGATATTGTTTTCCTTTTCATTTAATATATTCGTAAAAAAGATTCAGATAATTACTTAAACTTGAAAATCAAAAATAAATGTAAGTTTAATGCTTAAAAAACTGAAACAAAATCTTGGAATTCTGAAAATATTTAAAAATTTTGACTCGATATTATTAAAAAAAACTAAATACAGTGCTGCAACTTTTAATTTTTCAATATTTAGGATATTTTAAAATTATTGTTAGAAAAAAAAACAAGAAAGTGAAAATGAGCTAACTAAAATCTAAATGTAATCACTAAATTCAAAAAACGAAAAATTTAAAGAAGGCATTCTGAACCTTTTTTTTTTAAAAAAAAGATTATCATATACTTAGATTACAATTTACCGAGAGGAGAGGAAACAAACAATACAATAATTTTTAATTTATTTAAATTTGACATAATTCTAATTTTGATACTGAAAAAATTATTAACAAGGAAAATTAAGTAACAAAAATATATATATAATTTTTTTAAAGTCCGTTTCAACACGTAACGTCATCTAGCGTGTAAAATTAAAGAATAATCTACTAATGATTTTAATTTAAATTGGAAATATTTTAAATCCCCAAAAGAAAACAATCAATTCGAAAATCATTCGACAATCATTTCGAAAACACTCGATAACAACCTTACAAGTTCACATTATTTTATACTAATTAAAAGGAAAACAATTGTATGTTTTTTAATATTTTTTACATTAAATAAAAGCATTTTAAAGAAATTATGTACTGATAAAATAAAATAATTATAAAACATTTAAACTAATATTACAATAACTGACGGAGATTGTATTGACTTTTAACATGAATCTAAGATTAACTAAAACCTGGAATTTCTGATATACTTATACAATTTAAGAAAGTAATAAAAATTTTAGATTTCATATAAAAAGCATTGTGTATTAGGAAATTCAAGACCCTTCTTCTAACAAAGCAATTTGTTCTGACAAAATCCCTTTTCATCTACTCTTACGAATTTTGTATCAGAGATTTTTGCGAATATTATAGCAATATTTGAAATTTTCTAATTTTCTTTACAAAAACGCGCCTTCTTTCACAAAACAAATTTTTTTTAGAACTTAGTGGGATGTAAAATTACCTCCGATTTTCTCGCACCCCAAAAGGTTTTCTTGAAGAAACGTTCAAGAACGTTCCTATTCATTTATAAGCTGCACTTTCCATAAAATTTTTAAAAGAGGAAAATTCTTTTGTATTTTAATTAATAGAAATCATTGTTTTTAGTTGTAATCAGTTAACATGACGAAACAAAGCTCTCAGTTGACATTGAATTCAGCTATAATGACAATACAAAGCTCCAAGTTGATATCGAATTCAGTTAATGCTACAATACAAAGTTCTCAGTTGACATCGAATTCAGTTAATATGACGATACAATATTTTCAGTTGACATCGAATTCAGTTAATATGATGATACAAAGTTTTGCTTTTAAACATGTCAATTCACCTCTGCAATTTGAAATAAATAAATAAAAAGTTCTCAGTTGACATCGAATTCTGTTATAGTGACAATACAAAGCTCCCAGTTGACATCGAATTCAGTTACTGTGAGGATGCAAAGCTCTCAAAGTTTTCAAAATTGGTTTAAGAAGTATGCTAGCATGCGAAGCTCTCTTTAGTTCCTTTGCCGTTTCGTTTTTTTTTTCTTTGCATATATTTCTTTTTTTATATTTTTATATATAGTTAAAAAAATTTCTTACTAAATGTATAAATCATTCCAATGTAATTGTAATCATCCTTATATCATTTCTTTCTATTAATTGCTAACATTTTGCCTCTTTTCAAACCACCCATAGTTACGTCGCTGATAGGATGAGAAAAAACCCCACATTGGCTGATTTAATGAAGGTGTCTGACTCAGTTTTACACACGAAGGCCTTAATTAAAATTTTAATTTTATTTTTGGAAAGCAGGCATAATTTTATTTTTGGGAAGGTTAAATCTAAATTAAACTTTAAAAATTTATAAAATGTTTTTTTCTTAATAAGGTCTACAAGTTTTTAATTTCATGCTAAAAGTTCAACAAACAAATTATAATGCATAAATATCAAAATAATTTTTTCTTAAATCAATTAAATGTTTGTCAGTGTTTTGAACTAAAATACTTAAAAAACATCAAAAACACAATGAAATAGAACTCAAAATACTGTTCAATATTGACTTTCTAAAGAAAATTCTAAGTATTCTTTTTTAAACCATCAAAAAAATAATAAGTTCGTTCTTAAATCATATCCTTTATTTTAAAACATATCTAACTTTATACAATTTTTACAGAAGCAATTTCAATGAATTCTATAATAACTTTTTTGTTATGTGAGTAAGCTTAGAGAAATTTTCTCGAAATCAACATTTTCCAGAAAATACTTTTAAAATAGGTAATTTCCAACAAAAAAAAAAGGTTAAAAACAATTTATTTCAGATTAATAAAATAACTAGATATCATAACACTCCTTGTTGTTGATCCAAAGATTTATTACTTTTACTGCAAATACTTTTTTTTCTGGTGGCATTTTACCCACAGTTTTTACCCAGTTGGAAACCTTCATTTCAGAGACTTACTAAAATTCCTAACTTTCTATCCCTGGAAGGAAAACATGCCGAAATATCATGAAATTTAATAAATTAATAAAATTATTATTTTTAAAACTTAGAGTCATTTATAAATAATCACTGTCATTAAAAGCATAATCAATAGAAGTAGACTAATCAAATTAGTAATAGGATCGATAACATGCTACGTCAAAATTCTTGATGGTTCTATCATATCATTTTAATGGTTCATGCTGGTTTCAGTGCAAGTCATGATGGTCTAACGTCATTTGATGGTCATAATCTTCCAACATTTTCCATTATGAGTTCATGTTTTTTGATATGCCAGCAAACTTCCCTCATTCCATGAAGGAAAATGCTACTTTAATACTACACTCTAAAAACTGTACCTCTGATTTCAGAGGCACATTTGAATCATTTGTGCCTCTGAATTTTAAGGGCACAACGTACCTTTAAAAATGAAAGGCACAATGTACCTCTGATTTCAGAGGCAAAATCAGATGTACCTCTTAACTTGGAAGGTACATTGTACCTTCGATTTTGCTTTTATGTGCCGCTCATTGAAACAAGCATTTAGTGGTACCAAAACCTGTTATTTACCAGATTTGAACAAATTTTTTTTTACCTATTTGTAATTTGCTAGCACTTTATATAAAAAGGGACTTTCTGTTTGGTTTACACTATTACCAAGATATTAATTATAATAATTCTTAATGAAAAATATTTCTCAATTCTTTGAATATTGGCCACTTGAAAGTGATCATTTCAAGGGATTCCATCTAAGGCTTTTTCATAGACAATTATAAAATATGTAAATTTATACCATTTCTTTAATTATGTAGCGTTTAATGATACTTTAACAACTACAATGATGCTTTTCTAATCAGATATAGGTACAAAAAGATAATATTTATTTCTGTTAAGCCAAGTCAATATAATTTAATTATAGTCAATATAGTCAATATAATTTCCAAAAAGCATCCTCAAAATGGAAATTTATTATAAATTTAGATATTTTTTAAATATTTAGAGATTTCATAAAATAGTTTTATAAGGATCAAAAATTAAACACTAAATATCATGAAATCTAATATCTTTTATTTTCACACATAAAGAACAATTTTACATAATTTAGTAACAGTTGCAATATGATGTATACAGTTGCACAAATTTGGAAAAACATAGAATATTTTAAAATGATAGATGTAGATTTTGACAACTTGGATATTTTATAACATGAAATATGCTTAAACAAATGACTTAACAAGTTTAAATAAAAGATTTCTTTACATTGAAATGAATTTTTTTTAAATCCAGATTTTGGCGAAACATATTAACCCGTTAGGCGCCATCATTCCCATTTTGGGAACATTAGCTTTCAATTTTTTTAGAACTAACTGTACTTAATATTATTTAATTGATATTATTATATCGATAATAATATTTAATCGACTTTATTTGAGCTCAGAATATTTGAAAAGCCTTCTGCAATTTTTTTGGAAAGCTTGTTTCAGAATTTTTTCTTATTGTATTTTAAAAAACGTGAAATTCTGCATTTTTGCCCCAATCATTAAACATGCATTGGTTTTATAAATATTATTAAAATAAAAATTACTTTCGTGCTTAAACTTGATTACAACAATCGGATATAATTCTCTTTTCCATAATCCGAATATCGATGTCTACAGTATTTCTTAAAATGTCCTATTTCACCACAATAGAAACATTCACATTCAGATCTAAATTTCTTCACAATACTTGGCGAATTCCATTTCTCATTAAAATGTTCTTTCTGGCGATCGTTATTACACGGAGTAGCTTGTGGATCATACTGAAAATTGGCAATGAGATTTTCTTTAAAGTAATAATAATTATCATCATAAATTTCTGACCTCTCAGCAGGAGTAAGCTGTAAAGCACACGAAAACCAAAGATCGAAATTCACACTAAATCTCTTCGCTTTCTGTTCAAAGAGTTCGAAGTACCGTCGAATTCCACACTTCTTGGCATCAATTTTAAACATCTCATTCACTAATTTTTTCTGAAGTAGGAAATCCTTAATAACAATATTTGTCACCAATTCTTTCAAAAACTTAATAAAACATTTCTGGAACGGATCCCACCGCTGCCACCAATTAATACATAGCTGTAGCGTATCAAGCTATATTAAAGAACTGTTCAGTTTTTTTATAAAAACATTTATTTCACACCACAACAAATACAATAACAAATATAAAGTACCCGTAACGGGATAGTTAAATCTTATAAAGGAAACTAGAAAAAGTGCCCGTAGCGGGATATATGAAAACGCACCCGTAACGGGATAGATAAAATATCATAAAAACAAACTAGATAAACCCGTAACGGGTAATATGAAAACTCAAATTCCACACAAAACTAATTCTAAAAAATCAACAACTTTCTGGTGTTCTAATTTTATCGTCTGCTTTTATTATTTGTATTTCGTCATAAAATATTTCATTGATGTGCGCATGCGCTTCTTCTCCGTTACATCGTACCGAAGAAAAAAAAGGGAAGCCCATTTGAGAGGCACAGGGAACCGGTAAAATCCTTTCGTACCGCGCATTGACTCGCGTTTGCTTTGGTGCCTTTCATTTCTTGTGGTGCCTCTCATTTTTAAAGGCACATTAGTTATGTGCCTCTAATGCGAGAAAATAAAGGGTACATTTAGCTTGTGCCTTTTATTTAAGAGGTACAGTTTTTAGAGTGTATGCTGGTTAACCACCAAGAAAAGTGTGATTCTTATGAATCAGCTATCTATTGAACCAGCCATGCTGGTTCAACTATACATTTCATTGATGGTTTAATGGGAATTCTTGTTGGTTCTCAGGAATATACCATCAAAACAATTTGGCTTTTTTTTATGTTGGCCCATCATAAATCAGCCTGATTTCCTACATTCCTACATTGCGATAGTGGTTTTTTATAATCATTTCAACATTTGATTTCTAAGAAACTGTGAAGGAAATTTCTGATGGTTTAAACATGAACAAACCATCAAAACAAGTTGATGTTCTTATGTTTGACCATCATAAATCAGTCCGAATTCCTACAATGGTGTGATGGTTACTTATGTTGGTTATCATCAAAAATATAATGGTTCTGATGGAATTATTGATGATTACCATCAAGATTATGTTGGTCCATCAATGGAAAAGCATAAAAAAATTTGACTTGTGATGGTTTACAGCAATGCTCAATGTGTTCTAAAATTTATTTTATAACATTATTTTGATATTCATTTCATCAACTTTTATACAAATAATCTTTTTTTTTTCTTTTCAGTATCTCATCTAGTATTAAGAAGACTTCATTTCATCAAGTAAATCTTTCTTTACAAAATCATTTAATCTCTTGTTGATAAAAAGGTTTTTAACCTGTGATAGCGTTAGAAACATAACATTCATAAGTTATAAAGGAAAGAGGGCATCACAGCTCGTATAAAAACTATTACGAAGGCATTTAAAGTGGATGTAAACTCCTGATAAAGATGGCGGTGGTTTTTTTTCTTATCAAAATAGGTTCAAAAATTGTGTATTTTGTTTAATACATGCTTCACATCTACACATATTTTAAAGTTAAAATAGACAAAAATTTATTGTAAAGCTGTTTTTTTTTTAAATATGATTATAAAGAAATATTTAAAAAAATTAAAATTGAAGCAAAATTTTGATAGTTATTTATGAAATACAAAGGTAAGAAGTATATACTAACGAAAATATGCAAATTACTTATAGAATATTTACGTACACTTGCCGCAGAGAAATTCGCTGTAACTGTCTTCGATATTCTTGAAATCAGTATCAGATTTACTATCGGTGAAGCATTATCTGTAATGAAGGTTATATCACCTACGAAATGTTTCTTGCCAGACATCTTTGAGAGCGCAAAATGTTGTAAAACATGCTTGTATTAACAGAAATATAAACAACTAACGCTACCAGCTAATCTACATTTAAATAAACAATTAAATATGACATCAAAGCCAAAATGAAACCATGAACGGGAAAAGATCAGATTGCACAGTTAGATAGACGGAAAAAATGCATCCCCGTGGAAATCGCGTGATACGCAAATTTTGAATTAATTGAAGAATGAATTTGAAGAATGAATTAAAGGTCACTTTTTTGAAGAGACTCGTGCCACTCTGAGCTTCTGATTTCAGTCAGTGGCGTCACGGAGGTGCAGCATCAATTTCACGCCCTAAAAATAAATTGGTTCGCATGTAACTTGCATTCTTTTTTTTAAAAGCTTATTTCATTACATTCATTGTTTTCCATATTTTCATTTATTTTTTGAGGTTATTTTCTTCCCATCTGATTGCAAAAATTTAACAGTTGTAGTCAAGCATCTGATAGCTACCGGCAAGAATTATTATAAAACACAAAATGCGAAAAACATAATTTTCAATGTTTTACTTCAGAAAATATAAAGCTGACATCAAATGAATTGTAAAATGTACTAAAAGAATTTCTGTGAATATAAAAGCATTATGCTTTATGTTTTTTGTTTAAACGTTTAACAACTTTTATTAGAATTTCGTCATTGATATTGATATCACCTCGTAATTTTCGATACGAGGGATGCTCACATCGAAAGGTGCGAGCATCCAGAGATTGTATACAAATTTCACGTATTTCCCTTTCATAAACATTTTGCAACCGTGTTTTCCGTTCATCTGTATTTAAGTGTTCCGAAAATCCACTAAATTGTTCTTCATTCAGCAGCTCATAAATTGGACGAACTTTGTTATAGCAATCTGATGAATCAATAGCTATCATTGAAGTGTAAATACCTCTTGATATACTCGACATTTTTTGACTGACGAGTGCTGCTCCAACATCAAGGGCATTTTACCAGCACATTTTTTTTTCTACGCAAAATGTGATAACCTTTTTTTTTTTTTTTTGTCAAGCATACTTATTACTTTCGTGTATTATTTTTGCAATATTATTTTTAGCCATCATTCCTGAAATCATGACTACTATTTTTTGAAAACGTTCGCTATGAAATAACTCAGGAGCTGACGAAAATTTCCGATTTTTTTCCATTTTGGTGATAAAATATTTGAGAGTAGATTTTCACACAGTAGATTTTACCTTATAACTTCAATAGTTACTACAGTTTCTTCTTGTGGTTTTTCATTAAATATAGCATGTCCATGCTCAATGCTAATACAGGAATCATCACCAATGCCTTAATCATCAGAGACTACTTCTAGATCAGGCGGCAGTATTACCACTTTAATGTCACTATCATCAAATTCAATGCTCAATAGCATTAAATAGTCATGAGCCTCTTCAATTGTTAAAAATCTCCGACTCATTTTCGACACTTTTTTGCCAAAAGGGATACTCCACCAATTGATTAAACCTTATGATAAATGAAGAGTAATTCTAAATGCAAACTATGGACTTATGTTCTGAGAAACCTAGATTTTTCAGGTGGGCGCCTGTAGTAGGGAATTTTACTATTGTCCTCTACATAGGACAACATCTGAATCACTTGTAAAACCAGTTTAAATATACATTATTTTATTCAGTTTTTTCTCAAATGAAATATTAAAAGATTGGGGTTAATACATTTCAAAACAAATTTATTGTTTTCTTCTTGCAATTATTTAAAATAAAATATTAATTCTCGTCAAATAAAATAGTAAAAAATAGCTATTTTCAAAAATCAAAAAAAGAAAAAAAATGAAAAGCTTAAAATCTATCAAAAAATGAATTTAATTAATGTTAATCCATCTAAAATTTTATTTTAGAAGCGAAAAATAATTAAATATAACAAAATCCGCTGTAAAAATTCAACGAATTGCAGCTGTCTTCTATAAAACAGAATAAAAATAACTGTTTCATTCGAAATGATCCGGTATAAACAATAGAGAAATTTTGTTGTTCGACTAAGAGTGTAGAGAAACAGTTGTAGACCAAAAGGGAAGATTCTAGGCATGATGACAGTAGTGATATTTTGGCTAATAAGCAGAGAAAATCCTTTATGAAATGGAAGTATTTTGATATTTTGTTAATGCAAAATATCTGTTGAAATAACATTTTTTTTTCATAGAGCGTATAGCAGTTATTTAAATTATAACTTTTCACTAATTTTATTTATCCCATCTGAACTTGAATTACATGAAATAAACTATAACATTAAATAAAAATTATTAATAAGTTACCTCTTTCGTAAATTTCCGAACCAAAGGAGTCAAGTTTGGAGGAAATTATATATATATATATATATATATATATATATATATATATATATATATATATATATATATATATATATATATATATATATATATATATTATATATATATGTATGTATATACTCGTATAATATTATTTGACTAAGACATATTTTATTTTTCTCCCTATGAAACCAAGAATATTCCCATCTGTCAGCAATCAGGGCATATATTTTATCAGCAGGGGGATAAGTAAGGGATGATTTCATTTCAGTTATCACCAAGGAAATGTTAAAGCTTGTTTGAAATAGAGACACAAAAAATATTTATTTTTTTAATTCTAAATTTAATTACATAAATATTGAGTTATTCATTTATAGAAGAGGCTAATGCCTCACAGCTGAGAAAAACTATTAGTGATTGGTATGCCAAACTATCAGTCATTGGTTGTTCTCAAAGACACGTTTCAAACGATGCATATCGTATCAAAAGACACGGAGATTACCACCTAATATTAAAATTTGATGTGTGACTATTGCTGTCCTCTATGAATATTATTAATTTCAAAACGAAATATAATTCTTTGTGTAACATATTTTCATTTATGATTAGTAAATAAATGATTACTTGAACAAAATAAATATTTAATAGCACGTGTTTTTGTCCACTGAAAGAAATTGACGTTAACACGATTGAAATTTTAATCAATATTAAAATTAGCAACCTGATTAAATGAACAAAATGTTTCAACTAGGCTAAGTCAAATTTTTTGGCATTATCTCTGAATTCGATTATCCAAGTGAAAATTCTTGATAATCCCATCAAAACAGATTCATGATGGTCACCATCATGAATCTGTTCATCAAGAGATTCATGATGGTCACCATCATCCCACATTTTAAATTATTCGTCCATATTTTTTGATATGTCAACAAACTTCCATCATTCCATGATGGAAAATGTTGCTTTAATACTGTGATGGTTAACCATCAAGAAAAGAGTGATTCTCCTGGACCAACAATCTATGGTGATCCTTGATGGTCCATGATTGCTCCAATTGTACAATTCCATGATGGTTTAATGGGAATTCTTGTTAGCTCCTATGAATATACCATCAAAACAGTTAAGTTTTTTTATGTTGACCCATCATAAATCAGTTCAAATTCTTAGATTGGGATGATGGTAGTTCATGATCCTTCCATTTGATTGCTAAGAAAATATGATGGAATATTCTGGTGGTTCAACATGAAAAAACCATCAAAATAAGTTGCTATTCTTATGTTGGGCAGTCATAAATCTATCCGAATTCCTACATTGGTGTGATGATCATTGATGGTTACGATCAAGATTATGTTGGTCCATCAATGAAAAACTATAAAAAATTTGGAGTTTATAGTTGACTTTTCTGAAATTTCATCACCGACATTTATTAATTTTAAATGTTCACTGTGGAAGAAATAAATTTTTAAAAATATATTTGAGCGAACTATTGAAATTGAGCAAAATCAACAACATATATTACACGTATATCAATATGTGCAGTCGTACATAGGAAAACATCTTATCCTCTAAACTCGACTCCTTTGGTTCGGAAATTTACGAAAGAGATAACTTATTAATAATTATTTATTTAATGTTGTAGTTTATTTCATGTAATAATTCAATCAACTAAATAATTAAAACCATAAGTTCAGAGGGGATAAATAAAATGAGTGAAAAGTTATAATTTAAATAACTGCAATACGCTCGAGGAAAAAAAAATTTTAATTTAGCAGATATTTTGCATTAACAAAATATCAAAAAACTTCCATTTCATAAAGGATTTTCTCTGCTTATCAGCCAAAATATCATTAGTGCCTTCGTGCCTAGTCTTCCCCTTTAGTCTACAATTGTTTCTCTACACTCTTAGTCGAACAACAAAATTTCTCTATCGTTTATACCGGATCATTGCGAATGAAGCAGTTATTTTTATTTTGTTTTTAACCCGTATTTTGCCATCGTCCTATATCGAAGACAGCTGCAATTTTTAGAATTTTTCAGCGGATATTGTTATATTTAATTATTTTTCGTTTCTAAAATAAAATTTTAGATGGATTAACATTAATTAAACTCACTTTATGACAGATTTTAAGTTTTCTTTTTCTTTTTTTTTTCCAGATTTTTGAAAATAGCCAATTTTTACTATTTTATTTTACGAGAATTAAAATTTCATTTTAAATAATTGCGAGAAGAAAACAATAAATTTGTTTTGAAATTTATTAACCCCAAGCTTTTAATATTTCATTTGGGTTTCTCAGAACACAAGTCCATAGTTTGCTTTTAGAATTACTCCTCATTTATCATAAGGTTTAATCACTTGGTGGCGTATTCATTTTGGCAAAAAAGTGTCGGAAATGAGTCGGAGATTTTTAACAATTGAAAATTATCGGTTTCAAATGTCATAGGGATGAGAGTAAAATATGTTTTAGTGAAAGAATATTTTTTATATATATATATATATATATATATATATATATATATATATATATATATATATATATATATATATATATATATATATATATATATATATATATATATATATATATATATATATATATATATATATATATTGTATATATATATATATATATATATATATATATATATATATATATATATATATATATATATATATATATATATATATATATATATATATATATATATTTATATATATATACAACAAAATAAATAAATACAAGACAGCACGAAGAAAGTTAAGAAAAACAATAAGTTTCATTTATTGCGTATAAGCTGCAAGTAAACAGAACTCATTAGATAAGTTCAAAATGAAGATAAAACAAAGGAAAATTATAGGCATGTGAAAAAAAAGGGGGGGAGGAATAATAATGAAAAAAAATGACAAACAACTGATTAAAAAAAAAGGATGACATTTTTAAAAAAGCTGGAAAATAAAAGATATAATCTTTTCATCAGCCCACACAATTATATCCGCAAAAAAGAGTGCTTTCTGATATTGTATCAATATAGCCAAAGCAAAATATATTAATACAGTAGTGTGAGGAGCACTCAAAAAAAATTTTTTACGCAAATTACAGCTAATAAAATAGAACACATTAAGTAAAAATAACACGTAAAAACAGAAAATAAAATAAAAGGAAAAAACAGTATAAAACAAAATCTATAAAGCGAGTAGCGAAATCAGATGTACTTACATGAACGGGAAATTTTTCAAGAATGATTTAAAAATATTATCTCAACAAGATTGCGAGATTACAAAATATGAAAACAAAAGCGCAAATTGAGTGTAACTAGAGGAACTTAAAGTGCAATTCTTACTGCATTGCTGAAGTGATTTGTTATGCTGTGCATTGATTTGTTAGTTACCAAGGATGGGCCCGAAATGGCTGTGCGCAAGATAATATTATACTGGATAATTTAAAAAGTTGACCATAAATAATTTTAGAAAATAAATATTTTTTTAAGAAAAAATATAAAATAGAAAAGAGAAACATAAATTGCCTGTTTTGCAAATAATTATAGCCACGGATTTGCCGAGGGTAAAATTATTTACCAAAAATTTCTTTATTAATTTTTCCATGTGCAAATCCACTTCAGGCAAATTCGTGTTAAAATTATCTACTAAAATTTTTTTTTTTGATAATTTATAAAATTTTTCCATGTGCGAATCCATTTTGGGCAAATCCGTGGCTAAAATTTTTTGCACAACAGACAATTTATGTTTCTCTTTTCTATTTTATATTTTTTCTTAAATAAATATTTATTTTCTAAAATTATTTACGGTCAACTTTTTAAATTATCCAGTATAATATTACCTTGCACACATCCATTACGGGCCCATCCTTGGTAACTAACAAATCAATGCACAGCATAAAAAATCACTTCAGCAATGGAGTTAGAATGGCACTTTAAATTCCTCTAGTTACACTCAATTTGCGCTTTTGTTTTCATATTTTGTTATCTGGCAATCGTGTTGCGATAATATTTTTAAATCATTCTTGAAAAATTTTCCGTTCATGTAAGTACATCTGATTTCGCTACTCGCTTTATAGATTTTGTTTTATATTGTTTTTTCTTTTTATTTTATTTTATTTTCTGTTTTTACGTGTTATTTTTACTTATTGTGTTCTATTTTATTTGTTGTAATTTTTGTAAAAAATTTTTTTTGAGTGTTCTTCACACTATTGTATTTTTTATATTTTGCTTTGGCTATATTAATACAATATCAGAAAGCACTCTTTTTCGCGGATATAATCGTGTGGGCTGATGAAAAGATTATGTCTTTTATTTTCCGTTTTTTTAAAAAAATGTCATCCTTTTGTCATCCTTATTGTGTTCTATTTTATTTGTTGTAATTTTTGTAAAAAAATTTTTTTGAGTGCTCTTCACACTATTGTATTTTTTATATTTTGTTTTGGCTATATTAATACAATATCAGAAAGCACTCTTTTTTGCGGATATAATCGTGTGGGCTGATGAAAAGATTATGTCTTTTATTTTCCGTTTTTTTTAAAAAATTTCATCCTTTTTTTCCCCCTTTTTTTAATCAGTTGTTCGTTATTTTTTTTTTCATTATTATTCCCCCCCCCCTCCCTTTTTTTCA
This sequence comes from Parasteatoda tepidariorum, assembly GCF_982258835.1. NCBI lineage: Eukaryota > Metazoa > Arthropoda > Arachnida > Araneae > Theridiidae > Parasteatoda > Parasteatoda tepidariorum. The sequence goes on from NC_141765.1 coordinate 75,887,931, forward strand.
TATGTCTATAATTTTCTTTTGTTTTATCTTCATTTTGAACTTATATACAAATATATATATATCTAATATCAGGGCAAAAACCCCGATATTTTTAGTTAATTATGAGTCAAAATTTCATGAGTAACGAGGCCGTATTCTGCACAAGCTTTTATTTAGCAATCGATGATGAATCAGAAGTCTCAGAGCCCCTCTCCCAATTAGAGGGGGATAGGCAGAGTTACAGTCAAATCTGACGGAGTTTAGTTGGTAAACATTATACACCAAAAAGACACGTAAAAACCATTGCTCCTCCGTTTTATACGATAATTAAAATGTGTGAAGAGGCCAGTCATATTGCCTTCTCTGTATTCTTACGCTTCATCAAAATTATTTATTACTCATAGAAAATCGTTTAATCCTTCCTTATATGGAAGTGAAAGATCTTAAAATAACTCCTCTTTTCAAACATAAATCTAATTATAATTCATTGGCATGTTTTCAGCCTTAAAGTCCCAAAATAGAATATCTGCATTTTATGAACACGAAAAAGTTTCAGTGCTCTTATTAATACAAAAGTATTTTTATAACTTTTGCATTACATATATATATATAGGAAAATAACAAGAAAAAGGATAAAAAGAAAAGATAGAAAATATGGAAAATAATAGAGATTAATGACAAGAGAAGAAGAAAAATTATTAAAATAAAATTGTTTTTAAAAATATTTTAAAAAAAATTTATATTTATCTTAAAAAAATTATTAAACATTCGAATAATCTCTTCATATTAGAAAGCACTCCTTTTCGCAGATTTCGCTGATGAAGATATTAAATATTTTCTTTATTTTGTTTTCCGGATATTTAATATTTTTTTTAAGATAAATAGAAAAAAATATTTAAATATTTTAATTTAATTTTAATTATTATCCTTTTATTTATTCATATATATATATATATATATATATATATATATATATATATATATATATATATATATATATATATATATATATATATATATATATATATATATATATATATATATATATATATATATATATATATATATATATATATATATATATATATATATATATATATATATATATATATATATATATACAGGGAGGGAGAGAGTCTTAATAAACCTCCGCAGTCACAGGCTTTGACATCCTTTCCATATATAGCACAAATATCACGAGCAACTTTTGTAGCCATAGAACCTTTAGTAAAGGTTAAACGAAGATAGTGCTGAAAATGTTTAATTTTCTATTCACCTTCCAATGCGGTGAAGCTGATTCGAATACGAATTTCGCATCCGTCTTGCACCGTCCACAGTTCTGACGTAAATTATCCTCAGTGGTAGACGGATCATGTGTCAGAATCCCTTTGACTTACGTGGTTTTTCTCTCCATGTAACGCAAATGATTAATTTCATCAAAAAGTCATCCACGATGGCAAAATTTCTCCCAGAATTTCCCTTGTCTTCTAAATTGGGTTCAAAGTTACAAAGCTACGAAGTTGAACATTAGTAGCCGTAAATCCAAAAAATTTCGTAGACTGTTCAACGACGGTTATAAAATAAAATAAAACATTTTTGTTAAATGATTGGAAAATTAAAGTAAATTAATTTGAATTAAAAAAAAGCATAGTTACAAAACAAAACAAAAATTTTGGTAAATCAAAACGGGCTCCTTTGAATTACCTAAAACATTATGCTAAAAACATTTAATGACAAGCGAAACGTTACAAATTTTTTAATAAAGTAAAAAAATTAAAGGTGGAGAAGTTATTTGCCAACCTCATTCATTAAGATTTAATTTCAAGGAAAAATAAATGTAAGCGGCGGAACGTGAATAAATATAATTTTTTCGCTGTCCAAAATACTCCGAAGAAATCAACAAGGAAGCAAATGTTCAAGGTTTGGATGCGGGGGTGATGTTTTCTATTTTTACAAATCCCATTTCCTTCACTTTTCTTCCAAACTTCGAATCACTCGATTTGTGAAATCATGTTTGGAGATAAAGAAGCCAGTAGTTTGGTTATGAATTATGTTATACTCATATTATTATTATTAATACTTTGGGTTTTATATCTAGGGGTAAGTAATTTCTATAGATATCTACATACTAACATTTTTTATTGAGCAAAAAAGAAATGCAAATAATCCTGATTTGAATAATCTGTAAGGATATTATACGAAAAATTATGTTCTTGTTAATCAAAACAAATGCAAACAGGCACTTAATTTAAAAATAAAAAGCGTTAAGTACAGTATACAAAATAACTTTTCTATTAAAATATTTGTAAGATATAAGTTCAAAATGTAGAGACAAAAGGGATAAAAAGGAAAAAGAGAAAAACGAAGGAAATTAGGAAACTTAATAAGTTTTATTTACTGTACATAAGATGTAAGTATATAAAACTCATAAAATAAGTTAAAAATTTAGAGAAAACAGAGAAAATTTTAAATATTAATGAAACGAGAAGAAGAAAAATTATTAAAATAAAATAAAATAAATTGAAAGAAATTGAAAAAAATAAAATATAATAAACAATAAATTTTTGCGGATATTATCATGTTAGCTGATGAAGAGTTTAGATCCTTTTTTTAGTTCTCCGGCTTTTGAATTAATATTTCTTAAATATTTTTAAAATTTTTCCTTAAATTTATTTTATTTTATTTTAATAATTTTCTCCTTCTCTTTTCATAAATCTTCTCCTTGTTTTCTCTACATTTGTGAAATAATTTCTATATATTTTTTCATTTATAATTGTGATTATTAAAGAAGCTCATATACCGTATATATATATATATATATATATATATATATATATATATATATATATATATATATATATATATATATATATATATATATATATATATATATATATATATATATATATATATATATATATATATATATATATATATATATATATATATATGTATTATAACTAGGGAAATTCGGTGTGTAAAATTAATGAAGTAAATTATATAATATTTAAATTTTCATTAATTTCGTTGTCTTCTGAAGTAACTTTATTAATCAAGATTCCATTGTTTTTTTTCAAATATAAGTTGATTTTTAAGGCCATTTTACAAAATATTTCTCGTGAAGTGAACTTTCAGACTGTAAAATAAAGCATTCTTATATAACAATAAATTTTCGTCACCTAAAATTAATTAAGTGCGTTTTAAATCGATTATGTTATTTTCTGAAATGTAAAGATCTGAAATATTTTATTGTGAGTAATCATAGGCCAATGGAATTTTAAGAAAAACATAGCATTTCAGAAAATATTTCTCCACAATGTTAACAGTCCGAGTCACGTTGCACCAAAAATTTATATTCATTTGGTAGCTTCAATAAAATGGAGCTCGATTTTACCATATTTTGGTTATTTTACTTGCTCCAAATATACGTAGAAGATTGCACCAAAAGTAGGTGTTTTGAAGAAACAAAGCACCTATTTTCATTTTTTTTCTATAAAAACAGAGGAAGGTTGCACCCTTATTAGGTACTTTTAAAGCGCTCAAATGCTGACCAAGGTGCCTATTTACCGTAAGAATTTTTTTTATGACATACTTCTAACCATTTTACACCACCAACCTAATTTAAAGGTTCAACATAAAAGAAATGAACTTTAATCGATGCAGGTAAGCCATTTACTTAACTAAAAAAGTAGAAACTTGAAACAACATGCATTAATTGTCCCGATACACCGAGACCGAGTTGTAAAAAAAACTGGCGTTGTAAACAAATATCGTTTAGTTTACAGCCACCGTCGAAATTTTGTGTCTTTTACCAAATTTTGGTGCAGTCAGTTGCACCGTGAAAATATTTCTCGATTATACTTCACAATTTATGGTGCAATTGAAATAAAATTATCTTTCATTTAACTAAACTTTGGGATTTGCTCCAAATACTGGTTAAAGATTTATCGATTTTTTTTTTTTTTTTTTTTTTTTTTTTTTTTTTTTTTGCAATGTACTAATGACTAAGAAAGCTTTAAACTGCAAAATGAAACATGTCTTTTTATTCAAATGAAGCCTTAAAACAGCTTTAATCTATTTTCCAAATATCTCAAACAGACAATTAATTTTCGCTACCATCTTTACTCATTCTTATATTTAATGTTTTTTTTTTTTCCAAAATGCCCTCTGCATTTACTATCATTTGTTTTCCTACTTAAAAGCAGGTAACAAATTTTGAAAACATTGTTAAAATAAGATCAAAAAGACATTCATACATGTGTCTAAAGCGCTTTGCTTAAATATTTTTTTTAATAACGGCAGGCACTGAACTTTCGTTCTTCGCCTTAGAAGATGACGAAAATGTTGCTCATTTATCGTTACCCGATGGGCACCCGTGAACCAAAGTCACGTAGGCGAGCAACATTACCCACCCCATACTGCCACAAATACCCGTTCATAGGGTGGGCCATATTCATACATTCACACATCAGAAGACCACACAGAAAGAGAGAGAAGCATCCATGCCCAGAGCGGGATTCGAACCCGCAGCCATTGTCTTCGCAGTCAGGCACGCTAACCATTCGGCCACCTGGCCGGCGCTTTGCTTAAATATGGCTTCCCCCCCCCCAAGTCAAAATTTTTGATGGTTTTTCATTAATGGACCAACATAATCCTGAATGTAACCATCAATACATCCATCATGAACCATTACATTTTTGATGGAAACCAACGTAAATAACAATCACTCCAATGTAGAAATTCAGCCTGATTTATGATGGTTTAACATAAGAAGAGGAACTTGTGATGGTTTGTTCTTGTTGAACCATCAGAAATTTTCATCATGGTTTCTTAGAATCAAATGTTGGAATTGTTTTGGTGGTATACTCTTGAGAACCAATAAGAATTCGCATTATACCAGTATGGAAATGTATACTTGGAACCATCATAGAGCATCAAGAATCATCATGGATTGTTGATCCATGAGAATCTAACTTCTCTTCTCTTGATGATTAACCATCATAGTAGCATTTTCCATCATGCAATAATCGATGTTTATTGGCATGTCAAATTCCAATATATATATATATATATATATATATATATATATATATATATATATATATATATATATATATATATATATATATATATATATATATATATATATATATATATATATCTTGTTTGACGTTTTGTTCATGTTGAACCATCAGAAATTTCCGTGATAGTTTCCTAGAAATCAAATGTTAGAACTATCATAAACCACCATCAACCTAATGCAGGAATTCGGACTAATTTATGAATAATTCCAAATAATTAACATAAAAAAAACCAAAATGTTTTGATGCTATATTCCTGAGAGCCAACAGGAATTTCCATCATGGAAATGTATAGTTGGAACCGACCCGAATCATTATGGATTATTGATGCATGAGAATCAAATTTCTCTTGATGGTTAATTCTCATAACATTAAAGTAACATTTTCTATCATAGAAGGATGAAATATGTTGGATGATGGTGACCATCAAATGATGTTGGACGATCATTAATCACCCTTAAACCAATGTATATCATCAAAATGTTTTGATGGGATCATCAAGAATTATGACATGAGACCCTCATGCACGAAATTAAAACTGGCTAACCCCGGGTAATTTTTATATAAGTTACGACTTATGAGCGTTAATTATATTAATTTATATTAATTTCTGACTAACACTTCTCAGAGTAAATAGTGGAATCCCACAGAATTATTTTAAACGACTATTAATTCTATGACTTTATCAAGGATCATAAATGAAGAATATTATCAGTTAATTTTAAAAATATTTTTTCTAGGGCCGCTTGAGGCAAGGTCTTGTTAGGAACTACAAAGCTTAGCTTTATTTTAAATTTTTTTCTATAATTAATTTTCATTATTTTAGAAAAAAAAATTTTTTTTTTAGTAAATATTATTATCAGGTTTCTATAACTTTATACCTATGAAATGTCACACCCTTTTTCAGTGTCACAAAAATTAAATTCAAGAAAAATCTGAATGTGAAATAATAGTTTTAGACGATATATTTACAGTATTCAGAAATGAAAGTTTGAATCCAAAAGGATATTTTGTGAGACTAAAGTGATAAGCAACGAGATTACAGCGCAAATTTCTGTACTTCATTTGTGCATTATTCACGTTGTTTTTCAATTCTTATGTAATTTTTTTCATTTATTCGGACTCTGAAGAGGAAGACAGTTTAAGGGGACAGCATAAGAACGAAATAATACGTTTATTATGTGGACAAAGGAAGCATTTGAGCCATAACACTTCAGTGATACCCGATAATAATTTTAAAAATTTAAATTTTCTATTGAAAAAATTTTTTGGAATTAAAAACTTGAAAAAGTTATTTTATATTTTATTTATATAACAGGATTGGAAGTGTTTTCCACATTTCTGTTCATAGGAATCAAATTCACTTAGTCATTAAAAGCGGGACTCTTTCATATTTTATTTTCAAATTTTAGATTATCGTTGAATGTCGTTTATGAAGTAAAAAAGTTTATTTGAAAAGATTGAAACTGCTCAGTTTTTAAAATGAAATTTGGAAAAAAGAGATGCAATCTATCTCAATAAATTCGCAAAAATCTAAGATTTTCTTAAGGACTCAGCGAATTGTCTGCAAAATACACTTCTATCGATGGGGAAAATGTTTGAAAGAATTTGCAACTGAGTTTACCAATCAACAAAAGGAAAACGTTTTTATAACAAAGCATCGGTGGCTTATAGGATAGTGTCAAGGTGAACTAAGTAGATGGCTATAGTTTGTCTACGGTAGGAAGCCTGTCTGCAGAAACAAGAATAGCGAGTGAGGGTCTAGGTCTAATACCGAAGAAAAACCTCGACGAACCTGTCCTAAACAATGACCCCTACTTGAAATAGTTATAACTCGTTACCATAGTCAAAACCACGGGTTCAGAAAAATAGCTGGGGGAGCTCTTACTTTAAGACAGCTATAATCGATACGAATTCTGCATGCACCGACCGTTGATATCCTCAGTGGAATAGGCAGGAAATACCTTACCATCGGGCAAACCATGGGAGGTTTTCTTTTTATACGCAAATGCGGGTTAGTTCAATAAAAAAGTTTTCCGTTAAGTTTGTCCTTTAGTTGTTAAATTTGAGTTTAAAATTGAGAAAGTTAATTTTCTGCTGTGTCCATTTTCGTAAACACGTATTTCGAGCTGTATTTAAAAACTCTCAAACGAGATTCATAGTTTTCACAGTGAATGTTCCATTGGAATTTCCATTACTCTTATCAGTTTGAATATTAATAAGTTATGGGATCCATTTTATAGTGATATCCTGCAAAAATCAAGTTATCCGACTTCTTTAAGAGTTAAATTTAGTGTAAGATTTGATGTTATTCTCCAATTAGCATCTGTTAAGAAACAATCATTAATGATCGGATCTTTATTATTCGAAATATACGATTTTTTTCAATTATATCCCGATATTTTTTCACCGTCAAAATGATAATCGATACCACGTCGTAGAGTACAAAAGAAGCTATAGTTAATCTACGGTAAGAACTCCCCTGGTCACAAAGTCTGTCTACTGCTATGGAAATAAAAATAAGGTTCTCTTTATTCTAGAACTAACACAATGTATGGTGTTTTCTACACTAGGGAGCGATGCAAGCTCTTGACTGCCTATACTTCCGAGTTACTATTTTTAGTGTGTTTTGAAGATCACAACGTGATTATTGTACTTTGAGAATCTCTTCAGTAGTATTTCTTCTATACGTGCATTTTTTCTTCTTCCTGATTTATTATTTGTGTTTAAAAGAAGAATCGTTATATGAATCATCATTTAAAGACTCGTCATTTCAAGACGTAAGAATTGTCATTTGAATCGATAAAAAACATTTCTTACTTTGTCAACAATATACCAACTTCGAAACCTAAATGATAATTTGTAAATGTACTTAATCTCGCTGTTCGAACAGTATGCTAACACAGGAGACTCCTGGATCAAGTATTAGAAGACATTTTCCTTCAAGGAGGACTTTTTGATGGAACTAACCAGAATTTTTCGTCACAAGGTGCAGAAAACCACGAAAACCTATCCATGATTTATTTACCACTAAAGATATTTTTCGTCAGCAGCGTGGTCGGTGCGAGCCCGGTGCGGAATTCGTATAGCTGGGATTCGAACCCAGTTCACCTCATTGGCGGGTAAACGTCTATTCCCTGAGACAAAACGCCTGCACAGCTTGGAAATGGCGCGTTCTTTGTGAAACATGTCTGCCAAGGGCATCCTAAGCATAATCTATAGGATTTAGGTCCGAGGAGTCAGAGGCCATGGCATACGCTCTTTACGTTCTAGTGTGCCCAATACATTGCAGCCCGCTCTTTTTCATCCATAAACAAAAAATCAAACCCCTAAAAAGTCAAACATAATCCAGAATAATCTCTCTGCTATGATGTAATGCTACCTTGCTCAAAGATGAGAGCCGTTGTTTAGCCAGTGTGCATGATGTCTGCCCATGCCGACCACGTTTATGAGCCTATTGTTGTGCAAATCATTGGAGTTGAGAACTGAAAGGTTCAAATCATTGAAGTTAAGAACTGAAGGGTTTCAATCACTGGAGTTGAGAACTAAAAGGTTTAAATCATTGGAGTTGAAACTGAAGGGTTCCAGTCATTGCAGTTGAGAACTGAAAGGTTTAAATCATTGGAGTTAAGAACGGAAAGGTTTAAATCATTGGAGTTGAAAACTGAAAAGTTCAAATCATTTAATGACATTTAAAGAGAATATATATTTAGTAAGAAAATTGCTAGCTACAAATTTGTCTCTTTATTTGAACTATCTCATGAACGTATAGTACGCAATAAACCCTCAATAACTTTTGACAATGACCGCCTCTTCATGTTCTAGGACTCAATCTTAATGGTTCAGGCGGGTGACCTCAATATGCTGAAAAATAAGTGCAGACGATATTTTAAGTTACGAAATCAAGCACAAAAACGTACTTTCTATGAATACACACATCTTTTTTGCAACGAATTTGGATTTCTGACCCCCAAAGTGTGGGGGGTAGCCGTAATCTGGGAAATATGGTTCCAATGGTTCAGTCAGGAGAACGCTCCAAAGTTTGGACTCTTTATTGTTAATTTTACTAATTGCGCATTTCGCTATGCCTCGAAAACTTCTTTAGGTAATTGAAAATTTTTTCCACACAATTATAAAATTCGTTTAGACATTTTCGACCATTATTAAATAAAATAATAAATATTTACTAAAAGCTATTTTTTGCATGGAATTATCTTTGGAAAAACGAATTTTATAACTGTGTGCAAAAATTTTTCAATTCGCCTAAAAAATTTTTGAGACATAGCGAAATACGCAAAAAAGTAAAATTAACATTAAAGGGTCCAAACTTTGGAACGATCTTTTGACCTAACTTTTGGGACCATATTTCCCAGATTGCGGCAACCCCCTATAATTTGAGATTCAGAAATCCATCAAAAAAAAGGTATGTTTATTAAGAAGAGAAAGTAAGTTTCTGTGTCTGATTTCTTAACTTAAAATATCGTCTGCAAATTTTAATTAGCATATTTGGGGTCACACCCTCGAACAATTGAGATTGAGTCCTAAAACGTGAAAATGCGATCATTAAATCGAAAGTTATTTAGGGTGAACCATTTTTACTATTTTTCTTTTACACAATTTCATTCCTAAAATATTTGTTAAAAAAACTCTTTACTTTTTGTTCAAAATCAATTTAAAGAACAACATAATGATTTATATAATATATTTTTTTCAATTTTTAATAAGCCAATATTTAAACTTAAAATCTTTTTTTTAAAAAAAAAAGAAATATGTGAATGTTAAAATGTTTCTTGAAAAAGAAATACAATTTAGTTTTGGCTTGAAAGGATATTATTTTTTGAAATCATGTAATCAAACATGTCAAAACAAGAAGTTCTAAATTTAGTCAAAAAAGCATTATGGGATTCCTTAGAATGTCAAAAATATTCAAATCTTGCTAGAGAACTAGGAGTCACAAAATCTTAAGCAATTTTTGATAATTAGCTAATGTTTATTTTAATAACTACAGGGTTGGGAATCTGATGGAAATGTATAGAATTTCAAAAATTGACCGATGAGATGAATAAAAATTTCTCACATTGCCTAGAAATTGGATGCGATGACAAATATGAAATGTAATTATTTCATATTTTTAATTATTATCGTTATGATTTATTTATATTAATTGAAAAGTATCCAGTATATATATACAAATTATGTATACAATTAATACTAATACTACTGTACTACTAATGTTCAACTCCGCAGCAATTAATACTAATACTACTGTATTATATATACAAATAATACAAAGTATTTTATTTTATTTTATAACCGTCGTTAAGCAACCGACCCAATTTTTTTTGTTTGCGACTACTAATGTTCAACTCCGCAGCCATGTAATTTTGAACCCAATCTAGAAAGCGAGGGAGATATTGGGACAAATTTTGACTTCGTGGAGGACTTTATGATTGAACTAACACGCATTTTCTTTACATGGAGAGAAAGAACCCCATGGTTAGCCTGATGGCAAGGGGCCCCTGATGGAAGGGGCCCTTTTTCATGGCCCAAGCCCATGATCCACTGAGGATCATGGGCTTGGGGCTCGTGATACCACTGACGATATTTTACGTCAGCACTGTTGTCGGTGCAAACCAGATGCGGAATTCGTATTAACCAGCAATCGGTGAGATTCGAACCCGATTCACCTCATTGCAAGATGACGCTCTATCCTCTGAGACATCACGGCTCAAATATTAATACTAGTATAGATCTGTATTAATTGAAGGTATCAAAGTTTTTAATAAGAAAATCATAAATTTTTAGCAGTACGCCTGGATAATAAAACGGCAGTGTCTTACCCGGTACTCTCTACAATGTTTTTTCTTTAAGAGACAGCGCTGTCTACTGTAGTGATTTTCAAGGTTCTCGCAATTTTGTTCCTCTGTAGAGGTTATGACCTGCCTGTGAGCATTTTGCGATAGAACAGTTTAACGAGGACCGATACCGCGCACCCTCTGTCCCTACACAGGCTGATCGAAGTAGTTACCCACCCGCTTACTGACCGCAGCCAGTGATGCTTGACGTCGGTGTTCTACTGGGAACCGTGCATTTACGATTAGTCCTCTGCGGGACCACAATAACTAAAGTTTCAAAATTTTAGGAGTTTTGTTTTAAGCAATGTTCAAATATTTTATATACTTACTGAGTGAATAAGTTTCTCCTTCTTACTGAACTTGTTTGCTAAACCTTTTGCTTGCCTCTTGTACAACATGTGGATCAATACGAAGGTACAACATGGTATACCGTAAGCAAAGGGTTAAATAGTATCTTTAGAAGCATATCAAGACTGATCAAAATTTGAGATATTTCAAATTCATTTTTTTACTCATAAAATCATACAATTTCGAAAAAAGTTTTTAAAAAAAGGTAGTTTCGTACATTTGTCTGTTTTTTGATAAATGTCTTTGCTTATTTTTTCGTTAAGATTTTTTTTTCTCCATTATCTAATTCGGTTTTTATTGAAGTGAAATAAAATGAAGCTTTGAAAAGTATTAAAATAGTCAATTATATTAAATTACTTACAAATTGCATCATTTTATTGCTTTGCATTTATGAAAAAAAATCTGTAAAAGTTCTAAAAATTATACAGCACTATTTATCGTATTCCAATAAAGTAATTTTTTAAATCTTTTTTCTGAAAAGTATAGTGCTATCGAATGACTCTCCATCACCATGATTCTAAAACTGTTTTTTTTTTTCTTTTGAAGCGACACATTTTATTGAAGCGATATTATTTTTTGAAGCGATATTATTTTTTGTTGCTTGTTATTAATTGTTAGCTTGTTTTTATATCAATTAATTGCTAGTTTTTCTGCATTAATTGTTATTTTTTTGTGATTCCTTGTTAACTTGCTTTTTTGCTAATTAATAATTTTAGTAAAGTATCTCTTGATCTCTCTCTTTATATATATATATATATATATATATATATATATATATATATATATATATATATATATATATATATATATATATATATATATATATATATATATATATATATATATATATATATATATATATATATATATATATATATATATATTCTTTAATTTAATCTTTATTCGTAATAAAAAAAACATTATAAATAATTTTTAAAATTTGGCGACACACAAAAGTACTCTATCATTACATGTTTGTTACGTTCAAAGTACAAATTAATGTTTCTTTTAATTAACCCAAAATTAAAAAAAAGCATACATCGATAATAATTTTGAAACAGATTTTCCTCGAAATTACCATTATAATCTATTTAGATATCTTAATTTAAGACTTTCTTTTTTACGCTATTAAAAATATTTTCAACTTCTCTTAAAAGATTATTTTGGGTGGGGGCTCGCATTGGCATATATCCCAAATATTCTTGCTAGTGTCAGTCGTTTTTTAAAAGATGCAGATGTTTTACTATTTTTAAAATACACCTACGCTTTTCCTGATTGCTTTTAAAACTAAATGTTTATTTAACTTTTTGATAAACACTGTAAGAAAACAATCTAAAAATACTTTTATTTAATGCCTTAAAGAAATCTCTTGAAGTGGCTGTATTTGCACTCTTTTTCTAACTGAAGCAAATAATTTTCTACTCTTAGCTATTATTTTACATATTTCTAAACAAAAATTAGTATACAGTTATTAACAAATTATTATAAATTATTATTATTAATAAATTTTATTACATATTTTTAAACAAAAATTATTATACAATTATTGAAAAATTATTATTAATAATAAATATTATTACTTATTTCTAAGCAAAAACGATTTTACAATTATTAAGAAACTGATGTAAATTATTATTATTAACAAATATCATTACATATTTCAAAATAAAATTTATTATACAATTAATGACAAATTATTATTAATAAATATTATTACATATTTCTAAACAAAAATTATACAATTATTAACAAATTATTATAAATTATTATTATTAATAAATATTATTACATATCTCTAAACAAAAATTATTATACAGTTATTAACAAATTATTATAAATTATTATTAATAACAAACATTATTACATATTTTTAAACAAAAATCACATTTTCTGTCTATAATAATGGAATCTCTCAATCTCTTGTAAATCAAAGATATTTATGCAGACAAAACTTTTTTCAATAAATGCGTGAAACATAATGCATACGGTATTCTCACGTCAAATTAACTTAGCTCTAACTACAATATTTCTTACGATGTTTTTCTTGATGTGGAAATAAAACAGAAATATTTTCTCAAAACCCTGATTTTCCAAATGTTGAGGAAGGGCGTGCTCACAACACATTAATAGATTAACTTTATATCATAATGGACATTGTTGAAGAACGGTTCATTAAATGGAGATAAAAATAAACACAGAGTAAAGGGCCAAACTACTCTCCTATTTTACATGACCTGATCTAACACATGCAAATATCTGGACTTCAACACTAAACTAAAACGGAAAACACACCTAAAAAATATAAATTTAAAGCCACTAAGGCGCATACACTTTTATACCCAACATTTTTTATGGTTTTCCATTAATGGACAAGCATCAATAATTCTATCATGAACCATTATATTTTTTTCTAGTAACCAGCACAAGTAACCTTAATGTAGGACTGATTTATGATGGTCCAACATAAGAATATCAACTTGTTTTGATGGTTTGTTCATGTCGAACCATCAGAAATTTCCATCATAGTTTCTTTAAAATCAAATGTTGGAACGATCATGTACAACCATCTTCCCAATGTAGGAATTCGGAGTGATTTTTAATGGGCCAGCATAAAGAAAATCAAGTTGCTTTGATGGCCTGAGAGCCAACAAAAATTCCCATAAAACCATTATAAAAATGTATAGTTGGAACCATTACGGATCGTCACAAATGTCCATCATAGTATCTTTGAAATCAAATATTAGAATGAACAACCTTCAATATAGGAATGTTTTAAACATGCATTTCGGGCTGTGTTTAGATTTAAAAACTCACCGACAAGTTGGTTTTTATTAATTTTTTTATGGAAAATTTTCCTCCAATTTTTAATACATTAAGATTTTTTTGCAACTGTCAAGGTAATACGAAATTGCTATACTTCTGTAAAAAAATATTCATTTTTATTTAAGTTATTAACAGGCATTCATCGATTTATTTTGTTTGAGGAATTATTGCTCACAGAGATGGGATTTTTAGGGTTTAAATGCGAAAGTTTATTTTTAGGGACTTCCCAGAGCTTACAAATTTTGAAGGAAACCAGTTCTGCCATTTAAAAAATTTTAATTTATCTTAACATCAAAAATGGTGTTCGACAGGAACAATGGATAGTTCTTGATGTAGCGAGACACTAAGAATCAGTAGGGTGTAATGCAGCTGCCACCATTGTCTAAAATTTATAATTACAAAAAGAAAAGAATCAGTCGAAACATTGTAAAATAAGAATCATTAATTTAGGATTCACTAATTCTTAAATTAAAATTGTAAATCGAACACAAATATTAAGACAAACTCGAACTAGGCTTAACAGAACAGAAGCGGATAATAATTATAAACTTATTTAACACGGTAAGAGAGATTGCCTTATTACACAAATAAAAAAAAAATTGTTTCTGGAGATGTATAGTACATATGACAAACAGTCCCGCAGTGGAATGATCGAGAAGACATGGTTCCCAGTATTCAAGCATCACTGGCCGAGGTCAGTAAGTGGGTGGATGAATACTTTGATCAGCCTGTGTAGGAACCGGTCCTCGTTTAACTGTTCAACCGTAAAGTGCTCGACTTCGGGTCCTCGAACTACCAAAGCGGATCCCCTCTACACAGGATCAAAATGTCTTCGGATCATCCTAGGGAAGTTTCCCAGATCTTCGCCAATAGCCCCTAGTACGACGTAAATAAAATACTGAGGCACGTGGGGTACATCGTGCCCAAAAAGAAGAAAATGGGTTTTTAAATAAAATAATGCAAAATCACCAGCTAGCCATAATATTTAAGTTTAATTTAATATTTAAAGAAGGTTACATAATAATTAGTAATAAACATCAAAATGGTAGAGTACGGCACATCCACAGCGACATTCACTAACGACAGCACCACCATTTGGCTGTGCCGCCGCAATACCTTCATATGAAAAACAACAGAAACTCACCCCAACAAATAGAAAACATCCTAAGTGCAAAAACATTTTGAAAATATTTCATGTGTTATGCGAAATGCGGTTGATTTTTTCCAGTTTGGGTGTTTAGATTTAACATTAAATTATATACGAGATTTGATGTTAATTTTACACTGGTTGTTTAACATCGAAGATATTATATTCAATTGACTATTGCTTAGAAATTCAGATGGTTTACACAACAAAAAATTTAGAAAAAAACAAATATTAAGTGCATGCATTTAATGAATATAAACTCTTTGAGCAACTTTTGTGGTCGTTGTGACATAGAAAAGAACATGAAAAATAATAATGCAAGCTTATACTGTATTCGGTCAATAGTGCTGTACAACTTTAAATGTAAACAGTGGATACGTTGTTAATATGCATGTAGTTTTATTTACTTAGTTTTATTGTAAAAAACTGAAGTAATTTTTAATTCCTTTTATATTTCATGCATTTTAAATTACTAATATAAAACATTCTTTGTCATATTTTAGATGTAGAAGGAGCCTGACGATCCAGTTAATCGTAAGTATCTTCTTATATCCTAATAATGTCATATGTATCCGTACACCCAGTGGTATGGACTGTTCTGAGAGGCACATGATAATATAATATTGGTCCCCCTTTTGTTTCGATGACTGCCTGAATATCAGTTTTTGATAGGACTTTCATCACAGCTGAAGTGATAGCATTCTAAATCGTGATAGCAGCACTCTAAATAGTCCGAAACGTGTTCTATGGAATCGAGGGAAGTCTGTGTGAATGGACAGCTCAGAGTTCCACTACCATAGCAACCGGGTGTCAGATAGTGTAGATAGGCTATATACAGCCAATATTCATAATTCAACCAATATATAAACTATATTGGTTGAATAATTAATGTAAAATATCGGGTGAATCCGAAAAGTCTATGTAGGGTCAATATTGGTTAAAAAGTGGCTCTAAAATACCTTGTCGGAAAATAACGGCCCTTTGAACCCTTATTGAGCCGTTAATATTGGTTCAATGAGGGCTTCTAGGGATTTACTATCCGTACACCTGGTGGTGTGTTTCTCGTGGTGGCCCGTTAGTTCCAGTGGTGGGAACTCTGAGATGTATGTGGACACTGTAATGGCAGGCCTCGTCCAGCATTTACACATCGAGACTTGCACAGACGACGAAATGGGTGTTCAAAAACTGCCTTTTCAGAGCCCAAAGAACACCTTTGGGTCAAATTAGAGAGCAGATTACGTAGCCAGCCAAATCGACTGCAAACACTCACTTCTGCTGTGACGGAAGTCCTATCAAAAACTGGCTAAATTAAAACTAATCATATTTTTCGATTACTTTTCGTTGCATTTAATTTTCTCCAGGTCAGTTGTAAAGTTTTTATGAGAGCTGATAATCTAATAAAATATTTCAAGGCATGTTCAACTCAGAGGCTACATTTAAAACTTAATAATTAAAAAAATAATTTGCTTAAAAAAAGTTACTGTCTAAAATAAAATTTATTGCAATAACTGAATATTGATAATATAATATATACGTAAAATTTATTGCAATAATTATTAGAATAACCTATCAAATTCTTACTATGAGTTTATGTTTCTAACAAAGCCGAAAATAAATTTAGAATTCAAAACTACTTAAGTTACTACTTAGTTTACAGCTACACTATGAAAGAAAAATAAATTAATGCTATACTTAAACATTTTTTGCACAAAAAGATGCTTATAAAAACTATTGCACTATTTAAAAAAAATGCAACCAAAAAAATTATTATGTTTTTAAAACTACGTTAAACAACTACAAACGAAGTCTAAACTAGTAATATTACCTAAATTTTATTTCATTAAAATCGGTGAGTTCAAGTCATAACTATTAAAAAAATATCATTAAATGATTAATGCATCATTTGCATGAAAGTGACAATTGGGAAATGATTTTGCTGTATTTGGGAAAAACATTGAAAACCTTTAAATTATATTCAATTGTATCAACACTATCTAAATTCTTTGATAAATAATACTCTTTTGGAGTTTAAAAAAATATTAATCTAAATATTCTGAGATTAAAAAACATTCACAACATTCTGATTTTTTAAATTAATTAAAATCAGTTTTAAAAAATTATCTGTCAAGTGATTTAAAAACTTTTGAGTCATAACCATCAACGCATCACAGGAGGTGATCATTTTGTTTTAGCCAAAAGAATTACAAAATTTAAAAATACATTATAAGGAAAATTTTTTGTAATTTTTTCTTTCTGACTAGTAGTGTATGTATGTTTTTGTGACATTCTTCAAGTGCATAGTGATCATTATTTTATTTTGTTTGCAATTTAAATTAGTTCAAAATAGTTAGTAATCTATTTTTATAATACTTTATTTTATTTTACAGCTTTAATTTTACAGCTTTTTATTTTACAGCTTATCATGATTTAAATCAGGTTGATTTAAATCAACAGACCCTGATAGCTAGTAGTTGAGAAAAAACACCGAGAAAAACATTACAAAACTTTTAGAGTGGCTAACTGTTGAACTTTGAAACATAAAATACTGTGAAAGTATTAGAGTTTAGAATACAAACTAAGCAAAATAAAACAGGAAGGACCAGGGTAATTAATTTAAGGAATAACTGATCCATTTTAGTGCAAGATAATGACTCATGAAAAAGTAAAGTCTTATTACAAACTTTAAAATTCTATGTGTATAAAATTACCTAAGATGGCGTTCGTAACCGCTGAGAGGCTTTCAAAACACTGTTTCGTTTTTATTCTAATTTACAATACGTCATCGCCAGTTCCAAGATGGTGAAGTAAAAGAGCATAAGATAGCCTTTACAGATGGTTTCAAAATAACATATCTGAATATATATATATATATATATGCATGAAATGTTTAAATAACCATTACAAAATGTATCTCATATTTCATCATCAATTAAACACAACACAACAATAAATTTAAAAAAGCATTATAATAACATTACTTGAAATGATAGGTATAACCAAAGCTGTTATACTCTGAATCCTTGAGGCAGAATTTTTTCGAGCTACCTGCAACAAAACTCTCTAGCACTAATATCTTTCTGTAAGATACTTTTCATAATAATAAACACGTATGTTACTAATTTAAAATAATAAAAGCGCTGTGTTTACAAAAAAAAAAAAAACTATGTATAACTTTTTTTAAATTGAACGTGTAATTTTTATAATAACATTACATTTTTGCATTTTGTTGGGAGGCGGGGGGACACAGAAATTATTTCCTTCGCCTTTTGTAACTAATCATCACAATAAAAAAAATTGCAAATCATTAAATCCGCAGTAGTACTTGGCGAGAAAAAAAAAAAGATTTACGACAAATTCACACGAATCGGTTACCTCAAATGAGTGTTTCGTTTCTTGATTAGGCTGTTGTATAAAAATAAAGTATAAAAAATATCAGATTTAAAAACTATGGAGAAATAAATATCAATAACTGATAAAATTCGACAGAATTATTGACTTAAGAAGTAAATACCCAAATACAAGATTTGAATTTTTCAGGTTGTTTATATTTAAAATCCAAGTGAAAATCAACATCAATAACTGATGTTGATTTCGCATCACAACAGAAAAAATACATCAATTTACGCCACTATCGGCGTATATTGAGTACGTCAAAAAGTTATTATTTAAATGTATGATTCAAATATAGCTCGCAAATTTCTGTTAAAAAAATAAATAAAGGTAATTTTTTGTTACTTTTCAAATGAAAAATCTTTCTGCAAGATCTTTGTAACGTTCAGCGAAAATGCTGCTGTGTCTCTGCTTTTCTGTCACGGGGCTCTGAATCTTCTCCTTTATTGATATTAAACTTAATAAATTGAGTAAAGAAAGAGTTGAAGCATTTAAATAGCTGGGAAAAAAATACAAAAGCAAATAACTTTTATATAGTTATTTAAAGCTGCTTTTTTTCTACTTAAAAGTAAGTGTAACATAAAAAGCCTAAATAAGAATTTTAAATTGACTGAAATTAAAAAAAATTAAACAAATAAAAAAATTAATAAGATTCTGAAATCACTGAAGTTTAAAAGATTATTCGCTCTAGAAAGAATGTTCTTTCCTTCATTTTTTTAAAGAACACAATCGAAACATTTTATATTTTAATAAAATATGACTGAGATTGGATATTTTGTTACAAAATTAGATATTCAGAACGCTGTAAAATTGGGGGGGGGGGGGATTCCATTTTTAAAATTAAGATTTTTCAGTTACCTAAATCCGCAATTTTTAAAAAAAAAATAGTTAAGATCATGACAAATTTTGTTCAATAATGAAATCCATGACTTTCTAGGTGTGCAGATACCCTATATGTACCCTAATAAATACATGTATGTACCCAAAGAATAGTATCAGGAGAGATACCCTATTCTTTGACATGAGCATATGGGAGAAAAATTGAACAAGTTTGTCATATTTCAAGTCTTTCAGACATTTTTTTAGTCCGAGAGGAGCAGACAAATTGTCATAGTGCACAGAACCAATAAAAGTAAACAAGATCTTTGGAAATATCAGAATTGAATAATGTGATATAATTTAATAGTTAACAAACTTGAACTAAAAAAAAGAGGAAATTGGCATAATTCTGGCAAATATATATATACATATCAAAACCCCTTCCAAAATTATGCATTACTTGATTAATGAGCTATTCGGTTCAGTAAGTAAGATGTAGACATATAAAACTTTCATGATTCAATTCTTTTTTTTTTTGTAATTTAAACATTATATATTAATTAAATACATTAAATATAATATTAAATAATAATTAAACACATCAGGGATGAGATTGGCCAAAAGGCAAAAAAGCTAAATTTTCACGCCAGTAAATCATACGTGATTTATAGCAAAACTATCAGTAACATACTCTCATCCAGTTTCGCTGATGTTGTAATGCCTATATATAGCAAGAATCATAGATAGAAAAACTGCCGCATTTATAGTATAACTAATTCACGAAAAAAAACTTACCTTTTACAAGAATTGCGACAAAGGATTTTAAAATTGCGTGAATACAAATAGTGATTTTGGATTTTAAATCGAATCGTTACATAGAATTTTAAAAATGCCTCAATACAAATCGCGATATTGGATTTTTAAATCTCGTAAATAAGAACTGCAATGAACGATATTGAAATTGCGTGAATAAAAATCAGGTAAATACGAGCTATCTAGGGGACGGGTAAAAATGAGAAAAATCTTATTTTCTGCTCTTAAAAGCTAATAGCTGAAATAAGTAGTATGCGGAAGGGTTGGCAGCAACGCAGTTTGAATTTTCTATATATCTTTCGATATATTAAAATCAAATCGGAAATAGATAGAATTATTTTATTTCAACGGCTGAGTTTTCAGAAAAAGGGAATATATATACATATAAACTTTTAGAGAATCGAAATTTTTTATAAAAAGGCTGAAATTCGGGAGACAAAAGCGAAAAAGGCGGAAATCCGCTAAAAAGCTGAAAAATCTCATCCCTGACATGTAAATATATATATATATATATATATATATATATATATATATATATATATATATATATATATATATATATATATATATATATATATATATATATATATATATCTGCAAACTTGTATGGTTGAGAAAAAAACTTCTTACTAGCAGCAACATTAGAGATCTTATTAAATCTTCAGTAGACATATTAAATCAATCTAGTAGACATACTAAATCTTCAATTTAAAATTTCGAAAAAAACATTTCAATGATGACAAACTAATAATTAAAAAATATGCAAATATGATCTATTTGTTAGCTCACTTAGCTCTTACATTTTTAATTAGTTTAAGCATTAAAAAATATTTTTCATCGAACGTACAAGTTGGCAGATGTGAAAAAATATAAACATAAGCATGTCAGAAGGCTTAACACCTCCAAACATACTATAAAATTACGTCACTGCTTGTAAATATGAGAATTGAATAATGTGATATAATTAAATTGTTAAGCAGCCTGGACATGTAAAAAGAGGAAATCGATGTAATTCTTGCAATATATAATTATATATATTAAAAACAGCACATACCTGCCAAGATCAGAGAATTCGTTTACTTCAACAAGGTGCATTAATTCATCTTCAGCTGGTTTGAATTTTCGGGCTCGCTTAATCGAAACAACTTTCAATTCACTTACATTATGCATAAGATATAAATTTTATGAGACGAAATTAGATTTAAATATAAGAAGACAAAAGATAAATAGACAATGATAAACAACAGCGTGGCGGACAATGATAAACAGCATCTTAACGGGTTACGGTTCTGAGTGGTATATCGTAGATTTCAGTATTTAGAAAAAACGATCGATGTCGTGTCAAAAACACGTTTACAATATTGATATCAAATATTGTCCGGGTGTTGTTCGGATATCTCTAAATTTATATTTTAAATTTATTTTTTGGAATTACAACAATTTGACGTCATTTTTTGTCTTTTAAGTGATTAATTTTGATTTAAGAACACAATAAAGTTTAAAATGAAAAGTTTTACTAACAGACTTTTAATGTGAAATCGACGGGAGTCGTACAATATCGTACACACAATGTCGATTTTCGCCAATGTCGGTCAATGTTGA
Source organism: Parasteatoda tepidariorum (assembly GCF_982258835.1). NCBI lineage: Eukaryota > Metazoa > Arthropoda > Arachnida > Araneae > Theridiidae > Parasteatoda > Parasteatoda tepidariorum. The sequence goes on from NC_141765.1 coordinate 75,909,788, forward strand.
CAATGTAGACTAAAGCTGTGTCGATGTAGACAATATCCCTGTGCTACTTGGGTATGGGCACAACCATACCAACTGATATATTTCCATGTACAATTATCTAAATAATTAAATTTTTATAGGCATGATTTTTTTCAAATTTTGAAGTTTTGGAATATTTGTTCCGATTATGACATTTTCCTTTAAAAAAAATGTTATCTTATTCACCATATCACTGACGGCGATTCTCTTTTATCATCGGCAGATGGCAGCACAATAATAGTCATTTATAACTTCTGAATAATATGAATGTGTTGATTTATACTTATCTGAACTAAGAAGTTTATTTTATACAATTTCATTTAAAAAAAATTTTAAAAATTCTTCTCAATGGTTTAAGTTATCGGAAATTTTAAAGTTATGAAGGGGAAGAAAAAGAAAGATTAAAACGCGAATAAGGATGATAATGATGTTAGCATAATCCCCTTGATCATAGTATAAAATAAAAGTATTAAATAATTGTGTGAAATAAAAATATTTTTAATTAATTTCAGTTACATTTCTATGGTTGCTTGCGGCTTTATGATATCCATAATAATAAAATATCTAAATTCATAATAATAAAGCTCGGATCCTTTTGCTCATCAATACAAGTCAGTTAGGAAAACAAAACTAAACGTATTTTCCATTTGACCAGTAAAAGAGGGATTTAAATTTAATTACTCAATGCAATATGTTTTTTTTTCTTCTCTTAATTGAAATTTTTTTTAAAAAATAGCAACGAAAATTGAAAACAAACACTGTCAATACAGCTATAAATCTACCGCCGGGATGCAAGTAATTATCCAATAGGAAAATGCCTTTAACTGCCAGTCAAGTAACCCGCAGTTAAGAAACCGACGGTCAAAAAATAATGGTGGAATCGCTTTTGAACTCTCGGTCAAAGTTTCCCAACCGGAGGTTTCGGAACTGGAAGTTGCGCGTTAGATCAGAGTTAACGGTGAATACGGTGAATATATCCAAATTAAGAACTCTAAATATTTTATTGTTCACGGTGGAAATGATTTGCTTTTTGAATCTTCAGAAAATTGATTTTGGTTATTCTCCGTTGAGAAATCTAATAAGAGGAATTTTTGGAAAATGGTTCCAAAGCATAAAATATTATTTTTGCCAACTCAACTTCGAGGCATGCAGGTTACTTCAAAAACTGGATTAAAAGTTAAAATTGACCTTTGAAAGCATAGCTCCGTGAATCGAAGAATTAACAAAGAAGAAAGCAATCACAAGCATTTCATTTACTTTTAGGACCGAGATCCAAAATTCTCACTCCACGGTATCTTATCTGAAAAGAGCTTTTCTGACTCTAGAGACCCTATATCACGCGGAGGTCAATGGACATCTATTTATTTTGTACCAACCGAGGATGCATCCAAAACATAATAGTTTCCTTAAGGCCTATTTTTCTCTCCAAAAAATTGGATGATTCGTTGATTCGTTGGAGTGTCACTGATTGGTCGGATGAAAAACCTGCGCATGCGCATTGTTCATATTCAACATTATAAAATCATACTTACATATATTTAAAACTAGTAAATAAATTCAAATGAAATCATAATAACACAAATAGACCCTAACAGATTAATTTATTTGGATTAAAATATATGAAAACGGACAACAAAATAATATAATCTGATGCCTACTTGTTAACGTCACAAAACTTTAGAAGATGATTGGTTAAAAGAGGAAAAAATTGGGTGGAAAGTAGAACATCCCAAATAGTACCGAATCACCTAACATCAGAAAATCGGTAAAATCTAACGTTATCTTGCATAACTTCTAATATTAGAAAGATACAAGAGGTCGCTGTTTGCTCTGCATTATATAATATTGGATTCTATGTAAACTAATATTATCTAGCATTCGTCGTCATATTATTTTGCATTAGTTTCAACGCTATGTAATATTAGATTTTGTATTTTCTGATATTATTTTGCTTTGCTCTTTATTTTTGGAGTAAGCAGAAGGAGGATTTGGATGGTAGTAGAACAATTCGGCGATATAATTTTACTTAATTTTCTGTATTGCTGTGAAGCAGTAAAACATAGAACAATAGTTTTATAATGTCATTCCATGCAATATTTACATAGCAATACAGAAATGCTAAATAAAATTATTTTAGCGAACTTTGCTACCATCCATTTTCCTCCCTCTTACTCCAAAGCATATCTTATGTTCTGCTGATTTTTTTGAATATTTCAAATTTATTTAAGAAATAATACTATATCACAACTTCTATTGATATTTTTTTCTTTTCTTCATACAGTGGATTTTCAAACAAATTTTATATCATTAATTATTTTCAAGTCTTTAATTTTAAAATATAGTCTTAATTTTAAAAAAAATGAGCTTATTTTATCAAAATCTCAACTGAATTTGTTAGTTTGTAATATACTATATATATATATTTTAAAATGTGTAATTCAAGCCATTTGTAATTTTACAATTATCATTCATTATTTATATTCTGAAATTGTAAATTAAGAAAACGACACTACATAATTGTTAAGTTAAATTTAATTTGAATTGAGTTGAAAATTTACCTTAACTTTTTTTTCTACGATATAACTAAGTCATTCATTTCAAAAAATATTAAAATAAAATTATATCTCAAATTTTTAAATTGTTATTTTTTGTAATAACTGAGACAATAAAGAAAATTAAAAAATATTCAAATTACTTATTTGCATAAATTATTTCACTTCTATCACCGAAATTAAATAGAGAAATACTTACGTATCTTTATCCTTTTAGAATCTGAAATTTTACTTACAAAACACTAGAAACAAAACCTAAAGGCACCTGTAGAAATATTTTCAGGGAGGGGAAACAGAAAAAGCTTTTATGAATTTTAATTAAAAAAATTTGAAATTATTTTTTGTAATGTAAAAATAATTTTACATTGGGACATCCGAAATTTTTAACGATTCAATATTTAGTTAAAGGTACTATGTACTTTTATTTACTTGAAGTTTAGATAACATTTAAATGTCAGAATCAAAAAAAAAAAAGGTTGTAAATATTGTATTTTATCAGAATTAAATTTTCACGAACATTTAATTGCATACAAGAATGAGACGAAAAAACATAACATACTTATTTACTATAAGTTGCTTTTGTATTGATCCAAATTTGACTACCATCAGTTACTTTTTAAAAACCTTGCTATCACAAAATTTTTCTCTAAAATCAATCAATTCATTGTTTGTATTTCGCTGATAAGAGTTTATGCATCATAAACATAATGAAAACAAACATAACATTATAGGCAAATGTCCTGAATGGGACTTTTTTTAAAAAGAAAAAAAAGAAAAAGATGCAATTGTGCATGTTTTCACAAAGAATATACAAGACCTTCAAGATGAAAATTTAAGAATTTTTATCATAATATAAATGTTATTCAGTCAAAAGAACTTTTCGCGATTATAATTATTTTACAATTATATGGTTTTAAACATGAAAAAATAAAAAAGCATAAATTTTTGTCTCAGATTTCAAATGAATAATTATGTGAAAATTTCCAAAATTAAAATAATAAACTTAATGTTGATCATGAAAATCCTCAAGAGCTTCAGTTATACTTTAAAATCAGCGTTAAAAAAATTTGCTTCCGATATCATACCGAAAGATTAAAAATAACCAAAATTTAAATATTCAACTGTTACAGTAATTAAGAAAAAAGAAATCCATAATGAATATAACTATTTTACAGCATAATACTTTTATTTAAAAACAAAACACACTGTAATATAAATTTCATCCAATTGTAAATGCAATACATTACCTTCATTGTTTAAAATTAACATCGACAACCCTTTGGTAAAACAAAAGTTACAAATACTTAATTGTTTTTAAATAAAAATAAAAATTTCGTAACTTTAAGCGGTTGATATAGTTTGAGTTCCAATTGTTACTCTATATTTACTTGAAAATATCAACAGCATAATACTTTTACAGCATAATACTTTTATTTAAAAACAAAACACACTGTAATATAAATTTCATCCAATTGTAAATGCAATACATTACCTTCATTGTTTAAAATTAACATCGACAACCTTTTGGTAAAACAAAAGTTAAAAATACTTAATTGTTATTAAATAAAAATAAAAATTTCGTAACTTTAAGCGGTTGATACAGTTTGAGTTCCAATTGTTACTCTATATTTACTTGAAAATATATTTCCAAGTGGTCGTTAAATGCTTTTATGAATAATTCAGCAACAGTTTTTGAATGCACCACAAAAAAACAAGGATGAACTTCACACTAGTTTCCCTCTTTCTCCAAACTTCAACATGACAACATCTTTCTTCAACATGATGACTTTCTGCCACAGCAGATTTAAAGTAGTCCTTGCTGAATAATCACTGTTAATTCATTCGCAGTAAGGATCGAACTTAAAACTCCATCAGAGTGTGCAATTTCCATTTGTAGTGTCTTGATAGTAGATTTCCTTGAAGATGAAAAGCTATACTGAAATTTAAAAAGAAAATAAATTAGATTTTGCAGTGAAAAAAAAAACTATTAAACATTGAATATTTATTTGAAACTTTAATTATTTAATTTGAAAATGTTTTTTAGAAATTGTAATATCCTTTACAACAAAATTAAATGGTATATTCCAGTATCGATACCAGTGTCAAAAAAATTTCGTCAATGTCACACAAAAAATAACACAGAGGGAAGGAGATCAACTAAAAGAATTTAGCTCATAATCACTCCCAAGAAATCTATCATATATTTAAAAAGAAAATCAAATCACAAAACATTTCACTTTCTTTTATTAGACCAGAAAATAACTACTCGCTATGTGGCAAATCAACAAAAAGAGTGCCAAAAAATATTAAATAAACTTATCTTAAAATTCGCATAAGTACATCAATATAAAAAGATACTATAAGAATTCAAATTCATCCATTTATGGTTGAAAAAACCATGTAGGAGAATTCTTTAACAATTCACATATTTCAAAGTTGTAATATATATATTAATTATATTTTGCCCCTCCTCCCAAATATGTTTACACAACGTTCTTTAAAAGTCAGTATGCATAATATTTTTATTTTTTTTTTGTTTAGTTAAATTTTTACTCTCAGATTATATCGAATAGAAATTTATTTAAAAACTTTATTAAACAATAATTATTTATTAGACTAATTATTATTATAATAATTATTTAATAAATATTTATTAAACTATAAGAAACATTACAGAATAGGACAAACTCGAACGGTATAACCCCAGGCAAACATATATATATTTTTTAAAAAAAAATTGTAAGTTTAAAATCTATTTGGCGAATGCAGTTGGCGGGACGGATCACAATACTGAAATATCCCCAAGAAATTTAAATAAAACTGTTTAATTCTTTTTTTTAACAATATTTTAGTCATGGAATTTTAATACGGTGATAATATTGTTTGTATTGACTGTTAAACATTCTAGAATGTAATGGTTTAAACTGAGCTAAAAGTAGCAGATCATTAATTTAATTTTCTAATTGTTTTAACTTGGCTAATTTATTTACAGACAATTATTTTTATCTTTTTCATTGTTGCAGAAAAACTTTGTCAGGGTCGAATTGCTTAGCAAACATTGTTTTACGAGCATATTTTGAACCAATTACATTACTTATTATTTATATATAAAAAAGTGGCGAAAAGTGTTAAATAAACAATTGCTTATTTTCTTCCATTACTTATTTTAAAATTCGATTAATGTAAAAGAACATCAATGTAAAAAGATGCTATGAGGATTCAAAATCATCAATTCATGGTTGAAAATATCATGTAGAAGGAAAATTCCCTAACAATGCACATATTTCAAAGTTGTAAATATATATTAAATATAGTTCACCCCTTCCCCCAAATATTTTGACATAGCATTCTTTAAAAGTCAGTATGCATACCCAACATTTGTCAAATATTTTTTTTCTTAAAGTTTAACTAAATTTTTACAGCATTAGATTATTTATAATGGGAATTTATTTGAAAAATATAATCTAATCAAAGCTCTACATTCACCATAATCATGATTTTGAATAGACCATATTATTGTTTATTTTTTAATCATTTACAAATTAATATAAATAATGATGCATCAAAAACATACAGATTAATCTATATTCAAATAAAAACCAGTCTATATTTAAATAAAAATGTTTAATTCATTGTTGTACAATATTTTAAGCATGACATTTTAATATGCTATCAATATTGTTTGTATTAAACTTTAAACATTCAACAATATAATCATTTTATCTGCGCTTAAAGTAGCAGATTATATATATATATATATATATATATATATATATATATATATATATATATATATATATATATATATATATATATATATATATATATATATATATATATATATATATATATATATATATATATATATATATATATATAATTTGATTTAACGCAACTAATTTGTTTACAGACAATACGTTTCAACAAAGAAGTTAACTACTACTACGAGTGAACAATAATGATCACATATTTACTTAGTTTATTGGATGCATGATCAATAAATTAATTCTTAAATGTTTCAATTTAGCGGTCAAGTTTATTAAGTACACTGAATGTTTCTACAACATCTACAATCTCAAACACATCGTGCTTTAAATTACTTTTCAAGCTGATTTTCAACTCAAGGAAAAAACAATTTTTACGATACTACTTTATCATGTAACTATCATTGAAATTTATAAAGTTTACGAAAAACTACTAAATTATAAATACCTTAAATAGTTGAAACGAAAGCTGCTGAGCGAAAACAAGATGGTCATCAACAGTTGAAAAAGTTTTTCGAGTTCAATCGTTCGCAAACTACCACTAATATTAGAGTGCCATAAAATTGCATTGGCTGAAAATGATATTTTAAGTAATATTTAATTTATCGTTTTCTTTCATAAATAAATGTTTATTTATTAATAATATGGGATAACCTTTCGCAAAAATGTGGAGCTGGACCAAAAGTAATGAAATAGATGATAATTTTGAAAGTTCAAATGCTAGATCGAATACTATTTAATTTTATATAATATTAGTTCTAATATTAGAAGATAGGATTCAAGAGTCTTGCATTTTCAAGCACGGCAGTATTATATTGCATCTTTCTAATATTAGATCATATCTTTTTGATACCTGGGAATCCTACTATCATCCCAGGACGAGGACCAAGAACTTGGATGATTGTTTACACGATTCAAGCTTCAAGTAAAACAAGTTTCCATCAATTTCAGTCAATCTTCGTCCAAGAACTTGGATTTTATAAACGGGCCTTTCTAGTTTGTCTACGGTAAGAACTACTCCAACCACAAAGTCTGAGGCTGTCTGCTGCTATGGAAACAAGAATAGTGCATTTCAGGAGGGTAGCTTCTCTTAATTCTAGGGTTAACACAATTGACTGAATAAAACGATTCACATTCTCTCACCGACCAGAGCCAAAACCTGTCCTAAACAGTGAAAACCCCTACTTGCAATAATTAATCCTCGTTACCATAGTTACCGCCTTGGGTCCAGACGAATGGCTAGAGGAGTTCTTAAACTGTACCTTATTCTGAAATCTAAACAAATACCGGTTTTAAAAACTACTTGTTAATCTCTAAGAACTTTTTTAAACAATATCATTGGTCAAGATAAGGCAAATCAATATAAATGATATGAAATTCTGTACTCTCGTATATCATATTAGTAGGTATACATATTCTTTCGAGGGAATACTCTCGGATACCGTGTGAAGCGTTATTTCCGCCAATCGAGAAGGGGCTAAGCAAAAAGTAATGAATAACACACTGTTTTGCTATAGTAATATTTTTTTCTGATAATGGACAACTAGATAAAATTTTTATTTTGTGACTTAGCTAAATTAACGGAACCATAATGAATGTACTGAATATAAACCTTTTCTCAAACATATACAAAGAAGCTCTTTCCTTGCAATATGTTGCTCATGAGTCAAATAGTTAAGAGGCGTCTTGTCTATTAAAGTATCATTTCTTATGCTTAAATTATTAGTTTATTAATGCTAATATAAAACGAAAAAGATACGAAAGCATATCAACATTTTCAATGCTACTGTTGATTGATTTTTAAAACATGTTATGAAATAAGTCAAAATTTCAATGAATATTGTTTATCGATATATTTTTTTCATGAATAAATTGAGTTTAGACAAATTAAAATGGCTACATAACACAGTGAAATATTAATTATCCTATTTATCTTTTCAGAAAATTCAGATGATGGCATTCTATTTCGATTCCATATGAAGAAGCACATTCATCATTTTGTATTTCTTTTCTAACTTGATGTAGAAATAAAAAAAATTCAATCAGTTTCATCAAGTTGATTTTCAAACACATTAAGGCAAAATATAGTTGTTTGATGTAATAAATTTAATAAATAAACTACTTGTTTAAAAAAAAATTCGAAAAATACTGTCCAACTCCACCACAGCTGAAGCACAAAATCAATTTCACTGTAAACGAGGGTGCTCTATATCCAAATTATTAGAAAAATCTCTTGTCGCGAGCTAAAAGTAGGAAATAGTGATTATTAATGTACATAAATTATGAACTAACTAAATATGTAGCGTCCCATAAAGTTTCCTAACAGCAAACTTCTTTCTATAACAAAACATTTCAATCAAAACGTTAAATAACATCTATTCGTATAACGCAGTGGTTGTCTCCTTATAGCGATCCTATAATATTCAGTCCAAGTGTTTAATACAATAAAAGCGTTAAAGTGAAGAAATTGTTGCTCATATGCAACGCCCCATACCTAAAACTAATATTAACCTATAATATTCAAACTCGGTCAAGTATTATATAATAACATACTATACTAAAGGAAATAATTATGCTTAAAGTAGGGGGCCCACATGGTGGCACTATATGTAAGTATCTATTTCTAGTGCGTATATTCGCGTTAAATTAGAAATTGTTGCTTATATAATGTATATATATGTTTATATGGCTCTATATCTCTCCTTATTAGGTATTATATTATAACAAACTATAGCGCCCAACCAAGGAAATTATTTTAGGGGGCCCACAATGTAACATAGTATGTTTTTTAAGTGTATAATACAATGAAAGCGCTAAAAGTAAAGAAATTATTGCTTATAAACTGTATATAGCCCCATATCTCCTTTTAATATTAACCTATAATTTTCGAATTCGGTCAGATGCTATACTACCACACCAAATGAAGTAATTATAAACGAATAAGGGGGGCCCACAGTGTGGCACAAAATTTATGTAGGCGTGTGTAAATCACTAAGTGCGTATAATGGCGATAAAATGAAGAAATATCTGCTCATATATTGTATTTGTAAGGACCTTATTATTAACCTATAATTTTTAAACTTTGTCAGATATTTACTATATTATACTAAACTACCATTCGAAAGAAAATAATTATAGATAAATTAGGGAGGTCACAATGTAGCACAATATGGAGGCATATATAAGTGCTTATACTAGCGTTAAAAGGAAGAAATTGTTGCTCATATACTGTACATATATATGGCCCCATATCTTCACTTAATATGAAACTTAAGTGCTTATGCTCGGTCAGGTATTATATCATAACATACTCTTCTACCTTACCAAAGGAAATCAAAATACGCAAATTAGGGTGCCTACAATGTGAAGTAATATGTAAGTATATATTTCTAAGTGCACATAATAGCGGTGAAATAATATTTACCTATAATTTTCAAACTCTGTCAAACATTATATTATAACATACTCTACTTCCATACCGAAGGAAATATTTATAAACAAATTGGGAGGCAAAGAATCAAAGGAAATACGAAAAATGAGGAGGCCTCATCACAATAAAAGCTGTACATATATATGGTTCCATATCTCTCCTTAGTATTAACCTGCAATATTGAAACTCTACCTGAAGAGTTAGGTATTGTATTATAACATACTATACTACAATAGTAAAGGAAATAATCATACAATGTAACATAGTTTGGTTTTTAAGTGTGTAATACAATAAAAGCGTTAAAATGAAGAAAGTATTGCTTATTAACTATACATATATATGTGTGTGTGTGTGGGTTGTGTTGTCCCATATCTCTTCTTAATATCAAGCTATAACAGGGTGCGTAGCCGTATCTCTCAAGAAAATATAAACACCTTTAAAGTACTTTTTAATCACTCAAAAAATGTTTTTAAGCACTCTATACATGAACAAAATGCAAAACAATTTTCAAAGACTTTACGTGTTCATGATAAGATAACTAGTTTCTGGCAAAGTACTCTTTTCTTGATTATATTAGCTACCATAAAAAGACTGAAAGAGTTTTTCGGTTTGATTTCAGAGAGTGGAAAATGAAACCTGAAATTGAGAATATCTTGCAAAATGCAGTAGAGTTGCACATGAGAGTGCAAGAATCTCACCGAATCCTGTTCATTAGGCGCACATGCGGACTCCCAAGTATTTCATCAAATAAGCAACATGATTGGCGATATCCTACGTTACTGACCGATGGTACGCCGAAATGGATTATGGTTGAATGAATTGTGAAAACGTTGAATAGAACAATGTGAAAACCACGCTTTTGCATAATACGCAGCGAAACTCGACAGGGCAAAAAGAAAAACAAACTTATTTTCGGAAAAGGAAAAATAAGCACTTTTTAAAAACACCCAATGGAAAAAGCACCATTATGGGATTTTAAAAAACGAAAATAAGCACCTTTAAGCACTTTTTGAAAACGCTACGCCTTATGCATAATATTCAAACTCGGTCAGGCATTACATTATAACATACTAAACTACCATACCATAGGAAATCATTATGCACAATTCAGGATATCTTAACGTGCCAAACTGAAATGAATCTTTCATAACAAAATGAAAAGAGGGGTCGAGACAGGAACAGTTATGCCATTGTTCGAGTGAAAAAAAATAATTTGTTTGGAAAATTTGCAGAATAAATAGCTTTAAAAGGCCATCTATATACAGGTCACCAGTACTTCTGACATGAAAGATTGACCATGAAAAATAGTAAAGAATATGGATGTTGCAATTCCTAGGTTACCAATTTATTTTCTTCACAGCTATTTATGGGTTTTCAACCCTCAGTGATTTGTTCCAGAATTTGAATGTGGGTAAAAATTGTAAAGAAACATAGGTCCAATTTAATTTCAATCATATTTATTAGAAAATGAGCTTTAATTTATAGTATTTTATATGAAGTTCTAATGACTGCCTAGAACTCTTGATACTTTAATTAATTTATATTTGAAATATTGTCCGTAGAGCGTTGTTAAAACAATTTTATTTAATTGAAAACAGAAGTTCTTTTAAAAAACTTCAATATCTATTTCAATATTTAAAGAATATTACACCAGTTAACCAAAATCATTAGCAAGCGATACTTAAATTTTTTTTAAACGTGTGTAGAAAAAGTATTGATGCATTATTTTAAATTTAAAAGCAGTTTTATTAAGGTAATTTCCTAAATTAAACTAACCAGTTTAAAAAACTATTGATTTTGTATTTATTACACTTTTGAAAGTAATAGGGTATCTAAACTCCCTTAGTTATTTTTCAATAAATAAAAGTAAATGTTAGGCGAATAAAAACAAATCCAGTGTGTAAACAATTCTTGATTGCACTTTTCGAAGGACTTCTTTTTACATATTTAAATTCACGATTAACATCAGTACTTGAAAGCTACTGAAATTTTTTTAAAAATTCTTGCGATTTTTATGCATGCACAGCCATTACAGCCATTTTGACCTAAGATAAATCTCATATTAAATATTAAGCAAATTTACAGATTTGCTAACTTAAAACACTTACAATTTTAAAAAAAATTTCTATGAGATTAGGGGTATTTCAGCAACTTGTAAACAAATTTAATAACCCTATTCTTAAAATACTAATTAAGATTAATAGAATATGTAATGAAGCAAATGATATTCTCTTAGTATCTATTGAATGCTATGAATTTGACAATACACCTAAAAAATATATTTGCATTTTTTCTAAAAGTTAATATACGAGTGCTTGTGACACAAGCACTTTATATTATAATTTCAAAAATTAAGTATTTTACCTATAATATTCAAATTAAAATAGTAAATTCTACCGGAAAATTTAAAATTCAACGCTTTAAATGTTCAAGTTCAATGAAATCGGATACTATCTAGCGAAATCACAAGAAATCATTTCTAGAATAGACGAAAAAACATAACATCCTTTTTTATTATAAGTTGCCTCTACTAATGGTAAAAGTTTGATACTATCAATTACTTTTTGAGAATGTTGCTATCACAAAACTTTTGTTCAAAATCAATCAATTCCATTTTTGGTATTTTGATGATAAGGGATTATGCATTATAACATAGTAAAAACAAAACATAAAATTATGTGTAAATGTCTTAAATGGGACTTTTTTTAAAAAAAAAAAAAGATGATGCAATTACACAACATGTTGTTTTCGCAAAGAATATACAAACATTTCAGATGAAAGTTTAAGCATTATTCTTTTCTGCATTGATTGGGAATTTTCATTAAAATGTAAATGTTAATCAGCTTAAAGTCAAAGAAATTTTGACAATTATATTACTGTAAACATGATAAAAATAAAAAAGCAAACTTTTTGTCTAACATTTCAAATGAATAATCATGAGAAAATTTCTGAAACTAAAATAATAAAAATACTTACAATTTTGAAATAAACTTTAAAATCAGTGTTAAAAGAAAATTGCTTTAGATATCGTGCCAACTGATTAAAATAACCAAATTTTAAATATATTCAACCGTTTTCATGAAACTTAAGCACTTATAAAGATTTGTTAACGTTACATTTTATAAAATTTTATCAATACGAATATCATACCTGACAAATTAAAATTTTGAACATTTATTACTAAGTCTTAGAAAAAATTACACACTAGAGTAGGGGTAGGCAACGCGGCGCCCGCGGGCGCCATGGCGCCCTCGATCGATTTTTAATCCGCCCTCGCTGGACTAATGTAAATGTTTAATAGCCAGAGCGATTTACTTAACTCTTGTCAAACGGCGATATACAGCAAGTAGTCAGCTGAGTTTAGGATTGTGCATGATTATCTGCAAAATATGCGCCCTCGGTGATTTTCAAATTTAGTATTGCGCCCTTAAGGACAAACAGGTTGCCGACCCCTGCACTAGAGTAATGAAGAAAAAAAATCTAAGATAAAAACAATTTCACATCATAATAATTTTATTGAAAAACAAAACACAGTATAAAATAAACTTCAATTGTACTAAATGCAATACATTACCTTCATTATTTAAAATTAACGTCGATAACCTTTTGTTTAAACACAATTATAGTATTAATAATAGTTATTAAAATAAAGTAACTTTTTTTTTCATGACTTTAGAAATATCTGATACAGTTTGAGTTTATTCATCCAATTGTAAGTCTTTATTTACTTGAAATTATATTTCGAAGTAGTAATGAAAAGCTTTCATGAAATGTTCAGCAATATGTGAATATGAAATAAATATAATAATGTGTGCAGGAAAAGTAACATGAGGACTTTTCGCTATGGCAGATTTATAGCGGTCCTTGCTGAATATCCACACTGGTTGCATCATTCACTGTAAGGATCAAACTTAGAAATACCAGCTGTCCATCATAGTGTGTGGGTGTGCAGTATCCAATTGTTCTTCTCAAATATTGAATAGGCTCTGAGAAGAAGTTTCTTTTGAAATCAATTTCTTCACAGTGACGTAGCGAGCTTAACCCGCGCCCGGGGCACAATACCTTTTTAGCGCCCCCCCCCCCCCATTTGTAAACCATCTAATATTATAAGTAAAATATACTCGCGAAGTAATAAATAAATAAAGTAAAATAAATAAAGTGATAGGCTCAAGCTAGGCATTAAATTTGAGACAAAAAATAAAGTTGAGAAAACAAGACTAGATTTTGAAATGTGATCATCTAGAATTAGTTCAAAAGAAACCTATTATTTATTTTACATTTTATCTTTTTATTTTACATATTTATAAAGAAATATTTTAAAAACACGCAGTTTTAAAACAATAAAAAAGTAAATATTTATTATCTCTAAGGAGATACATATATTTAATAATATGATTATAATACATTAATAAAACTAATTACTATGTATAAATTTTCCGCTTTTGATGAAGCAAATTTATCAATAATATCATCAAAGTTGATCATTTCAAATTTTTCTCTTTCCACATTTAAAAATGCTAGGTCACTTAGGCGATCTTATCCTATCGTTGATCGTTGATATGTCAAAATTAATTTTAATTTGCTGAATGACCATTCGAAGCTAGCAATTGATACTCAGATAGTCTGGAGTATTTGAAGTGCCACTCTCAGGTTTGGAAAAACATCCATTCGGGATTATAAAAGTAAGAGATTCTAATGGAGTTTTAAGTTCGATTTCTTTTCTACTGCGGAGTAACATTTTGCAGTCACATACTTCGAAAAAGAGTTCTATTCCATTAAAATCTGTATTATAAAATTCACCCAAAATTTTTAAAAAAAATTTCACGGTCGTTATCAACATTATCCTTGTTTAATAAATTTTCAACATCTAGTAGAAATCCAAATTTGAAATTAAGGTCACTTAATCATGTAAATCGTGTACATATTTCTTGTTGGAGACGATCAAGAACACTTTTCATAACTCGAGAAATTTCACTTGCTGCGGAAAGACCGACATCTCTAGCCAATTCTCCGGGCATTTTGCGGCGTCTTCTTACGCGTATTGTTGCATCAATATCCAATTTTTTACAAAGAGACTTCGCTTTTTCTATTGCCTCTTCACAGAGCTTGTCTCGAATTTCGGCTAGTTCAGTCGCTAATGATTCAAGATCATGGAACGCTTCGCTAAAATTCGTTCTAGGATCTTGTAATCTGATCATTCCTCCTTAAGATTTCATATCAGAAATGAACTAAAGTTATGAAACTAAAAGTTAGTATATTTTGCAGCAGAATTGTAGCTTCACTTCTGGTGTCACTTGTAGTGGTAGTGTCCTCTGCTAATTTTCCTAATAGTTCTACTATAATCGTTAGCCCATCGATGATAACGTTAACCGCTTGTATTCTGGCTCTCCATCGTGTTTCAGATTCATGTTTGACAGTTTTTGTTAAAGCATTTTTTAATAATTCCCATCGTAACGTTGAACGTGAGAAAAGAGATATATGTTTTCAATTATTCCGAAACATGTCACATGGATTGAATTTTGTTTAGCTGCAGTAACTCCTACTAAATTCAATGAATAGTTATCACAATTTAGAAATAATCCTTTATGATTTTTTTCCATTATTCTTTGTTGAACGCCAGATGTGTGACCTGCCATCACGGCAGCATTATCGTAACATTGTGATCTGCAGTTTGTTAATGAAATTTCATCGGAATTTAATTTCTCCAAAATTGTATTTTCGATCGAGGCTGCATCTTTAGCATGTATTTCAATAAAACCCGAAAAAGATTCTTTGATGGAAACTTTTTTTATTGACAAAATCAACATCTACATACCTAACGACTTGGGACATTTGTTCTCGATGAGAGATATCAGGTATTGAATCAAACAAACATCCATAATATTTATTTCTTTTGATATCGTTTTATTAGTTGATTTCGAACTGTAATGTCAGAAGACGGATGAATTCATTTTGAATCTGTGGTGACAAATATGAGACAGTTTTTAGAGTTTCTGTGTGGCATGTTTAAGATAATTTGCTAGTAGCGGATCAAACTGAGCTACAAGTCTAAGTAAAGATAAAAGGTTTCCTACATTTGTACCATCTTGAAGTACTAGTTTTTCAACATGGCCGCGTGGAGGAAGATTTTGTATAATGGATGGTGTTTTCTACACTAGGGAACGCTGCAAGCTCGGGACTGCCTAAATTTCCGGGTTACTGTTTCAGTTGTATTTTAAAGCCATTTGGCATCATTGTGTTTTGAGATTCTTGCAAACAATGTATTTGATTACTTATTACTTATGTTTTCAAAGCTAACAATACTTGTGTTTACAATACTAAAAGTGTTAACACTAACGTAAGATGGTGCACAGCTTGCAACACGAACAAACAGTAATAAACAAATGGAAAGAAGCCAAATCAAGACTGGCAAAAAAGCGAGTTATTCAAAATCTAGCAGCCTTGTCACCTTTTTTAATAATAAATAACAAAATAACTAAAACAAATTTTCACTCCAAACTCCCCAGAATTACATAATAACATTAATATCTTATGAAATACAGCAGATTTGAGCTCAGAAATTATCTAATTTATTTCTTTTATTGAAAACAAAATTATCCGTTTGAAAACATCGCCTATCAGAATAACATGTAGTAAGCAGCTGCAAACTTTTTAACCGGAACTAGAGTAGGTCCCGAGCTCGAGATTGTTATTGTTTACTTTTCTACTGAAAACACCATCCATTAAATACCTAATGCTAGCTAATATTCTTTGCAATGTATTTTGCCATCGTTTTTTTTTCAGACTGAATGTTCGCTTCTAATGATACATCAATTCCCGTTCTACTTATTAATCTTCGTTCTGTTTCTTTCCAAGCCATAAGTGATTTTCGGTAGTTTTATCTTAATTTTCTATAGAGTTTATAAACTATCCTTTTTAGTTAAATTTAAAATTAAACTGAGGTAGGTTGTTAAAATTAGCTTTAAGAGACGTCAAAGTCCAATGCTTATTAATGTGATAGTTTTGACAAGCGTAGAAAAAAGTTGCTGGTCTTAGGTTGTCCCCCAAATAAGCCATATTTACGGTAAAATTAAGAGCTCTTTGTTTAATTGAACACTGTTAAGAAATTTTTTCATACCCTATTCACTGAATAATAGAATCGTCGAGTAGATGTAGTAAGTAATCTTATTTGTTTTATTACTAACCAAGAATGTCTTGAACTTGAAAAGTAGTAACACAGTGAAATATACACTATAATTTATGCTAACATTAAACTTATAACATTTAATAACATTTCATTTTTATTCTAAGCAGAGCGCGATGACAATGACGCAAAACTGAAAAATACAGGCACAAAATAACTTAAACATTAATATTTCTGGTATTTACCTAATTTGTAGCGGAATTCCACAACCTGTCGCAAGTGTCACGGATATGTACAGTCACAGAATAAAGTATCCGGAGAGTAACAAATAAGGAATCATTTATTTTTTTAAACAGATAATTCTCAGGCACACAACAAATACGGCGTTTGTGTCCTTTCCTAGAAACAGCAAAACGCTGTATTTGTTGTGTGTCTGCTGAGAAGTATCTATATTAAAAAATTTAACAATCATTTAGTTGTTATTTTCCGTGACTCTACATATAAGTATATTAGAGTGTTATTGTTATCGTTTTAAAATAACAAGAGCAAGCTACCTTGCGTTTATAGAAATAAAAATAAATAGTGTTCTGAAAGAAAGACTGTTTGTACTTTGTACACTGTACAAACATGCAAACACTTTATACACTGATGTTTGTACTTTGTACAATGCAAATATTTGGAGATAATATATGTAACCACACAGCGTAGATGCCATAGGGAAGTGCTGACAGACACAGGTCGAGTCAGCCTGCCATTAGAAAAGACGTGTCATTTCTATTATTAATATATTATTACAGTTTGATTAGTGTTCCTTTTTATTTACGAATTAACATTTATTATATTTCACTGGCACTAAATTTAAAATATATTTTCCAGAAATAAATCATAATAAAAATAAAAATTATCCAACAATTTTTTTTATTTTGTTGACCATTTGGCGCCCCTTTGTGAGTAGCGCCAGTGGCATGATGCCCCCCCCCTTGCTCCCACCTCGCTACGCCACTGTTTCTTCATAGTAGATTTTCCTGAAGATGAAGAGCTATATCTGAAATTGTAAAAGAAAATTAAATAGAAGTTCTATTATAATAGAAGTGCGGACTGATAGAATCGGACATACAATAAATGGGCACGGAAAAAAAAAACCAACAGATGATGTAAAGTGTGCAAAAACCACAAGATTAATTTATTTATCAAATGCAAAGTCCATTTGCATTTAAAATGCTTCGAATGTTTCCATTAAAAATATAAGCGTTATTGGTGTTTTCAATAGAAATGTAAACAATAACAATCTCGAGCTCGGCACCTACTCTTGTTCCGGTTAAAAAGTTTACTGCTGCTTATTACATGTTATTCTGATAGGCGATGTTTTCAAACAGATAATTTTGTTTTCAATAAAAGAAATAAATTAGATAATTTCTGAGCTCAAATCTGTCATATTTCATAAGATATTAATGTTAATATGTTATTCTGACGAGTTTGAAGTGAAAATTTGTTTTAATTTTTTAGAGATATATTCAGGGCCGGATTAAGACCTCTTGAGGCCCTAAGCACTGAAAATATTTTGGTGCCCTCCCCCCTCTAACGATAGAAAATATATCTAGTACTAAGTCACGTGTTAATTCAAAATATAAAATCAAATTTTTTTTGTAAAAAAATTTTTTTATTCAAATTAAATCAAAAAAAATTTTTTTTTAAATAATATAATCAATTGAAAACTTTTCAATTAATATTAAAAAAATAACTTATGTTTGTGTGTATGTGCAAAAAAGCAAACACTTTGAATAACTTATGATCGAAAGTTTGAACTTTTATTTACTAAGACTTAAAATACTTTAAATTAGAAAAACAGACACGTACTTTTTCTAAAAAAAGCATATCTTTTTTTTCCAATTGATTCGAATTCTTGACTCTCGAAATAAATGACCATATCTCGAGAATTTTTCAAACGAACTAAAAACTTTTAGCACACAATAATAAAATTCATTTACCTAAAAATAGTACCTTGTCAAAAATAATTTGTAAGAAGTATTAATCATTTAATATTTTTTTATTTAGTAAGAGAATAGTCGAAAGAACTTTAAATTGAAAATTTAACAAATGTCATTTTAAATGACAAATTACGAAATTTAATCTGTACTAAATCAATCAAATAAACCTGAATCTTTCAATTTTAAAAAAGTTATATATTTAACATTTAATTTCTCAAGAACTTTTCGACAGATTTTGTTCAAATTTTGTATTTTACTATTTAAATTAATATTCTTTAAAATTATGTAATAATTTGTATATTTTTGAATTTAAAATTATTCCGACTATTAATAATAAATAATTTTAAAAAAAATATTTTTGACAGAGAATTATTTTTAGGTTAATGAATTTTATTAATAGTTGCAAAATTTTTTCAATTCGTTTCAAAAGTTCTCGGGACATAGCGAAATGCATGAAACCTGCAATTGAATAAAAGAGTCCAAACTTTCAACCTAAAAAAACTTTTGGGATCTTAATTTCCATATTGTGAATACCATCCATATTTTGAGAGACAAATATCCAAATTCAACAACATATACATATGTAGGTAGAGGAAGCACGTTTGCCCGATTTCATAACTTAAAAAAATATCTTCTGCACCAACTAATTAGCATATTTTAAGTTTGGCCCTCAAACCATTTAGATTGAGATCTAGTAAGTTAAAATCCGATCATTAAATCAAGAGATATTCAGGTTTTTTACTTTTTTAATTTTACGCACTGTATATAATAACACATAACTTTTACAAATAATAATGCTTTTCATTATTCCTTTTTCCTTATTAAACCTAATATATAAATATTGATAGGAAGGGAAAAAATAATGATGAGTAATTTTATAAATGCAACAATTATCTTAAATGATCCCATAAAATCTGGATTAAAAATCAGAAATGAACTTATTTCATAATAACAACTCATTCTAGATTGCATCTGTGGAAAACAGAACTAATTATCTAATAGAATTATTACTATTTTGTTTAATATTTTGGAGATTCTCGTAGTTAGTTGACCTGTCAAAGTCAAAGGTACAGAAGAGCTTAAGAGCAATAAATAACTATCAATTAAATCTTAATTTGACTAGTAAAAAAATGACCTTTTAGAAAAAATGATAGAAATCACTTAAAACTATTGCATTAAACCTGTACTTAAAACTCTCATAAGTGATAACAGTAAGTTTGGTCTGAAAAAGCTGTTACAGTAAATAAAAACTCTGTCCTCAATAAGTAAATAAATGCATAAACAAAATACTTTAAATAACTATAAATTCAATGATCAATTTCATTTACAAATTCGGAACATTCGTGTTTTTATAATACAAAACAAAAGCATAAGTACAGCAACATGAATATAATATAGAAACTAAACTTAAATAATAATCAGTAGAAAATAACAAGCCATCATTTTTAATTTATTCACTTTTTTTTGTGTTACGATATTTTTTATTCCTGTATGCATACGCTTACATAATACCACATTAGTTTTATAGAAAATAATTTTAGATTTGGAAAAATATAATCCTTAGAAACATAAACAGAAGTATTGTATGTAATTTTATTAAACCAACATTTATCTTAAACCTACTAAAATCTATTTTGCCTACTAAAATCTTATGTACTAAATATTTTACATATTCTTTACATCATTTAAAGACAAATTCGTAAAATAAATCGAAGTAAAATTTGTGTATTGTTACCTAAAATTTTTATTTTAAATCGAATAACTATTTTAATTATAACGTCATAGAATGAAATTTATTTCGATAAGATCAATAATTTAAAAATTTTAATTACTTCTTAAAACTTATAATGCGGCATCACATCCCCTCTTAAAAAATACGTCACATTTAACAAAAACTTGAAATTTGTTTTTATTACTTTTGAGTATTATTGTGTAATAGAATGCTTAAAATGTAAAAAAAAAACTATATAATTTCTAATAATTGTAATTTTATTTTTACATTTAAGTTTAATTAATTTTTTATTATTAAAATATAATAATTCTTCAGGAAAATTAAACTCTTCACTTATATTGATTTAGACACAATCAATATTGATCGATAAATAATAATTATTGATAAAATTATTTGAAGGGATTAGCTACTACCTGAAGCAACACCAGCTTTGCACTATCACAGCATGCTTTCAAAAGCAATAATTTAAAATAATGTTTTAGTAGAATAAGCTTTTTCTGTGCATTCATGCAGGATTCAGTGCACTCACGTTCTGCGCATTCACGTATACACGGGGGTGTGTAAATACGAGAAATTAGTTACTGATTGTAGCATAAATAATGTTATTGGTTAAAAATTATGTATCTTTACCCCCCCCCCCCTCGAAAGGAAGACAATTTGAATTTTCTGAGATATGCACCCTTTTTTCTTTTGAAAAAAAGAAAAAAAGAAGGGGGAAAGAGTCCCCTATAGGATGCTTAAAGATATCTGAGATGAAAGGATGTTCTCTGTCTGTAGTAAATCAATTAGTTACACTTGTCTTGTCCTTAAAGTGGTTCTTCTCAGAAAATTTAGCTTTGTATTCTAACACAAATGTTGGTGACAATCATGGTGGTCCTTTTCAGGAACCTTCGAATTCATGGAATCGAATGCTGGCAATATACAGCTTTTGTTGTTTTACGTCGGGATTGTTTGTTATAGGCAGAAAGCAAGATCAGGTTAAATTGAACCACGTTTCCCAGAAGTCTTTTACTTATAATAAAATAACAGGGAGCAACAATATTTTTCCCACTCGTTTATGCAGAATCACCAATTTTTATTTTAAGAAAAAGTTAAATGGATGATGGAAATACCTTAACTAATTATTTATTTACTTCAATCTAATTTACACACGAGCTACGAGTAAAAATTAAGCGCAACTATAAAAAAAATTTTTAGTGACAGAAATAATATTATTATATTCAAAATATTTAAATGTTCAAATTATCATCATAATAGAAGTTGATGAAATTACACACATATATTGTATATATATATAATCATTATCATTAAGGATTTTCCTTATTAGTCATTAAACATATTTCAAAATTCAATTGATAAAAATATCTTTCTTAAATTTGCTATTTATTTTTAATTTGAAATTTTCAGTACTTTTCTTATTTCTTAATTATAATTTTTATAAATTTCGTTATAAGATGCACAAAATATAGTTTACTTGCACTAAACAAAATTCAATGATTGAAAATTTGATTTTATTGCTACTTATTTCCTAGATTTGCTTTCAAAATTAAATTAGTTTTAATGGGTACTCTTCTTAACGTATTTTTCACCGTCAACGAACATCCGGTTCACATTGAGAATTTACACATCTTTTGTGCTCAACTTTTATAACATTTGTATTTGTACAAGACTCTAAGGACTAAGGAACCTATAATTCTTTCCTTATTCAAAAACTAGCTGCTTGCATTCATATTACGTAGTATATATTTTAAATCTTAAAATCTAATTTCGATATAGTATATAGATAAAAAAAAAAATCATAAGTGATGCGAAGTGTGTGGTCATATTTTTCGCAAATTTAACCTCTCCTCCACAAAGAAATTTCGAAAAATGATACTTAAACACAGCTCCTTTTTCTTAATTTAGTGAATTAAAAACAATTTTTGAAGTAAATTTTTGAAATAAATTTTTGCAACACAACCTTTACGTAATTTGAAGACTTCTTTTCCAGTTGCAATGAGAATATAATTAAAAATATAGTATAAGCAAATATTTTATGTAGAATAAACAAAAACATGCGCAAAAACTGCAAACATGCACAGCATAAATTTTTTATTTCACATCAAAAATCACATTTTTTACATCATCAAACCATTGCATCAAAATTTTGTAAATCTAATTTTTTTTCATAAAAATATCAAATTGCCGGACTATTAACTTGCTACAATTGCGAAAAATATTCTGTAAACATGAATAGTAGCAGTATGTTATGGAATCATTGTAATGGATCTCAGAAATTCACTAGCTTTTATCTCATAGAAATTCACTACCTTTATAAGACCGAATTATAAGACCGAATCATTATAAGACCGAATCATTATAAGACCGAATCATTATTAGAAATGGTTGTTATCTACTCTTAAAATGGAAGCTCAAAAAAATAAATTTATTATCAATGTTTCAAAAAAAAAAAAAAATTATGTACTGCGAACATTTAGTTAGGCTTTCTGGTGCCCCCCTATCCTCTGGTGCCCTAAGCACGTGCTTAGTGTGCTTAATGGTTAATCCGGCCTTGGATATATTGTTAATAAAGGTGACACGGTTGCTAGATTTTGAATAACTCGCTTTTTTGGCAGTCTTGATTTGGCCTCTTTCCATTTGTTTATTACTGTTTGTTCGTGTTGCAAGCTGTGCGCCATCTTACGTTAGTGTTAACACTTTTAGTATTGTAAACACAAGTATTGTTAATATTGTAAACATAAGTAATAAGTAATCAAATACATTGTTTGCAAGAATCTCAAAACACAATGATGCAAAATGGCTTTAAAATGCAACTGAAACAGTAGCTTGGAAATTTAGGCAGTACCGAGCTTGCAGCGTTCCCTAGTGTAGAAAACACCATCCATTGTTCATTGATTCGGCCAATGGTGCGGAAACGTACCATTTTATTTCTTAAATAAAATGTCCCGCAGTGGACTGATCGTTAAGACACGGTTCCCAGCAGATCACCGAAGTCAAGCATCACTGACTGCGGTCAGTGTACGGGTGGGTGACCACTTGGATCAGTCTGCGTAGGGACCGAGGGTGTGCGGTATTGGTCCTCGTTAAACTGTTCTACCGTAAAGTGCTCAACTTCGCGTGCAGCTCGCCGGGCTACCGAAGCGGGGGTGCCATCCCCTCTGCAGAGGATCAAAATTGTGATGGCATGTCTTCGGATCATCCTCAGGGATGTTTCCCAGACCGTCGCCAATAGTCCATTGTGCAGCTCTAGTGCGACGTAAATGAACAAATCAAACAAATCAAACTTAAATAAAGTATTATTTTTCTTGCACGAAACTTATTTTTTGTCTCAATGAATGTAATTTAAACATATTTCAATGAAAATAACATTGCATTTTACAAAATTTCTATCCTTGGCCTAAAATGGGTTAAATCAATGTAAGCGCAAAGCAATGGGTGTTTTCACTGAAATAAGAGTGATTGTACTGCAAACGTTTCTACGCGTTGTAGTTCGTAAAACGTGAAAAAGTGTTTAAGGTTAGAAGGATACGAAGCAACTTAAAAGTTGAAAACGCTTAAAGTGTAACATCGTATAGCAAATTCGAAAATACTCAATATTTGTTTTGATTGTTGAACACATAAGTTTTCTTCAAGTACTATCGTTGCTTTTATATAATATGATAGAAATATTCATGTACTAATTCTTTTAAATTTAATTCATGGCTTTTACTTCTGAAGATCTTGAAAGCAACTCTTTTTATATGGAATTAGAGGTTTGTTGCAGCAAAAATGTTGACTCACTGTGTTGTTTAAGAAATGAGTTAAAAGTATTTTTTCTTACTTCAAATGATATGATTTCTGATATTTATAGAACATAACTGACACGGTTTTCTTTTTTAATTCCTATTATGTATAACTATCCAAAGTATGCCATTTCCACCCTTGAGGCAACAGCACAGTCTGTATCTTTTGATTATTTGCCTTTTAGCAAACTTATACACTGCTCAAAACAACTAAAGGATATTGAATTTGTGAGTTGATCTTGCACCTGGAGAATTGTTAAAATGATTTATGCATTATCAAGAGGTAGTAAGCTATATGAGATAAGCAAGACATTTGTTTGGCAAAAAAAAAAGCGTACTTTATTGAGCATTTGGGTACAAAAGGAGAAATAACACAATTTGTGCATATGAGAAAAATAAATAAAAAAGGAATTTCCTTAAAAGAAAATCATTTTTAGTAGGGGTTATGGTTTTCCTGTACGGCCAGCAACGTTGAACACCTTTGAGTCAATGAGGAGCTGGGGTATTCTGTCTCACTCCTCCAGAAGTGCTCTTTCTAGTTCTTGGAGAGTTTGTAAGGATGGTTAACATCCAGCAATATGTCTGCTTAGAATGTCCCAAACATGTACGATTTTGTTTATGGCTGGAGAACATGCTGGCCAATCCATAAGCATGATTCCTTTCTCCAAAAGAAAACATTCATGAAGTTAGGGTGATATGGCCTGCATTTGTCTTCCATTAACATGAAGTCATCTCCAATTGCATCAGCGTTAGGGACTACAATAGGTCTCAGGAACTTATCCCTATATTGGCAACCTGTCAGAGCCCCATTTTGAATTACATGAAGATCGGTTATTTTTTGTGTTAGCTGGGACAAAATATTATTTTTAAATTATTTTTTCTCATTGTTATATGATATATTTTTGTTGTTTTTACTACCATTTTTTCGCTGCATTGTGGAGTTATATTTTTTAATAGAAACAAAATATACAATATAATGTATAAATTATTAATATTAATTTTTTGTGGTTCACTGTATATTTTGACAACAGCATTGTCCATACATACTGCGATATTAGACTGGAATTTTTTAAAAAATATGTCAAAATCAATGAATTTTATTCAACTATTTGAATAGCACCTCTGCGATGTTAAAGAATATTGATTACGTGGTAAAATAGTGAAATTTTGACTGTTGTTTGTTTGTAATGATTGACACTAAAAGGTTTTCTGCAAACAGTGTTTGCATATTCCAATGCAATATACGTATCTCATAAGAGACATCCTATATGTGTAGTAGCTCCCTAATTTATTTTGAAATATAGTTTGCCCCCTTTGTTTTGAGGATCAGGAAAAAATATATATAATGTAAAAAAATAATTATTTAAAGAAAGAATTTTTTGTGTCTGATTTTGTGACTTAATTAATAGTTAACACTTATTAATTAGAATCTAATATACAGTAGGGAACCGATTATCGGGACCATCGCTATTCCGGATTACTGATTTTTCAGGTTTTCTGAATCACTACAAAAAGCCGTTTTTTTTATTGTTAAACCCAACTAAAAAAAAAAAATTTCTGGAAATAATCTTAAAAAGAAGAAAAAGCGATGAAGTTATACACTAATGATTATTTCCAAAATGATGGTAAGGTAAACATCTTTCTAAAAAGAAAAAAAAATCGTTAAATCTTATGGGGAAAATGTTTTTTTTTTTTTAAATGGCGGGGAAATGTATGAATTTCGTTCCGGTTTCTTGGTTTTCCGGATAACGGGTTCTGTACTATACTAATTTATAGTTTGCACTAATTAATTAGCATATTTGAGGTCACACCTGAAGCCATTAATAAAAGTGCATGAAAATCTGATTATTTGAACAAAAGTTATTCAGGAAGATATCTTTTTTAATTTAATACCTCTGAATATCACTTTAATTGGTAGAAAATCCCTTGTTTAGACATCTGACTGAATCATATAAAAGCCCTGTAGCAGAATTTTTTCGGGCTTTCTGCAACAAAACTCTTTAGCACTAATATCTTTCTGTGAGATACTATTAATAATAACAAAAATGTATGCTTCTAATTTAAGGTAACAAAAGCACTGTGTTTACAAAAAAAAAAAAAAAAATTTTAAATTGAATATGTAATTTTTTTTAAATCTTATATTATGACCGATATTCTCGCATTTTGTGAGGGGGAGGGAAAGACACTAATTATTTTCTTTATCGCATTTTGCAAATCATCATCGGAGTAAAAAAATAATTAAATATCATGAAATCAGTAATTAGCAAAACACAGATAGACGAAGAGATTGCGTGAATCAGACTCCTAATAAAAAAGTTTACTCAAATGTGTGTTTCGTTTTAAGATTTGATTGTTGTAATAAAATATATATAAAAAATATTGTGTTTTAATAACTATGTGGAAATCAAAAGCAATAACTGCCAAGAAATAGATAAAATCATTGACTTAAAAAGTAAATTATCAAACGGGCAATTAAAATTTCGTGTATCCCCTGAAATATATCTGGATGTCTGAAAGCTATGGGAAAATCAATGTCAATAACTGTCAAAAATACAATCAAAATAGATTTACAATATAATAAGCACTAATGATATAATATATAAGCATATATAAGATAACATATAATGAGCATTTCAAAAAGTGATTATTTAAATGTGCGATTCAAAATATCACCTCGATTCTGCCACATTGTATAAAAGAATGGTCTATCATACTGATGATCTGTAATCTATGAATTTTTTCTATATGCTTTTCTATACATATATACTTTTTGAGTATAAGTAAATTGTTAAATAATATGTTTATTCTTTTATTTACAGACTAAATATAGTGAAAAGTATAAAGAGGCTCAAAAGAAGTTGTGGATTATTTGTGTTCCATGCCAAAATAGTTTAAAAGGAAGTGCAATTACTAAGGACTTTGTTGGTAAGAATCCCCTAAGTTTTTATTTTTTAGAAGTTTCTGATTATGCACATTTAATTCATCTGAAAAGTTTTCTATTTTGAAGTCCACATCCTTTAAATAAATTATTTTTATGAGCTCAGTTTTAGTTTTTCTGTAATTGAATTAAATGAGAATTGTTTTTCATTTGATTATAATTATAAAATTATAGTTTGTTTCTGGAGCTAAATAATGTTTTAGGTAGGTAAAACATATGGACAATTTAGTAGAAATAATTTTAGTTTAGTTATGATATTACTACACCATCAAATGCAAAATAAAAAAAATGTATGTAATAAATTTAGGTTTTTATTAAAAAGTGTTAACAAGCACTATTTTAATTTCCAAATTTAACATAATAAAATTACATTTTTAATAATGTTACTGCAAACATAGTTCAAATACCATGCATGGAAAAATGGTATATAGATTTAAATATTTAAAAATTTATTTGTTTTCTAACAAAAACATTTTTAACAAATTGTATGTATAGAATTCAGAAATGTTTTGCACTTTCCCAAACAAAAGTTATCACACTTGACATGTGTAGGGAATTAAGACAGAATAAAACTTATAATAAAATCAAAGCCGTTACCTATATAAGACCCTTGTGGCAGTTGGTTAGGGAAAGATTAGCATTTTTAAGAGGTCTCAAAAAAAAAAAAAAATTTCAATTACAACTTTGCACATACTTTACAAAATGGCTTGAAATAATATTATTCTATAATGACATAAGTAAATTTAAAATATCTTGTTCTGAATTTTTTTTTTTTAAAAAATAGACATTTTGTATTTTAAAAATAAACTTAAAATAAAAACTTAACTTTTTTCAATTGAAATAACAAAAGATAACACAATTGCTGTTTACAATCACAACGAAAATTTAGAGATAAAAAACGAGAAGTGTTTTAAAAATCCCCTGAAATCATTCTTCAGTATCAATGTCAAATAAATTCAAATTTTCATAATCTAATCTACAAAATCCATTGAGAATCTGAAATCTTTTCTGCAAAGGAGTTATCACCATCTCTGATGTTGTAGATATCACAACCTCAACCAAATAAATCATTATTCCTGGCATTAAAAAAATGCCAGGCATGTGACTCTTCCTCTAATTCACGGGATTATGTGAATCTCTAAACTGTTGATTCGGGGTTTTTCCGCTAATCAATAATTTATTCTGGTACAAAATTATTTTGGAGTTCCAATCTAAAATTTAAATTTTGTTTCTTACAGGGTATCCGCACAAGTCATGAGTTGTCATGTATTGAACTAAATTTGTCGTGAAATATCATGATTTTAACTATTTTTTAAAAAAAGTCATGGATTTAGATCACCGAAAAATCTAATTTTAAAAATGGAATCTGCCCACCCCCCCAATTTCATGGTGTTCCGAATATTTGAATTTCTTACAAAATCCCCACTGACAGCCATATTTTATTAAAATGTAAAATGTTTTTATCATGTTCTTTAAAAATTATGGTGTTCTTTAAAAAAATGAAAGGAAAAAACATAATTTCTAGAGCGGATTATCTTTTAAACTTTATGATTTCAGAATTTTTTTTTTTTATCAATTTAAAATTCTAGCTGAAGTAAGCCAGCCATTGGCGAATTTTTTTTATTCTGAAATGAGAACAGAAAAATCAGGAGTATTTCTTTTCTTTCCAATGAGCAAGAAAAGTATCTTCAGAATATAGTTCTGCAGAAGAAAAGAAAAAAATGATTTACTTTTGTATTTTTTCAGCTATTTCATTGCTTCAACTCTTTCTTAACTCCGTTTTTTTAATTTGAAATCTATAAAAATGAAGATGCAAAGTATAGCAGTTTCGCGAATACCTATCATTTCGATTAATGTTATTATAATGCTTTTTTAAATTTATTGTTGTGTTTTTGTCAGAGAAAATAGTAACTTTGTTAAGTCATGAAAAATTCTTGGAATTAGTCATGGAAAGCCATGAACTTAAAAATCTAAAATATAGCAGATACCCTGCTCCTACGCAAAATCTCGTTAATGAGACATTTATTCCGTCCTTCTCAGAACCCTCTTTTTATGTGCGATAGCGACTTTTTTAGACAGATTTTGTTGAGAAAAACCCGTACTTGAGATAAACTTCGATAGTATGAGAGTGAAAAAAATATTCCATAGAAACTTCTCTAGAATTAATCAACTACTGAGTGAAACACAAAAGTATAAAATTGATAATCTAAAAAAGTAATTTTGAAATGCCACACATAGTAAATAGGGGTGCACAAACTTTTTGAGTGGTAATTATAAATGCCAAAAAATTATTGAAACGTCACTTAGATTTATGATGAAATCGGCAAAAATTACTCTTATTCGAAATTCGCCTGTTGTAATTTCATATTAAAAATATCGGATCTTTTAAAACCATGTGGAATTTTGTAATAATAACCAATGAAAAAGCTATTGAGTAACAACATAGATTTAAAATAGAATTTGTGCAAATTGAGCGCATTAAAAAGTGAAGTCTCAAAAGTATGATTCAAAATTTTTTTATTTTTTTGAAGAGGAAAAATTTAATTGCGTTCATGAGTTCTGGCGGGCCACTCATCACCAGTTTGCATGCATCCTTAATTTAAAAGTTTGTTTACTATTTAAAAAATGTTTTTTTATGGCTTATATTTTACTGAGTAGCAATTTTGTTGCAAATTCCATTTATAACAGAAGAGATATTTAATAAATGTGATATATATTCCTCCCTTTTTATTTGCTTACAGTTAAATCAAATAAACATTAATATGATGATACAACATGAAAATTTTGAATGAGTACTTACTTTTCAATGCGCTTGATACCATCGTAAATCTTACTTTCGATCTTTTTATCTTTTACAGATTATGTAATTGATTTTCTTGTGGTTCTTAAAATTCTTATCTTTACGAAACAGAAAATTTGAATCTCACATTTAAATTAATAAACACTTTTTGACACTCTCAATTTGCGTGAATACCATCGTAAAACTATGTGGTGTTTCGATCAATTTATCGGCTATTATTGCTATAAAGTTTCATAATTTTTTTAAAAAATTTCTATGTTTATACATTATTATTCACAGCTTAAATAGTTATCAGAATGTTAGTGCAACTAAATATTAATTTTCATTGAAAAACGATTTATTTAAGAACATATTAAAATTAACATTCTCATAGCACTCTGACAAACAGAGTAACAAAGCATCAATGAAAACTAAGAATTTTCCCCTGAAGCTTAAGTACTCTCATACTATAGAAAAAGGACGACATCATGAGCTACGCACGATCAACCAACAGCAAATGAAATAAGACCGGCCTTACACTTGCAATCCTTGATGTCACTGACTTAAGTTGAATGCATGAGAATCATTCAATCAATTTTTGGTTTTCCATATTACTGTATCACAGGGAACTGATGGTAAAGACACTGGCTGCGGTCAGTAAGCGAGTGGATGACCTCTTTAATCAGCCTGCATATGGACCGAGGGTGTGCGGCATCGGTCCTCATTAAATTGTTCTACCATGAAGTGCTCGACTTCTTCCGCTGGTTGTCGGGCTACCAAAGCAAGGCAGCCGTGCTCTCTGCAGAGGTTCAAAATTCCAATGGCATGTATTCAGATAATCTCTATTGTGACATAAATAAAGTACCTACTGCCTCATGTTTTTGTATTTAGTAAATAAAATGCTGGATCATAAAGAAAATATGAAAAAAAACAAAAGTTTATGATAAAAAGAAAACTCAAATTGCAAAGTGATTCTAGAAAATGTAAGAAACAGAAGAAAAAAAAATGAAGGTGTACCAGAACTTTTAAAAAAGCAATAAAAATAAATAAATAAAAGACTAACATCTGTTTCAAAAGGCTGAAGAGAAACAGAAAACCTTTTTTAATTCTTTACTTCAAAGCCGGATATATTTAGTTATTAGTTTGTATTTTTTTTTTTTTTAAAGTGACATTAAAAGAAAAGTCATAAATGCTCTTAAAAATGTGCAGCACCACAGTAAAATTATTAAATAATTAAAAACAGAAACTTAATTAAAACAGAACTTAACAGAAAACAGAAGTATAAAAAATCATTTTATCCTTTTTACTCTATTTTTAGGTAACAATTGAGAAAAAAAAGGCATCAAAAGCATTCTTAAAAAATGCTGTATTATATTCATGAATGTCAATTGTTTTGCTTTTTTTCACAAGATTTTATCAAGTGGACAAACTAAAATTTGGCAGGCTCATTATGAGATGACTGGTATTTTGTATGATTATTTGAATGATTAATATCTAATTCTGTCCAGGGTTTGAAAAAACCCAACCCGCCTGGGTTTTATTGAAAAAACCCGGGGAAAATTGGGTTTTTTCATTTAGTGCTCATAAATTTTACTGTGAAAATATTTTTATTTATTAAATACTGTTGTATAAGTAAACACGAAAATTTCATCTGACTTTTATCTGTAATAAAATTAAACTGGAATAAATATTTAATGGTTTTCCAGGTTTTTATAATACGATTAATAGAAAGTGAAATTAAAATTACGTATAATTATAAAGAGTATCAGTTACTTGTCCCTTTTTTCAAATATTTAGATAAATATATGCATTTTTAGATGCATTTTAACTTTATAGTTTCAAAAAACAAATTGATCTTAAAATTATAAAAAAGCATATATATAAAAAGTTATAGCTTATTTTTTTAAAATCAGAAAATAAAACTTTGAATTTGTTTATTGTTGTTTAATGTATCACTTAATAGAATTTTTTTTTTGTTTGCTTTCAATATTTTTAAACATGATTAAAAGAAACAAACTAAATTGTATTCAAATGAAATCTTAAAAATAATATTTAAAAAATCTTAAAAGTAATATTTTAATTTTTAACTGTTTTTTAATGGTGATAAACTTTCTCCAAATAGTTAAAAATTGTCAGCAGATGTTAAGAGTTGACTTAAAAAAAAGGTATATTTTTTCCTTTATTATTATTATCATACAACAGATTCAAAGTGTCTTAATTTCTCTCTTAGATGGTGATACACTTTTACGAGTTTTGTAGCTTTATCTATTCCAAATTTATTTCGAAGTTTACTCTGCACCAAACCGAAAGTTGAAAAGTGTCTTTCGATAGAGACAGAGGATGCTGGTGCTGAATGCAAAGGAAAAAGAATTGACAGAAATATTGTGGAAGCTAGGAATTTTATTTACTTTTTTTTCTCGCCATAATTTTCCACTATTTTTTGATGAAAACTGTTGTATAACAGTGTCAAGCATAATTAATTTTGGAAAGTATTCAGGATCGGACATTTTGAATGCCATAACACGTGGCAGAAATTCTTGATGATGCTTAGAAAGACAGTTTTCTGCTAATTGGTCTTGTTCATCATTTAAAAATTGTCCCCTTGTTTCGGGATCCAGGATGCATATGCTAATAAATGATGTGGCTGAAAAGCCTGATTGAATCTTTTTACAAAATGTTTATGGGGTTCTAATTCATCACACGATAGTAAGTTAATTCATATTTCAACAGCTTCTGAAATTGAAATGTTTTCTGATTGAAGCTTTTTTAAAGCTTCAGAAACAATTGATATCTGTTTTACCCAATTGATAGTTTATTGGTAAAGCCCAACGTTATTTGATATTTTTGACATATTATTAGATTTATTTTGATGTTCAAGAACAATCTCTTCATATTTATGGTAAATATTGGCAAAAGTTTTTACACGCTCACAATATGAATTCCATCTAGTATCATTGGGTCATCAAGCAGTTTTTTTCATTTGCCCATCCATGTGCTTGATGCACATTTCTAAAATATTTGTTAACTTCAACGATGTGTCCAATGATAGTATTAGGAAATGCTTCTTTTTGAACCAAATTTTAAAAAAACAATTTGTGAAGAAAACCACCAAGTGGGTTTTTTCAAAGTGGGCCCACTTGGGGAACCCTGGTTATATGTATTTTATATTAAGTTTAAATAATGCATTATCACTAATACATATTTGAATCTTCTTTATTGATAAGTACATTACGTTTCATAATTTTTTAAGTCAAGAATTATAAAATATAAATGAAGTAATATAAAAGGAACAATTTTATTAATCTTTTTGTTTTCTCACACATTTATTTACTACTATATTTATTAAACATATGGATATCACCTATTATAAAATTATAATCTGTTAATATTTATAATCAGTAAAAGCTAAAATTTCATCTGACTTGAGTTAAATAAAAAACTGAAATAAATATTTAATGGTCTTACATGTTTATATAATAAAATTAATAGAAAGTGAAATTAAAACTATGTATAATTATGAAGAGTATCAGTTACTTGTCCCATTTGTTTTCAAGTAATTAACCCTAGGAAAATGATTTCATTTTTAGATAAATAGTTTTAAAAAGTTCTCTTATAGAAAGTTTTAGCTTTTTTTTTATAGCCAGAAAATAAAACTGTTTAAATTTGTTAATGTATCACTTGGTAAAAAAAGAAAAAAATTGTTTCTTTTCAATTTTTTTAAACATATGAATTAATATTAATAACCTTTTTATTAATATATAAATCATGCAACTATATTTGAAAAATTGATCTTTTCAGACTATATTATTTAAATTTTAATTTGATTTAAAGCATTAAAATATTACTTTTTGAAAAAACCCACTTGAAGTTTTCAATAGTACCTACTACAGTGGAAAGTCGCGTATCCGGAATCGGCGGGACTTTCCGAAGTCCGTATATTTGATTTTTCCGTATAATTGACCTCCAAGGTAAACAAAGCTTAAAATGATCTGAATCTAAGAAGCAGAAAATAAATAAACATTATTTTTCGGGCAATAATGTTTTAGTATTAGAATGATATCTAATCAATCATAAACAAAATATTAGAAAAAAAATAATTATTGCTATTCTAAAAATAAATATAGAAAACGAAAAAAATTCCCAGTTATGAAAATATTAATTGCTCTCTCCACCATTTTGAACTAGAACGATTCAAGCAAGAAGGGGAAATTCCCGTCATTCAATAAGGTGGAGAAGAAAAATTCATTTCCTCCTTACTTGTCATTGTTGAGGGCGGGGTAGTGACAAATTCTTATTTTCTCTCCCATCATTGGCTATCAATCAAGCATAAAGGCGTGGCATGCTAATTGGATTCTCTTTATTTTTTCTTGTGTGACTAAAGGGGATTCCCCCTCCACTTAAACATTCAAAAAGGTTCCAGGAAATGCCTCTTTTACTAGCCAGCTGCACAGGAAAGAAGGGGGAGGGAGGGAACTCAGTTGTGCTCTTTTGAAAACACCCCCCCCCCTTTCCTGCATTCCAGAGGAGGAGCGTCATGGTCTTAGTTCTTCTGTTCTCTTTTCTGTTGATTTATGGGTTCAATGCATAGATCTCTAGAAGCTGAGAAGGGGAAAACCTGTCAAAAGACTTCGTTTTTTTTTTTTTTAAGGGGAGAGGGAAAGATGAAGAAATGTTTGTTTATTTTGATTGTTAAAAAGTGTCCGGGAAATCGACCCTTCCGGAAAAGGGACGTCCGGATATGGGGCGTTACACTGTATAAAATTATATGAAGATTCGAGTTTCTTTTACTCTACTAATATTAAAAACTTAATCATATAAATCATGCAACTCTATTTGACAAATTTATGCTGCACAATAAATTATATAAAAGTAAATGCGAAACAATAAGTTTTAGTAAAAAAAATTTTTTTTTGTTGAAAAAACCCACTTATCGTTCCAGGCGGTTTTTTTCAAGGTGGGCCCACCCAATAAAACCCCGGCCGGGTTTTTTCAAAGTGGGTCCACTTGGCGAACCCTGGTTCTGTCCCAAATAATTTTATGTTATATTTACTTGTCTGAGTAAATTAGAGAATCACACATTGAAGCATAAATTTTGGTACCTACTACTAGAAAAACATTACTCAGAAAGCAGAGTAAATTGGCATATTAAAAACTATAACTTACATATAAAAAAAATTGCTCCTAATTCTGAAATTAAAGCTCAGTCTTTCATTGTCGGAAGGAAGTGATGAAGAGAAAATATTGATTAAACGTGTTTTTAAAAAATTTGTTATAATGTAAAACACTAATAAAAAAACAACATATTTTGAAGAAAAAGTGATGAGAAAAAGTATCAGAAACACTCTTAAAAAATGCATCACCATGATAAAATTATCAAATAAAAAAAAATTATAAAAATATAATCGCCATTTTTAAGAGAACACAGCAAATGAAAATAGTGTCATTTTTTCCAAATCTATTTTATTCTTGTTTTGATTTTACTTCAAGGTATCAGTGATTGTATGGTATTGAATTTAATTCAAGACAAATTTAAATAGGCAAAAAACAAAACACTACAAAATGCAATCTTAATAATTTCTCTTTTTTTTAAATTTACCAATATTTTCACCTGTTCATCCTCTTATTTGTTATTGAGCAAAATTTTTTTTTCTCTCCATCTAGGTTGAAATCATTTTTGCATTAACAGAAAAACCTAGCTCCCTAATTCCTGCCTCATTCATTAAAAGAAATTCAATCCTAATTGTGTAAATTATAAGTCAACTAACTAAAAACAACTAATTTTGTTGTGTTAAGAGATAATCCTTATGTCTGCACGAAACATTACACAGTGTATTCGATGGCTTGCGTAAAGAAAAATACAAATTATATACAGATTTTTTTTTGACATTCCACTTTCTGCTACATAATTTGGCATGACTGGTAATTTCTTTTGTTATGTATTTAATTTACGAATATTTATTTGTTTTTTGCAATTTTTTTGTTGTATTGACTAAAAAGATGCTTATCATTTTTTACAGATAGGCATATTTTAAAACCATCCCCATTCTTCAAAAGGTAAACATTGAACTTCATCCAATTTTCATAGAATTTTATTTTTTTGCATGTTTATTCATTAAAATTTTTCATTTCAGTCATTTTGTTACTACTGATTTGAACAATTCATTGAATTTTGAAATAGAGGATGGAAAAATCAAAACACCTATGGGTAAGGTAAATTTCAATTAGGTGTGGATACAGCTCTGTTTTATACTGCTGTACTGTAGAGAAACTTTTTTTTTTGTTTGAGATGTACCTCGCAATTTCCTACTACTTGGCCTACCCAAACAGATTTTCTTTACCCAGCAAAAAAAACTTCACATCCTGATACTGACTACACTGATCAGATTTTTTAGTCCTAAGACCCAGTGCCAGTATCCTGGACCTGGCAATTATCTGGGGCCAGTACCACTCAATTATTTCTGACATAACCATTTTCAGGCTTATAGTAACCTTAAAACAATCCATATAAATAGTTTTGGAAATCCTGGCATTGCATCACGTTCTAAATAACTGTTAAGCGCAACATTTACCTTAGTGGCATTTTAATGCATAGAAACTTTGGTAAAATAGGCATCTTTGGTGCAGAGAAATATGCTGGCTAAAGAGTGGTGTACGTTTATGAGAAAGACATGAAAATTCAAAAATCTAATGCTGAAAATTGTTTTAACTAAATATAGCTAAATCTATGCAAAATTAGCAATAAGAAATTACATTGATATTTTGAAGTTAATAAAATTATAATGAATAAAAGTCAAAGGTAACTTAAAAAATGCGATGTATGTCTGTATTACTCTCATACTAAAATAGCTTCCATCAAATTGAGTATTACAGTTGAAGGTTGAAGTGCATAGATTGCGCTTCAACCTTAAAATTAGAAAACATAAGACATTTTCTAATTTTAAGTTAGTACACTACAGTAATTTCCGGTGGATATGCCACACTTCTGTCCACGCTGTATGTGTGAAAAACTAAGAATTTCAATCATCATATAGGACGCACCGCCATAGAGGCCAAACTTCTGTTCTTTATTCCCTAACGTACAATAAAGTGTGAAATGTCACTAGATTTACTCTATTATATTGATAAGAAGTATTACATATAAACTTGGTTGCAATTCACTTTCCAAATACATAATTAAGTTTGAAATTAAATAAAAGTTATTCACATTTAACAGGTAACATTTTTAAAAAGGCGGAATAGAAAGCACCACATGTTTGCCACATCGATTCTTATCAAGTATCACATGCATGAAAATACATGTCACCAATAATAATCTTGAGAACATGAAATCTATGCTTAGAAAACAGTTATTATTTGTAATTTTTTTTACATATGCACACTTATTATAAAAAGAAAGAATTGTGAATGATACTTACAAAAAAAAATTATGTAACCAATTCAGAATCATCGAATGTATACGCAATAAAAAAATAAATTTATCCCAAAATGAAATAAATCATAAACTTTTTATTTTTCAAATATTTCCAATCTTATATATTAAATCAAATCCATCAAAATCAGATTCATCACTTTCGAAACAAAACAAACATTGAGTTCATTTTTCATGTCATCCGACATCGAGCAAGGAACATCTCCAAGCAAGGAATCATCAGCAAAAAATTATTTCCCACATACTAGTAAGATAAAAGAAAAAGAAGGAAATGTAGAATTCTACAGAATTAGTGGGGGAGATGAGCAAAAGAATGCGAAGAAAGGAGTGCAATATGTTGAATTGTGTGCGCCCCTCCCCTTTTTTCACACGCTAGGTCACTTTATTCCAGGTGCAACTAGGAAGAATAACTAGTTACCATAGTAATGGTCAAATGCAACCACAATTTACAAAATGCGGATTCTTCAGTGATTTTCAACCTTCAGTAACGAAAATGATTGGCTAAAAAAGAAATGAATGATTACGACAGTCATAGGAGGGATAAAAGTTGCGGAAGATGTTCTGTGACGTCAAAAATATTTATGACATCGACTGCATAACATAAATTTAGTGTGAATAAAACTAAGAAAGAGACAATTCACTCTCCTCTTCCGACTGAGAAATGTTTTAAATTCCGATGGGGGAATAAAATGTTCCTTTTTCCCCCCAACCTCCTGCTACCGCTTGCACAATGACTTGCTTGAGAAAGGGTGGAGAATGTCAGCAAAACATAAGGAAAATTAAACTAAAAAATTTTTCTGTTGATCATAAGTTGTAGCAGACAATTTTATTTTTTTGAATTCTCAAAGGAACACATTTCCTCATAATTAGAAGACTAGGGTTCTAAAGAAAGACATCCAATTTTAAAAATAAAAGATCTTTTTGTTCATCATTAAAAAGTTTAAATCTTTTCAAACCAAGACAGTTAAACATTAAAAAAATTGTTTAAAAATTACTTTGTAAAAGAACTCATTAAAGAAAGAAAGAAACTACGATTGCACTTAATTTAAAAAGGAAGCATATTTCTGATAAAATTTATATTGTTTTACATAAATATTTTAATAACTGGGGCGGGGTAATAAATGAAAATTTTACTGAGTACCTGAAACTAGTCTAGTAAAAGTAAAACTTTTGTTAGTTATCCGGACGTGGCTGGGTAAAATTAAAATTGATGCTGGAAATCCGAAACCGGCTTGGCAAAATTAAAATTTTTGCCAGGTTCTGGAAATTGGCTCAAATTCTCCTGGGTAACTAAACCTAGTAAAATGTTAGAAAATTTTACAACTTTATTTTCTTTTCCCCATTTTAAGATTGTTTGTATACAATTGATTAAAGATTTTGCTATAGAGTAGCGTTCCCTCCCATTTGTAAGCAAATTTTAGAATACATAAGTAAATGATTTAATATTTTGGACCAAGTAAAATTTTATTATAATTTTATTTGTTTCAAATTTAGGTTTTACGTGTAATTTATAGAGTATTATTTTTTTTTCTTCCAAAAGTTAAACAAATTCTGACAACAAATCAAGTTTTTTTTCTTTTGTATTGATTTTTAAGTTAAGTAATAACATAAATTAATGGCAAAAATGTACTCTTAATGTTTTGTAGTTCAATTATTCAGGTATTTTTGATCAGAGGTGAAAGATTGAGTGCTTGCGATGTTTTATTTGCTATTTATTTATTTATTTTCTTTTTAGAATCAATCTCTATTCTAATGGAAGAAACAGCTTATAATGAGGCAAGTTGAATCTTTTTCATTGTTTGTTGTTTATATTTTTATAAATTTTGTTTTGAATATAATTTTGGGACAATTATTAGCCTTATCACTACAGAGACTGAGAAATCAAGGTTATACTTTTTAGCCATTCATATTAGACTGCAGAAGTATCTCATATAAAATATTATTGCAAAAATTTAGTTTATGTTTTATGTTTAGTTATATGTTTTTATTGAACATTTCATATTGCTATACGTTTGTATAATATTACATTGTTTTTCTCTGTTAGTATAAAATGGTTGTTCATCGTTTTTTTTATTGAATGTCCCATGTTATATTTTTTTAATGTTTGTATTGAATATTTTGTTTTATATGGCTTAATGGTATATTTATTGAATGTTTTACGCTATAACATTTTATGATGTTTGTCATGCCTCCATGTTGTGATGGCGTTGTCATCAAAATAGATGTTGTAGAAAAAAGACAGGAGGGAATGCTCTGATTGAGAGCGGAAGTGAAAAAAAAGGATGTGTGCTTGTAGTTTTGTTTAGGTGGCTTGCTTATATTAATTTTTTTCAAACTTCATCTTTTACCATTGTTAATAAATGTTTTCTTGTGTTGTAAACTGGTTGCCATTTTTTGACCAATTGTGTCTTTGGGAAGCATCTTAGTGAAGAAGGGAAAAGCAGGAAAAAATATACGTAATATCACAACATGCTCTCTTTCCAGAACCAGAGTATAAATCAAGGTATGAGATTTATCATATTCTGTTTATGAAGAACATTTTAAGAATTGAATTATGAGAGGTATTGATTTTAAGTGATATTCTTAAAGAGGAGAATAATTGTGTTTTAAAGAAATTATAATTATTTTGGGAATAAAAACAAATCGAGCAATTACGTTTAACGTAAGGGGAATGAAAAAAGAATATTTGGTAATAACTGCCGAAAAATGAGGTTTAGAAGTAAAATCGGAACATAAAGTTGTTGATTTAAAGGATTTGATAGAAAAAAGTTATTACTTTAAAAATTACCGACTTTGTTAAAGAATTTTTAATTACTACAGTTTCCGAACTTACTGAACGAGAGAAAAGAGAAGCAGAATTATTGAGCTCAGAAAAGAATCAAAACAAAGCAACAACTGAAGCAGCATTAGAACTCGAGAAGACTAGGCTTGAGATTGTTAAAGCACAATTAGAATTAACTAGAATGCAGACAGAGTGTTATAGTTCTAACTCAAATGTATTAAATGATTTTAGTTCAAATAATAATAACTTAGAAACATTAATCAAAAGCGTTAAAACTTTAACTATTTCCGTTCCTAGGAAACCCGAATTTTGGAATTTATTTTTTACGTCTCTTGAAGAAGCATTTGTAATAAAAAATGTCCCAGAAAAATTTAAAGTCGAAATATTATTTAATCTGTTAGGTGAACGAGCGGCACATTTGGTAGTTTATGCAAACGCGGAAGAAATTAAAGATTATCATAAAATTAAAGCTTTAATTTTAAAAGAATTTCAACCTACTCCAGAAGCCTGCCTAGAAAACTTTCTAAATGCCAAAAGATCAAAAAATGAAAACCACATGCAATTTGCTAGTAGACTAAGAGCCAATTGGAACTTTTATTGTGAATTTAAAAATGTAAAAGATTTTGAGACGCTGAATGAATTAGTAGTTAGACAACGGAACCCGAAGCTATGTTAGAATAAAACAATTAGATGCTTGGCTTAAACCTAGGCAGATCGCTGAATTGTGCGATAATTGGTTTACCTCTAAAGGTAGAAATTTTTCAGAATTGTATGATAATTTGGTCAACAATCGCAATCCGAATGGAAACACTAAGTATGTTCCACCACCTTTGAGAAAATCCCCATTTACTAGAGAAAACAAATATTTCCCCCACACATCCGAATGTTATATCTTTTCTAGTAACTCACATATGGCTAAGAGTTGCCCAAATAGAAGAAATAAATACGATGAAGAATCAAATAAAGCCGGTAGTGATATTCAAAACAAAATGCGAAGTAGCACACAAATGTCTATGAATAAATCCAGTGATTATACTGCAGTTGTTACAAATATAAATTCAAAACATTTGCAGAGTTCTAAAACTTTAAATGAAATTAATTTGTACCCATTACGAAAAGTCTCCATTTCCATTGCAGTGTTTTCATCATAGAAAAAAAATGAGTTAGAATTTCTCACCCTTTCTCAAAAACAGGGTGAGATTTCAAAAAGTTAAGTGAGATTTCTAAAAACAGAAAAAACACGAAAACTCTTGAAAAAAAAATTCATTTCTTTAATTATAATACATTTTTAACGTCTCTTTTTTTATAAAGCGCTGAATATTTTTGGTGTATCATCATAAAAGATTTTGCCTTTACAAGGTATTTGTCCATCTTACATTAGTACATAAAAAATTTGAACGTCTCATGTGAAGAAACCTTACCTACCGTAACCATGTGGTTGCAGAGAAATGTGTTCTGAAAGGGGTTCCGTGGTCGTGTTCTGTTGTTCGAAAAGGTTCTGAACAATACTGGTAAATAGGAAAGCTAGATAACGGGGCAGATGTTGAAGATATTGAAAGATCCAGGAAGGGAAGTGAAACATATTTTGTTCTAAATGGCGTAATTCGAAGCTTTTTCCAAAATGCGAGAAATTTACGAATTTTGAAGTTGATTTATAGAATGCGCGAATTTCTAGTGGTAATCATTTCTTAATGTGAGAAAAGAGAAAAATATGCGAGATTCTCGCGTGAAAACACTGTATTGCAAGTAGACAAATAGATGCCATCATCGATTGCGGGGCTGAGATGTCTATTTTGAATACGTCCCTACTTCTGCAGGGTGGTCACCCACCTGGAAAACTTTGAAAATCTGGAATTATCAGGGAATTTTTTATACTGAAAAAATCAGGGTAGTTTGGATAAAAACCTGGAAAAAATCAAAGAATTTTAAAGAAAACCTGGAAATTGTTTATTTTTTTTAATTTCCCGTATTTAAATTATTTCTTAATTTAAACAATTTTACTATCACACTTTTTTTAGATGGAAAAGTATCACCAAACAGTTGAAATATCAACTTTGCTTGCATCAAATTTTGCTCCATTATAACCCTGTTAAACTAGAATACCACGTAAAACTCTACCATGGTTGCTAAACGAATGGAGAAATTTTTGACTTCTATGAAGACTATGGGATTGTGCTGTTTAGGAAAGGTGAAGATTGTGGTGGTGGTGGAAGAAGGGGTTATGATTTTAATTTCTGTCCATGGGCTGAATTCATTTATGGTTCAAGTTTGTTCCGATGTTTTAGTGATAATATTTTTCCTATTTTGACAGAATGTTTTACTATTTTTAACTTTATAAAATTCATCAAAATTTAGTGGGTTATAATTTAAGAAAAATAGATTTTATATTGCACATTTGTTCTGAAAGCTTTTGTACTCCCATCCAAAGATATCTGTGAAATATTTTTTCTCAGCTAAGATAACCTATCGCATGTTTTCTTGCAATCACTAACAGCAATGTTTGTCCACAAATTGTTACAACTGTTGCATTAATGATAATTTTTTCAATTTCACTTTAACCTTTTATAAGGCTTTTTTATACACCAATAATGATTCGTAAGTGGAGAAGCATCTCCGCACTTGAAAATGAGACAACCCTTAATGCGCGTGAGGCACAAACAGTGAATTCTTTTTCAGTTGCTTACTTTGCATTATCATTTGCTATTATACCTTTCTCTAGCTAATTAAATATA
This sequence comes from Parasteatoda tepidariorum, assembly GCF_982258835.1. Classification (NCBI taxonomy): domain Eukaryota; kingdom Metazoa; phylum Arthropoda; class Arachnida; order Araneae; family Theridiidae; genus Parasteatoda; species Parasteatoda tepidariorum. Next base: position 75,952,837 of record NC_141765.1, read on the forward strand.
TTTTAAATTTAAAAACTACTGTTTTCCCAAAAAATGTCTCAAAAAAGACAAACTATTCACTCAAAGGAGAAAAATATTATCAAATTTATGAAATATTTAATGTTAAAAATATGTACGTAAAGATTGCAAAATAAATATTTTTGTCATACCATCACCAAATAGCAACCTTGTTCAGGATTGCTCACATCCTTCTCCCAAAAATAGCAAAATAGTATAATCGGATATCACGTGATAGAGGCGGAGCCAAGTGCCAACTGCTGGTGAGCGAAATATACCTCTTATGATGACTGATAATCTACTTTCTAATGTTGTCTATTGTTTTATTACAACTACTAGCTGTTCTTAAATGATAAAAGAAGATATTATGGAGTTGGCAAGTACAAATTTAAATTTGCTATCACAAGTTTGAAATTGCAAATAAATAAAATATTAATGAAAAATAATTAAATAAAAGAATTAAAGCAATAAACGATAATTTTAATTCTGAAATCCGAAAATATTTAGATGTACGATGACTTTGGTGGGATAAAATTTTTGTTACTTTTTGATTATTAATTTCGTTAAAATAAACATTTGCTTTGTTTTTAAAATTTTCTATGCAGTTTTGCAAGAAATAGATTATACATCTTATTATTAAATGCCCAATCTGAAATATTCCTTTTAATTAATGAATTAAAAGGAACATTTCCGAATATTTCCCTATTTCAATAAGTTAAAAGTGAATGAACACTTTTGGGAGCCACTGTAAAGATAAAAATTTATTGATATATAATCATCTGGAATGGTTTTCTTTTCTGTAATGAAAATATATTAACCCCTTCCTGCTCGCTCCCGTGAAAATGACAGGGTGACATTTCGCCCTCTATTTCTCATTCCCGTGATATGTTTCCCGGACTGGAGTGTTAAGTAGTAACGCGCCAATAAGAATAAAACTAATTCATTTCTTTGCCCGGAAAACTATATCATTTTACACACCAGATGGCAGTACCAGGATATTTCTAAGGTAATTGTAGATAGTTTATTTTAAACTAGATGTCAGCAGTAATCAAATGCATGTATAATATAGGTGCATAAAAAATAGGCACTTTTATGACCGTTTTCTTGAGAATTAACCAATCGTTAAGGGGTTAAACAATACTTATCCAATTTTTTTTTTTTGGTCATTCTGTATTTGCTAATTGGTATGTACACTTTGATTGGTATGTAAAAGTGATACATTAAAAAAATTTATTTAATAAAAACAATATATTTTACAAGCTAAACATATTATTTCTCCACATGTTTAAATTGTTTAAAAATTAATGTTGTACCAAAACATTAAAAAAAGAGAGAGAAAAAATCTTGCTGGAATTGTTAAAATAAATTTAGTCTACTTATGTTTTCAAGATGATTTGTTAAAAAAATTACATTTTAAGTAAAATACTTTATAATATTGACATTTTTCTTGTACTCATCCTACACTGTTGTGATGTCAACCGACGTCACCTTCCGTCATCACTACGAGTCAACGACGACAGCCTGTAGTTCCTGAATAGCGGCGCTGCCTTACCTTCCCAGAAAGTATATAAACACATTCCTAATAGATGTTCATCATTAACCTTGTTACGTGCTGCAAGCATGTTATTGTTATGTTTTGTTGTTTTATTAAACTTATACTTTATAGTTATTATGTGTCTTACTTGGATACCACCAAGGATACTTCACAATACTATACGTGGCGACAAGAAGGGATTGTATTTCACTGATCTTACTTCACGAAAATTGAAATCCTACTGCATGGCATGACGAAGTTCAACTGCAATTGGATTTCTGTGAAGATGCAATTGGATTTATGTGAAGAAGACTGCTGGCCATGAGTTGTTCATGAGATTCAATACCGGTATTATTTTATACTTCCGGTAGGTGTTTTAAATGTTTAAATGCGTTTTTTCTATTTGCGACAGTTTCGTCTGGCTTAAGTTAAATTTCACACTAAGATGGCGACGGTAGGCTCTATTCAGGAATTTGACCCTTCAAATCCAAATTCATTCGAGTTACCGTATTTTTCGGCGGAAGAGCCGCGGCGCTATCGAAAAAAAGATGTTTTTTTCCTACATGCGACGCTTCCGATGCAGCAGCGTTTCCGACGAAATATTGTTTAGTAGCAAAAAAATTTTTCAATTAAAGTTTTATTAATTTTCTGAGAGAAAGACTATTAAAAAAAATTTATAACAAAGTCGACAAAATATTCACCCGTATCGCGATCTGCTGCAGAACATCGCCAATTCTTAGCAAACTTTCGGTAGTAGCCAGTAAGAAAATAAATAAACGAAATAATAATTTTAAAAAAAACATCGCATAAGGAGAAAATTTGAAAGGTATGCATCTTGTATCCACCCCCAGCTTAAGGAAAAATCGCAAGCTAGAAATCTAGTTAGCGCCTTGGCAATTGTAATTTGAGCGAACAGAAAAGGAAGAAAAGGACCCTAAATCCGACACTCACGGGACTGACGAAATGCCGAACTTCGGATCTCTTTTGGAAATTTCAATATGGCCTCCAAATATTACTATAATTCAATTCCACTGTTAATTTCAGAAAAACCAATAAATTTAGTCAAGTTTTGATCGTAGATTATGATGGGGTGAATTTAAAACTGGCACATCTTAAGAGAAATTTTACCAATCAAAATAATAATCTATATAATATAATCAAGAAGAAATAATCAGAATCCTATGAAGAAGAAATAATCGTTTCTTCTTTGGAGCAAGATCATAGTTCTAGTTTTTTCTTTTAGATAACATTTTGTTTTAACAAAAGACGCTTACCTCGCAAGAAAAAGAAAAAAAGCTAACAGGGAAGTTCAAAAAATAATTTTTTTTTTAACAATTAATGCTAAGAAACTCACAATGAATAACAACAAAAAACAAGCTAAAAACTAATAACGATAAAAAAAAACAAGCAAGTAATAATTAACAAGAAAAAATAAAAAGCGGCAAAATAAAAAAAATGAATCGAATAAAAAACCGCAAAAGGTATAGAATTAATTTTGTTGTCCACATGGTAGTTTCAATGTCAACTGGGTGTGGCCAATTTATAGTCAAACAGAGGAGGAAAACTTGGGGGCAAATCAGTAAAGCACAAGCACAGCTGTCAAGATTGATTGATCAGTTTTTTTCAACTTCCATTTCTTTATTTTGTTCATTGGAAATGCAGGTGTTTTTACTTGTCACTTTATTTTAAACTGCTTTAGAAACAGATGATTCCTTTGACACAGATTTATTTTTTTTTTCAAGCTTCTTTTTTATTTTTAAAAAATAAAATAAAATAAGTTACTTCAACAGAATAAAATTTCAAATAAAAAGAATATAGCTGATTTTTTTTTGTCTTATCAATATAAATTTCTTTAAAAAAAAGAAGAAAAAGATTAGATCAGATTAAGTGCCGAATTTTGGAATGCTGGATTAGGGGTCCCATACCCTTTTCTTTTCCCCAACCCCTTTAAAATATAACTGATTGATTCCTCCTAAACAGCTCCAGTAGAAATGACACGTGGAGGAGGTGGGGTACACCCCTCTTTTAAACATTTTCTTCTCTCTTTCTAAGTTGAGTCACATTGGGTTATTTCCATTGAAGGAGAGGGCATTCTACCCACTAAAATTCCACCCTCAAAGATTGTGAAAGTGAAACTTATTTCCCCTTCGCTCATTCCTTCAGAATTTTTTTGGGGCCTGCTTAGTTATTTCTTATTTTATTAGCTGTTTCTTTATTATGTATTAGTTTTTCCTCAAATTGTTAACGGTAATAAATTTTAAAATCTTTCTTTTAGTAAATTTTTATTTTATTTTTCTTATGACATTGTTCTACAGATTTCTGTAATCAGTTCAGCCTTACTAATTCAGCTACTGAACATATAAATATTTTTTTGCTGTTCTTCTGTTTTTTGGTGCGGTGCCAACTGGTAAGAACAACTTTATTTTATATAGTTTTGTTGTTTTCTTTTTTTTCCTTTTTTTGCTGAAAGAAAACTTTTTTTTTTGCTGAAAAAGAAATTTTTTATTATAATTTAGAAATTAAAACTTTACTTTATGAAATGCATAAAAAATGTAATTTTTTATTATACAGATATTCTAAATGGTAATTTAAAGGTCTCTTCTAAAAGGAGGCTGATATGCGCGGTTTAGCGCCATTGCGGCGCTTGCGCCGGAGCGACGCTTACTATAATTTTTTTTTAAAAAATTTCATTTTTATCGAGGTGCGGCGCTTTTGCCGAAAAATACGGTATATGCTGATCAAATTACTTACTTTTTGGAGGCTAATTCTATCGTAGATGATAGTAAAAAGCATGCGACTCTTTTAGCTGTCTGTGGAATTAAAACTTTGTCTATAATTTGGACTTTAGTTTCACCAAAGGAAGTTACAGAATTTAATTTTCAAGAATTAATTAAACTTTTAAAAGAACATTTCTGTCCAAAATCTTCAGAAATATTTCGACGTTTAGAGTTTCATAAAAGGTTTCAATCAAAGTTAGAATCTGTGATTGCTTACGTAACCGAGTTAAGAAAGCTGGCCGAAGATTGTAATTTCGGAGAAACTTTGTCAGAACGTTTACGAGTTCAACTAGTTTGCGGTATTCGTGATGAAGAGGTTCAAAGAAGATTGTTGGCTGAATCTAAATTAACTCTTGAAAATGCAATTTCTGTTGCCGTAGCATCTGAGGTTGCGGCTTCCCAATCAAAGCATATTCATACCCAAAATTCTTCTTATTCTGAGAATTCGGATGTAGTTGATTTCGTACATGGTAGGAGCAAAAGAAATAATGCGCGATTTAGTAAACAAAATTATAATGTTTCAGGTAGTAGCAAATCGCAAATTCAAAATTCTAAAGTGTGTTTCGGTTGTGGTGGTAAACATGAATGTTCAACATGTAAATTCAAAAATGCAATATGCCATTCTTGTGGTCTTAAGGGCCACATTGTAAAAGTTTGTCGGAAGAAAAATAAATTTGAAAAACAGCGTGCAAATTAAATTGAAGTTCAACCAGAATATTTGAATGCTTTAAGTTCTCAATCTCCGTTTAAGAAAAACGCTATTGTTGAGGTTGATAAGGAAAAATTAGAATTGGAAATTGATTCGGGTTCCTATTATTCGATTATTTCTTTGCAAGCGTTGAATAAAGTTTTCCGTTCTAAGAAACCCGCAATCGGAAAAACTGTAATTAAACTGCGCGACTTTTCTAAAAATGGGATTTCACTAGCTGGTGTATGTAAAGTTGAAGTTGTGCATGACCTTTTCAAATCTAAGTTAGAATTATTAATTTCAAATAATCACTGTACGAATATTTTGGGGTATTCTCGATTTGAACCTTTAGGCATTTCAATAACAGGAGTAAACGAAATTAGAACTGGAGTTATCGAAAAAGTTCTTAAAAATTACGATGATATTTTTGATAACAAATTGGGTTTGTATACGGGTAATCCAGTATCGCTTCCTATAAATTCAGATATGGCGCCTGTTAGATGTAAAGCAAGAAGCGTGCCTTTGGCAATGAGGTCCAAAATTGAAGCCGCCGTAGCAAAACTTCAAAGTGAAGGATTAATTGAGAAAATTTCAAATCCGAAATGGTCAACACCGGTTGTTCCAGTGACTAAACCGTCAGGTGAAGTACGTTTGTGCGGTGATTATAAAATCACGTTAAACAAAGCAATGAACGCACATCCTTATCCAATTCCCGCTGTAAATCATCTTCTTTCTAATCTTAAAGGAGGAGTTTATTATGCTAAGATAGATTTGGCTCAAGCATATTTACAATTACAGGTTGATGATGCTTCCGCTGAAGCTCAGACTATCATCACGCATAAGGGTGCATATAAGGTAAAAAGACTTCAATTCGGAATTAACATAGCCCCAGGAATATTTCAAAATATAATCAAAGATTTGTTTCGAAATTTAGAAGGGGTTGTTCCGTATTTTGATGATGTACTTGTCAGAGGAAGTTCGGAAGAAGAGTTAGCCGCTTGTTTGGAACAAGTACTAGATCGTTTGAGAAAAGCGGGACTTAAAGCAATCGGGAACAAATGCTTATTTGGGGTAACTGAAATAGATTTTTTGGGCTACCGTATCGATGCGAAGGACATTCACCCCTCCAAAAGTAAAGTAGAAGCGATTCATGCTTTTCTGGTACCTAAAAATAAAGTTCAGTTACAAGCGTTTTTGGGTTTGATAAACTTTTATAATAGTTTTCTAAAGGGCAAAGCTACTAAAGCTGAAGTATTACATAGGCTTCTAGATAGGGATTCAGTGTGGAAATGGTCTGAAGTCCACAATAAAGCTTTTCGATATTTAAAAGAATTGTTAATTTCCGAAGTGGCTTTGTTTCCGTTCGATGAAAAATTGCCGATAACTTTAGTTTGTGATGCATCTCCGTTTGGCGTAGGAGCTGTCTTAAGTCATGTACTTGAAAATGGTTGCGAAGCACCAATAGCTTTCGCATCGCATACGCTCACGTCGACAGAAAGAAATTATGCACAAATCGACAAAGAGGCGTTGGCAATTGTGTTTGGTATAAAAAAATTTCATCATTTTGTTTATGGACATAAATTCACTATTATTACTGATCATCTGCCTCTGCTAGGAATTTTTTCAAAAAATAAGCCAACTAAAGAAATTTTGTCTCAGCTTATGCTGAGATGGTCTTTAATACTTAATGCATATGAGTATACTCTAATTCATAGACCAGGGAAAAAGATTCAAAACGCAGATTCTTTAAGTAGACTCTCAAAAGAGACTGATAAATTTGAGGTTCCCGCTCCTTTAGAGGTATTGTTTACCGAGGATTTACAAGATCCTCCGCTTCAGACAGCAGAGATTGTAAAATTAACATTGCGTGATCCAATTTTGTCAAGAGTACTGAATTGGGTTTTGAGAGGATGGCCAAATGAAAAACCGGATAAAAAATTTCAGACTTTTTTCTCGAAACGTAACGAACTTTCTACCCATCGAAATTGCTTGTTATGGGGTAATAGAGTAGTTATTCCAGTGTGTGGAACATCACGTGTTCTCCAGGCTCTACATCTGGGACACCCAGGGATCGAAAGAATGAAAGCTCTTGCACGTTCATACGTGTGGTGGCCAGGCATGGACCACAACATAGAAGTGCATGTTCAAAGATGCCTGGAATGCCAACGGACACGTCATGCCCCTCCTAAAGCTCCAGTGCATCCATGAGAGATTCCAGAGAAACCTTGGTCCCGTCTTCATATAGATTTTGCAGGTCCGTTTCAGGGACAAGAATTTCTCATCATGGTAGATGCCATGTCAAAGTGGATAGAAGTGCGAAATCTTTGCTACCCATGGGATACCTAAAGTCATCGTTTCCGATAACGGAGGCCAACTTCAAGCATCGGAGTACCAGATTTTCTTAGAAAGGAATCTCGTCAGAAGGGTTGTGATTGCACCAAGACGTCCGTCCGGAAATGGTCAGACTGAAAGAACAGTCCAAACCATCAAAGATGCCCTAAGACGTATTGTAAAGGGAAATTGGAGGAAGAGGCTTGCCAAGTTCCTTCTTCAACCACATTGTACTCCCACCACAACAACAAGTGCTAGTCCTGCGGAACTGTTAATGAGGAGAAAGCTAAGGACCGTCTTAGATAGACTCCATCCAGATCTGACGGCTGAGAGGAAGTTGAGACAGGAGCAAGATGCGTATAGAAAAAATGGTGGTTCTCTTCCTAGATCGTTCAGTGCCGACGATCCAGTCTTTGTGAGAAACTATGGACAGGGTCCAAAGTGGTTTTCAGCTACGGTCATTAAACCCACAGGTTCAGTTTCCTACCAAGCGGTAACCACAGGAGGCAAGGTAGTTAAACGTCATGTGGATCAAATGCGGAAGCGTATTCCTGATCCGTTGACCACAACAACAAGTGCTAGTCCTGCGGAACTGTTAATGAGGAGAAAGCTAAGGACCGTCTTAGATAGACTCCATCCAGATCTGATGGCTGAGAGGAAGTTGAGACAGGAGCAAGATGCGTATAGAAAAAATGGTGGTTCTCTTCCTAGATCGTTCAGTGCCGACGATCCAGTCTTTGTGAGAAACTATGGACAGGGTCCAAAGTGGTTTTCAGCTACGGTCATTAAACCCACAGGTTCAGTTTCCTACCAAGCGGTAACCACAGGAGGCAAGGTAGTTAAACGTCATGTGGATCAAATGCGGAAGCGTATTCCTGATCCGTTGACTGTCCCGTCCGATCCTAGTGTAGCATCTCCACCAGCACCGAGTGTTGAGACTGAAGTGCCATCTCCCATTCCTTCCAGTACTGATTCTCAGAGTGCAGTAGTTGAACCTACAATACCAAATCAAGAGTCCTCTGTTCCAGTTCCAGAACCTTGAGGCCCAGACATACCATCGTCAGGCCAAGCAGGTTCAAAGACTTTGTTCTATTCTAGGGCAAAGGGGTGTTGTGATGTCAACCGACGTCACCTTCCGCCATCACTACGAGTCGACGACAGCCTGTAGTTCCTGAATAGCGGCGCTGCCTTTCCTTCCCAGAGAGTATATAAACACATTCCTAATAGATGTTCATCTCCAACCTTGTTACGTGCTGCAAGCATGTTATTGTTATGTTATGTTTTGTTGTTTTATTAAGCTTATACTTTAGTTATTATGTGTCTTACTTGGATACCACCAAGGATACTTCACAATACTATATACACTTTATGAGAAAAAAAATGACCTGGAAATTTCAAGATTTTTACCTGGAAAAATCAGGGAAATTTGAAACCTGATTTATGTGGCCACTGTGTTCCTTCTTTAGAAATAGAAGTTAAGGGAAAAATAATTTTACAATCCGCATTTAAAGAACAAGTCGAGGCGAAATTAGTTATATTGCCAGTTTATTATATAAACCCTGATGATTGTCTATTTTATAGTTCAAATATTTTGTTTGCTTTAACAGATAAATCAAACATCCCTTGTTTAATTACACTGGACGCTTATAACTCTTTGATTTATCAAAATGATGATTCAGCTAAAATTGAAAACGCTTTAGCTTTAGAATGCGACCCTTAAATGCAATAATTGTATAGTTGTGACGGAATACTAAAGCTCACACTTGTAGCAAAATTACAATAATATCTTTCTCTCTTTTTAACACAAACTCATTTCAGGTAAGTATGTTATCTATTTATAAATATTTCTCCTATGTGGCACCATGAACTAGTGTATTTCTCTTTATATTAGCAACACCGTTTAATGTTTCAAAGTAAATTTTAAACAGCATAAGTGCTTCACAGTAGAATTCAAGAAAAGTGGCTTGACAACTATTTTCTTTCTAGTGCTAATACTATTAATGCTAAAATAGAATTTCAAATAACTGGTAAAATAAAATATTTTTTTGAAAAAAAGAATTCAACAAGTAGCTTAGCCAAGCTACCACAGCACCACCACATTCCAGGCAGTGGATGCTCAGACTTTGAACTGAATGGCCCTTTTTTTTCTCATTCTCGTAATTAATCAAATTTGTTTGTCCATGTGCTATTTGTAAATTAATAAAAATATTTGGCACTAAGCTTTACAGTTAGTTATGCATTAAGTATTTATTTAGAGTCATCTTGTAATTTTATAGACATAAACATCATAAATAAAATATGGTTTTATAATATGTAATTAAGTTTGGTAAAGTTTAATAATTTTTTCATGATACCTTAGAGCATGTCCTAAAATTAATTTATTCACATAAACTCGCTTTTCAGTTAAGTATTTTTTATTAATTGTGTGTGGGTAATTTTGAAAACCAGAATTTTCAAAAAATTGTTATCTTGTGAATGGGATATATATTTTGGTTTTATTATCCAGTATTAGGAGGGATTTTTTTAACCATACAATAATCTAATTTTTCCAGAGTTTTTTCCTCTGTGTTAATTATTTTGTTAAAATTCTGATCAAAGTACTTTCAACTGGGGCAACAGCTAAAAGGTGAAAAAAAATTGATTAATATATTTTTTAAAACTAATTATGCTGTTAGGATTGGAGGTGGGTTTGAAGTATTAAAATATGTAAATACTGTTGTGCTTTGCATTAGACTTGATTACCGTTAAAATTTATATATTGTACAAGATAATTTTGAAAGGTGACTTAGCTTCTCGCCAAAGGTGGCTAGTATAAAAATATCTTACAATATGTTCACTAATGAAAGTTACTTAACTTCTTTTTTTTATTTTTATAAATGCTTAAACTGCAGCTAAGAAAAAAAATCTCACAACTGGATTTTGATCTTTTTAGTCTTATCTAACACATGGTTATTTTCAATTTCTGTTAGGGGAACTGAGGAAGTTTCACTTTAAAATTTCTTCATGTAAACAAATTAGTTTCATGAAAAATTTCACTATGAAAATATATTTATTACACAGTTGAAGTCAATTTGCTCATAAACATTGCTCCATATACCATCTCTATCAAAATAGAAGCTGTGTTAATTTTTCTAAATTCTAGCAATCAAATTTTAAACTTATTTTGACTGTTAGTTATTGACATTTAAGCTTACAATGAGAGACATTTCAAAGATGCCATCTCATGTATTTGAAATGCTATTTACATTTTAACCCACTGACGGTTCTGCACGTAAAATGTCGCATTTTAACCTGCAGTCTTCTCTGCATAGCAAAACCGGTTTTCCCATGTTAACTGATAAGGGAACTGTGTGTAGGGGAGAAACATTCTCCCAATTTTGCCCATTTCCTTAACCGCCAGTGGGTTAAAAGATCTTATTATATTAAGATAAAGTTGCTCTCTTGAGAAAATTCATTATAAAAGTAAGTTTATTATATATTTAAAGTCAATTAATTACGCTATTTACACGAAGCTTGAAGCAAGCTAAATATTTTTTTTTTAAATTTAAAAAATCAAAACTCACTCTGGGCAAGGGGGAAAAGAATAGTGTATAATGATTAATTTTTCAAAAATATGATTTCCAAAATATTTCGAAGAAAAACAATAAAAATTGTACTAAGCAGATTTTTATTTTTCTCTTTAATTTTGTTAAATATTTAAATATAAAACTTACTGAGATGATGGATGCATTTTAAAATAAACATTTAAATAGGAAAAATATGCAATAAGAAACAAAAACTAATATATACGATAGAAGTTTTACTTTCTATCAACTAAATTTAAAAAGTAAATAAGATAAACTGAAACTAATCATGATATTTTGCTTTATTATATAAAACAGCTTTAAATGTCTAGAAATATATATTCCTTAACAAGTAATGAAAAAAAAAGAATGGTCAAGAAATAAATATAATAGAACAAAAAATGAATTTGTTATCACTAATATATTTTTCTCAAAGATTCCGAAAGAGGAGAGCGTCTGCTTCTGGTTGCTAATGGCAACCAGAACTGGACCTAACCGCACCGATCGTTCCTAAATTACGGTGCAAACTGAGGTTACGTGTCTAGTTAGCTTACGTGTAACATGTGTCACCAGTGCGAATATTGGAACGCGACCGTAGAGGAATTATCATTCTAAAAACTAAAGAAAAAGTTGAGTGAAGCTCCTTCCCTTTATACTCCAGATCCTAAAAAACTGTATGTTATACAGTGTGGTGCAAGTTCCTATGATGTTGGTGCTTGTTTATCCCAAAGAGATGATAACGGTCAACTTTGCCCCATCAGTTTTGCTAGCCAAAAACTGAACAAAGTGCAACAAAACTGGTCTATGATTTAACGTGAAGTGTGTGCTGTAGGATGGTCGAGTAAATTCGAAAATTACGTGTTTGGTGCGAATATTGACATTATAACTGATCATAATCCTTTAATATTTTTACAGAAGTCCGCACCCCAATCTGCTAAGTTGCAATGGTGGGCTTTAGCTCTCCCAAGGTACAATATTCATATCACACACTGCCCAGGTGCTCAATTAAAAAATGCTGATGGTCTATCAAGACTAGTAAGTGATTAAATGTAGTGGATCAGATTTCGCTGTACCAGATACCAGGTGTAGCGGAATCTTGTCGGGGGTGGGGGATGTCATGCCTCCATGCATGTTTTTATTGAACGTTTCATGTTGCTATATGTTTGTATAATATTACATTGTTTTTCTATGTTAGTATAAAATGGCTTTTCATCATTTTTTTTATTGAATGTCCCATATTATATTTTTTTTAATGTTTGTATTGAATATTTTGTATTATGTAGCTTAATGGTATATTTATTGAATGTTTTACAGTACAACATTTTATGATGCTTGTCATGCCTCAATGTTGTGATGGCACTGCCATCAAGGTAGAGGAGAATGCTCTGATTGAGAGCGGAAGTGAAAAAAAGGATGTGTGCTTGTAGTTTTGTTTAGGTGGCTTGGTTATATTAATTTTCTTCAAACTTCATCTTTTACCATTGTTAATAAATGTTTTTTTGTGTTGTAAACTGGTTACCATTTTTTTGACCAATTGTGTTTATGGGAAGCATCTGAGTGAAGAAGGGAAAAGGAGGAAAAAATATGCGTAATATCACAGTAATAATATATATACCTAATATGTAACTGAGTACATTTAAAACTAATCAGTAGCAAACACATTACTAGGTAGAAATTATTGCCGCTAAAAGAAATTTGATTCTACATCAACATCTTTTCTTCATGTATTTTAGGTACTGCTCTCTTTCATTTGTATTTTGCTTTTCACATTGTATAATATTACCTATACTGAGGTTTGTGGATTGAATAATAAAACATTTATATGAATACATATTTACTTAATAAAAACAAAATGTATGATAGAACCAGGAGACAAAACAGGAAGAGTTATTTAGTCAACAGTTATAAAATATGCATTGTTATAAGCCAAGAAGCATATGATTACAGATGTTAACTGATGACATATTGTAAGGGAAACTTGCCCTTGCATTTTGTAATGATGATGACATAATTTATCAACAAACTGTAGTTGAAGTTTGAAAAAAAAATTTTTTTTAATCATCAAATAATTCATACAATTACTACCTAATTTTATAAAATTTCATTTCTTATTACTTTGTGATATTTAATATTAATTTTCTTATCTATTGTTTAAATTTAACAATTACTTTCTTTTTAGGACTATAAGCCTTATAAAATTTTCATCACAGAGAAGCCTTTATGTTGTTCTAATAAAGATAAGGTATTTGTGGAATAAGTTTGTGTGTTTTTATTAAGATTTTCAATTATTAGAAATAAGAATTTTACCTGTATTTTTAAGTTGATTGTGTTAGCATCATGACAATGTATTAATATCCAGAACAAAATGGGTTTCTCAAGATTGTGGATATTTAGTTCTCTACTGTATAAATAGGTGTCGATATGGTCTCAATGTTGGGGAGGGGGCAACATGGATTATATTTATGAAAATCAGATTGCATTATAACTCTAAGCAGTTAAAAAGAAAGATAACTATTATCGTTATACTGTTTTTTTTTTTTGTGGTAAATTATAAACATTTAAGAGTTATAATATTTTTTAAATATTTATGTTATCGTTATACTGTTTTTTTTTTTGTGGTAAATCATAAACATTTAAGAGTTATAATATTTTTTAAATATTTATGTGTCTTATTTGATTTCCTGTACAAGATGTAATAAGATAATAATTTTTTAATTTCATAAATAAAAATTTTTTGTAAAAATTTGTACAAGCTAAAATAGATAAAATAAAAAATAAGTATGTGGTGTAATCTATATACTAGGTTCAAGTACCAAAGTTAGTGACCTGACGAACCTGTAAACTTCTATATATCTTAATTATTTCCTTAAGGTTATTAATGAGACCTTTGATTTATTAAATTATTACTATTTCTATATATATTTTGATTTCTAATAATCTTTAACATATTCTTGTTTATTCTAGAATTGTGTAAAATCAAACAAATTTCTTTTCTTATCTAGACTTTACTTTCCAAAAATATTTTTAAAAAGTTAATGTACGAAAAAAAAAAATGTTTAAATTTTTGGGGAAATTTTGATTAAAAAAGGAAAAAAACTTTGTTTTGAGGAAGTATTAGGGACTGAGAATTTTCTGCTCTCCTGCTATATGTACATGAATATAATATATTTCCTGATCAGTAAACTAATTATAATTTACAAAAATATAAAAGTTTGTTTAAATGAGTTTATAATTTTTTAAATCAATCAATTCAAGGGTTTAGTTAAGTTACTATCAATATTTATTCAGTTATTTGATTGCTTAAAAAGTGCTTAAAAGGTGCTTATTTTTTGTTGAAAAATTTGGCTACACGCTCTGTTTATCTTAGCTAACTTTGAAAGCCTGCGAATTTTGCTCTTTCTATAAATTTTGCACCTGAAATCTTTTCTCAGAATGTTTGACATTGATCCTCTCAATATTTTGAGCTTTCTAGCAGATATTTGTCCTTTCCGTAATATCCTTCTCTGACCTTTTTCATTGTGTCTTTTCTCCAAACCGTATTGTCCTAAGTCTTCTTTTGGTTTCAACTGAGAGCATCTCATTATACCTTACAATAATTGTGTAAATGAAATTTCTCTTCAGCCTTTGAGCTTTCAAGTCTCTAAAAATTGACCTCTTATTTGGTGAGTTTATTTATCACGAATTCTCTAAATTCTTTCATTCTACTTTTGCAAAGAAATATTATCAATAGTACACTATAAAAGTTTTGCAATAGCTTCTACATACTCTACACTAAATTGTCTGAAAGTGATTGGGACAATTATATATTTTTCAACGTGCTTCAATACTTTTTGGTCACTGTAAGTATTTTAATGAAATAAGCGAAATTACATTTGTATTTGACTTGTAATAAATGAGTACTTTTGTTAAAATGATGTTTTGAATGATACTTTTTTTTATTTTTGGATTTTTCAAAATGCAAATTACGAACAAAGTGGAAATTCTGAGCAGTTTTCCTTTTCTTTTTATTTATGCATCCGTATTGAGTAGTTTTTTTTTCTTCAAAAAAAATGATGGTAATAAAAATCCTATCAATTTCTTAGTTTTCAAACATCATATTTAAAATCACATTACATTTCAATATTTCTAATTTATTTCTGAATCCTAGAGTACATATGCTATATCAAAATTCTTTAATAAATAGTTAGAGAAGTATATATAGAAATATTTGCCAGTAGTTAAAGTAAGTTATAAGGCAACATAAATCATTTTGTCGTTTCAAAGTATGTTTTTTAATTTAATATTTTTTTTAAGGAAATATGTGAAATTAATTTTGATTTGTAGAGTTTAGTCTTTTTTATTAGATAATAATAAATTGTCTGTACCATTTCCAGTAAATTTTAATCTTGCTTTTCATGCATTATGTTTACAATATAAGAATTAATGCATTCATATTGTTGAAATGCATTACATTTGTTTTTTCATTTTATTTTCAATTAAGTTGTATTTATTAAATTTTATTACACATAAGATAGAGATTGAGACACAAATTAAAAAGTATTACATCAGAAGTGTACTCGAATTTGTTGAAGCCTTTATTTACATCCTATGCCCCAAAGACTTTATTAACTGATAGGAAGCCAGCCTTTACTTCTAGTCGATTTAAGAAATTTGTGAGCCATCACCTCCCGACATAATTATATCACAAAAATATAAAGAATTTAGTTGTCATTGTTTATTAATACCATTTTCAACATTTTTGTTACAGTTTTTTTTTATCAAAATCTAGTGCCATTGCAACAAACACAAGGCACAATGCATGATTTTTCTTGAATAATTCTTCGTATTAATATTATTTATAGCAGTTCAGGATCATTTTTAATAAATTACAAAATTCAAATTTTCCTTATTATAAAATTACAAAACTATCAGCAGAAATTGACTAAAATTTACATAAAATGTACTCTTAATTTTCACCTTCTGGTGTTAAATGAAATTCTTCAGCTGGATAAAAATATCTTAATTTGGAAGAGTGAACGATTTCAGTTTGATTATTATATATTTAAACTAACTCTCCTCTTCATTTCTATAAATCTCAAATACACTACTTAGTCTCAGTAACCACTATTCTTTCTAGTACATACCTTACAACAACTTTTCTTATTTTCATGAATAATAATCACTTTTTAGTACTCATTTCCACTAATAATATTTATTTTTTAGTACTCATTTCCACAAACAATATTCATTTTTTAGTACTCATCTTCACTAACAATGTTCATTTTTTAGTACTCATTTTCACTAACAATATTCATTCTTTAGGCCTAAAATTTAAAATTTCACTTTCTTAAATATGTTTGGCATTGTTGCCACTTCTCATTCTTTGTGACTACATAAAAAATATAGACACCTTAATAAAATACAAATATCAAAATCTAAAGTAAAGAAAAATACAATTGAAAAACATAAATTCCACTTTACTTCATTCTACTTTAGATATGGGTAAACACTACGCTGGTTTTCACAAATTAAGGGTCAGATCTTCCAGAAAAAGGGTAATATTTCTTCTCATCATCATCAATATTTACGACAGTTCAAACTTATTCTTAATGTATAACACAATTCATAATTTTTCTTGAATAATTCTTATTAATATTATTTATAACAGTTCAGGATCATTTTTAATAAATTACAAAATTCAAATTTTCCTTATAATAAAATTACAAAAATATCAACAGAAATTGACTAAAATTTACATAAAATGTACTCTTAATTTTCACCTTCTGGTGTTAAATGAAATTCTTCAGCTGGATAAAAATATCTTAATTTGGAAGTGTGAACAATTTCAGTTTGATTATTATATTTTTCTATCTCAAAGTTTACATTAGAAAGTTTCCTTAATCTTGTGTAAGGGCCTGAATAAGGAGAAGTTAATTTTCTAGTGCTAGGGTATTTATATTCTTCCATTATTACCAAATCTCCTTCTTTAAACTCTGCATTTTTAAATTTTAAATCATATCTAAGTTTATTCTTCAAATGTCGTACCTTGGTTTTTTCAAAAGCTATTTCTCTGGATTTTTCTACTGGGGGGTATAAAGGTTGATCGATAGGGGAATCAAAAGGCAAGGAGCCAAACATTAAATAAGCAGGTGGAAAAGTTGTAACAGCATGAGGAGTATTATTATATTCTGACACAACCTGTTCAAGAAATTTAGTCCAAGGAATTTTTTTAGAAAAGTTATTTACTTTGCATTTTAATCTAGTAACTATTGATTGTCCTACCCTTTCTGATTTTCCATTACATTGTGGATGGTGACTAGTTGTCAACAACTGTTTTACATTATGATTTCTCAAAAATTTCTTAAAATACTAGAAGTAAAGGCTGGGTTCCTATCAGTTAATAAAGCCTTTGGGGCATAGGATGTAAATAAAGGTTTCAACAAATTCGAGTACATTTCTGATGTAATGTTTTTGCTACAAAAAGCCCAGATATATCTGGTACAATGATCAATTACAATGTTCAAATATTTTTTAGAAGAGTTATAATAGTTGAAACCACCTACAGAATCCAGTATTATTAACTCAAGAGGTTCTTTGCAGGATGGCATTGACTGTCACAAACAGTATTTTTCAAGTGTGAGATCTTATTAAACTGACAAGTTTCACAGTGCTTAACATAATTACTAATGTCCTTAATTATATCTGACCAATAATATGGGGAAATAATGCTGAACACTTTCTTTACCACTGGGTGACCATATTCTTCATGTACTTTTGAAATTAATTCTTCTCTTAAGGAGAAAGGTACTACAATTTTAATTAAACCCTTTTTACTTGCAGTTAAAATATCATTAATTTTCTTAAAGTTAGGATTATTTACATTATCAAGCCTTTAATGTTCAGTTAATTTTCTTTTTGAATTAAATGTGTTGAATAGCAATTATGGTGAGAAATTTTATTTTTAGAGAGCCTATCTGCCTCATAATTAGTGCTTCCTTTTTTATATTTTATCTCATATTCATACATTGATAGCTTTAAAGACCATCTGAATAATCTACCGGTCAGATGTTTCACATTTCTCAACCAAACTAGAGCTGTGTGGTCTGTATGTATTGTGAAAGATGTTCCATGAAGATAATGTTGATATTTATCAAGAGCATCTACTATTGCTAAACATTCTAACTCAGTAATTGAATAATTTTTATCATAAGTTCTTAATTGCCTCGAATGGAATGATATTGGATGTTGTGTTCCATCTGGGTGCTCTTGTTTAAGGACTGCACCTATATCCTCACCAGAAGCATCTACATACAAATGCCATTTTCTTTGTGGGTTGAAAAGACATAAAACTGGTTTGAAAATTAACGCATTTTTTAACTCTTTGAATGATTTTTGTCAGTCTTCAGACTAAACAAACTTAGCATCTTTTTTAAGTAATTTATTTAACGGCAATCTTAACTTTGCATAATTTTGAATAAAACGATTATAAACATTAATCGAACCTAAAAACTTCTGTAATGACTTGACATTATGAGGGGGAAGAGGTTTTTTAATTGTCTATATATTTGCATCATTAGGAGAACATTTACCTTCGGAAATTTCATAACCCAAAAACTTAATACTTGTTTTACAATAATCACACTTAGAACCTTTTAATTTTATATTTTCTAACCTACAAATTTCGAAAAATTTTCCTAAATGAGCTAAATGCTCTTCAAGAGAGTAACTATAAATTATAATATCACCAATGAAATTTTTAGCAAATTTAATGTTATGTTTTTGTAGTATTTGGCGGCTAGCATGCTGAAATATACTTGGGCTGTTCTTCCAGCCAAAAGGGAGTCTTAACCACTCATATAAGCCAAAATTAGTGGTCATCGCAAATTTTTCAGTGTCACAATCTCTAATTTTTAAATGCCTAAAACCTGAACATAAATCAACTTTAGAATAATATTTTGCATTCGTTAAGTCATCAAGAACATCATCAATTCAAAGGATTGGTTCAGCATCTGATTTTGTTACTAAATTTAATCGCCTAAAATCTATACAAAGTCTATTTCTTTTCCCCTCATCTTTTCTAGTTACCATTGTATGTACAGAGAGAGAGACATTACATAACCAAATTCGCTTTCGTAAGTTTATGGGGGCTGAATAGGGGCTATGTGAAGGTTTAATAATATCATTTTCTAACAACTTTTTAATTTGTGTCTCAATATCTATATTATCTTGAGGAGAGCAACGATATGGACGTAAAGATATTGGCGATTCAGAAGTAAGAATAACCTTCTGAGGCTCTAATCTTATGAATGCAACATCATACCTATCCTCACTAAAATATCATTATACTTTTCTTTTAATAAAGATAGTCTCTTATCTACTTTTATTATGCATTAAATTTATAGTGTGTTTTTTAATCATTGATTTTGTTTATATTAGTTATTTTAGGAATTTTAATTATTTTAAAAAAATAGATGTGTGAATTTTGTATTTTTTAAACTTGTTTTTCTTGGCTAATTTTTTTATTGTTTTAAATGTTATTTCTCTGCCATTTTTTTTTTCTTTTTAAATTTAGGTGAGCTTTTCTTTTTTCTCTTACTTTAAAATGTGTTAAAGTTTTTTCTCGTAATTTGAGTCCGATAAAACATTGATTAACGATACTTTTTGGTCAATCCAGAAAAGCGGGAAATTCAGACATCTGGGATAGAGATGGTCCTGAGCATCCCTGATAATTGGTTCTCTACTGTACTTCATATTTTAACCTGTTTTTGTAACTGTTTGTTTGGTACAGCATGCCTATAAAGACGAAATTTGGTAGTAGTTTTATAGTTTAATTGAAAATTATGATGAAATCAGGATAGTGATAATACAAAATGTTTTATTTAGTAACAGTTGTAGAATTTGAGATACAAAAGTATAGAATGTTTTATAAAAAAGACTTTATAAGTGAAATAATAAATTTTGCATAATAATATCAGTAAGGATAGGCCATGTGAGATAAATCCCCCACAACCAGCCTAATCAAAATCCAAATTAATAAGTGATTGAATTGCTCCCAACAGACAGTTAGGAGCATGGGAAGAGATCCATGGCTGGTGTTTTATCGAAAGATAAAATAACCAAAAACAAAGCAACCCCCCATAATCAATATTAAATTTGAAAAATAATTTGGCGAACGCTAATTGCAAAAAAGACGGTGAGAATTAGTATAACCATGTAAGTGAAACATTTTTGTGGTAAGAAATAAAAAATAAAGAGTTATAAATGTATTTATTTTTTGATTTAGTTACGACAGTGAATTAATGAGTTTTACATTAGTATTGAAATAAAAAGTTAGCCATTACATTATTGTTAAGAAAAGAATAAAATATTTAATAGTAACTTAAATTAAATAATTAGTTTTATTTAATTAAAATTCAGTTAAGAATGATTAAAAAAAAGTTAAAGAAATTTTAAACGCTAGGAAAAATGTAATGCCTATTGTGACATCACAATGCCTTTTTCTTAAACCTTAAACTTTTAAACCCACCATTCAAGCTGATTAATTTCAATAGAGTGAATTAGCTAATTTACTATACAGTTAGAATTTAGAAGCAGTAGACTATTTTGCAAATGACTCAAATGACCCAGCGCTTGTTATAAATTGTAAGAAACTGGTGATGTGTATCACTAAACAGGGGTTTGTTTAGAAGAAATTTGAGTCCCTCCCAACCTTTTTATCACTGCGGACCTATCAACGTTTCATAATTTTACCGCCGCCCAGCTGGGGGAGGGGGCGTTGATTGCTTATGTTTTAGATTATTTTGATTTATTAATTTTAATTTAATTACATTTAAACATGCCTTCAAAATAAAATACAGTTACACCAAGAAATAAGTATGAAGTGATTTAACATTTTAACTTACTAGAACGTTAAATAAATGAGAACCCTGAGCTTGTTTCTTTGCAATGAGATTGTTCCATCTGGGGGGTAATCGGAGACAATAACACCCGAAGTGTGCTGCTTATGTCCAGTTTATTCCGATGCTTTGTTTTGGTTGCTGTGACTGCAGAAAATCCCGCTTCACACAGATAGGTTGCCAGAAATGGCAACAAGGATTTAAGTACTGTAATGGCAATATCGGGGTATCCTGCCATGTCTTAAATCCAGAACACCAGCAGAACGTAGTTTTAAGTCCGCCGTCATTTGCAATCTCCAGCAGTTGATCTTCTTGCACAGACATGCTAGATTCGCCCGATTTTTGGACAAATGGGTCGCAGATCCATTCTTTACCAGATATTTTTAATTTGGGGTATAAACCAAGGAATTTAAATTCAGTTTCAATGAAATGGGCAGCCCGGTACCATTTGATCCATGGTTCGGGGGTTGGGGAACACTACCTTGACGAACCCTTCACAAAATATCTTTTCATGAAAACAGATCCTTCACAAAATAATTAATCTTTTAATCGGACCCTTAACAGATTTGTTTATCTTCATTAATGTTTTGTTAATTGAATAAACCATTTCGGGAGGGGGGAGAACTTCTTAGCGAAACTGCATGGAATATTTTAAAAACGAAGCAAAAGTTTATTTTTAAAAAATCAATCATCAAAAAAAAAAAAAAACTTCACACAAAATTCATCGTACACTTTCAAAAAAATATCTGCCTATTAGTAAATATTCAAATTTTTTTAATTAGTAATATTTAGTAGAGTTTCCTTTCACATTTACAATAGCTTTTATAAGTTTGTAAATAAATGTAACTATTTTTTTTCCTGTCGGGTGAAATTCGAACAGAATATTTTTTATTAAATTTTATAGAAACTTTTACAACACTCAATTGTGAATTTATGAATTTTTCCACAATTTTATGATTTTAATCTCTGATATGAAGTCCTTCTTTTAAGCATTTTATCACATGTTGCACAGTACAATAGGAGCATTAAACTAATTTAACAATATTCATTGCTGATTTACCTCGTATAATGACAAATAATCAACCTTCAAATTTGGTCTATTGTTTTGTTATGACCATGAGCCGTTTTTAGATGATAAAAGACAATATTACGGTGAAGCAAAAATTAAAGTATAATTTTGCTATCACAATCTTGATACTAAATTGCAAATAAATATGTAAAAAATTAAATGCAAAATTATTAAAGGAACAAATTAAAACAATAGACGATAATTTTAATTATGAAGTTGGAAAACATTCAAGTGTACGATGACTTTTGTGGGATAAAATTTTTGTTACTATTTGATTATTGATATCTTAAAAATAAACTTTTGCTTTGTTTTTAAAATATTCCATGCAGTTTTGCTAAGATTAGATTATACATCTTTGTGCCTTGTATGCAATACAAAGCGGACTGTAATGGTTTGATTAAACATTTATTAAACAATACTTAATAATATAAATGAACTATATACACGAAGATTATTATGGCTGCTGCAATAGCAGTAAACAATGAAAGGTAACTCATGCGAGAGCTGACAAGTGAACTTCCTTGTTCAAAGTTCTTGAGTAAAAGAATGTTTAATTCTCTGACAGCGATGCAAAAAGTATGTGGGGGTGCGATAAGGGTAAAACGCACCCCCCACACATGATAAGGGTATATTTTTGATATCTAACAATCTTATTATCAAATACTCATATAATTATCAGAAAAGGTAAAAACCAAAGTGTGGAGAGATCTTCAACAGAACACCATTCTAGACTGGCCGCACCGCGAAGCGCTGGCTCAGTTTCGACTATATACCAGACATGACTGCCCAGCCACGCACCTGTTTCGTTTAGGGCTGGCACCCGATTCCTATTGTCCTCTGTGCAAGAGCCAATCTGTTTTGGATGGCGGCCACATCCTGCTCTGCAGGGCCCTCCGTGGGTCGTCGTCTACCGAGCGATATTGGGAAGCAAGAGCGCTCCTGAGGAAATGACTTTTTATTTTCTTGTTTTGTTCCTGTGTTTTTACCTTTTAACATGTCACTTCACCTCTGCCATTTGAAATAAATAAATATTATCAAATACCCATTCTGATATATTTATTTTAATTAATGAATATCTATTTCCCATTTCAAAAAAAGTTATAAGTGGATGAGCACTTTTGGGAGCCACTGTAACTATAAAAATTTATTAATATATAATCACTTGAAACGGTTTTCCTTTTTGCTTAATGAAAATATATTAAACTATACTTATCGAAGGTCTTATTAGTCATTCTGTTTTTGCCATTTGCTAGGTACACTTTGAGAAAAAACTACTTAAAGTAACACATTAAAAAATTTTATTCAATTAAAACAATACATTCTACAAGCTAAACATATTTTCTCCACGTGTCTTAATTTCTTCAAAATTAATTCTGTGCCAAAACATTAAAAAATAAATAAAAAATTGTCAAAATAAATTATTTTTTTCAAGATGATATGTTAAAAAAAAAAACATTTTGAATGAAATATTTTATAATAGAGACACTTTTCTTGTACACATCCTACACTTTATAAGAAAAAAGAAACACGGACCTGGAAATTTTAAGATTTTTATCTGGAAAAATCAGGGAAATTTTAAATCTGATTTGAGTGGCCACCCTGTTTTACAAACATCGTGTGCGCATTCTTATTGATATTAAATCATAATTTTCTTTGTGAATAAATAATTGATCAATTTATATTTATTCATAAAATTAGTCAATAGAATATTATGTAAATAAAGATTGATTTCTGGCAATTTTTTAAAACATTACTAAATTGTGTTATTTAAAATATGTCAATTGTAATTATTAAAAATGTGAGTGATTTTGTTTCCACATTATTCGTCCAAAATGAATATTCTGTGTTGAGCAGTATAGACTAAATACCAAATATTTGTATGTTGCATCTCTAATTTAGTAGCAGCAATTGTTGACCAGAATCTTGTATCTATTTAGAATTTAAAAACTTGAAAAGGTTTTTAGTAATTTTTGCAATAACAGGACCCTATTTGCACAAATTCACAAATGTAGGATCCTGGTTGTAAAAATGTGACTTAACGCTTATTTTATATTCACAAATTATGAATAGTTTTTTCACAATTTTACAAAAACAGTATCTTTTCACAAAATGTCTGGACAGACCCCTGCTAACACTTTTTGGCAATTATTAAAAGAAATCTAATACAATTAAAAGTCAAAATTTTTTATTTCTACTACAACTATGTAATGATTTGTTGGAGATTATACTTTTAATGTTGCATTTAATCAAGCATTGAATTGTGCATATTTTTTATTTTAGGATGAACAAGGTTGTAATTCAAATTTAAGAAAAACTGAAAAAATATCTTTAAATAAGTGAGTTTTTTTTTTTTTTTTTTTTTTTTTTTTTTTTTTTTTTTTTTTTTTTTTGCTCAAGTAAGCTTTTTTTGTTATATTCATGTTTCAAATTAAATGGCTCAATCAAAGTCATAACAATGCTCTGTTCTGTGTTAGTTCTTTTCTGTTTAGTTTCTATGTGTTTGTTAGAATATAGTTTCTATATTTCTTTTTTTATTTAAATTCTGATCTCTCTCATTTATTTTAGATGTACAGCTTTTCTTTTATCCTTCCCAGAATGCCTTGAAGTTATGAAATTACTAGATACAAGGATTAGTGTTTTTAACTCTTCATATATGATTCTACCTGAATATTTACTAGATGCTGCTATTAAACTACAAAGCACGATAAATTGGGCTGTCTCTGTAAGCTTCTCTTCTTTTCCTAATTTCAATATAGAAGTCCTGTGTTTAAGATCATTATCAAAGTTGTTTTTAAAAGAAGCATTTGTGTTGACTTAACTATCATGTTATGGGGATCCATGCCCTATCATGTTATGGGGAAGAGATATAAAATCTTACTTTTAGTATGAGGAACATTCTTATTTCCGTTGGTTTATCAGCATTTACAAACTAATGATCTCTTTCCCTCCTTGTATAAATTTAACTTAACTGCAGGATTTACAAAAACCCAACTCACAATGTTTTTATTTTTCATGAAGTCACCTGATTTTGCCCAGAGATAAGTGTGTGTTTTTAATATATTTCTTCTGTATATTTATATATGTACTAAATATAAAAGTAAGACATAGTATAAACTATAAAAACATTGCTTGATTATTACCTGAAGGATTAATAAGAAATGGTTATGAGAATAACTGTTTTAGTCATATTTCTGCCTTTTAAATGTATAATGAATTGCATAATTATGAAGTTACTTAAATGATTCTTTGTAAAATGTAAACCATAATTTTATGTTATTAGTTTTAAATTATTGTTGATGTAATGAAATTCAGAGATCAGTGGATCAGAGAAAGACATGTTTATTAGAACACAGAGAGTTATACAATTGGAACATACACTGGGACAGGAGAAATAGGAAAGAACGTCGGATAAACAAAGTTACATGTATTTATAGCCTTCTTGGGCTCAAAAGTTAACGGCGAATCAGAACATTCTGATAACATGCGAACGTAGAAGAAAACTGCTTCAAATAAATGCGATTACATTTTTTTCCTCAACACCCGCCCTTAATCGCACAATACATAAATGCAATTAATATATAACATTATAAAAAGACAAAATTTCTGACAGTCTTACTCTAGGGAAGGATTTTGTTAACATATCAGCAATCTGAAAATTAGTTGTTATATAATTAACTTTAATATCATTCTCAGTGATAGCATTTCGAATTTATTTCAATTTGATATCGATATTATTTAGCCTGCCATGAGAATTTTCATTGGTTACACATTTAAACTCATGTTTGTGAAAATTGCAACACCATGAAGGACGGTTTGAATTTGATTCCATGAAATTTTATTCTTTTGTAATGTTTCTTTTATGCTAAATTTTAAAAGCTTGAGTTCCCTTCAAATATCTCAACACTTTCTTTAAAGCACACCAAGTTACATCAGTAAAATTTTCCTGAATTTGACTAAGACAATTAACTGCAAATAAAATATCAGGTCTAGAAACATATCTTAAGTATAATAAAGAACCAATTAATTCGTGATTTGGACCTACAAATTTATCTCCTTTCATAAAACTAGCAGATATAGATTTGGGTGCAATTGGTAGAGAGCAAGGTTTGCACTCAGACATGTTAAATTTATCAAGCAATTTCACTATATATGATTCTTGATTTAACAACATTCCATTAGAAGTTAATTCAATATGAATACCTAAGAATTCAGACATTTTCCCTGATTTAGACATTCTAAATTCATTAGATATTAAAGAAATGATAGTATTTACTTCCGTATCATCCGACCCTGCAATTAAAAGATCATCTACATATAAAGCTATCGAAATTCACCAATTGGTAGAATTTCTTTCAAATATGCATGGTTCATTAACAAACTGTTTGAAATTTAATTTTAGAATAAAATCAAGAAATCTTTTAAATCATTGGCGTGGTGATTGTTTTAAGCCATACAAACTCTTATTAAGCTTACATATCTTATTACTGTTATCATTATAACCTTACGGTTGTTCCATATAAATAGTTTCATTAAACTCACCATTTAAGAAAGCACATTTAATATCTAATGTATAAAAATTCATATTCTCATTTAAAGCAATAACAAGCAATATACGTAATCCTGATTAACCTACAACAGGAGAAAATGTTTCTTTGTAATCTATACATTCCTTCTGCATGTAACCCAAGGCAACAAGCCTTGCCTTGTACTTACCGTCCCTTTTTTTTTGTAACACCCACTAACAGTCTATAGTTTTTCTTCCGGGTGGAAGTTCAGTTAATTCCCAAACTTTGTTTACTTTCATGCTTTCCATTTCCTCGTCCATAGCTCCCTGCCACAACTGTTGTTCTTGTGGGGGGAGGGATGCGAGGTCATCATAGTTCAACATGTCACAGAGAGTGAACATAGCGAATGTCTCAGGTTTGGGGTATCTTACTGGGGGTCTTTTATCCCACTTGGATTTATGAACAGTTTCTTCTTTAGGGGTGTCATCCTCTTCTTCGTCATTCGAGGACACTTTTTTACGTTTAAATGTAACACTGAAGCCTGCTGCTTTAATATTTCGCACAGAAATAAGTTCGCAATTTAATTCTGGAACAAAGAGGACATTTTAAGAGTTATTTCAACTCCAGTTGAGGATGGAAAATTGCGACGCACATTTCACTGTTCCGGACATTGGTTTAAGAGACGAGAACCAATCTTTATGCGAACACGTGTGTGATGTTGTTCCCAAATCAATGATGAACTTGTCACAACTGACATCTCCAATGACAAAAGAAAATACTGCCGATGAGCTGGTTTCATTCTGTTTAAAAATTTTGCAGTCTCTCTTCATATGACCTGTTTTGCCACAATTGAAACAGGTAATCTTTTTACGACAATATTTGGCAGTGTGTCCTTTAAGCTTGCAAAATGAACAAAATAAGTCCCAGCATTTATTTGCATTTTCAGGTGATTTCAGGGAAAAAGTTACATTTTCCGAAAGAAACTTATTCTTTTTACTTTTATTTTCCCCTTTGAAATCAAATAAGAAAGCCGTAGTGTCTATCAATCTTTGAGAGACAAATTCGAAGGAAAGACTTTCATTCGGTTGATTCTCTAAAGCAGCTTTAACATTTTCATATTCCTGTGGTAGGGACATCAAAAGGTAAACAACTGTGTCTAAATTGCTCACTTCAGCACCGGAGATTCGCAGATTATTCACGAGCTTGTTGACATCATCAATGTGTTGTCTCATGAAAACATCTTGGCGCTTCCGCATCATAGCCAGGCGCTTCCGGGTGAGTATTTGACAGACTACACCCTTCGCCTCATAAACTGAGTGGAGTTTTTCACCGTGCAAACGTTGTAGACGAATGCCTTAAATCGGAGGATATCACCCGTATGGATTGGCCAGCATGCTCACCGGACTTGAATCCAATAGAGCATGTGTGGGATATGCTTGGCCGACGAATTTCAGCCCGTCAACCCCCGTCCCACCTGTCTGCCGGACTTTCGGAGGGCTTTGCTTGATGAGTGGTGTAATATTCCCCAAGATCAGATTGATAATTTGATACTCAGCATGCCTAGGCATTGTACGATCCGTATTGCATTGTCCGGGAGGCATACTCCGTATTAACCATCATACTAACCATGTTATACTGTTTTTAGTAAATAGGTTCTTTTTTGAAATTTGCTCCAGGGAGTGAAAATCGCAATTTTTATTAATTATGTCAAACATATAGCATCTTTTTTGCTCTTTACCTTTTGTTTAATACACAGACTTTACAAATAAGTCAAATTTGTTTGGCTTCTGTTTCTTTCTGTGCCTGAACTTCATTATCCCTAATTTATGGACATGGGTGTAGTTGAACTAATAATAATAAAATAATGGTTGAATAAAGGCAAAATTAAATAGTTGAACTAATTTTGATTGTAAATAAACATAAAATAAAAATCATTTTATATAAAATGAATAAAGAGAACAATTCAAATTTTTTTAAACAACTTAAAATTTCCATCATAAAGCTTTAAATTCTAAATCTAATAATGATAAATCTAAATCTAAAAATTAAATCTTCTGAAAATGATAAATAGTAAATAACCAAAATATTTTTAAAGGAATAATAGTTTTAAGTGCAAATAAACATATTTATTAAAAAAATCAATTTGGGAATGACCCTTTAGCTCACAATTTTTTTAAATTTCTTGTTGAATTGTAAATTCGATAAAAATCATTTTAAATAAACTGAATCAAGGAAACAATTCACATTTTTGAAACAACTTGAAATTTGATTTCATTTTCTAAAAATAGTAAATAAGTATATGATACCCAGTGTACCATTATAAACTCCATGAAAATTCTGAAACATCATATCGAGTTGAATAGATATGATATTCCATTCACTTTGAACAATTTGTGGATGGTCCTTTAGTGCATCATGTTAAATTAATGCAATTTCAGAATTGTAAGGTTTAAGTGGAAATCAGGCACAAAAAAAAAAATTAAAAAACGGAACGATGTTGAAAATTAGCACATTGAATTGAAGTTGGTCTTGGTGTCGTGTAATTGAGTCAGAAAATAAATTATTTAACCTAAACATAAAAAGTTTGTAATTTTATTAATAACAAAATGTGTTAAAATATTTTAAATTAATATTACATATTTTAAATAATAAAATCTGTATAATAAAAATTTATGAAAAATAGGAAATAATAGGGCAATAGCTTTACTGTAGCTATAAATAATGATATAAAATCAATAATGAAAAATAATAATAAAAAAACAGTTACCGTAATTTATGGAAGAAACGCCGCGGCGTTTACGAGTTTAAAAGCTTTAAAATTTTAAGTGCGGCGTTTAGGATATTTTAAAAATAAATTTTAAATTTTTCAAAGAAAATTTTTTTTTTTAATCAAAATAGTTACGAATTATGGCAAGAGATGGCTCCACTATTGATAACCCACCACCCCTTAAAGAAAGTGGGTTGATCTCGATCTAGTTCCCGCCAAACCACGTGGTTGATAGCTCTTTCACATTTTTTCTCACTTTGTTACAACGTGCTTTGTTGAGAAATTAAATTGCGGAAAATTTTCTTTTTAGTATTTACTAATATTTATACATCGTTGTTATGGACGCGACTTATAAACTGATATCTTCTTATTTAAATAAAAGAGGTATATTTCCAAAAAATAAGGAATTTAAATTAAAAAAAATATTTATAAAATGTAAATATGTAGTACAGTATGGAACCCAAAATTCGGCACTTAATCCGACCATTTTTTTTTTTTTTTTAAGAAATTTTTTTGATAAGAGAAAAAAAAATCAGTAATATTTTCTTTTTATTTGGAATTTTTTTCTCTTGAAGTAAGTAACTATATTTTATCTTTTAAAAATAAAAACATGAAGAGAAAAAATAATAAATCTGTGTCAAACAAAATATCTGTTCCTAAAGCAGTTTAAATTAAAGTGAAATTGAAAAGTAAAAACATCTGCATTTCCAATAAACAAAATAAATGCAAGTTGGGAGAGACTGATGAATCAATCTTGACAGCTGTGCTAGTGCTTTACTGGTTTGTCCCCCCACATTTCCCTCTTCTGTTTGACCATAAATTAGCCACACCCTTTTGACATTGAAACTTCTTTCTCACTTGGTGTACAAAATGAATTCTATCCCTTTTGCTGCTTTTTTTTTAAAAAAATTCGATTTATTTATCTTTTTATTGCTTATTAACTGTTACTTTTTTTGTTAACTTGTTTTTTTTTTATCGTTATTAGTTGTTTGCTTCTTTTTTGTAGTTATTCATTGTTAGTTTCTTGCCATTAATTGTTACTTTTTTTGTAGTTCCTTGTTAGCTTTTTTTCTCCGAGGTGAGCGTCTTTTGTTAAAACAAAATGTTATGTAAAAGAAAAAACGAGAACAATGATCTCGCTCTGAAGAAGAGACGATTACTTCTTTTTCGGATTATTTCATCTTGAATTATTTATCCTTCGGATTATTTCTTCTTGATTATATCTTATAGATTATTATTTTAATTAATGAAATTTCTAAAGATGGGACAGTTTTAAATTCACCCCATCAAAATCTGCAATTGAAACTTAGCTAAATTTATTGGTTTTTCTGAAATTAACAGCGTAATTGAATTATCGTAATGCACGGGCGCCATATTGGAATTTCCGTAAGAGATCCGAAATACGGAATTTCGGCGGTCCCGTGAGTGCCGAATTTTGGGTCCTATACTGTAATGTAAAAAAATCATTTATATTAAAGTAATATAAAGATAGTTATTTAAATTTTTTACTTAACGATGGCACCAACAGCCGATTGTAAGATGTTGTTCTGAGTAGTTTGTCCAAAATATACAATAGCAGATTACATTCTTGATTATATTATAATTATACATTTATAAATTTTAGTTTAAAACATTAGTAGTATTCATAAGGAATTAATGTTATATATTCACTTTTGCCGCTAAATCATTATTATGGGTGCAGCGTTTATAACATGTGCGGCGTTTACCATGATTTTTTTCTTTTAAGTCTCATTATCACAAGTGCGCCGTTTACGATAGGTGCGGCGTTTCTTCCATAAATTACGGTACCTAAAACATAAGCTTTCATAGTAAGTGCAAATTACAAGCATGATAAATTATGCATATATTTGAGAGACGTGTTATATCGCTTATTTCTGTTATGTTTCTAACACAGCTTGAAATACTAAATTGTACTTTAAACTATTATAACGAAACATCTTGAATAGTTGCAACAATTTTATAAATCCACCCTTATTTTATTGAGGGTTGATATAAAACTAAATAATCAATAAATCAGTACTAATCAATAGTACGAAATCTTGTACAAAGTTAATAGAGATATGTGAACACAATTAATCAACTTAAAATATCAGTTTTTTTATTTAGTGTTATTTGTTGCTCTTCGTTATGGTCTTATGTTATTAGATTAAGCAAAATATGTTTTTTAAAGATGTTTTTTAAAGTTCGTTCTATTAGAATGATATATAAATATGTATAAATAAAATTTTTCCTTTTTTTTTAGGAATTTATTGAGTTTTTAAGTTATAGACCTGTTATAGATTACTCAAGGAATGATATATCAGCTGCTATTGAAAAGTAAGTTATGTAGGGTGAGTAAAAAAAATAGACCACCTTTTACAGAGATGCCAATTTTCTCTGTTTTGTGTAAAAAAAATTTCTAGTTGTAGCAAAATGTATGTTTTGATCTATGATTCATAAAAAATTTGATTAAAAGTTATTTTGTCAACCACTGCATATAAACAATCATGGAAAAGTTCAGTAGGAAAATTGGAAACTTTTTTTTTTCTGCCTTGCAAGCAAAATATAAGAGCTTAAATTTGCAATCTTGAGCAATACTATGTATTTTTATATAAATGTATAATTTTTTTAGAATTTTTTCTGTGCTAATATTTCTTTAATTGTTGTCGTGTATTTAGCCATTCGAGGCTATGTTAAGAACTATCATATCACGCCTACGCAATCAAATTGAGACTTTCCCTCTTAAAAGTTTCAGTTTAGATTCCTCACCTGTTAGTGTTGCATTAAGACACATCTCTGTATTCTAAATTTTAAATGTTGTAAATTATTAATAAATAGTGCTTACTGTATATAAGAGTGTTATTTCCTAAAACCCCACGCTATGGGACAGCACACTGGTGACGAGTTGGTGAATTATTTTCCACAAATACAAAATATCATTGCTTGAAAAAGTTTCTTTTCAAAACGAATCTAATTTGGATTAGGGTTTCAAGTACCTGTGGATAGGTAAACATGTTTGCTCTTGAAGACTGCTCCAGGTAGGACAATTTATTTCTTTTTTCCAAATGGAAGACCTCATCTCTCAATTAGTTGAACAAAATAAATTGTTGATGTCGGCGTTGCAGTCGAAAGACAAAACCAGTAACAAAAGTAACATTACTGGTGTGAATTTCGAGAAATTCGATGATTCCCAAGAAACATTTAAATCTTTTTTGGAGCAGTTTGAGGTTTTTTTGGACATACAAAATATTCCAAGCGAAAACTTCAATTTCCAGCTTATCAGCTAAATTGTATAATTTGTTAAAAAATTTGTTGGCACCCAACAATCCAGCTGAAGCTGATTTTGAAACCTTAAAAAGCACTCTTAAGGATCATCTTCACCCAAAACCATTAATTATTCCTAGCAGACATATTTTCCTTAATGGAAAACAACATGAGGGAAAAAGCATTATTGCTTATTTAGCAGAACTCTGTTCATTGGCAATACCATGCAATTATGAAAAAGAACTGCTGAACACTATGCTGCGGGATGTTTTTGTGAGCGATCTCCCTGATTGTGCCACATTAGACAGACTTTTTGAAGAAGAAGATATATAAATCTCAAGCGCACTGTTAAAATTGCTTTGGCCATGGAAAAGGCTAGCAAGAGCACCCAAGAAATAATTGGGAAGGCAACAGAAATTAAAGAATTTAAGGCTAACAAGAAAAAAGAACGCAGAACAATTCTGGTCTAACAAAGCAAAAGTTGAAAATAACCCTGTATGTTATCGGTGTAAGGGATCTTCCTCAAGGAATGCAAATACAAATCAGTAACATGCAACTACTGCCATAAGGTTGGACATCTAACAAAAGTGTGTGTTTCTGCCACTAGAGCAAAACAAAATAAACATGTTAACCAGAAACAAATTATACTGAACCTGGATGTTCAGGTGAAAATACTATATCTGTGCCGTAGCACACATTAAATGACAAAACATTTAACTAGGAATTACCTAAAAGACCACTAATAATGATTAAAATAAATATAGAAAATTCTTTAGTTCAAATGGAGGTCGACACTAGAGGAACAGTTTCGGTTATGAGCATCAATAGGTTCGAAAAATCTCTAATAAAAAGATTAAACCTACTAACTTATTTTTAAAACCTACAAGGAAGCTGAGGTTGTACCTCTTGGATATGTTTCTGTTAAAGTTGAATATAATAATATATCATATAATTTAAATTTATGTCTAGCAAAAGAGAATTTAGACACTATTTTTGGCAGGGAATGGCTTTATGAAATTCCATTAATTTGGAATACCATTAAAACAATTAATACTGTTAATATTAAACTTAATTTCGATTTATCTATACTTTCAAAAGACTTTCAACATCTCTTTAAGGATGAATTAGGGGAAATAAAAAATTATGAATGTAAACATGAGTTAAGGGAAGACACCAAACCAATTATTTGCCGACCCTGGCCAGTTCCCTTTGCGCTAAAACAGAGAGTCAATCAGGAAATCGAAAGGGAAGGATTTATCGAAAAAATAAATATATCCGATTGGGTCACGCCCATAGTACCGATTGTCAAAAACAATAAATCGATTAGGCTATGTGCTGATTACTCAGTAACGATAAACAAACATTTAAAGGTACAAAAACACCTGCTTCCTCGAACTGAAGATATATTTGCATCACTTAGTGATGGCAGGGTATTTTCTAAAGTTGGTTTCAGCCAAACTTATTTGCAAATGAAGGTTGAAAAGGAAAGTCAGAAACATTAATACAGAAAAAGGTCTTTATACTCCAAAAAGATTAATGTACGGAATTGATTTGGCTCCAGCTATTTGGCAAAAATACATGGAAAGTGTGTTTCATATTTGTGTACTTTTTGATGACGCACGCATGGCAGCTCCCGATAACGAAACTCATTATTTTTATTATGAAAATTTTTTTAAAGATGTCAAAAACATGGTTTGAAAATAAATAAAGATAAAAGTAAATTCTTTCAAAATGAAATAGAGTTTTTAGGATAAGTTCTAAGGGACTTTCAAAAACATCGGAAAAATAGCTGCAATTACAAAATGCTAAGGCGGCTCAAAATGTTCAAGACGTTCAGTCATTTATAGGTCTCGTGAATTTTTATTCAAGGTTTTCTAAAGACTTAGCAACTTTGGCCTATCCTGTATACAACTTAACCAAGAAAACAGGATGTCCACCATCTGGAAAACCAGGAAAAGTCAGGGAAATTTACATTTTTCTTAGAAAAACCTGGAAATTTTTTTAACTTTTTGAATAAAACGATGGAAAAAAAATTTCATTGAAAACAGAGATTTGTAAGAAAATGAAATTTCTTTTAATTTTTTTTAAGTGGTAAAAGAAACCACTTTTCTTTAAGCAGTTCTTCCTCCCTCCCTTTTGTTCACAACTATGAATTCCAGTCTCCCTTGGGGGTTGGACTTGCCCCCAACTTTAGTTGTTTATCCCTTTCTCCCTCCCTCAGGCAGTTATAAGCAATGGTAAGTGTTTCATGCAATTTTAGGGGTGATGGATTCTTCAATTGACAATGAAAAGCTGCTTAGTTTTTACTTACCTATAAAAGATTAACTATTCCAAATAAGGATAAACTGGTTTTTAGGTTGTATTGTTAAATTTTACTGCTTTGGTGGTTATTTGATTTGTAGAAATTTTTTTATCTTTTTTTTGTAAAAATCTGCTTTTGGTCTGGAAAATGTCTTCAAGGAAAACTGTATTTAATTCTGATTGGTGTGAAGAGAAACTTAAGCTTAACTGGTCAAAATGGCTGAAACCTCATGAAAAAATTCATGTGCTGCTATATGTTCAGCATGTAACAAAACTATTTCTTTGAGCAATATGGGAAGACAAGCCATTATAAGTCACAAAAAAGGACCAAAGCATCAGAAAAATATTGGATTCAAAAATTCTTCAAATATGCTTATGCAGCAGTTTGTAAAAAATCTGCAATTAGTTCTTCAGTGCATGGGAGTCCAGGATCAATGCCTTCAACCAATTCTTCAGTGCCTGTGATTACAGCATCAGTGCCTTCGACCAGTTCTTCAGTGCTTGTTAATACAGAAGTCTGTACAGTCTGTGGAAAGAAATTCTTCTAAAGGTTCTAAAAAAATTATTGATAAATACTTCCTAAATGACCAAGTAAGTAAAGCTGAAATAATATGGTGTCTTTGCACAGTGATGACTCATTCCTCTTATTATTCAAATTCAGACTTGTCTGATATTCTTAAAATCATGTTTCCTGATAGTGACATTGCTCAGAAATTGAAGCTGAAAAAAGACAAGACATCATATACAATTTGTTTTGGATTGGCTCCCTTTTTTAGAGATGAATTAGTCGCTGTTCTTTCATCTTTAGATTTAGAATCATGCATTGTATGTTTTGATGAATCATTAAACAAAGTTGTCCAGAAAGGTCAAATGGACATACTTGTCAGGTTTTGGCAGAAAAATATGAATACCGTTGTAACACATTATTTGACATCTGTTTTCCTAGGGCATTGGGATGCAGAATCTTTATTTAATGCTCTGAAAAGTTCTATGCCTGATCCTGTTATGAAAAAAATACTTCAACTCTCTATGGATGGCCCGAATGTGATTCTAAAGTTGCATTCATTACTACAAAGTGATTTGCAGGAGCAACCTGGCTCTAAATCTCTTTTGAATATTGGTTCTTGTGGTCTTCATTTTGTTCATGGCGCTTTCAAGACAGGACATAAATGTACATCCTGGGATTTGAATAAGTTTCTCTATGCTGTCCTTAACTTGTTTAAAGATTCACCTGCCAGACGTACTGATTTTGTGCATTTTACAAAAAGTATTGTCTTCCCCCTGAAATTTTGTTCTATTCATTGGGTCGAAAGTTCAGCTGTGGCACAGAGGGCTTTAGAGATTTTGCCACCATTAAAAGTCTTTATCCAAAAGGTAGAAGCTGAAAAGATAGAACCAAATACAAAGACTTATGACACAGTAAAATCAATGCTAAATTGTACTGAGCTGTTAGAGGCAAAATTAGGCTTTTTTATTTCTGTGTCATCAGAAGTGTGCGGTTTTTTAATGAGGTTCCAGACTGATAAACCAATGGCACTTTTCTTGTATAAAGAAATGTACTTGATGCTTAGCAATTTAATGAGGAGATTTGTTGAAAAATCTGTTATAGAGCAGAATGATTCTGCAATGAAGTTGATGGAAGTAGATGTCACCCAAAAATTTAACCTTCTACCAATTATAGACGTGGACATTGGATTTGCAGCCAGGCGTAGTCTTAAAGAAAGCAAAGTCACAGATACTGCTAAGTCTATTTTTAAGAAGGAGTGTCTCCTATTTTTACAAAAAATGACTCTAAAATTGATGGAAAGGAATCCGCTGCGTTTCAAGCTTGTGAGAGGCGTAAGTGGTCTGTCCCCAACAGTTATATCTGGTTCAAATTTATCTGCATTAAAAATATAGAAATGGCTTTGGATTGCAATCAAATGTCAGCAGTCACTGCTGATAAAGTAAAATCAGAATTTTCTAAGTTTGTTGAAGACTATCACATTAAAAAAGAAATGTCGGAATTTAAGCGTGAGAGTGGAAGATTAGATGTCTTCTATTCGTCATTGATGACTGAAAGCACAAACTATCAAAACTTGTTCGTATTCATTAAAAATATTTTAATTATGTCTCATGGAAATGCTGCTGTGGAAAGTGGTTCCAGTATTAATAAAGCTTTGCTTATTGAGAACATGCAAGAAAAGTCAGTAGTTGCTTAAAGAACTGTATACGATAGTATTAGTAATGCTGGAGGTTTATTTAAGATACATGTAACTAAAAAGATGATACTTGCAGCAAGAAATGCTATCATGAAGAGCTAAAAGCGAAAAAACTTATGGAGAAAGAATTAGAAGAACTAGCAACTAAGATAAAGAGGGCTGCTGAGGAAATAAAAGAACTTAAAGTGAAGAAAACGAAAATCCAGCAAGAAGTAGAGGGACAGTTAGCTGATGACATGATAAATTATCTTAATCATTAATTTTATTTTTATTGTGATTTTTAACAAATTCAGATTTTGTCTTTGTTTATAAAAGTAGATGTAGTAAAGGGGCAAATTGAAAATATTTTGTAAAAAGAAATTTGAATAAAGTTTTTGCCTTTCTATTACTATAGTATTTAAATCTTATTTTGTGTTTTTTTAAACATAAGAATTTCATTTTTGTTTAAAAAAAATTGTATTCTTTAATTTAAATTCCTTTTTAACAAATAAGGTTATGGCTTAAGTTATTATGCTTGAATGTGTAGTTTCATATTAAGGAAATTTTCAAAAATCAATTTAAACTGAAAATAAACTTAAAAACTGTTATTTTAAATGTTTTGCTTGGTTTTTAATTTCGAATATAAATTATATTCAATTATCAATATATGAGAAGTGTTTTTTATTTTTAGAAAATTAATATCATTATGGCTCTAATTCCCTAAAGGGAAACCTGGAAATTTCTTGATTGGCGTATGGAAAACCTGGAAAAGTCAGGGACATAAGTACATTGAGTACTTATGTCCCTGGACATTTGAGTAGACACCCTTAAGAAAACCGTTATTTGGAAATGGAATCGCACTTGTCAGGAAGCTTTTGAAAGTGTGAAAAACGAAATTTGCTCTGACAAAATACTAACTCATTATGATCCAAATCTTGCTGTCTTCTGATGCTTCAACTGTAGGGTTGGGAGCAGTACTTTCTCAAATGGTTCCGAACGACGCATAGCATTTGCCTCCAGAACTCTATCTCCAACGGAGCAACATTACTCTCAAATTGACAAGGAAGCTTTGGCAATCGTTTGGAGTGTTTAAAAGTTTTGCCTCTACTTAAAGGGAAATAGATTCCCTTTGATAACTGACCACAAGCCCCTGGTTTCCATCTTTTCATGTAAAAAGGGTCTTCCAGTCCTTTCTGCAACAAGACTTTTGCATTATGCTCTTGTTCTGCAAGCTTATAATTTTGATATCATTTATCGCAATACAAAGGAACACGGCAATGCTGACTGCTTATCGCGTCTACCATTGAAATCTGAAGAACTGGAATTAAAAGATGATATTGCAATATACCAAATTTCCCAAATTGAAACCTTATCCGTTACTGCCAAAGATTTAGCAATAGCCACTCAGTTCGATGAACATTTGGGAAAACTTAAAATTATTACAATATGGAGGTTACTTAGAGGAGAAGGAAAAATATACCTTACAAGATGGGTGTATTATGTATGGGCAATGAGTGTGTATTCCAGACTGCTACAAAGCAGAAATATTAGACGAGTTGCATCTTGGTGTAGTTAAAATGAAAGCAATTGCCAGATCTTACGTTTATTGGCAAGATATAGAAAATTCCGTAAAAAACTGTTTCGACTGTTCAGGACCTATATTTGAACGGATGTCTCTACTCATTGTTGACGCCCATTCAAAAGAGCTTGAAGTTTACCCCCACAGCCAACTTGTTCAAGAAAATTGAATGTCTCCAAGATTGCTTTTCACATTTTGGACTACCTGCAGTTTTAGTTTCCGACAACGGCTCACAGTTTACTTATACTCAAGAGTTCCAAACATTTATACAAAGCAATGGCATTAAGCATAAGACATGGGCCCCTTTCACACCATCTATCAATTGACAAGCTGAGCGCTACATGCACGCCTTAAAGCAATCTCTCCATGCCATTCAGAACTTGACAGGGAATATCCAGCAAAAGGTTAGCACATTCCTCATGCAATATCGCAAGGCTCTTTTGTGACAACCATGATAAGTCCGGCTATGCTTTTCCTTCTGAGAGACATTAGGACTAAAATAGATCTTGTTCTCCCTGACTTGGTAGGAAGAGTCAATGAGAAGATCAGGAAAAACATGCATGCTTTCCAAGATCGCATTTTTCGATTGCATTTTTCTAATCGAGACTATCGTTCACCCAACGTAAGATGGAAATTTGGAACAGTTATGAGCAAAAATGGAACTCTTCATTATACAGTAAATGTGCAAGGTACACTGTAAAGATGCCATGTAAACCAAATGCAACCAACAGGAGACCAAATCTTGGATAAGACTGTTCACATTCCACGAATTAGTTTCAGCAGTGAAATCCCACACATCGGCGCTACTGATAATTCTCCTGCAACCACTGATCCTATGGGAGATATCCAAAAACTCTGTGAATCTGTCAAACCATTATCGGAAACTCGCCAACCATCTCCAACCAAGAACCCGAGTTCAGCTGTTTTGCCAAGATGTACTCCATCTTCAACTTCTCAACAAATTCCATTTCAGCCGAGGTGATCACAAAGGATTAGACGGCTCCCTAAGAGACTTGACCTTTAAATTTCCAATTTTTAAAGGGGGAGGAGATGTCGTGTATTTAGCCGTTCGAGGCTATGTTTAAGAACTATCATATCACGCCTACGCAATCGAATTGGGACTTACCCTCTTAAAAGTTTCAGTTTAGATTCCTCACCTGTTAGTGTCGTTAAGACGCATCTCTGTATTCTAAATTTTTTATGTTGTAAATTATTAATAAATAGTGCTTGCTGTATATAAGAGTGTTATTTCCTAAAACCCCATGCTATGGGACAGCACAATTGTCTTCACATGGCATGTTTTTATTATGATAAAAGCTGAGGAAAAGTTAATTTGTTAGATAATATTCTAAATCTATTTTTGAACTTACTTGAATTATTACTGCTAAATTGGAATGTGCAGAATGTCAATTTGCATGGAAAAAATATTTTAACGTTATATTATTGCATATGTCTATTTGAATAATGTATATTGCTTCAGAAAAGCATGTCACCAACATTTCATCCAATAAAAAGCAGTATATCTGATTAATAGTCCAGTGAAAAATGTCTTTTATTTTTTATATTTTATTAATCACATGAATGTAAAATGCCTCAATAACGTTTTCATAACTTGAATAATTTCTATGAAAGAAAAGGTCATTAAAATTTGTTTTGAGTTTATGAATTTTTTTCTCTGAAACCTGCTGGACACCCTGTGTAGTCTGAGATTCACGCCGTTTATCTGTTACCACCAAGACAATATCATTGAATGACATGCATGATTGCTCGTTTGGGGCGGAGTAATACTGAGCTCTTGAACAGATCTGCATGTTCAAATAGGAACCGTGACAGGTGAACAAGTTGCAGCCCCTCAACCACCTCCTACTTGTGAACTTGAGAGAACATATTGCTGAGTGAAGTAATCTTCCTCACGATCATCTTGATATTTTGATAAGCATTTTGCAGACTGTATTATGTCACATTGGAGACTTACAATATATTAACTATCATAAAAGGAATGCGATATTAAGTTTTTGCATTGGAGATATTTTTTATAATGGCTCCGGGTTGCAAAAATCATAGTTTTATTAATGTATCATGCATTCACCACTTTTTTTGTTCTTTATTTTTTGTTTAATAAATGGGCTTTATAAATTTGTCAAATAAATTATGTTTGTTTGGTTTCTGAATTTTTATTCGTTTGAGCTGACATAACCCCTTGTCTGCCACGAGTATATATATACATTTTGTTAAGCCGTTACCTCCGCTGGTGCATATATATGCATTTCTGAAGTATGCATTGCTCAATGCTATTTGCCAAGTGCTGCTATCTGTAAAACTACTCCCACAGCTTTGGAGTGCAACAGAATAACCCTAAGAGGGTTTCTTTTTTTTTCTATCTCCAAAACTAAGAAGGTGAATCTTGAAAGCAAAGGGTTAATTTATGGACATGAGTGTATTCTAAACATCCCCTAACAATCACTTTCGAAGAAAATATTTTCTGATTCTTATTCTTCACTTATGCATATGAGAATAAATAAAACAATAATAAATACCTAGGAAAATAATTTATTAACAAGTGCTCAATTCTTAAAAAATGAGAAAATGTTAAAAAAAAACCAAACAAAATGACATGATACAAAGACTTATAACATTGAACAGTTAAAGTTTAAAATATATTGAATAAATTTGTTTCTTCAATTACAAACAACTTTAAGTCATCAAACTTTCAGTTTTGCCAGTTAATCGCTTACTAACTGTTCTTAGCTTCCTTATTCTTTAGTGAAATTAATGTAATTTTTTGTTTAACAAGTAATTAAAGTTAGATAGATTAACTGTCCCGCTCATGACAGAAAATATGGATTTAATTAATTAAGAATATTCATTATTTATAATTTCTTACAACGAATATTTTTTTTTCAAAAGACATTTTTCTTTCATAGGATATTTTCTGAATTGAAACTTGCATCAAACTTTAAAAGTTTAAAGTTAAATTTTAGAAACCATTTATACTAAATTTACTTATTTTGTTATTTTTAGTTATACTATGTTTCATGTTCATGATAAAGTGTTTCCTGTTGTGAAAAAAAGCTGCCTTGAGGAAGATAAAAAATTAACACAGAAACTTTTATCACTTTATGATTCTCATGTTACACCCGATCAACTTGGAGTTCAGGAGGCATTTTGTTGCCAAACACCTAGTGCTGTAAGTTATAATATTTTTAGCTATTTTTGATTAACTGATATTTTGATTAAATAAAAGTCAAACACTGAAAATTTGAGACCAAAATATATATTCAAATTATGTAAAAATCCCAATTTAAATAGTTGCAACATTTTAATATTTTTTTATGTTACAATTTCTGAACACTGTAATGTATGCCTTATAGCTCAGTGGAAATTGTTAATGGACTGAATTCCTTGATGTTTTTTTCACCTTATGATATATGTTGTTAGAATCAAAATTCTATAAAAAGAAACTACCCTGTGTGGTTAAGTGTTTAAATGAAGAAATA
Organism: Parasteatoda tepidariorum; assembly: GCF_982258835.1. Classification (NCBI taxonomy): domain Eukaryota; kingdom Metazoa; phylum Arthropoda; class Arachnida; order Araneae; family Theridiidae; genus Parasteatoda; species Parasteatoda tepidariorum. The sequence continues at coordinate 75,994,764 of NC_141765.1, forward strand.
GATTATATAATGATATAGAACAAAATAGTTCAAATTTATATGAGAAATATGTTTGAAGTAGGAGAAGGGTGTCACTAAGCTTTTCAAGATTTGAGAAAGAATCAATATTTTTTTAAATCTTAGAAAAGCTAATATTTTGATTTAGTTTTTGAAAGTGTAAACTGAATTACTGACAATAAACAGGGAAATGTATCAGTGCTAAATTAATTAGAGGAGTAGCACCAAGTCAATGTTTTTTTTTATTTGAAGATATAAGATTAGCAAAGCCAAATGTAGGTAAACTAAAATTAAACAAAATTCGATCGCGGAAATGATTAAATTGGTTCTTTCACTTTAATGTCACTGTTTTTAAAAAAGGCTGAACTCATTTTTTCAAATTAGCAGGCAATGCACTTTACCGGTATACAATAATAAAGACCCACATTTTCTTTATATGTGCAACCAATCAGATAAAGAATATGTGAAAAAATTAAGAACAAAACGTTCAATAAAAGCAAAAGTTCTAAGAATTAGCAGTTTCTATGTAATACTATAGAAAATGGCCCAGAAAAAGCTGGTTACTTGTAAATTTAACTTTATTTTGCTTTGTGACTGAGCTATTTTGACTTAATTGCAGAAAACATCTTTCTCAAAACCCTAAGTTTCATTCAGGTAAAAATTTGGAACAAAAGTTATTTATTCTATTTTATTTTTACCAGATTCTATACCAATTTTTTTTTTTAAGTTTCTTTTTTTTAAAAGTTTCTTTTTTTATGAGCTTAAGATTTTTTTTATTCTTAACCCACTTATCCCAGGTGCAAAAAGGGGTATGAAAAACTCCTTTTGATAAAATTAGTAGTACGTATTTCTTTATAGTAACAGCCTTATGCAACTGAAACAAAGTTTGATCAAACTAGTGGCTTATGCTCTATAGTCAGGGACAATCAGGGAGATAGAAATATAAAATTGTAGTTTTGTGTTGCAAACACTTTGCTATAATTTTATGTAAATATCACACTGATTCAACAATGGTATGGTATAAAATGGGGTAAGAGATGCAAATATTTTGGATTACTTATTAGCATACATAAAGTAATTTCGGGAATGATGAACTATGATTTGATCGTTATCAGTTGTCGCTTTCAAATTGTTTATTTATCACTAGTAAAAATAAATTGCTAATACAGTAGAGAACCATTTATCCGGTATCCAGATAACCGGGAAACCAGAAAACCGGGAAAAATTTTGCTTGATTTTCCCGCCATTTTAAACTAGAACGATTTTAAACTAGAACGAAAAAAGCGGAAATTGGACTCATCCTTGAAATTGAGTAGAGGAAAATGTAAGGAAGGGGAAATTTTTCCCCCCCGTTTACCCAGAGAAACGTCATTTCCTCCGTGTCCTTGAAGGCAGGGAAGGGAGGAATGCTTTATTTTTTCCTTTAGACCGTCAATCAAACTCAAGGGTGTGGCATGCTGATTTCGTTTTCTGTTTGATTTACAAGGGGGGTGGGGAAAATGCATTGCATGCATATCAGTGAACAGAAAAAGAAAAGAGAAAAATATATTTATTTGACATCGACTAATAAAAATAAAATCTTTTTCTTTTGAATAAATTCTCATTCTTTTGAAGTGAGGTATCAATTGCAAGTTTTTCTTGGTGTGGAATCACATCTGCTGTAATTAAAAATCTTGTTTTTATCAACAACAAAAAATAAAATAAAAGGAGAATTGTTTATTAATTTAAATATAGGATTATTTTATGAAGCAGATTGCAGTTTTGTTTTTCTGATTCCACTACGTTTGATTTTTTTTCTTTTCGCGATAAATTTCGCACTCAATAAATTAATTCTTTTTATTCATAAATTTTATCATGTTTTTTTTTTTTTTGAATTCCGTTGATCTTGCCTTGTCCCGGGTTTTAATATTTATGCTAGTGCCTTTTTTAACTATCGTTTCGGTTCGATAAATTCAAGTGTTTTTATTTAGATTAATAAGTTTTCCTTTTATTTTATCGTTTCCCCCCGTATAATTAGGTATGAAATATATTGCGTTATTTAATCATTGGTTTTGTTTATATTATTTAATTTAGGAATTGTAATTAGTTTTAAATAATAAATATGAGAATTTTGTATTTTTTAAACTTGATTTTCTTGTCTAAACTTGCAAATTTTTTTATTCTTTCAAATGTTATATTTCTACCATTTTTTTTTTCTTTTTAAAGTTAGGAGTACCTTTCTTTTTTCTCTTACTTTATGCAATACACTTTTTCCTTGTACTTCAGGTTCGATAAAACATCGATTAACGACACTTTTTGGTCGATTCAGAAAACCGGGAAATTCAGATATCCGGGATAGCGATGGTCCCGAGCAACCCGGATAATTGGTTCTCTACTGTATTTGCTTAGTTATCAATTTTTACAAAGGAATTGCAATTACATTATCTCATTAGAGTTCTTGATATAGACTAAGTTTTCTGATTTGATTAGATATATGTGTTTTTGTGTGCATAAGTATTTTGAAATTATAAAAAAGTTTGGAAATTATGAATTATTATCTAGGACAAATCATATTTTAAAATTTTTAAATGTATAATTGTAAGAGTTTTAAATGTTAAATTAGGAAAATCTTAAAATTGCAAACTCTTCATCAATTGTATCCAAAATTGTTTTAAATAATTTTTCAAATTAACTATTTTGAAAAACATTTTTTAAACAAAAATGTTGTTAGTAGTTTGTAATATTTAAAGAATTTAAGTAATATTTTAGACACAAATATCTATGATAAGATTGAAACTTGGCGAGCAGACGCTAATTCTAAAGTTAGTTAAAAATTCTTTCCCAGCCAATGGGTGAAAAAACGTATATGAATTGTTTCATTGACTGAAGAAAAATATCTTACACCTGACCTGCAGAAAAAAAAATTTTCTTCGACAAGCAACCCTTTTTACTGCAGTAATGATCTAATGTTACAGTTGAATTAAGATCCGGCTGCTCTGGAATAGCAGTTAAATGGGTTTGATTTCAGATTAAAATATAGATGTTTTTATTCTTAATATTTTGTGGTAAACAAAATTAATTATCTTGCTTGTGTGAAATAAAATCCTATAAACAAAATACTCCTCCAACCAGTTTTTTCCCCTTTTTTCTTAAAAAAGGGAATACATACAGGGAATATATACAGGGAATTTAAAAATCACCTAAAATAACAGGGAAAATGCAGGGAATTTTGATTTTTTTCTTTACAAACTGAGAAAATACAGGGAATTTTGTTTCTTATTTTTGTCTTTTAAAAAATGGTGGCCACTTAAAGTGTAATCTATGTGATATTCAACCATGATATTTCAGCTATACTAAACTATTTCATTTACTATAGCATTATTTAAGTATATTCAGCTGTTTTTCCAGCAATTAAAACTAATAAATATAGTTAGCACAATATAGCTCACACAAGAGCACAGTAATTATTGTTTCCTCTTAATATATAGTGCATAATATGTACAGGGAAAACACAGGAAATTTTTTTTTCCAGATTTGAGTGGCAACCCTGTTATCAAAGATTGTGTTTTAATTTATATTTCAGAACTTTCTAAGGGATAAGCAGAAATATTTTTTGCTTAATGCCTTAGAACAGAAATAGTTTTTGCTTTTAATCAAGAACCTTTCTCAGTAGTGTCATAACATAGTTTGATAGAAGAAAAGCAGGGAAATACTGTAGAAAAATTACAACCAGTGGATAAGTTATTTGACATGATGTTGAAGCTGTCCACACTTCCATATTAAATTAAGAAACAGACTTGGTAAATAAAATGCTGAAAAACTTTTATTTTGTTATAGAATGTTAAGATTTATTTCATTAGATATGTTATTGTTTTGACATTTGTTTAATTAAATTAGAAAAAATATATTTTACTTATTTCTCTTTGCATTTATTCTTTTAAGAAGAAATTTCTCAAGTTTTGAACTTAGCAAAACACTCTTAATTACTTGTTCAAGAGAAATAAAATTATGATAAAATATTTTAAGTTTGTAGTTTTTCAACATCAGGATAATAATGAAGATAATTAGCATATATATATATATATATATATATATATATATATATATATATATATATATATATATATACAGTGGTGGCCAAAAGTGTGGACACTTTTTGAAAGTTTAATGTTTTTCAACTTTGTGTGCTTGTAGAATATATTAATTTTCACAAATACAAACTTTTATGTATCAAATTGAAGTTAATTTTAATGTAGAATTTAATAATAAATACAGTATTACAATATCTGTATTACAAAAAAAGTTATGCAATTAATAGTAAGATCTATCTTAGATTTGCATTTTTTTAAAGTGAGACTTACACAATCAATACTTAGTAGGATAACCCTTAATTTTTAAGACAGCTTCACAGCGTCTTTTCATCGAGTGAACGAGTGTTTGGAGTTCATCTTTCGTAATCACATGGTGCCAAGAATCAATTATAGCTTCACTTAGTTGTCTTTTATTGAATGGACGTTTTTTGCGTACAAGAATTTTCAAACGTCGCCGCAAATTTTCAATTGGATTGAGATCAGGGCTGTTTCCTGGCCATGGTAATATATCTATGCCTTTATTTTGAAACCATGCTCTGCATACTTTTGCTGTGTGGCATGGAGCTGAATCCTGCTGAAAAATAAATGGTGCGTTGTTGGAGAAGAGATCCCTGATGGAAGGTATCAATTTTGGTTTCAGGACAGTTTCGATGTATTTTTTGGCATTCAGGATGCCAAATCAGGGCGAAAAAAATGCACAAGTGCTATTAACGATAGAAAAATTAAATGGCTATGCCTTCAAGATAGAAAAATGTCATCAAATGCCGTTAGATGTGAAATGAATGCAGCTGGTATTACAGTAAGTTCAAGAACAATAAGAAGAAGCTTATCAGGATTTGGACTACAAGCTAGAATTCCAAGGAATAAACCATATTTAAATCAAAAGCTACGCGAAAAACAAGTTAAGTCGGCAAAAGAACAGATTAAATGATCAGAAAATCAATGGAAGCAAGTAATCTGGAGTGATGAGAGTAAAATATCGCTCTTTGGAAGTGATGGTAGAAAATACGTGAGATGTAGAGTAGGTGAAGCGCTTCATCCTGATTGCATTGAAGCAACTACTAAAAATCCAACAAATGTCATGATTTGGGCATGTATATCTGCAGATGGTGTGGGCCGAATTCAAGTGATTGATGGCACCCTGAATGCCAAAAAATACATCGAAACTGCCCTGAAACCAAAATTGATACCTTCCATCAGGGATCTCTTCTCCAACAACGCACCATTTATTTTTCAGCAGGATTCAGCTCCATGCCACACAGCAAAAGTATGCAGAGCATGGTTTCAAAATAAAGGCATAGATATATTACCATGGCCAGGAAACAGCCCTGATCTCAATCCAATTGAAAATTTGCGGCGACGTTTGAAAATTCTTGTACGCAAAAAACGTCCATTCAATAAAAGACAACTAAGTGAAGCTATAATTGATTCTTGGCACCATGTGATTACGAAAGATGAACTCCAAACACTCGTTCACTCGATGAAAAGACGCTGTGAAGCTGTCTTAAAAATTAAGGGTCATCCTACTAAGTATTGATTGTGTGTTAAAAAAATGCAAATCTAAGATAGATCTTACTATTAATTGCATAACTTTTTTTGTAATACAGATATTGTAATACTGTATTCATTATTAAATTCTTCATTAAATTACCTTCAATTTGATACATAAACGCTTGTATTTAAGTAAAAATTAATATATTCTGCAAGCACACAAAGTTGAAAAACATGAAATTTTCAAAAAGTGTCCGCACTTTTGGCCACCACTGTATATATATATATATTAAAATAAAATTTTGATCTCCAAAATTTTTGTTATTATTAAGACGTAAAACCAGACCACTAACGACGTATTAATGCAAAAATATTTTTTGATCTAATGTTGGGTTAGTATTTTCATTTATTTATCAGTACATGATAAACATTTTTAAAAAATTATCTAAGTCAAAAGGTTTTAGGTCATTAACTTTAAAAATGATCATGCATCATAATGGCAGAAATAATAAGCATTTTTTCTGAAGATGGGAAAACATCTATTCTTTTTGAGCGATACATTTTTTTTTTTGAAAGACTGTAAAAACCATGGGAAATACTGTGCCAACCCTACCTGGTATTCTCACCCTACCACCACCTTTACTGTTTTTATCTCTTCTCTTGATTCTTGTTTAAGTTTGTTCCACTTACCCTGTTGGCTAAATCGCTTTTTTTCCCTTGCTGCAACTTGTTTGCAATTTTGTTTCTGTACCTGCTTATTTTTCTTCTTTCGTTTTGTGTTTAGACATTAAGAAGGGTTCTCGATTATAGGACAAAACTATAGTAATCTGTTTTTTTAATTTTATTTGTGCTTTATTCACATTGTCCGGATTTATTTTCATATAATAATTTATTCGCTCTTTATTTTTGTTATGCAAATATTATATTATTGTAAAATACATTGCATGTTTCTTTTGTCATTGTTTTTCTGTAATTTTATGTTATAACACAATAATGGCAGTTTTATTTAGTATTTTTCTTTTATTTTAATTATTGCTTTGCAGATTGTCGAATTAGCATCATTAAATTCTAGAGGAAGTCCTGCAGAAAAGCTTAATTGCTTATTGTCTACTCTTGTAAGTTATTTTATTTTTATTCTGATCATTTTTAAGTGCTTTTAGATCTTACTACTTGATTTTGTATTCTTTGTATGGAATTGGCTAGAATGAATGTACGTAATTTTGTTTTTCATGCCTCAAAATAAAATTGTCTCAAAAAGAATTAATGTTTTATGTATGCAGAAACTCTTAACCTTATAAGACTTCTGTGAATTATTTTTTTCAGTGATAAGTGACTAAAGCTGATTTTTAGAAACAGAATTTTTTAAAAAAATTACTAGAGATTTTATCCTTTTTAAGACTAGAAAAAATATTTTCTGAAACTACAGAGAATTCATAGTAGTTGGAATCTCTGTTTATGTATTTGGCGCTGTTACAGAAACTAGCATATATAATGTTGTACCAAAAAGATCTACATAATTCTTTGGTTGTTAGGAATTGAAAATTTTTAACCAAAGAGAAGTTTAAAATTTTTTAATCAAAGAGAAGTTTAAAAGCAGTTAGCGTCTCATTCAGTTATTTACTGTAATTTCTCCACAAATATTTCATTTAAATGTTATGTACATTCTCTTTATTCAATGAAAAGTTTCAAAAATTGTTTGATTATATTAAAATATGCATATTGAAATCAAAAAGAAAAATGAAGTTAGAGCAAACAATTTCTTAGTTCATTTCTTTGAAATTTGAAAACACAAAGCTATGGTCTTCAGAATTAGGTAGAAGTTGCAGAACATTTCTAGATTTTGGTGATTTCAATCTTCATTTCATGCTAACTACACACTGATGAGAATAAATCTGGTGTAGTGAACCCTACTCTAAGTCAAAAACTTAGGACGTGCTTCAGATTTCAGGAATCAAGAAACTTAGCTTGAGTCTTTGAGCCTCATGGTCAACATACAAGTCCATTACATTTAAACAGGAAACTTAAGGTAGAGCTGAATCGTTAAAAAACTTTATGTTAACCCTTTCCTGTTGTAAATCTTGGTAGTTGGCTATTTTTTTTGTATTCTGTTTAAAGAGGGTCTTTCAGAATTCAACTGGGTTATTGATACCTAAATCAAAAGAATATAAATCATGTTGGAAAGTTTCTGTGTTGAAGGTTTTGTTTATATAGCGTTTGATGTTTTTTTCATGTTTTTTAATTTAAATTTTGAAAAGGTGATGGATGATATAGATTTTGAATTTTTTTCTGTTTTCTGAGTTTTTCAAGATTTAAAATTTTTTTTTGGTGTCTTTAGAATGTGATTAGCTTGTATATACTCACTGATTCTCAAGTGTTTACACACTTAAAAATCATGTTTGTGTACTTAGTTTATTAATTGTATTTTCCATTGTGCTTTTAGTTGGATATTCGCTTTTATTCTTGTGTATGTCCACCTACATCAGTGTTTCCCAAACTTATGATTTTTGTGTACCCTTTCTAAATTTTTAGTAACGCAGTGTACCACTAATAAAAAAATTTATGTATTTTTTACTGTAAAAAATTGCACAAAAGTTAAAAATCACAACTGGCTGTTGACACCACTAATTATTAACTGTTAACTCTGCAAAAAATAGCCAATAGAAACCCCGGCTAAACTGTTCCTGTACTCCTGAGGGTATGCGTACCACACTTTGGGAGACACTGATCTACATGTTTAAACAGAGTGGGAGCTTGCTAATTTATTTTTACTTGTTTATTTAGATAGGAGTTATCAAAATATTTCGGTAAAATTTTAGTTTACATGAAAGGAAGTGTTGTGTAATTTATTGGCAAAAACAATTATCATTTTAAACATTAAATTTTGGACATAGGTGACATATATGTAGGGGTGGTTTATTTTATGATTGTTGTTTTCTTCCTTCTCCCCACAGTTGAAAATTCTTTCTTTTTTTTTAATTGATACTCCAAAATTTCAGTATCACCCATCCTTTTTCTTTCTTTTGCTGCAATCTTTTTGTATATTTTAAGATACTTTAACGAATCAAAGAGGAAATGGTATCTTAGAAATGCCTAAAAAATCTATCTCGAAGGTTAAATTTATTCACTTTTTCAGTTGAAAGTCAACATTATTGTTTTTGCACTAGAAAATATATGATTTGAAGCTAAGTAACACTGTAATGCTTTTCTTGATAAAAAGTCGATGATTGAAAGTATGTTTGACACTTTTGGGAAACCTACATTTTCTGTTTTTTTATTTTCTTCGACTCGTGAGAGGTCATTAAAAAAAGTATTTTTTGTTTATTTTTAATTTGGTTATTTTGGATTGAGAATTGGAGATGTTATGCAGTTTCAATTATTCTGTATCTTAAAATGTTGCGCAAATTGAAATTTTCTATTTATTCCTTAATTTTTTAAAAAAATTACTTTGTTTTTATGCAACTTAATCATTTGATTTATTTATTCATCATTAGAAGCTTTTAAATCTGTAATAAGAGAGGTATTGCATCTAGGATTATTCTGTATGGTAAAATTTTACACAAAATTGGATTTATTCATTATTAATTTAAAATTTTTTAAGGGATTTTTATCTGTTTTTTTCATTTGATTTATTTATAATTCGGATATTAATGAATAATTAATTGTTTATAAGATATGTATTGTGTTCCACGCAGATATGCAATTGTTCTGTGTGGAACTATTTTGCACAACACAGAGATATTGTCATTTATTATTGTCAAATTTATTTATTATTACTTCTTTAAAATTCATTTTAATTATTTTTAGCTGTTTAATCATTTGATATACATGGAATTCCTTATTTTAAATAAAATTACAAGTAAGATTTGAGATACTAAGAGATGAACTTAATGTACTCACAATTGTACTGTATGGTATGATTTTGCATAAAGTAAGGTTGTTCTTAATTATTGGTTGTATTTTAAAAACTTATTTAAATTATTTTTAACTGTTTAATATTTGATTTCTTTTAAATTTGGAAATTTTAAATTAATATTAAAGATGATTGCCATTGCTCTATTGGTTATATTTAATAATTATTTCTATGATTTCTGTTGATTATTTGTAAGGTATGCATTAAATTTGTGGTTGTTCAACATAGTAAAATTTTGTTTGTTATATGGGATGAAACACTTTCCTTATATTTAAACTTCAGGAGAATGACATATATCTCATAGAGATTTATCTTCGTAAAATTGTGGTAATGAGAACCGTCCAGAACATTAATGTGTTATCATGTAAAATTTAAATTTTTCTTCTCTTGAAATGACATAGTGCTGAAAAAGCAGCTATTTGCTATATTATATTTTAAATATCGTAAAATGAATTAGTTATTTTCAATTTTCTTCAGATTTCCATGACTGTTATTGTCTGATGTTTTTCTGATAGTAGCAATGTTTTTGTGTGAAAGTACCGCTAAAAGTAAAAGTGAAGAATGTATCTACAGTGGAAAGTTGCTTATCCGGGATCGGTGGGACTTCCGGAAGTCCGGACAATAGATTTTTTCTTATAATAGACCCTTAAGGTAAACCAAGCTTAAAACGATATAAGGAACTATCTGAATCTGAGAAGCAAAAAATAAACAAACGTTATTTTTCAGGCAATAATGTTTTAGTATTAGAATGATATCTAATCAATCAAAAACAAAATATTAGAAAAAAATAATTAATGCTTAAAATATAGAAAATGAAAAAAATTTGACAGTTATGAAAATATTAATTGCTCTCTCCGCCATTTTGAACTAGAACGATTCGAGCAAGAAGCGGGAATTCCCATTATTCATGGAGGTGGGTAGGTGGAGGATAAAAATTCATTTCCTCCTTATTTGTATAGATAAAATATATGCTTAAAGAGGAGATCGTTCAAGTTGACGGCAGGAAAGTGACAAATTCTTATTTTCTCTCCCATCATTGGCTATCAATCAAGGGTAAAGGTGCGACATGCTGATAGGGTTCTCTTTATTTTTTCTTGTCTCTTTATTTTCAGTGGTTGTTAAAACAACGTTAAGGAGGAACATATTAATTTTGCCTGGTTTAAGAGGAGGAGGATTGTTATCGCTTACATGTCTGGGAAGAACAATGTTTCTCAAGGATGTGTATCCTTTTAGACCTATTCAAATTTTCCATTTTGACTCTCCCTCCACATTATCGTTTGCTGCGTTTACCCTTTTCCACAGTAAAAGATTCCAGGAAAAGTCTCTTTTAATAGCCAGCTGCATAGGAAAGAAGGGGGGAGTGGACTCAGTTTGCACTCTTTTGAAAACAAATCTCCCTCTTTTTCTGCATTCCAGAGGAAAAGCGTCACTTACGGTCACTCGATGGTCTTGGGAGGTCTTCTCTTCCCCTTTCTGGTGATTAATGGATTAAATTCATAAATCACTAGAAGCTAGAAAAGGAAAAAATCTGTCAAAAGGCCTCTTTTTTTTCTTTTTAAAAGAGGGGAAGATGAAGAGATGTTTGATTATTTTGATTGTTAAAAAGTGTCTTTGAAATCAAAAAGAGACTTTACACTGTATTAGTATCAACATGATTTTTGAATTACATGGATTCTATATAAAATATTTATTTTACACTCTCTGGGTATTTGTAGTAAATTTAACTAAAATGAGAAATAGTAAGGTAGAGATATTAATATTGAGTTTGATATTATATATCCTATATGTAGTTATTTCAGAGAATTATAGCTATACTAGGTAAGATAGAGAACTTTTATCAAACTTTACAACTTAGCTTTTTTGATTTTTCCCCTTTTAATTGTTCATCTTTATTTGTTTGTACTTTGCTTTAGTTTCTATTGTCTACCTTTTCTGTGGTGCAAAAATGTGTTCATTTCTTGTCTGCTGCATTATAAATAATAATAATAAAATATGCTTTTTGTCATGTTTGCTTAAAAATTATTTCTATTTCAGGAAGTCTTGAATCAAGATGTTGAAAATTTTTTACTGGAAACATGTTATCTTGTTAGAAACAGGGGTATTTTCTTCCTTTTATCATTACATTTAAATCCTTCTTTTTCATGCTATAAATGCCAGACAAGTAAAGAAATGTTTTAGTTTACGATTTTTAATAATTTTAGTTTATTAAGTTTTATCTAGATAATGGTTAGTATATATATATATATAAAAATAAACAAATAAAAATAAAATGCTTTATTTTAACGTTATAAAAACATCTTATTTGTTTTGGTAAATTGAATTTTTTTCAAAACTTTTGCAGATTCTGGTCAGAATAGAAAAACTTAAACTAGCTAATTAAACTTATATTTTAAGTTGAACCATAAATTGAAATTTGTTCAAGATTCTTAAAATTCTTTTTGTAAACATTTTTTTTAGATTGAATCAATTGTAAACATCAATTCCTTTTGTTTTTTGAAGCAGCTCCATGCAGATTGTATTGCACTATCAAATTTTAATCCTCTTGGAGCATTTATAATTAAACCTTCCTTCCATAGTAAAATAAAAACATTAAGTATCTGCGCACACAATCCAAAAGTATCTGTAAGCTCATAATATTTTTGATAATAGAATAATTTTATTAAATATACAAAATCAGTTAACTATTTAATATTTTTATATATTCTTGACAAAAAATATATATACATCCACATTAATATTAATAGTTATACATAGAACTACATTCATATAAAGTAATTATCATATTAAGTATTATTAGTAATTTTGCTCCAAACAAAATTACATTAAAGATTTCCTACTGTCACAGTAATTGTCTTTTTCCATTGTAAAGCGATAGTTGAGTTGAGCAGTAAAAAATCAGCTGGATTTAGGCTCTACTGCTAACAATGGGATCGCTGAGCTTAGGACTAAAGTGGCAGTTATATCTTTTCTCTTTAAGAGCAGCATGCATTCAACTAAACACTAGCTTTCTTCTACCTTGCATAAATCATGATTACGCTATCTGCTTCAGATTCCCTCCCCCCACTGCAAACTTTTTTGTGCATGCGGATACTTTTTTTTGTATTACAATAAATATTAAAAAAGTATCTTGGAGAATCACCACCAATGTACAACGTGCACACGTGAGTCTATATTAACTAACTATGCTTCCTTCCTCACTTAGCTGAGAGAACAATTTATTTTATTCCAATATATTTTTGTAGCAGGCTCTTTTATGGAATTTGTGATGATTACAAAAGCATTTTGTAATCAACATAATGCATATAAGAATTTGTTATAAATTAAAATGCTTTCTTAATAATTCTTGTACTTTCAACCAAAAAATGCTTTACAAGGTACTACAGTACAGAACCCGTTATCCGGAAAACCGAAAAACCGGAACGAAATTCGAGAAATTTTCCCACCATTTTTAAAAAAAAAAAATTTTTTTTCCTTGTAAGATTTTAGGATTTTTCGTTCTTTTCTGAAAGATGTTTACCTTACCATCATTTTAGAAATAATCATTAGTGTATTACCTCATCGTTTTTCTTTTTTTTAAGATTATTTCAAAAAAAAAATTTTTTTTAGTTGGGTTTAACAATAAAAAAAACTGCTTTTTGTAGCGATTCAGAAAACCGGAAAAATCAGTTATCCGGAATAGCGATGGTCCCGATCGTTCCGGATAATCGGCTCCCTACTGTAGTTGGATTTAGTTATTAAATTTTAAATTCACTCATCAAAACTACAATTTTCTTTCTTGTTATGATTTCAGTCCAATTGCTAAATTAGCATTTAATCAAACATTATTTTTCTCTCTATACCATTTCTGTAATAACACATCTAAAAACATAGGTTTTTCACATGCAACCTGCTACATTATTAAACACTGCAGATATTTCATGCTTGCAAACTTGTTCTGATTTATCGGAACATTATTTTTTTTTTTGAATAATTAGTGTGGTAATAAATTTTATGATTTAACATTCAATTATTTATTTGATAAATTTAATTTAGAATAATTTTGCTCATCTCTGCATTAGGACTGGGAGATATAAGAAATTTTATATTGTGATGCATCGTCAGTTTTGCATCGCAATATAGCGATGTATCGCAATATAGTATTTTTGAATTTCATTTACTTGTAAGGCACAAGAAGTAGGATTTCTATCAAAACTTCATACTCAGATTGATTTAAATCAATTTATGAATTTGAAGATAGATATGTTTTGCTAAAGAAAGATATTAATGTTATATTTTCTAAAAATGATCGTTCAAATAACAAAAGATTTCTAAGCTTAAAAATAAATAATAAAAAAATAAATAAAATTGAAATTTATCAATATAATATTTACTTAACAATATAGAAAGAAAATTTAAAAAATAAGTTTGTTAAAAATTATTTGCAGGCTTAAAACAAAGTGCTAAATAAATTTTTTAAAAAAAAAAAAACGCTTTTCAAACAACCCTATTTTTTATCATTATTATTTCACATAAATAATTAAGTTAAATTTAATAATTACCGAATTCTGAAGAAAAAACAAAGTAAGGGTTAATTTCTTGAAAATAAAAACAAAAGAATTACGGTATTCGATAATATATTTAACTGACAATATTGAAAGAAAATTAAAAAACAAGATTATACTTTTTAATAAAACAAAGTGCTAAATGATTAAAAAAGAAGTCGCAAACCTTACTAATTTTTTTGAATAAACAAAGTTGATTGAATTATGGCCAAATCCAAAAGAGGAAAAACAAGTTTTGTTATAATTTTATTTATAAAAACAAAAACAACTAAAGATTTATAAATTTAAGGGTACAGGGGACCAGGTACTAGAGTACAGGTAATAAAAAACCATTAAATTATTAGAAGTTTTATCCAAAAAGTTTTTAATGAATTAAAATAAAGTAAAAAATAGCCTAACAAGTGTAATTACTTTGTAATTTAATTCTTTATGGGCATCTTAAATTAGATTTCCGTTTGTAATAAATTCAATAATGTAAAAAATTACTTAAACATATAATATAAAAAAAGTTTTGTTTTTAAAAAAATAATTTACCTAATTAATTAAGAAACACTTCTTTATATATTCTTTTCAATAATAGATTTAGAACAAAGTAGCGACTGCAATCACAAAGTCAGTCCCACTGAAAATTATCCACAAGAAACGATATCAAGAAAAAAGAAAAAGAAGAGGCGTGAAAACGAACATGCGAGATTACGATATATGTTCTCAAAACTGATTCTGATTCTACCGCTCATCAATCAAGGCCGTTTCAACATAACGAAACAAACATCATCTTCCACAGCGCGAATTGGCATCGAAATGTAAGAGAAGATCCTTGCGTGTCTTGTATCGTTCCTCTTCTTTACTCGACGGCTTAAATCAGATTTCTGATGCATTGCCTGGAACGAGAGTGGCTGTATCGGCCTGCCGATATAGGCGTTAAATCGATATGTCACGATATATTGATTTATAGCCCAGTACTACTCTGCATATAAACAACTTAAACTCATGTATAAAATCTATTGTGCAGAGAAGTTTTTAAAAGCCGGCAAAATTAAACAAATTTAGATTTCTTTAAATTGTTATTTGCCTACCACTTTAAATATTTTGGAAAGTTATATTTATCTGTATCAAGCTCCAACTCATCCACTTTCTTCAAACATTAAAGTCTGGAATATATTCTATTAATTTCATTGCTTTATTTTAATATTGCTAACTTCAATTTTACTAATACTATTTTCGTAGATAAGTATTTTCAGTTACTTCTTACTACAAGAAAAAAATTTTTTTTATTATAAAGCTCAGGTCAGTAATTTAGTGAAAAAAAAATTTTGCACTCTGTTCTGTTAAAATAGATTATATAAATATGAAAAAAGGTTTAATTATATTATATTGTAATTTAATTGAGTGATTTTATGGAGAACTTCATTGTGTAAACCATCAATCCTTGTTATGAAGTAAATATGATCCCAAATTAATAAAATAAATTAAAAGTGGTACAGTGCCCGCCGTTTATTAAAATCACTTTCGTTTTATGCTCTTTTGATTTTATTAAGCGGCTGATTTTATTAAGAGGCGATTCAACATTTGAAACAAAAAACAAATTTTACGATATATTCTAAATGCAAGCACTTTAAAAGCTGAAATAATGACCACATTAATGCTTTATTTTAACTAATTTAATTATTTTAATAAAGTAAAACCCTACATAAGATTAAATTTATAAAAGTGTTGCAAAACACCGATCAATGGTTGCTTGAGTTGCAGTATTTAAAATTAACTTTTCAGCATCATTTGAGAGTTTATAGAAGTTTTTATAGTTTTCGATATTCCTTCTCTTTGTTCTAAAGCTTGCCGCAATACATTAAGTGCTTTTCTGACTTCTATTGAAGATGGCACTGATGAGTTTATTTCATTTTCTGAGTCTGATTCCTCCATTTCTTGATGGGAAATAACTTTGCAATTTTTGATGTCTGTAAGTATTTTAGAATCAGATTTTTCTCCTGATGTTAATAACGTGATGTCTCCTCGTCAATAGCTACGTAACGTGAAAAATTCTCGTCCATTTCATTTTCTTCATTGCTGATCATTTCTTCGAAACAGTTATGAGCCTCATCTCCATCCCCATTGTACATTTAGGAAGCTTATCATAGTTTTGCAACACTGCGAATTTATCTTTAAGACTCAAAACCTGCTTTTTCGGCATGCTGATAAAATTTAATACTAAACGAACTTAAAAATGATATGTGCTCTAACTATAATTTACTCAAACGACTTAAATAATATGGAACATGTGCACAAACAGTTTTTGGAAATCTATTCATGTTCTCTGTTAAGATAGATAACAAAAGAAACTTCTCTCCCTTCTATGGTTCATTCAATAAAAAGTAAGATAAGAATTCGACCCCCTGGTGAGTGAGATAGGTTTCTCCATACTTCATTCAAGTCAAGGAATTAACATTGATAAATTGATTTCTATGAACTCGCCGCTAACCATCCACCTAAGTATATCACAGGTTTGTGAGTAACTGTTGCTTCTTCTAAAAATATCTTTAACTTCAAAAAAATAAAATTTTATAAATAAGAATAGAAAAAGCTGAAATATTGCACCTTTGATTTATTATGTAGTCGAAATTTTGATTTTAAAAAGCGGTGGCATTGATTTTATTAAAGGATGTTTTTAACATGTATTAATATTGTTACGATTCGGTTCTTGTCGATTTGATTTTATAAAGCGACTGATTTTATTATCCGTTGATTTTATTAGCGGCGGGCACTGTAGTAAGATTTTCTTTCCTCTTAACAATATTCCTTCATAAACAATAGGAAAAAGTATGGCACATAGTTGCCAATTTGTGCACTCTCATGGGAGATATATTTCTATGGTAATGTAACTAAATTTTGCCAATACTGCCAACATTTGTTTATTGCTATCATTTATAAACATAAATACATAATTATCAGATTACTTATTTGTTTTACTAATTTATATATCCTGATGGTTAAACACATACATAACACATATGCAAAGAACCAAAAAATGAAATTTTTTTTTGTTGAAATGAATAATAGAAATAGTGATAATTAGTTGCTACATAGAAAAAAATAGCTTTGCTTTGTTAGCATTCAAAATGTATGCATTGTTTTTTTCAATATTTAATTCAAAACATTAAAACAGCTGATTATGAATTATCCAGAATTTTATAGGAAAATTTTCAAATGTTTCGCCCTTTAACAATTTAACCTAATCTAGGTTTGTAAAACAGAAACCTTTAAAATTAAAAAGCAGTGCCACTATTGTAGGAAAGAACCAATTTAATGAATCTGTTGCTGAATTGCTAATGAAGACAATTGGAAGTAAACAGTCTAAGCATAAAATGAGAAACGGAAAAATATCGAATTAAAAACAGAGGACTATCTGCCAGTTTTAGAAAACAGTTTTTAATTTATAAGTTAACTCGTATGACATAATATGAAGTATAGCAATTTGGCTAGTGGGGTATCATATCAATAACATTCTATAATTTATTTTATAAGTTAGTTTTTAAACGCTTTTTTATTAGTCAGATGGAATGAAAATCTGGATTTAGGTTTTAAAAAAAACCTGAAAATTCTTAATATATAAAAATGATTATACCTTACAATCCAAAAAAAAAATTTCATCATAAAAAATTAATTAATAAAAATTAATAACAATTTTTATATTTGCTTAAATTCAAAATTTATTACATATTTATCTTTGTGTTGAGGACTTATAAACTTTATGTAAAAGTATTACTGCAGTTTAACCAATCATTTAAAAGATATGAAGAGAAACATGGAATATTAACAGTGCCGGGTTACCCATTAGGCCAGAATAGGCCATGGCCTGGGGCCCCCTTAAAATGGATTTTTTGAAAATGAATTTACGAAAAACAATGATTTTTTTTTTTTAAAAAAATCAATTTCAAATATATATTAAAATTTTTTCAAAATGTTATGATTATTTTGTAGTTCTAATTTAACAAAATAAAGTAAAATTTAATTTATTATTATTATTTTTATGTTAAATATGCTTTCTTAAATGAAAAGATATATAAATACTATTATATTTAAATAAATAAAAAATATATGAGAGTAACAACTCTATCGAAGGGCCCCAAAAATTTTCATGGCCTAGGGCCCCGCGTACGCTTAATCCGGCCCTGAATATTAAAATAGCATTAATGTAAAACATTTTTGAACTGTTATTGTGGTTAAGCTTAAGGGGTTCTATGAAAGCCTGCATTTCAAAACTTCCTATTTTGTTTGTGATAAATCTGAATTTGGGGGGAAAAAAGGTATGTTTCTTTAGAAAAAGTGAGTTTTTTAATCGAAAAAAACATATTTCGTTGCGGTTACAGCTAACTGTTATACATTTTATAAGATTTGATTTCTTTGAGATATTACCAAAGCACTTTATAAAATCTGACCAACTGTTTAAGTTATAAGGGTGATCTTTTTATTTTATTTATTTTTTTTTCTGATTGTCAATCATAATAGAATCTTCTAAATGTTATTGCTATCTGTGTTCTAACTGTACTGTTATACTAAGTCTTGAGCTGCTTTTTTTTCATCAAATTAGATTGGCATAAAACTCTAATTGATGGAAGTTCTTTATCATTAAGTATAAATATATTTTTAATTCATATGTTACCATTAAAGTGTCAATGTTGAAGATCAGATATGTCTTAGAATGCATAGTTATCCCATATAATAACTGATCAATTCAGTTGAAGTGTATAAAACATTCATAATTTTTCAATTGTTTGTGATTTTATTACAAATAGATCTTTTACTTACGTATCCTGTTTTGTTTTGATGTATCTCGAATTTCTGGTGCATTAAGTTAAATGTAATAATTTAAATTATGTTAAATAAATTATTAATATGATGCAACTCATTTTATGAATATTATATATTTCAGATGTACCATGTTTAACATCAGATGACTTAATTCCACTCTTAGCTTTTGTAATTGTCCAATCTCGTCCTCAGTATTTCATCAGTAATCTTCAATATGTTCAAAATTTTTGCTGGGAGAATTCTCCAGCTGACAAGCTCAGGTAATATAATTGTTTTTTTTTTCTTTTCATTTTATTTATATTCTAGACTTCTATTTATACTAATATAAATATTTAAATTTCTGTCTGAACATACTATGGTTTTTTTTTTTAAGCAAAAGTGGTTAAAAGCAAAAATAATTTTTTACTTGATATAAAAAATTAAGTACTACCAGTTTTATCATGTAGGTGTTTCCCATGTATGGACCACTTTTTGTACATTAATGCGTTCAGATCCAGTTTAATTCAATTTTTTGCGAACATTGTGGAAAACACTATTTTTTTATTTATATATACATTAACCAAACCTTAGCCTGTATAAAACTGCAATTGAAATTTCTTTAAAGATTATATTTTTACAATTTGAGAAATGTATGCCAAAAAGTGAAAGTATACTGGGTAATTCAAAATGTGATTAAAAACGGCTCTAACTATTTAATGAAAAAGAATTTATCAATAAAATTAGAAGGTATTTCAAAATTTTGTATGCATGCGTCACAGATTTTCTATGTGACTTCCCTTGGTCACACGGACAACATCTAGGCCTTTTCACGCCATACATCCTGAAGCATTTGTGCAGTCACTGACACAAGCGTATTAATTGTGCAATTGCTGTATGAGTTTAATTTTGTACGGTTTCAGTTGCAACCTCTGTCTGAGAACACACCATACTAATAATCTTAGTTGCATTTGTAGCTGCCTTCTTACGTCATTTTTTGTGGGCTTCTGCCTTGAGATAACACAGGGTTCCCACGGTCCTTGAGAGTCCTTGAAAGTCCTTGAATTTTTTTGTGCTAAATTTAGGTCCTTGAAAGTGCTTGAAAAACGTCTTAGGTCCTTGAAAAACTTGATAGGTCCTTGAATTTGTCCAATACTGCCGGCGGCCCTTTTTATAAAACTCCCGCGGATCTTTCTCGTTCTTTCTGTTTTGTTCCCGAGCTCTCTCACGTGGTTTTTAACGCCACCGTTTCTAACCGGCCCTAGCGTCTTGGTGTCTGCCAAGCACGCGGAGCACAGCAGACAATCAATGCGTTCGGGGCGAGACTCCACTTCATCTTCTGTCGCATATGCTTAGATTTTCTTTTTTCTTATCGAAACTGGAATACTCTTGAATTTCGTAACAATATGTACCTTGTAGTTTTCAATAAGTTTGCCGTTTTACCATACCATCCGCACTTGTCCTTACGTTTGCGTCATTTCAAAACTTTATTGTAAAGCGTATTCGCAAAGGCACGGCTTCGTATTTGTGTTATGTAGTTTAGACTAGTTATGCCTGGGAAATGCTATTTTAATCCCCAATGGATGGATAATCAAGCTTATAAGGAATGGATTTTATCGATACCTGAAAAGAAGTTCAGAGCCAAGTGCCGATTATGCATGAAGGAGATCGATATCGCGAAAATGGAAGAATCTGCTCTGAAATCTCACATCAAAGAAAGGTAAAACAAAAAAGCAGTCTCATGCCCTGAGTTCTCTTTTTCCAAAGACATCAACATCTAATTCATCTGGTGTAAATACTCCTTCAACATCGTGTGCCCCATGTGAAACAGAAACTTTAGTGGCCGAGGTAACATCCCTTAGGAAAATTTGCCATAGGTTTGCCATAAAAATGCCATAGGATATTCCTATGGGGTTTTGCCTATGGCAAAATTTTGCCATACGTATATGGTAGAAGTATATGGCAAAATTTTACCATAGGCAAAACCTCATAGGAATATCCTATGGCAAATTTTTGCCATACATTTATGGCAAAATTTTGCCATAGGCAAAACCTCATAGGAATATCCTATGGCAAATTTTTGCCATACATTTATGGCAAAATTTTGCCATAGGCAAAACTCCATAGGAATATCTTATGGCATTTTTTTGTATGGCAAATTTTTGCCATAAAACTAAGATGTGCTACAGCTAATGACGAAATATTTTTCCATAGGCTATAGTACACCTTTGCCATACAGCTATGGCAACATTTCTCGTTGATATTTTATCATACATCAATAAATAGTTACTTACAAGAATCTTTCGCAATGGATATTAAAAATGCAAAACTTAATAATTGTAGAATAAATATATATCCAGAAAGCTTTTTTTAAAAAAAATTTCTTTGATAAACTTCTCCTGTTTCACTTGCAGAATCCTTTCTGAATGCTGTTCTTATTCAAATAAATTTTAAATGGTTAGTACTAACCGTTAGAAAATGCGTCCGGCCGTCGGAGCGAGTGGGGAAAGTATTGGTTATGTTGATTAGGAACAAAATATATTGAGTACAGGCAACCAATATTTGTTAAAACTGTAAAAAACAAGAAAATAGAAAGTGAGTCTGGAGGTCGGAGCGTATATAAAAAAAGTTAATTTGATTTATTAGTATCCTAATTAGTTAGATAAGCGTCAGATATTAGATGAACCTAAAAGAAAGCAAATTTAAATAATTGTCCGATGGTCGGAGCGAGTATGAAATTTTTTCAAATTTTGATATGATATACTAAGCTAAAAATTAAACTGACTACTAAAACAATAGAATACTATGAAAACTCAAAAGATAAAGAGTGGGGCCGGTGGTCGAAGCGAAATTAGTTTAAAATAGAAAAACGGGACAAAGGCCGAATATGTAACGGTGCTACCAGTGGTGGCATGTGAACAAAATTTTTTCTATAAAAAAGATGGTAATGGACTATGAAAAGCTAAGAATAGAAAACAGGCTAAATTAGTTGATCCCTTACTAGTGAGGGATATAAAACTCAGAAAATTTATGTTGAGTTGTGTTAAGCACAGTTAGAAAAGAGAACGCAATATGGAAACATTGGTAAATACAAAACATGTTTAAGACATGATTAAAGTTGGTAAAATTAATAATTGCTATTTACACTTGGTCAGGAATAGTAAATAAAAATAGGAATAGTAAATTGGAAAAAGCATTTTTGGTAACAGCAGCAAATGATATGGCCAGGGACTGTCCAGTTGATAATATTGAAGCAAAATAATTGTCAACCAGTAATCCAGCAAATCTAGTTAAGTGATGACCCTAAGCTATGTATAAATATGTAACAGAACATTGTACAAATATATGTGGATAGTTAAGAAATATTAGTTGTAATATAGTAAAACACAGAGACATGATAAAAACAATTTAATGGCAAGCAAAAATTAAACACAAAATAAAAATATAAAGCCCTAACGTATGTAAGATAATGTAAAAAAGCATTGCAAGAACCTAAGTGGAATTAAAATCAAAAAATAATGAGAATGTAAGCACTGAATTTGATATTGATATATGGCAGCAATAAAATGAAATTATCACCGAACAAGTTAAAAGAATTAAAAAATTTTAATTATTAAAGAAATAATGATCTGGCTTGATCATAAGCACTTAACCGCGTTTTTCATCATGAAGATAGTTTACAAATTGCTATGGGGAATAGAACACCATTAATAATAGAAAAGTGATTTAATGGAAAAGTTTAAAAATTTATATAAAATCAGAGGGAGGGGATAAAATAAAAAGAAAGATGCCGTTTAATCAGAAACAGTTGGGGGAAAGAAATATAAAAAATTTAGATAAAAATATAAACAGCAAGATATTATTTAAAGTGTACAAAGTCAACAAATGGCAAAATTTAACGTAGCGAAAACCTATACCCAATCGCGACATATTTTTAAAAAGATACAGATAATAAATCGCATAGGCGTTTGCAATAAAGTGTTTTTGACCGAGAATGAGATCGGATAAGTCGCCAAAGTTAGCGAAAGATTCCACTTGAAGTGGATGACACGTTAACATGGCGGTCTGATACTCTAAGCCTAAAAGAATGGAACATCAGATTTCAAACACTCAAAAATAGGAAAATTGGCCACCTGGAAGCCGGAAAAGACTCACCAGGAATGCGTTGCGGGATTACATGTTGAATTTAATTAACTTCGGGGTGAAATAATGGATATTTATTTCTTTTAGAAGATGTTTTTGAGGACTCCATAGAAGTTGTTGTCTCGTTGGTGGAGATCTAGATCAGCTTTTCTCTATGGTATACTGCCATACAAATCTTTAAGGTTACCATTGGCCTATGATATACTGCCATACGAATTTCTGTGGTTGCCATATACCAATGGTGATGTGCCATACAAATCCTTATGGTTACCATTGGTCTATGGTATACTGCCATACAAATCTTTATGGTAGCCATAGGCTTTTGGGGTTTTGCCATACAAATCACTATGGTAACCATAGGCGTATGGTATTTTGCCATATAAATTTCTATGGTAGAAATAGGCTTATGGGGTTGTGCCATACAAATCTCTATGGTAACCATAGGCGTATGTCATCTTGCCATACAAATTTCGATGGTAGCCATAGGTTGCCATAGATTACCATAGGCTTCTCTATGGCAAGTTTTCCTAAGGGATTGTCTTCTTATCTGGTCAAAAGGAATGTGCTTGATGCTGAAATTCTCTGGAGTCTGAAGTGCATCACTAGTAATTATTCATGTAACTCCTGTGAAGGGATTAGTAAATTGTTCTCCAAAATGTTTGCTGATAGCTGTATAGCGAGACAATTTTTTTGTAGTGCCACAAAGTGATCCTATTTGGGCTCCTTTGGATTGGCACTATACTTCAAAGGGATTCTTATAAATGAACTGAAGAATGTTGATTGCTACACTGTACTCTTTGATGAGACGTTAAATCAGTCTCTACAATCTAAGCAGATGGACATTATGGTAAGGAATTGATAATAAAGTTTGCACTAAGTATCTTACCTCCCAATTTATGGGTCATGGAACTGCAGAAAATATTTTGTCCTCTTTTTACAAATGCATGGATGATGGTTAAAAGCTCTCTAAAATACTTCAATTATCCATGGATGAACCCTATGTCAATTGGAAATTCTATTAGAAGCTTCAGTGTGAATTAAAAGGTCCCACCAGGTCATATTCATTGGCAGTTGTGGATTACACATAACAAATAATGCTTTTAAACATGGTGAAAATGGGATATGTCCCTTCTAATTTTTATTTTCAGAAAGAATTGTTGCTGCATAACATTTAGAGAAGGTTGTGTAAATTATGGATGAATAATTTCAGAAACGATGTTTAATAGAGGAGAGGAGGGGGTTATGGAATAGTCATGGAATATGGAATACCTAAGATTTAGCTCTGTCTTTCATGCAGCCTTCACATGGAAATACACAGGATTAAAGGATTCAAAAAACGCAAATTTTTCTTTGCGTTTTTTGAAGAAGAAAAAAAAATAGATCAAGATTAAGTTTCCTTGAACTGTTAGTCTCGTTTAGATTTAAAAAGTTATTGGTAAAAAGGAAGGTATAGCAAATTAATTGTTTCGTAACTAAACTACGGTTAACAAATGGATGGTTATAAAGTTTATACATTTTGTTAAAGGATTTCACCATTAACACCTCATTACCATTAGTTATAGATTGTGCTGAAAATGATTTTGTGAATTAATATGTAAAACCAGTAGGGTTGTTTTTAAAAAAATATAAATTTTAGTCCATAATACATATACTCTCTTCTCTCTATATAGGCAAAGCATTTAGGTATTATATTTGAAATTAATTATTGCCACAACAAGCATTGTTGCTTCTAGTAAAATAGAAGAGAATAATTTTTAAAATTGGTCTTAGATTAAGGTCCTTGAAAATTTTGTTGAGGTCCTTGAAAAGTCCTGGAAAGTCCTTGAATTTCAATCTCATCATAGAGTGGGAACCCTGTAACAGAATGACAATTGTTAAATTCTTGCACGCAGAATGCTTTCTGCATGGGACTCGCCATTTTCACTAATGAACTCGCGGATGCACAGAATTCCGATTACAGGGATGAGATTTTTCCGCGTTTTAGCAGATTTCCACTTTTGTCTCTCGAATTTCAGCCTTTTTATCAGAAACTCCGACTCTTGAAAAATTTCCTTTTTTATAAATATTCCGCTTTTTCTGAAAATTGTGTCGTTGAAATAGAATAATTATTTCTGAATTTCAAAGACGAGCAGAAAATCCAAACTATGTAACTACCAACTCTTCCTCATTTTTACTTATTTTAGCTATTTTCTCTGATTTTACGCACAGAAAATAAGATTTCCCATATTTTCCCCCGCCTGCCAGCTAGCTCGTACTTTCGTAATTCTGTTTGCAAAATTGTCAAAAGCAAACAAATTAATAAAAACGTTTTTAAAACCACAATATTATTACCAAACATAGATTTTTGTATTTACCTGATTTAAAAGTTGTGCATTGCGATTCTTATTCACGCAATTTAAAAATTATGCATCATAACTCGTATTTACGGGATCTAAAAATTACGCATCATGATTTATTGTATTTTCGTATTTTTAAAATCCAATGTCGAGTTTCATATTCACAAGATTTAAAAGCCACATATAAAGATTCATATTCTGTCAATTTAAAATCTTATTCACACGATTTTAGAATCATGCATGTGATTCATATTCATACCATTTTAAAATTAATCATCGAGATTTATAATCACATGGTTTAAAATCGCGCTTTTTTTGTCAAATGTTTAGATATTATAGCTTCTACACATTATATATACAGTAGAGTCCCGATTATCCGAGCCCCGGTTATCCGAGTTTCCGCTTTAACCGAGCTATCAAATATTTCAAGGATTTTTTTTTCTAGTTTATTTTTTAAAAAAAACCGCTGAAAAATAAATCTGAATTTTATCTTCCAAACACTCAGAAAAACAAAACTCAGCTATTGGTCTGATGAAATTATCGTTAATATTGTCAATAATGATAATGAATCTAGCGAAGATGATGAAGACAGTGATTATTAAAATCAACATATAAAAATCTCTCGTACAGATGGACTAAAAGCTATCGAATGTACTATTGAATATATAGAACAACAAAAAGAGGCGATACCAGCCTTCCTGTTATCCCTAAAAAAGGCGAAACATTACTACAGAAAAGCACCGAAGTTATGTAGAACGAAAAACGATTAAGGACTTTTTTTAAGTAAAAACTATTTAATTCTCGTGAAGTATGCTTTTTAAATGCTTTTAAGTAAGCTTTTTAATTATAATATGAATTGTATGTGGTATACTCGTATACATTTTGTGTTTCTTAAATATATTACATTTATACCTTCTCTTTTTCTTTCCGTTTTTATACTCTTCCGAGATTTAACCGACTTTTTCAGTTATCCGAGTTTGTTGCGGTCCCCATTAACTCAGATAATCGGGACTCTACTGTATATATATATATATTCATTCTAGGATTTCCTTTTTTTACTTTCTGACTACTATCACCCCTGCGATTAACTGCGCCTTATGTAAAGAAATCTTGAAGTTCCACCTACATTTTATGTTAATCTTCTCGATAAATTATTTTTCATTAAATAGTTTTAGCTATTTGTAATCGCTATATTCATTTTTAATTACCCTGTATTTAGAGAAGTTTTCCACAAAGTTTATTTAGCATTTTAAAATTTTTGTGTGTAAGTAAAGTAAAGAAGGATGCATTGTAAAACTCTTTTACATTATATATTATTGTTGTAACAAATAAAATCGTATCAATTTTTGAATTAATATGTTATAAAATATGTTGTTAATGCTGTTGCAAAGGTTTCATACTTATGCATGTATTAATTAAGAAACTGCATGAGTTGTACCATATGGGCTATTAGCTATTCCAGAGAGTTATGCTAATTATGCACCAGTTGGTATCATGGAAACTGTAAACTAAATTCATATTCTGTAACTAAACCAAATTTGTATTTATTAGTAATTTTGTTCATTAAAAAGAAATGAATCATTAAAATAGAGCATAACATTAGGCATCAGACAGAGGTGTGCCAACTGGTGGCAGTTGTCCCCTCTGAAATTGAAGTGAGAGAGCGAATAATATGTTTCACCCCTCCTGAAATTTAAATATTCAGGAGAATAAAGTAAAGTAAATTTCAATTAAAAAACAGTAAAAAAGTAAAATTTTACTGAAATTTTTTTTTTTCAACTTTGAAGCTATTTTTAATATAGAAAACTTTATATTTTTCTGAAATTCGAGTGAGGGGCGAATAATATGCTTTACCCTCGGCCAAGATTTAGTCATTCGCAAAAGTTATTAGTAAACAAGCTAAATTGGTAATTTTAGAAAAAAAGAAACTATTTTAAATTGATTTACTAGATTGTGTGTTCTTTTCTACTTTGAAGCTACTTTTCAAGTTGAAAATTTTATTTTACTCTAAAATAAAAGTAAGGGGGCGAAAAATGTCCTTCTGAAATTTAGACATTCACTGAAAAAATCAAGTTAAATTAGTAAAATTGGGAATGAAAAATAGAAATTTTTTTTCTTGAATTTTCAAGCAATTTTTCAAGTTGAAAACTTTATTTTTCTCTGAAATTAAAGTAAGGAAGCAAACAATGTGATCGCCCTTTCTAAAATTTTGGCATTCATGAAAATAAAGTCAAATTAAATTGGTAAGTTTTTTAACTTTAAAGTTGTTTTTGAAATTGAAAACCATATCTTCTTCTGAAATTTAATTAAAGGGGTGAATAATGTACTTGACCCTTTCTGAAATTCAGACATTCAGGAAAATAAAGTTAACTGAAATTGATAATTTTTGAAATTTTTTTTTTCAATTTTTAAATTATTTTGAAAAAGAGGACTCTATTTTCTTTTGAAATTTAATTGAAGGGCGAATATAGCGTTTCCCCCTGTCGGAAATTTAGACATTCACAAAAATAAAGTCAAGCTTGATTAGCAAACTTAGAAATTGAAGAAAAACTTTTTTTCTAAACTTAGAAGTGACTTTTCAAGTAGAAAACTTTACTTTCCTCTGAAATTCAAGTAAGGAACCAAATATTGTGCTTTGCTCCTTTTGAAATTCATGAAAATAAAGTCAATATAAATTGGTGTTTTTTTTATAAGAGAAAAACTTTTTTTTTTTTTTGAAATTGAAAACCTTATTTTCTTCTGAAATTTAATTGAGAAGGCAAATAATGTGC
Source organism: Parasteatoda tepidariorum (assembly GCF_982258835.1). Taxonomy (NCBI): domain Eukaryota; kingdom Metazoa; phylum Arthropoda; class Arachnida; order Araneae; family Theridiidae; genus Parasteatoda; species Parasteatoda tepidariorum. The sequence continues at coordinate 76,022,805 of NC_141765.1, forward strand.
TTCGCTCCTTCTGAAATTTAGACATTCAGGAAAATAAAGTGAAATTAAATTGGAAATTTTAGAAAAAACCCTACTTTTTTTCTATTTTGAGTTTATTTTTGAAATCAGAATTTTTCTTTTACTGTGAATTTAGGGGGCAAAAATGTGCTTCACCCCTTCTGAAATTCAGACATTCGACAGCTCATTCAGACATCTTCTTAAACGAGTTGTTAAAAAAGTTTTAAGAGTATTGAAGAAAATTCATATTATATGATTCATTAATCTTTTAAAATAAAATGCTGTATGCTTTTCATATATTAGTTAAACAACACAAGAAATATGTTTATAATAAAAATATTTGTAAATTGTTTAAAATTCTTGAGAATTACTTTTTTTGAAGAGTTAATGAGAGAAAGATTATTTGCAGGGCTGATTGTGCTCTGGAAAAAAATCCGGATTTCCGGATTTTTCGCTAACAATGATCTGGAGTTTCTGGAGATCGAAGGTCCAGACGTTTCAAAAAATCATTGATCACAGAGGTTTCCGGAAGTCAAATTTTCAAGGGTGGAACTTAAAAACACAGTTTATTTTATTTGTTTGTATGGGAGAGCCAGATACTTTATAAGCTTATATTCAGGATTAATATTCATTTTTTATCAGTAAATAGTTATTATAATCATAAACTCACAAAGGAAAGACATATTTGTAAATTTTAATTACTTCTCCTGGTCATCATAGGTATGTGTAAATGGTATAGGTATGTGTAAAATTTTAAATATATTTTAACTAAACTAAGAAATAATGAGAAAAAGGATAAAAACCTTGTTTAAAATTTTTTCTAATTTTTCATTTTAAACTGTTTTTTTTTTTTTTAACTAAAGAAATTTTCCGGAATTTTGACTTGGGCTCACAATCACCCCTGTATTTGTAAATGATGTAAAATGCAGTTGTATATTTGCTGTTTCATTGCAGTTTTGGTCTAGTTACATTCCAAGCAGCCAAAGAATTTTTGATGAGTAATGAATTTGAATTTTTGAAACCACCATCAAGAAAGATGAAGAAAGAAGTATGTTGTTTATAAATAGAATAATTAATATGTATTGTTTTTAAGCATATTTTTTTATTGTAAATGGTAATTTACAGAATGTTGTCAATTTGGAGTTTAACTGAAAATTTAAGAGAATATTTTTGAATAAGTAACAAGAATGCCTTTTTGTGTATCCTAATTTTTTTTAAAATATGATTTTTAATCAGATAATGGAATTTAATTTTTTAAAGTATTTTTAAATATTTTTTTAGTTGTTGACTAACAAGAAGGCTTTCTTTATTCTATGCACTGTTTTATAATGATAAATTTAATTTGGTAAAATATAATAGATTTAAATATACATATGTTACTGTCATCATTTGAATAATTTTTGTGCTGTGTCAGGGTTTCCACTCCACAAGGAGAATATGGAAAATTTGGAAAATACAGAGAATTTAAAAATCACCTAAAATAACTGGGATAATGCTGTGAATTTTGAGTTTTTCCTTACAAACTGGGAAAATACAGGGGATTTTATTTCTTATTTTCGTCTTTTAAAAGGACTATTAAAAACAATATCTATGGGATATTTGAGGATGATATTTCAGCTATATTAAACTATTTTAGTTACATTAGCAGTATTTCTTTTAAGTTTGTTAAACTGTTCCTTATTTCTTTAAGTTTTTCCAGTGATTAAAACTAGTATAATTAGACTAATATAGGTCTCTCAAGAGCACAGTGATTGTGTGTTTCTTCTTAATATATTGTGTATAATATGTACATTGAAAACACAGGAAAATTTTCTTCAAGATTTGAGTGAAAACCCTGCGTTTATAAATAAAGTATAGGACCCGAAATTCGGCACTCACGGGACCGACAAAATTCCGTATTTCAGAATTTGGCGAATTTCGGATCTCTTCCGGAAATTCCAATACGGCGTCCATATATTACGATAATTCAATTATGCTGTTAATTTCAGAAAAACCAATAAATTTAGCTAAGTTCCGATTGTAGATTATGATGGGGTGAATTTAAAATTGTCCCATCTTAAGAAATTTCATTAATAAAAATAATAATCTATATAATATAATCAAGGAGAAATAATTTAAGATGAAATAATCCAAATCCTCCGAAAAAGAAATTATCCTTTTTTCTTCCACGCGAGATCATTCCTCTCATTTTTTCTTGAAATAGCATTTTGTTTTAACAAAAAACGCTCAGCTCGCAAAAGAAAAAAAAAAGGAAAGAAAGAAAGCTAACAAGGAACTGCAAAAAAAGTTAACAATTAATGCTAAAAAACTAACAATGAATAACTACAAAAAAGAAGCAAACAACTAAGAAGGATAAAAAAAACAAGTCAACAATTAACAAAAAAAAGTAACAGTTAATAACAAATAAAAAGATAAATAAATCTAATAAAAAAAAAGCAAAAGGGATAGAATTCATTTTGTACACCACATGTTAGTTTCAATGTCGACAGGGTGTTGCCAATTTATGGTCAAACAGGAGAGGAAAATGTGGGGACAAACCAGTAAAGCACTTGCACAGCTGTCAAGATTGATTGATCAGTTTCTCCCAACTTGCATTTCTTTATTTTGTTCATTGGAAATGCAGATGTTTTTACTTTTCAATTTCACTTTATTTTAAACTGCTTTAGGAACAGATGTTTTGTTTGACACAGATTTATTTTTTTTCATGCTTTTTTTCTTTTTAAAAGATAAAATATAGTTACCTACTTAAAGAGAAAAAATTCCAAATAAAAAGAGAATATGACTGTTTTTTTTCTCGTATCAATAAAAATTTCTCTAAAAAAAAAAAAAAAAATTAGGCCGGATTAAGTGCCGAATTTCGGGTCCTACCGGATTAGGAGTCCCATACTGTAATTAAAAAAATGGAAAATCTATTTGTAGTTAACCTTATAACTGCAAAGCTAAAATATTTCCTATAATGGATTTAACTAAAATTAATTTGTGTTTAGAGAAAAATCCTGCTGAATTTTTCTCCTAAATCTACAATTAAAAAGATAGTTCAGCAATATTAATTATGCCTAAGATTTTAACATCACAATTTTCATTCTTTATGTGAAAACTTCTCTTTATTCATTAAGTTAAAACTGTTTCAGAAACTTAAAATTCCAACTTAAAGCCTTTGTAATGCACTATAAAATTATGATTGTGGCAATAACTATGAATAATTATCTAAATAATTTTATTTTATTTTCATTTTATTTAAGTCAGGAAAAAATTGAGCTTCTTAATTATTTTAGCATTTCGTAATATATCCTTTCATTTTTTTACTAGTTATCCCTTGAAGAACTCATGGAAGTTACTGTTGAAATGCAAAATAATTCAAAACCGTCTGTAGAAACTAAGCCAAATAAACTTCAATCTCCAACTGACCATCTCTTGGAAAATGTGACAAAAATGATAGAGGCATCTACTAGAGATCTTAGAGAATGGACTATTGAAAAAGGTTTGAGTGAAGTTTTTTTTTTGCTACTCAGTAGAAAACCGATTTTTTTATTGCAATAATTTATTAACAATTTTTTATGTTTTGAAAAGCTCCTTATTTTCAAAATATGTTCTTATTTTCGTATTTATGTTTGATCATTCAAAAATATTTATTTTTTTAAATCGAAACTTAAACATTTGATTTTATAATGACACAGATATTAATGAACTAAATAAGACTTAAATAAATTAAAACTGTTTAACTGAAGTATTCTTTCATGTACTTTTATACACTTCATATAGTGTATAAAAGTACATGAAAGAATCATGACATTTTATTCTGTGTTAATAAATGTTATCATGGATATAAAATGTGGAAATCTGAATTTTTGTAGCTTGAAGCTACCAGATCTTTATAATAATTCAGAGATGCCAACTTACACCACTTTGTGAGAAATTTTTTTCTTGTGGCAGCAAAATTTATGTTTTGTTGTAAGAGTTTTGGTTAAATAAATTTGATTTAAAGTTAGTTTTTTCACCACTATTTATAGGTAATTCAAAAACTCATATAAAACACAATGTTTTTCAGTCGCCTCTCAGTAAGACTTTCAGAATGTGCGCAAAATTATCTAAATTTTGAAAGAGGCAGTTTTTTTTAAAGACATCCCAACAAGCACACGACTTTTGGGCTAGTGAAGGGACAATGTCGGCTCACCTAAAGTGCCATTACGGAGGGTTTTAATCGCCATATCGGTTCTGTAAATAAAGTGAAATCTGGGCCAAAATGAGGGCCAGTGCATGGCAGTTCAGGCAAACTTCTGGCAATCGTTAAAGGACTGGAACTACTTTGTTGCCTCTGGATTGCTTTGCCATTTTTGCCTGTTAAATACCGGGGGGGGGGGGGGAATTTATTTCACAGAATAAAGAGAAAATTGCTGTAAAGGCTTTTATTGTACCTTTATGATGTCTTTTTTGCCTTTTTATAAAAAGCTGAATACGTTCACTGGCGCACGTCGTTGCCTCGCTTGCCATTAAGGCACCTTAACTGTAGGCTGATTAGAAAACGCCTATGCCGTTTTCGCCCATATTGCACCTTTATTTCAGGTGCTTAGGCAAACTTCTTTGCCTTATTTACTGATGTACCACCCTTAACTCACCTCAAACTCGGTTCAATAGAAAGTTTTAATGACATCCTTGCCAGTATCACACCCTTATTTCAGATGCTTAGGCAAACTTCTTTGCCTTATTTACTGATGTACCACCCTTAACTCACTTCACACTTGGTTCAATAGAAAACTTTAATGCCGTCCTTGCCTTTATCACACGTTTATTTTAGGTGTCTCTCCATTTTTTTTTTGTTAGTTACTTGCCTTAATTAGAACTTATCGTAGCTTTGAATTTCAAAGGCTTTTTGCTGCATGTTGTTAACAACTCTTATTTAGGGAACATAAATTGTCACGAGTGTTTGTTTTACTCTGCTGATATCAGCGATAGTAATTTATTGACTTTAAGCTTTTTATATTGTAATAAAACAACAACTGTCATTACATGCATACTGTTTTATGTCAATATAAAAAACAAAATGGTGTAAAACAATTGTTTAATTTATAATCAAATATCATCCAATGAATCTTCTTGCAATAAAGTAGACTTTTCTTTATTTCATTTTAATCAATTATAAACGCAATCACTTAAAGTAGAAACATATAAAAAAGAAATTTTGATTTGAGTGTTTAAATTTTTTAGGCATAATGAGATAGATGAAATTAAGCACAAATTTTTATTCTAAAATAAAACAATGCAACTCAATAAATAAGTTATTTAAGTTTTGAAAATAATGCTTATATATTTAAAACCAACTTTTATTAATAGAAACTTGCACACAAAAGTTTATTTATCCTATAATTTTGTGTCCATTCATCAAGTCATTAATTTTATTAAATATTAGATAAACATTATATATCATAAGTAGTTTTTTTTTTTAAAAATATTTTGTACCAGTAAATAACGCATCAATTTAATAATTTTAATTATATAAAAGCGGGAATTTTAACAACAATAAAATGCTTAAAGCTTAAAATAAACCATGACCTTTAAAAAGAGTTTTATTTCCTTGAAACAAATCAATAAATCAGTATGTACACTATTTACATATTGACAAATATAATTTCTTTATCCCATTCCAGAATCTTTGCTTTTCAATGAGCCTAGTTTCCTGCAAAAAATAAAACAATTTCATCTTCTATTGTTTTTATTTTAGCTTTCTTTAATAATAACCAAATTGCTGGTACATTATACATTTATCAGTTAACTGTAAAAAAAAAATTTACGAAAAAGTATAATTTGCTCTAAATAAAATGCTTAAAGCTTAAAATGACCTTTAAAAAGAGTTTTATTTCCTTGAAACAAATCAATAAATCAGTATGTACACTATTTACATATTGACAAATATAATTTCTTTATCCCATTCCAGAATCTTTGCTTTTCAATGAGCCTAGTTTCCTGCAAAAAATAAAGCAATTTCATCTTCTATTGTTTTTATTTTAGCTTTCTTTAATAATAACCAAATTGCTGGTACATTATACATGTATCAGTTAACTGTAAAAAAAAAATTAACAAAAAAGTATAATTTGCTCTAAATATGAATTTTTTTAATTCTAGAAACAAAGCTTGAAAAATTTTTCTAATTCTATTAATGAGCAATTCGTAACAGCTTGAGATCGATAATTAGGAAAAGTTAATAGTACTTCTGTATTAAAAATAACCAGTATCAATTATTTAATATTATTTTATACCAATATTTATTTAAAATCCGCAATTAAATTTGTGACATCTTACTTTTAACAATTGCGACAATTACTTTTAAGGGGCATTTCAATAATTTTGAAAGGATGGCAAAGTAAATATATGTGTCTTAGCATTTATATTCAAAAATAATTTTCTGCATCAAGTATTCATTAAAATAATATATATATATATAGATAGATAGATAGATAGATACACATATATATATACACACACACACACACACACACACACACACATATATATATATATATATATATATATATATATATATATATATATATATATATATATATATATATATATATATATATATATTATATATATATATATATATATATATATATATATATATATATATATATATTGGAAATACAAATCTTTTGATTATTCAAACTGATAGTTTTAGGAACTGCATTAGTATTTGTAGAATATGTGATGTTCTGAGCACAGACATGTCAGAAATCAGAGCAAAAAGCTAGAAAAAATATGAGAATAAAGTTGTTTTTTTTATCAGGAATTCAGAAATTTCAATATTATGAACTCGGATATTATTTAACATATTAAATAAACTATTATGCTAAAATAAATGGGGAAAAAATTTATACTTTATTTATTATTAAACCATTAGTATAAAAACTTACTTTTACTATATCTTTTCTTATCAATTTTGTATCTTTTTATCAAATAATTATAAAGCACCATGTAAGAAAAAACTTTTTAATTATCATTCATTTAAAATATATATGATATATTGCCTTAAATATATAAAAACTTGTATTATGTTAATGGATTAAAAAATAATTATGTTCCATAAAATTTAATTACATACTAATATCATAAATTATACACAGCTAAATAATAACATTAATTAAACAATATTGAAATATAGCATTTCTATATTACAGGCAAGCGAGGGAGAGAATCATTCTTTATGGTATCACTAAAATCAAATTTAAATGTTGAATGTTTATTTTGCTTGCTAAATAAATTTGTATAAAAGCAATCAGTTCTTTCCTTTTATATTAGATACTTTGTTAATATATTTAAAGAAAAGAAGGGATATTTTTTAGTTGTTTATTGAAAACATTAATTAATAGTTAAAGGAATAGTTAAATGCTAGAAAGACTTTAATTGGTTCGGTTAATTTCAATTGGCTTAAAATATTGTCCCACATATTGTTTTGAAAAAACACAAAAACCCCAGTTTAAACAAAAAAAACAAACTGGTTTCTTTACAACCACGTGGTAACCTAAGGTAAAATATAAATTTATTTCTTACCATCCTTTTTGCTGATTTTTAAATTTTGAGTTTTTTCTTCATTATTGATTTTCCATTCTGACTCGCTATGAAAGAAAGAAAAAATTATAATTAGAATATGATAGTTGTAAAATCAGTTAAAACAAAAACAGCAAAATAACAAAACATTTCGATCCAAACAAATGAATTCGAAAAAAACAACAAACAATAAGACTTTAATTGGTTCGGTTAATTTCAATTGGCTTAAAATATTCTCCCACATATTGTTTTAGAAAAACACAAAAACCCCAGTTTAAACAAAAAACTGGTTTCTTTCCAACCACGTGGTAACCTAATGTAAAATATAAATTTATTTCTTACCATCCTTTTTGCTGATTTTTAAATTTTGAGTTTTATCTTCATTATTGATCTTCCATTCTGACTCGCTATGAAAGAAAGAAAAAATTATAATTAGAATATGATAGTTGTAAAATCAGTTAAAACAAAAACAACAAAATCAAAGCATTTAAAAAAAACTTTCTGAAATCAAATATGAAAATTAATGTAAATATTTTTATATAAGTTATGGTATATGACAATAAGTTTATTGTTTACCATTTATCTTGTTTATACCCTAAGCATGTGGTGTGTTAGAGGAACTAAATGTGAATTGGTAAATTCAATAAAACTTAGCACAAGCTTGTAGGGGAATACTTTTAGCCTTTCAGTCCAAATTTAATGTGGGCGTCAAAGTTTTTAATTTTTTTCATGCATTTTTTTAAGTAAAATATTTGCTAAAATAATAGCTTTAATACGAATATTATATGCTGGTGAAACTTAAAATGAAAAAATTATATGATATATAATATTATCATTTTAAATAAAATAACGAAAAATATTTCGTTTTTCATTTATAACCCAAAAATAATTTCTTTTAAAATTTTGTTTTCTAACTAGTTAAAAAAATAGAATGATAAAAAAGTGTTATAACAGGCATGTAATGAAAACTGAGAAAACAAATACTAAAATATCATAATGATGTAAAATTGTCAGCACATCTTTTCACCTAATTTATACATTCATAAAGTGCATTTTCCATTGAATACAAAACCTTATTAAGAAAATACTAAATAATAATATTGCAAAAATATCAATATAAAAGCTTGTATGAGTAATAAAAACACTCGTTATTAATAAAGACTGTGTTAGAGAAATACATAAAGTGAACTTAATTTTGAGCACAATTATTATTTCAACAAATTAAAATTCTTTTGCAAATCAAAAATATGTGATTTAATTTAAAAAAATATTAATATTTGAAAAAAATATGTTTCTTTAAAATTATAAGCCATTAATTATTAATTATTTTAAATTACACAAATTATTATAATGTTTCACTATGCTCTTACCTTATTTTCTGTTGATCGCTGGATTAGCATTTCTTGGATCTTTCGTCCTCTCTTTCCATAAAAGAAAAGGAAAAGGAATTGATCAGAATATGATCGTCATAAAAACAGTTAAAAATCAACAAAATCTAAACTGTTTCTAACTAATTATATTATATAATTTTTGTTAAAAACAATTTTTTGATTTAAATGAATTTAATTATGATTTAAATGAAAGAGGAGAATCATATATTAAAATTACAGCAAATATTTTTATTTTTGGTAACTGACAATAAGTTGAATGTCTACCACCTGTCTTTTTTATGCTCAATGCATGTTTTATTTTAGCATAAACTACTGATGATCTTGCTTGAAAATACTTATCATTGGAAAAGACTATAAAATTTAGTCCAGAATTGTAAGGGAACATTTAAAGGGCAGGTCTAAATCTAAAGTAAATAATTTTAATTAAGAAATTTTAACTTATTAGACATCGTTTTTGGAAGTTGGATAAAATATGTGAACTATTAAATGTTTAATAATATTTATAATAAAATTACAAAATAATAATAAGTTAAATATTTTTCAAACATAATTAAGTAGTTTTTAAAGTGAAAAATTTTCTCTTAAAATTTTTTTGATTCTAATTTAGAAAAAGAATAAGTATGTATGGGACCATGGGTGGTGTGGAAGACGTGGGAGCCAATTAGAATTAAAATAAATAGATAAATTCTAAATAAAGCTTTTGTTAGTCAGGGCTCCCTCTGAATTTTAGAAATAAAATTTCCTGATTTTTTGAGGAAAGTTACCAACAATTTCTGGATTATATATTTCCACTACACAGTTATCATCATAAATTAAATTTTAATTAAACAATCAATTAAAGTTACTTTTTTGTAGAAAATATGTTAAGTATACACTTTCTTAAATACAAAATTGTCGAAGGTGAAGGCTGAACAGGTATATTTTAGAATTAACAACCATATAAAAACTCGAAATAGTAAATTACGAAAAATATAAATTAGATGATATAAATTATAGATTTTGCACAATAACTGGAAAAAAAGAATTAGTAATTGTCGTTATAGATTTTATTTTTCATTGAGGACGAACAATATTTAATACAAAAAGTTTTATTTCATGAAAAATAAATTATTATACTGAAAATACTATTATACTGAAAATATTATTATACGGTAGACGCCGCTTAATGTGATCACGGTTAATGTTATCAATCGTTTAATGTTATCAAAATCACTTAGTCCTGTCCGTTTATATCAAAATACATTGAAAAATCATCGTTTATTGTAATCAAATGTTCGTTTATTGTTATCAGTTTAGGTGTAAATTTTATTTTCCTGAAATCAATAAAAGCAAGAAGGAAAACCTTTTTTTTTGTTTAAAGTGTTTCCTAAAACTTACCAAAAGTCCAAACGGGGCTCGTATATTATCTTTTAAACACATGTTATTAGGAGGGGGGTATTTTGCCATTTTTGGTCAAGCATTGTAAAATTTTGTAGCACTGGACGATTTCAAATTCCCCGAAATCCTAAATAAAGAAAAAAGAAGACCTGCCAGTAACGAGTCAATGTTTGTCACGAGCCCTTTTTTAGAAGAACTAAACAATGTGACAGATGATGTGTCCCAGCCACTATGGGAAGGGTTTAAGGGGTGACCTTCAAAAGGGAACATTGTTTCGGGTATGTCACTTGATCTTGGCAGATTGCTTACTGAGTCACTATTGGTCAAACCATAAAATTGGGGGGGGGGTGATAGTGGAACTGCCACATCTAAGTGTTTAAAAGACGCATGCAGAAGATTAGCATAAATTTTCACTTTACCATAGTTCATACGGTTTGTAACCTGATTTGTTTTTTATAATGGAAAGGAAATAGAGAGATCTTACTGTGAAAGAAAAGGTTGACATTTTAAATCGTTACAATAAATTGCCAAAAATGAGCCAAAGGAACGCTGCTGTTCAATTGAAAGTTTTTCAGCCGCTTTTGTGCAAAATTTTAAAAAATCTTGAAGATATCAAAAAAAAGTGCACTTTGAACGAAAATCTGAATTGTAAAAGAAATCGAGATGGAAAAGACAAAGAGGTTGAATCTGCATTGAAACTCTGGTTCACAAACGTTCGTGAAAGGGACGCTCGTGTTAATGGTCCAATTTTGCACCAAAAAGCTGAAGATTTAGCTGCGAAATTGGGTAAAGGAAACTTCATAGCCACCGAAAGATGGTTCCACTCCTGGAAAAAGAGGCAGAACATACTCTTCCGAAGGACACATGGGGAACAAAAGGATGCCGATAATGTAGCCGCAGATCAGTGGATTAAGAAGAATGACCTAAACTTATTGCCACATATTCACTTGAAGATGTGTATAACGCTGATGAAACTGGCCTATATTTTGGTGCATTGCCTGAACACACCTACATGTTTCAGAAGGAAAGTACACAAGGGTGTAAAACCTCCAAGGAACGCCTAACTGTGCTATGTTGAGCTAGTATGACCGGCACTAAATAAAAACTTTTAGTGATTGGAAAAAGTAAGAAGCCTCGCTGTTTCAAAGGTGTGAAAAATCTGCCCGTCGATTATTTTGCCAACAAAACGGCTTGGATGACTACCACCATCTTTAACGAATGGCTATTAAAATGGGACAAGCGACTAAAACGGAACATACTCCTGCTCATAGACAACTGCACTGCGCATGATGTAACTGTTTCATTAAAGAAGATAAGTGTCGTGTTCTTACCACCAAACACCACTTCTTTAATTCAACCGTGTGACCAGGGAATTATCTGCATCTTGAAGGCATATTACAGAAAGGAAATGCGTACAAGGATCTTAGAAAATATGGAAGACCAAGACGCTGAAGATCTTAATGCGAATGCTCTAGCCAAAAAACAAATGTTTTGGATGCCATACATTTGTTAACAATGTCATGGAATAATGTGTCGGAAAAAACAATTCGAAATTGTTTTAGTCATGGAGGATTTTGTCAACCAGAGGACAACAATGCTGCTGTGATGAAAGAAATGGAAGACGTTTTCAATCCCCCATCCGATATGAATGCTGAGGATTTTGAAGCATGGATGGAGATCGGCGAGAAGGTTGAGACTTCTACTTCGTTAACTGATGAGGACATTTGCGAAGCCGTATGTGTCAAAGATCAAGCTTTGTCACAAGATTCTGATGCCGATGATGAACCCGAAAGTGTTATCGAGGACAAAATTCTGACGCCTGCTCAGATGAGGGAGGCACTTCGATCTTACGTCTAGGTGTGCAAAACAAAGCCGACGCGGAACACTTTCATAAACATTATGATTATGAGCGATTCGTAAATGACTTGCTTCGAAAGAATGCTAAACAATCGACAATTGATGATTTCTTTTTCAGTTAATAATTAACCTTTTGTATTGTTTTGTGCAGTTCATCATTAAATATGTAAGTATACTAACTAATTCTTTTTCTTTAGTGTACATTAATTTCTGTTAAATACTATAGAGTTTTACAGCAACAACTCCTAATTTAAAATAATTTTTATTTTAATATGTATGTAAAAAAATCATTTTTTAGCTTAAATTTTTTTCGTTTACTGTATTGTAATCAATCGGTTATTGTTATCAAATCAGATTCGTCCCGATATTATCACATTGAGCAGCGTCTACTGTACTCATAAATAAATTTTAAAAATAATACTCTAATTTCAATTTTAAAAAATCAAACCTAATTTTAAATCAAATTAGTTTTATAACAAATTTAATTTTACAACATAATAATTTTGTAACAAATTAATTCATTTTAAAACAAATTAATTCATTTTAAAACAAATTAATTCATTTTAAAACAAATTTAATCGTAAAATTAAACTTAATATAAAGATTTGAAATGTTCTTAAACATTTACAGCAATTCATTAAATGCAAAAGATGGATAAAAACAACAAAATAAAAATTAGAAATACTGTCCTTCTATTTAATATGTCCTTTTGTTATTTATTTATTTAGAACAAAAATATATTATATTGAGTATCAAAACAAATAAATTATTTATAAATATATGTTGTTAATTTTTTAAAAATCACATTTTTTTTAATTTTTTAAAAATATAATATTGAATGATTTGTTAGCCAGACAATTAAAATCTTTCTACCCTTATTAAGAAAACGCATTGCTTGAAGACATTATTCTGAAAATGCTCGAAAAAAGTTTAAAAATGGAAGTGTTTAGTGGAACAATTTTTAGCATGTTTAACAACGTTATATATTTTTTCATTTAAAAAAGTCAAATCAGAAAAATATCAACATTAAAGTATAATTTAAATATAAAATAACTAATTAAAGATGAGAAAATTTAAACTCCTACTATTTATTTATTTATTTTATGGTGGTTCGAATAATATTTCAAATTACTTCTTATATCTAATCAAAGGTATTATTTGAAACAATAAGTGACACCCGCGGTTTAGATAATTCAAATTATGTTTTTTTACAGTCCTTCAAAGAAAAAAATGGCTACTGAAATGAAGTAAATTATTAAATTAATCAATGCTTCTGAAAAATGAAAGAAGCATTTGTTATTAATGCCTAAGAAATTATAAATTCTTCTTTTATTAGATAGAGTTAATTGAACTTTTATTTATTAAAAAAATCGTCTAATTCATTTTAAAACTAAACTAGCAGCTTACAGGAGAGCATAAGATGAAATAGCCAACTAAAATATTATAGTTATAAAACATAATTTCTAAAAACCTAGCAAATAAAATCAAAACAAATTAAACTAATTATAAAAAAGCTATTTAATTAATAAGTAAAACAAATTTTTAAAATACATGAGCTAAAGAGAAAAAACTTGTTACTTATTTGCTCTTTTGAAGTGGAACCATTTCTATTTTTCCAAGAAAGATGGGAGACCCCTTTAGAGACTAAGGGCTATGTTTATCTCCTTTTTTACACCTTTTTCGCCAATGTGCTCCTTTCCTTTTCTCCCCCACATTCTTTTTACTTCAAGGACTTCAAACATACTTATCTGGTGACTTCAAGCAGTAATCAATATCTATTTTGAATTCTTAAAGACAATTTCTGGTCCTCATAATAAAAATTAATATGCACTAAAACCTTTTATTAACTATTAGCGATAAGCAAGCTTACTAAATTAAATAATTATTGAAGTCAAAATTCATTTGAGTACTTTTGGTAAGAAAATTTTTTAATACATATAAACTGGGAAATAATGCTTACATATATGTTTTGATTTGCGGAGTAGAAAATTAGAATATCGTTTCTTTATAATGAACAGTAAAGCTTCCATAATTAAGCACGTTTAAGTAAATAAACCATTTTTTAGTTTTCATCAGCTTTTTAAATATTTTAGTACGTAAAAAACACGTTCTGCTTTTATGAAATATTTTTATAAATAATTAAGTAACTTTAATTGGGCAAATTTATTTACATTAGCAAACTGGCTGTGTAAAATATGATATTAGCATTACAAAATTATAAATTTATAAAAAATATATATATTTTCTTCTAAAAGTCTTTCTAAGTTACTCCCCATTAAAAAAAATGTTTTTTGTTTATTTATGAATGCACGAAGACTGGTTTTTTTTTATATCATTCACTTACATTACTAAATTATAATTATATTTTTGGTTGAAAGCTAATGATCACAAAGATTTAAAATCCTAAATAACCAACTGCAACAAATTCATTACCTTGGATACTTTAAGCAAAAATTTGAGGTTACTTTACTTTTCTACTAAATACTTACTTCTTTTAACTATCTTCATAAGGATAATGATGTTCTTTTAACTTTCTTACAGATGATATTCATACGATGAAATTCTATTTAGCTATGCAGATTTTTAATTTCTATGGCATTAAAATTCACGATTTTTAAATTCTTTAACATAAAAATCGTAACTTTTACTTTAAAACTTTATTTTATTTACGTTTAAGCAACAACATTGATTTTAGAAATCCATTATTAGTTTTCACACAGTTTTATTTAGTTTATATTTTAAATTTATATTTTAAAACACGCTTATATACACACAGTTTATATTTTATAACATGCATAGAAATTTTTTGAAGTAACATGAGTTTTTATTTTGCTATTATTTGCATAGCTATCACTTGTAAAAAAAGTTATTTTTTATTTTATCATTTGAAACTTTAAATATTTTATTAAATGCATAGTTAAAAATTACCTGTCTATTTTTTGTTTAAAAATCATTCCATTTATACAAAAATAAAAAATAGCAGGCTTTACCCTTTTCATACTCCGCTCACCAACTCCCGTAATTGCTTATCATTCATTCAGCATTGATTTTTTTTTCTTTATGTATACTTCCTTAAGCTGCAATATTTTTCACTTTTCAATAAACGCATAACATTTTCTTTTCAAAATATACAAGTATTGTAGCTTTATGTAAGAACATTTTGTTAAGCATAATGAAATAGAGGATTTAATAAATTTGAAAAATAATTATCTATACTTAAAAAAAAACACTTAAGGAATACAGATTGTGTAAATCCATTGGAAAAAGTAATGAGAAGTAATTTTACTCGTTAACAAGACTTATTAAAGTTTAAACAGGGAACAGTTTAAAAGTTATTTATTAAGTTTATTGTTTTTAAAAATGTCAATATAAATATTAAGAGTGATATTAGGCAACAAACAAATCTCTCTCTCACGCTGTCTTTTGCTACTTTTGATTGACAACAACTTGAGCGCAAGCTTATAAAATAAATTTTTTATGACAATGCATAAATAGTCAATGGTCAATATTTAAAGCAAAAAAACTTAAAGAAAGATATAACGAATGAGTATTTAAATTTTCAATTGCTTTCGAACATATTGGAATTCCAAAACAAAATTCTTGTTAAGTATACACATAAATCCTCCCTTTCATCAAATTAAATTTTAATCAAGTTACCTTTCAGCTAACTACGTGAAGAAAAAGTTTTGTCTAAATTACCGCATTCTATGATAATAAAATTTTTTCAAAACAAAACCATAACTCTGTTAATAAAACCAAGTATTTAAACCATTTATTTGGTATTTTTTTTTTTTTTTGTTAAAATGATAGCAGTTTACCGGATACTCTAGCTTTCAAAATTATAGCTCTTATAACCTCACATTTAGAAAAAAATATAAAACTGAATAGTAAATTTTTCTGAACAAAAGGTTTTTATATAGTGCTCTAAACTATCATGGTAAAATTACTGAATTTTACCACGTTTATCGCATTTCAACTCAAATTATAAAATCTAAATTTTTTGTTATTTTTACCGAAAACATTAATTAACCACTTCGTTAAAAAATACTGAGCTTTTTGGTGTTCCTCTACAGCCAGAAATAAAGTAAGTTTTACAATATTTTGGTAGTTTTGATAAAATTTTCTTTTCTAGCAAACATATCAACCAATCGTAGTAATTTTTTATTAACAATTAATAATTCTTAAGTTAACAATCGAAATCTTAATTTTCTCTACAACTCATCATAACTTCAAATAATAAATCTTATTGTTTATCACAGTAAAACAAACAACGTGAATAGAAAAAGAAGGTGCGTAAAAGGCAATAATAAAATTGCAATTAATTTTCTAACATATTTGAAGACTGGTATTAAGTTCATAAACAAAATTAGCCTTTACAGAGCGTAAAATTTCAAATTAGTATTTGCATTTCTTTGTTCTGCAGAGCAGTCAGCGCAGTATTTTTTTACACCAGATTTTGCAGATAACAATTTCCAAACTAATAATAGAATAGTCGTTTTTCTATTTCATCGCACTCCCTGTCCATTTTGCTGTAATCCTTCGTAATTTTATTTTATAACTGTCATTGAACAGCAGACCCGAATTTAAGCTCACGACTATCAATGTTCAACTTTGTATCCTTGTAATTTTGAATCTAATTCAAAAAATAAGAGAACTCTTATACAAAGGAAATTGCCTTCGTGGAGAACTTTTTCATGGTGAGGAAAACCACAAAAACCTCCCACTGTTAAGCAAGACGAAGATGGGACTCTTAATAATCCACGATGCGTCTATCACTTGAAATATTTTACGCCAGCCGGGTACGAAATTCGTATCAGCCAGCAATTCTTAGGATTCAAATCCTCAAAACTCATTAGTAGGCTAGCGTTCTTTCCCCTGAGCCACCACCGCTTATCCTTCGTAATTTGAAACTTCTAAATCTTATACTTTTTGCACAGCAAAGCAAAATGTAAAGTTAAAATAAGCACCCAAAAATAGCGGAGGGGACTTCGCTCCTTAGGGCTTTTTTATTTAGAGGGAAACACATTATAATAAATATTTCTTTCAGGATTCTGCTCAATAATTTAGTAGTTTTCCTCCCGCTGTCTAGGAATTTTTTCATATAAAAAATTAAATAAAAATACAATATATTAATAATTATTTTCAGAATATTTTTCTAATTAAAAAGATGAAATCCAGTTTAGAAGTATCTGAGTTAACTCCTCAAAGTAAATATACTAAAAAATGGACATTTAAATGCATGAATTAAAAAAGATCCAACATTTTACGCATTTATGTCTAGATGTAATATTTAAATTATACTAAGTTTTGGAAGTTGCGAGATAAAAAGACTTCACAATTTTGTTACCATTAACTTTCTTCCTTTTTTTAATAATTTATTAACAGTGTCTAACTTCTGCCTGAAAAAAAATTAATAAACATTTCTTAATTTCTAAAAAAAAATTCTAACAAGAAATTTTAAAATAATCCTACTTAAAAGTTATTACTATAATGAGAAAAAAATACTATGATGCTTCTTCAGAGTTTTATAATAGTTAAACATCTGTTTACGTATTTGTTGAAGAAATATAATGTGCATACATTGTAAAAAATCAAGATCAAAGTTCAAGAAATATCGCAGTGATGCATGAACACGAAGCTTATTACAAATTTATTAGATAAATTACTCAAATTTCTGAGGGTTCAAAGAATCTAATTTCTTGTTTTTTAATGTTCTTTTTTTATACCTGCACACAATTATATCTGTTTGTATTTGAAGAAACTTGATTAATTTGTATCATGGCGTATTAAACGTACTATTATCTCAATAGTTGTGAAAGACTCAAATAGTCGTTCACCATGGTTTAAATAGTTTACAAACTTTCAACTGTTTAGATAAAGAGCTGAAAGATAAGTGAAAGAGAGGAAAATGATGTTGTGTGGCCTCGATCGTTTTGTCCTTTTATTAATTGCAAAAAATAATAAGCTAGAGTGGTACTAATTTGAACAGTACATACCTATAAATGGTTTACATAAAGCATAAAAGTGAAGCTCTTTCCATGTTGAAGTTCTCATCATCAAGTAAAGTTGTCTTACTAATTAAAAATAATATCTTAATAGTAAATCTAAAATTATTTTTTTAAAATTTAGAATTAATCAACGTACTTATTTTTTTATTTACTTTTGTAATTTTCCATATCCGGTAGAAACACTTCTGTTTGATATTTTTTAAATTGCATTTTGAGCTGTAAAAGATTTTCACTCTGTATTACTTACGTTAAAACTGTTTTATGAGTAAACTATAAAATATGAGAATTTTGTGTTGTTTTTATTTTTTCATTTATTTACTTTTTTTAAGGAAAATAAGTAGTTTAATGGAAATCTAATCACAAACGATTTAAAAAAGTAATTTCATTAAAATTTTAAATAATAATAATGAAGCAAAGAAGTAAAAAATTAAATGGATGTTTAGGGGAGCTTCATTCAAGGTAAAGTATAAGAAAATGAAACAAAGTGGTGAAAAAGCCCAAGGCTTCTCAAGAACTACCACCAACAGGGAGAGAGGAAAAACGCATAACCGGACATCATTAATTTTCCTTTTTACCCTACAGAAAGGGGATCTACAGCTGCTCCCCATCAACAGCTCATCCCTATAAAAAAAACTGCAACTTCTTATTCTAAAACAAACGTATGTACTTTTTCTAGTAATCAATATTTAAATATGAAGGACGCACTAATATGCATAGAAAAAATTTTTTATTTCTAAATTTGCATTGCGTAAAATTTATCCTTATGATTCTCATTTTGACATTACATAATAATAATACATACTGATTAATTCATATTGATACATAAAAAACAACGTTTTTAGATGTACAGAAAAAGAGTTCTAGTTCTTACCACATACAAAAGTGTTTCAACTACAAATTACTAATTTTAGATCATTCATTCTTAAAAATATTTAAATTATTATAATTTTATCGTTGACCAGTCTGGGCAATGAGGAGGCAGTGGGTAAAATATGTATCTGTTTTTATATAAATAATTCAAAATAATATTTTCATTCAAGTTTTTTGAACAATCTATGATTTTCCATGCTTGTCAATGAAAACACCAATAAAAATGCATCATTAAAGCTTGCAAACATTCACATCAATAACAATGTTATTTGTTTTACAGCAATTGTTTAAGAGTTAACCTAAATATGTTTCCTAGGAAGTCACTAAATTCTTTTCCGTCTTCAGTATTCATATTTATATAAGAAATGATGCCAAGTAATTATGTATAAATTAACCATACAGGAATATAAAAACACTTTAAGGTAATTTCATGTAAAAATATTAATATCACTCCCTTATGAAAAGAAAAAGAAAAAAATTCAGCTTGGGAAACAATCAACTACAAGTATAAGAAGATCAAAAATTATAGCCTGATTTGATCTTTTTGTGTTGCTTTTTTATTAATGCTTATGTTATCTGATTTTTTATTTATTTATTTTTATTTATTTATTTTTTCGACTCATACAGATTTTTACTTGAGACTATAGTTTTGAAGTTGATGTAATCGAAAAGTGTGCAAACCTGGAACACCATTTTTGTAAAGAATAATAACATTTCCTCTAACCAATCCTAAAAATTTCCTTTCATATGAACTTGGGAAGAAAAAAAAGGCTGCTTCATATGAATTTTTGGGGGAAAAAAAGAAGAAAAAAGGCTGCAGTGCTCACCGAACTTGATACTTGCTTTTTCTCAATATCAAATACATTTTTTTCTATATCAGAAAATTGAAGGGGACACCGCTTGTTTTGGGAGTTGAACTTAACGTTTGCTATTCATTTTGCATTTCTGCTCACTTAGAGCTTTAAATTACTAAGGTGTATAGAAAACTATACAAGGATTACAATGGAAGAAAAAAATTAACATTCGATAGTTAATTTGAGAATCTGTAACTGCTAAACTTGATGGGAAAATAGACCAAAGTTACTCTACAGGCTGCAGGACTGCAACTGAGTTGAAATTTGGCATGTTGAAAGGACCAAATTTACCGTATTTTTCGGCGAAAGCGCCGCACATCGATAAAAATGAAATTTTTAAAAAAAAAGTTATAGTAAGCGCCGCAATGACGCTAAACCGCGCATATCAGCATCCTTTTAGAAGAGACCTTTAAATTACCATTTACAATATCTGCATAAAAAAAAATAAAAAATTTTTATGCATTTCATAAGGTAAAGTTTTAATTTCTAAATTATAATAAAAAATTTCTTTTTCAGCAAAAAAAAAGCAACAAAAAAAGTTCTCTTTCAGCAAAAAAAGAAAACAACAGAACAATATAAAATAAAGTTGTTCTTACCAGTTGGCACCGCGCCAAAAAGCAGAAGAACAGCGAAAAAATATTTATATGTTCAGTAGCTGAATTAACGCTGAACTGATTACAGAAATCCGTAAAACAATGTAATAAGAAAAAAAAAATTTATTAAAAGAAAGATTTTAAAATAAAAAGATTTTAAAATTTATTACTGTTAAAAATTTGAGGAAAAACTAATACATAATAACGAAACAGCTAATAATAACGAAATAACCAATAATAACAATAAGAAATAACTAAACAGGCCCCAAAAAAATTCTGAAGAAATGAGCGAAGGGGAATTAAAGTTTCACTTTCCCAATCTTTGCGGGTGTAATTTTAGTGGGTAGAATGTCCTCTCCTTCAATGAAAATAACCCAATGTGACTCAACTTAAAAAGAGAAGAAAATGTTTAAAAGACCCACCTCCTCCACGTGTCATTTCTACTGGAGCTGTTTGGGAGGAATTAATCCGTTATATTTTAAAGGGGTTGGGGAAAAGAAAAGGGTATGGGATCCTTAATTCAGCACTTAATCTGATCTACTTTTTTTTAAAGAAATTTATATTGATAAGACAAAAAAAAAATCAGCTATATTCTTTTTATTTGGAATTTTATTCTGTTCAAGTAACTTACTTTATTTTATCTTTTAAAAATAAAAAAGAAGCTTGAAAAAAAAAATAATAAATCTGTGTCAAAGGAAACATTTGTTTCTTAAGCAGTTTAAAATAAATTGAGAAGTAAAAACACCCGCATTTCCAATGAGCAAAGTAAAGAAATGCAAGTTGGAAAAAACAGATCAATCAATCTTGACAGCTGGGCTTGTGCTATACTGATTCCCCCCCTCCCCCATTTCCCTCCTCTGTTTGACCATAAATTAGCCACACCCAGTTTACATTGAAACTACCATGTGGACAACAAAATGAATTCTATCCCTTTTGCGGTTTTTTATTCGATTCATTAATTTTTTTATTTTGCCGCTTTTTATTAGTTATTAACTGCTAATGTTTTTTTTTCCTTGTTAATAGTTCTTTGTTGTTTTTTTATTTTTTATCTTTATTAGTTTTTAGCTTGTTTTTTGCTTGTTCTTAGCATTAATTGTTAAAAAAAATTTTTTGTAGTTTCTTGTTAGCTTTTTTTTTCCATGCGAGATTAGCCTCTTTTGTTAAAACAAAATGTTATCTAAAAGAAAAAACGAGAACTATGATCTTGCTCCAAAGAAGAAACGATTATTTCTTCTTCATAGGATTCGGATTATTTCTTCTTGATTATATTATATAGATTATTATTTTGATTAGTAAAATTTCTTAAGATGGGCCAGTTTTAAATTCACCCCATCATAATCTAGGATCGAAACTTGACTAAATTTATTGGTTTTTCTGAAATTAACAATGGATATTTGGAGGCCATATTGGAATTTCCGAAAGAGATCCGAAGTTCGGCATTTCGTCAGTCCCGTGAGTGTCGGATTTAGGGTCCTATTACTTCCTCTTCTGTTCGCTGAAATTACAATTGCCGATGTTCTGCAGCAGATCGCGATACCGGCGAATATTTCGTCGACTTCGTTATTAATTTTTTTTAATAGTCTTTCTCTCAGAAAATTATTTAATCTTAAATAACTTTCCTTGAAAATTTTTTTTGCTACTAAAACATATTTCGTCGGAAGCCGCCGCATGTAGGAAAAAAACAACTTTTTTTTCCATAGCGCCGCGGCGCTTCCGCCGAAAAATACGGTAATATGTTCAAATCAAGGTATTAAATATTTCTAAAACTGTTCATAATAAACTGGTTTTTATTTCATTTGATTAATGCTAAAAAATCTAAAACTTTTGTTCATCTGCACAGCAACATACCGATAAAAGCTTTCGCTACTTCTTATCTATTAAGGCAATTTCATTTTTACAAAATATTGTTAGAATAATTTATACAAAATAATTTATTTGATTATTTATTTTTTAATTTTGTCTTTTAATAAATCTAAATATTTTTATCTTAAATTAATCTAAATATTTTTATTACTTAATTAACATATCTTTTTATGGTAAAAAATGCATTTTTTTTTATTTATAATTTTTCCTGAACATAAAATGTAGTTTTATTTTGTTAAAAAAAGCAATGAATTCAATATTTAATAAAATTCAAATAAAAAAGAAAGAAGAACTGAAATTGTTTTATAAATTGAACTTGCTTAATCAAAAATTAACACGTTAAATTGTTTTATCTAAAGTCTTTCTAGGAAAAGTATATTATTATTTTTTAAACATTTATTGTGTGCAATATTTAAAGTATTATAAATATATTAAATATGCAACTTTAAATTTTATAAAGAATTTATAAAACGGATTTTATTTCCATTTACAATTACCTTAAATATAGTTTTTTTCTTACAATCGCAAGTTGATAGGAATTATGAAATTAATATTTCACACTGCATAATTTCTAAGTTGAGGCATAACCTTCAAGCAGAATTTCTTTATTTAGTGACCCTTTACTCCATGACCATTAGATACTATTTCATAGGATTGTGAGGATGTTTTTCCTTAATGCTTTACTTTTGTCTAAAATTGTAAAAGAAGCTTAAATTATGCTAGGCCTCTTTTCTGCTGAATGGCACTAGATAAAACCAGGACATAGTCAAGTCTGACATGACCTCTGGTAACTATATTTCATAGCACTATTAGTAAAAATTCCTGGAAAATTGGTTACAGTGTCTCAACTATCAACAATATTACATGAAATCTACAGTGTAACAGAGAAATATAAAGAAAATTTCATTTGTAATTTCTTTTCATAAATCTGATACATCAACCCATTTTCGGCCGAAAGTGTGCAAATGCACCATTTTTTTAAATATTTTTTTATTAACACTATGACAAATATTTTTCACCAATTTTATTTTCTGCTATTGTCAAGGGTTCTGAAGACATCTATAAAATATTAGTAATTCAATTAGAGTAAACACTTTCCGTTGAAAAATTTTTAAACTACTCTAGCTTATTAACTTAAAAACAATTATTGACAAATGAAATTTTTTGAAAATGTTTAATTATTCCTTTTGAGATTTATCATATGATCTTATGATATATTAAAGTAGCAAGTCAGAAAAAAACAAAACAAATTTCATAAAAAAAAAACAAGCGTTCAACTAAATGGTTTCTTTATTGGTTTAGTGAATGGTGCTTATGTGTACCATTTTATTTCTTAAGTAAAATATAATTTTTCATACATGAAATTCTTTGTCTTAATGAATGTAATGCAAGCATATTTCAATTGTGATGGCATGTCTTTAGATCATACTCCGGGATGTTCCCAGACCGTCGCCAATAGCCCATTGTGCAGCTCTAGTGCGACGTAAATTAACAACAACAAGCAAGCATATTTAAATTAAAATAACACCACATTTTATAAAATTTCTAAGCTTGGCCTAAAATGAATTAACTTAATTTATGAAAAATTCCAAATATATTCCTAATCCTCCTTGATTTTTTAAACACTGCGAAGGAAAGTAATTTTGTTGCTATACAAATATTTCAGTATGAAAAAAGGATTTTTATTTCATCATTTCTACATATACCCAGTTTTATCCAATTAGGAGGAACAATACAGAGTTTCCATAGAATAACCAATTTCCCCTCAAAAATATAGCTTTTTTACATTAATTTTTATTTTATTTGATTTGATTTATTATGCAAATACAAATGTAAGCAATTCTGTTTAGGAAAAGAAGAAAACTTAGGAATCTAGTTTTGTAAACTATTCTTACATTAATAAAAATTTTCTAGATTTAAAATTTTTTACAGAATTTTTTCAAAACTTGGTAATTTCCCATTGGTGGTCACTCAATAAGTCAAGAGTAGTATTGAATTAAAAATACTTTTTAACAATTATAAGTACCTTAAATTTCAACAAAATAAAAAATGTTTACTGTCCTTTCCTCTCTAGCATTTGCTTTGCATTCCTTTATGAATCAAAAGGGTGTTTTTCAAACATCTTTTATAATAAAACAAACATTCAAATTTTTACATTTAGCTACTTTTAAATAATGGTAGATATTGTTGGTGTATAATAATGGTATACATTTGTTCTTCATGAAAAGATATATATAATTAATTAAAAAAGACAGCTTTCTAATCTTTTATTAACACTTAATAGTTGCCACCTTTTCCTTATTTTGTAGAACATTTTATATTTATTTTTTTAATGATATCAAGAAAAATGCTTTAATTTTTGATTTAATAAAATCAATTTAAAATTATCTGCCCTAGAATGAAAAAGAAATAATTTAAACAGCTTGATATTTTTTTCAATATCAATGTAAGTTTTTGCGACATTTCTAAAAAAATTCTGCATACATTTGACTATTAATTTTCATTTCACTACCATCAGAGAATATTCGCAATGAAGTAAACAGAAAATAAATTGAAAAAAAAGTGAACAAATGAGCATTCAAATCTAAATTCTGTTCCTGAATGTTAAAAATGTGTAAGATAAACTCACTGAAGAAAAACATTATGCCACTAGTTCTTAGCAATTAATTCAAAATCTAATTAGAAAATTAAATAATAGTGTCAATGAATTTTTAACAATTTACAATACACTTTCAAATAGTTTTACCCAAATGAGATTAACTCTGCTTTATAATTTTAAAAATTTATCTTAACAAACAAAATGGAATTTATAGTGTAAGAAACAGAGTCTATAATAATAAATATCAATAAATATATATTTTTTAAAGATCTTCCATCCGAATGATTTTAAAAATTTATATTATTTTGTATACATTTAAAAAAAATTTATAACTAAGATTATTAAAAAAATATTTTTGCAATAAAAATGTATTTTTAATATGTATGTGGCAATAAATATCTTTCAAATATAGTAAAATATTTTATATGAAAATTAGTTATTATATTTTAATGATGTTCATTGTAATAGAAATATAAATGAATAGAATTGTATTTTTGAGTCTGCAACAGCGACAAAAATTAAACCTTAGCAAATTCTTGAAGCTGGTGTGATAGCGATCGTTAATAGTTGCAACAGAGGTAGAGAGAAAGTGTGCATGCATTAAGTCAGTTTAAAGTTACAGTTGGTATGAAGATCCCTTTAGTTGTATCGACTTAAATAAGATTTTATTCAATTTAGTGTAAAAAAAAATCAACATTACATCACTTGTATAGATTAGGAAAGTTTTCCTCACTCCCTTAGCCTCCTCCCACTCAGTAAGTTGTAGATTGAGACCTCAGGGAAAGGTGTGAATTGATTTCATTAAGGCTTCTTTTCCAGCAAATTGTCTAGTTTTGGCAATGACATTGTTAATGACATTGAAAGTTTTGCGAAAGTTATAACCTATTTTAAGATCACGCCAAATATACACTACACATTTTTTTCAGGGACTATTTATTGATATGCATTCACAGAAATATATACTCTTGTGATTCACTGTTGGTACTAGTAGATTTTGACTGCAAAGTTTTTTTAAAAAGATTTTTGAATGACTTCTGATACAAAGGTCCTTTGAAAGTATTTATTTCTTAATAGCTAATAATATCCCAGTAAGCACACACCTCACGGCAAACGCAAGGCCGTAAACTGGCATTTTCGGAACGTTAACGGCAAAAGGCACAATGGGGTCCGTTACTGTTGGTTTTGAGGCATTATCGGAAACAGCGGTATAACTTGTCACTCATATAGGCCAGGAAAATAAAAGTGCTGTTTGGCCGTTTGCACTTAATTGGTTACAGGACCTTCATACGTATACCATGAATTAATTGTAAAGTTACAATGAATTATTTTATTAATAATTAATAAGTGTAGAGTTGGTAAAAAAAATTGGTCATTAACTCAAAAAGATGAAGAAAGAAAATAAAAAAATAAGCGAAGAATAAAATATTAAGCATATTTTATCGATTTTGTTTTTCTCCTATCTTTTAGCATAAAGAGGCGGTGATATAATTTGTCACTTATACAGGCCCGAAAATTAAAAGTGTCATTTGGCCTTCTGTTATTAATTGGTTACAAGACCTTCATTATATGCCATTATTAATTTTAAGGTAACAATGAATAGATTGATTAATAATGAGAAAGTGTAGAGTTGGTATAAAATTTTTTTATTTTTAACTCGAAAATTTTTTAAAAAAAAGGAATAAAATCCATAAAATATTTAGCATATTACAATTTAAAAAATGCACTTTCATTATTCTTTAAAATTTGCAGAACTTTGACATAAAACATTAAAATGTTAGGATTTTATTAATTTGCTATAACCTAAATATGAATTCTGGAATTGCTTATGAAATATTTTTGAAAAGCAATTCAATTAAAAATTCGATTTGAAATAAATATATTAAAATTTTTAAATAAATATTTATAAGAATTTTTTATTCTAAAAATCATTTCTCGAAGTATAATATTTAAATCCGTTTATATTCGTTGTTTTAAAGTAAATATTTTTGATAAAATTTAATACTATTTCCCTTAAAAATAAAATTATTATAACTTATAACTAGAACAATTCTTAAATTTATTGAAAAATGTTTTTATTTTTGT
This sequence comes from Parasteatoda tepidariorum, assembly GCF_982258835.1. NCBI lineage: Eukaryota > Metazoa > Arthropoda > Arachnida > Araneae > Theridiidae > Parasteatoda > Parasteatoda tepidariorum. The sequence continues at coordinate 76,049,838 of NC_141765.1, forward strand.
TTTAATCGCTTATTATAAAATTTTTAATTTGTTGTATTGAACATGCATTTTAAAATAAAGACTTTTCTTTTATTAGATAAAAGATATTTTTTTTTAATGTTACATGATTCCTAAGAATTTATTATTTTAATATTAGATGGTAAAAACATGTAGTACTTGTTTGTATTACTAAATTTTAGGAAGAAGCCTGAAATTAGCTACTATAACTATATACATATATAATTATACCTTTTTTTAAGCCTTTTTTAAAATCAAAATTAATACGCAATTCAGAAATGATGAAGATATTCAGGAATAATGAATATATTTATAGATAAAAAGTACTGTCAATTGCTGAAATCTTCCTTTCAATCATAAATTTTTTTAGTTCAAAGTAACGATTTTTTATGAAATATACTTTTTTATATTATTAATTTGCAAACTTTAATCACAATTTAAGTATTATGTTATAATAAATGTTAAAATAGGACATTTTTAATTTATATAAATTGTTTTCATCTATTTAAATGTTTATTTTAACTTAAAATCTCAGTTTAATTACTTAATTTTTAAAAACAGGATTCAGAAAGGGTTTTAAGTATTTTGCATAAATAAAATGTGTTTAAATTTTTTGAATGGTTAGAACAAAACTCTAGTATAATAAACTCAATAATACTTTTTTCAAAAAATTTTGGGGCCATATTTGAAAATAGTAATTGCTAAAGAAATTCTGTTTTTAAAAATTCATTTTTAAATAGTAAAAAAATATTTGGAATTTTTATTAATTGAATTTCAAAATATTAGACAATTTACAATAAAATGATTTACTGATAAAATGATTACTGATAAAATGATTTTATTTTAAATTTTAGTACAGAATATTAATGAAAATCAAAATTAAACTTTAAAAATGCTCCACATATTTATTTTTCATTTACATAGCAAAAATATTTTTTCATGTAGCATCATATTTATGTTTAAAATAATTTTTAAAAAAAATATGTAAATAAAATCTTTTAAATGTCATATAGAGAGGGCACGGTTTATTATTTTTGACGTGTTTTCAAAACCTTCCGATAGATGGCAGGAAAATTATTTTTCTAGCTTTCACATCATTCGAAGCCAGAAATGAACAACAACAAAAACTACCTCCTCAGAAAAAAGGGAGAAAGAGGGATTTATTTTCTTCAGAATTCAAAAAGATTAGAACAGTTAGTTTTATATCGCTAAAAATCAAGATAAGAACAATATCAGATTATTTTCTTTTAAAATATTATGGCAAAACAACAATATAAAAGAAAATGGAAATCCCTTTCCATAAAATAGCATGGCTTAGTGATGGTTAATAAAATTAATTTCAGCTAACTAAAGCTCTTTTCATGTCTTTTTTCAGTCATAGATGACTTAATACTGTCAATAATATTCTAAATAAAACTTATTTTATATTTAATATGCTATTTTTTAAAATGTAACGTTATTTTTATAAAATAAAATTTGCAAAAAAAACATTATTCGTGGCATAATTTTTTTTTAAGTATTAAGTATTCTTATTCTTTGTGAGTGGAAAGCTTTTTAAATTTTTCCCATGAAGGAGAAAAATACTAATTGAGCTCTAAAATCAAAAATTCGTTCTTTTTTTAATTGAAACTATAGAATTGTGTAAGGAAGGTTATGATTTATGGGGACAGCTCATCCATGCTATCCACTACAACAAATCTTACATTAACAAATTAAAATGTCATAGAGCAAATCAATAAAGTTTTATTTTAATTCATTACAAACTTTTTTTTATTTTAAAAAAAATAGTAAAGAAAGTTGATTTTTAATGCTTTAAACTTTCATGAAGAAAGCCTTTTTATAAATAAGCCTTTCTAGTTCAAATGAAAATTACTTTTAAAATGAATGTTGTTTTTCTTATGGTACTAGATATTTATGTGGTAAGAGATTGAGTGTTACATATGAAAGCATCAAAAAATGAGCTGCGAGTTAAGTAAATTTTTTCATTATGTCGGGATAAATAGAGTAATTTGAGTAAATCTATTTTCTTTTTTATAATATTCTGTTTTTTATAATACCATTCTTTTTAAAAAGAATTTCTTTAAAAAAAGAACTCAATAACTCGAAAAGAAATCTATGACTAAAATTAAAAAAAAATAATATAGTTTGAAAATCAATTACTTAATTTATGGTGAGCTTCTTAAAAATTCCTGAGGAAATATATAATAATTGTACCAAGGATAATCATATTTTTTGTCACTAACCCTAAGGTGTATTGAAAATACTGTTATATAAAACTGTTATGTGTTCTATGAAAGTACTGTTTCCCTCATGATGTGCTGATGATTTTTTTTGCCTGCTCTTCTTTTTTTTCTTTTTCTAATTTACAGTAAAATTTTCACTAACGTTTTCTTGACTTATCACTAATTTAAGAAAAATTCTCTTTTATGAAAAGCTTAACTAAAATATATTAATACACTTTTATAACTCAATATCCTATCATTTATTACAGGGCTGTAAGCAAGGAATAGAATATGGAAGGGGCTTAAACTACTCCCGAAAAGAAAATAATTGACAAAAAATAATTTCCCTTGCAAAATAAGAAATTTTCCCTATTCATGAAATAGTAAATGTTTCCCTTTGAGTTTTTAATAAACATTTCAACCATTACTATAAAAATAATCTTAAATACTTATGTGAGAACGTTGTCTTACAATATTTCTTTTTTATTGATTAATAAAAAAGGTTTGACAGAAGATGCAAAGCAAATATTTTGCATGCAATGATTTGCATATGGAAAAAAAATTACTTGTGAGTATAACGTTATAAATTGAAGATAAAAGCAAGATAAGTTAATTAGGAATTTGTAATTGTTAAGAAATGCGATATTATATATTACAAATTTAAATCCCTTCCGAAAGAAAATCCTGTCTACGGTTTGATAAATAATATTTTAAAATGTATAAACGAATGATAAAAGCACAAAATTATTGACGAAAGATCCGATACTTTTTATCTTGCTGTTGAAAATTTCCTAAATTATATATTTTTAGCAATAATACACAAGTTTCAAGTGAAAAAAACCAAACAGCAAATCCAAACTTCTCTAAAGAGATAAGGCGTGGGGTTTTGTACAGTTGCTTTGCTGTTGATTCTCTAGAATCTCGCCAAAAAACATTTACACGGTGTCTGTAAACTGATAATGAGGCGAGGTCGTTGTAGGGAGCCCCCCCCCCCCTTGAACTTGACCTTCAAACCTTAAGTTTTCGCTATTCATATCAAGCTGAGAAGAAATTTATAACTCATGTGTTGCGATCCTATTATAGCATAAAATGTGTCCTTCGGAAAATCTTTAATACAAAAATAAGCAACTTCATTTTACATTAACCAATTAAAGAGCAGAATAGTTTTTTTAAACTAGAATTATTTCATTTTAAAAAGTTTTATTTTAAATTCAAATGTTTTAATAGCAAATTAGACTAAAAAAAAAAATTACAATTTTCTCCCCTTAAATTTTGCTTTATAATTAAATTTATAAATAGAATTTAATTCAAGACTTACATAGTACTCGAATTAAGGCGGAAAACAGTACAAGAGTCATAGCGTAGTTTAAAAAAAGTTATAAATTTTTTCTGCTACTAAATCAATTTAATATTGAAATCAAAAGACGTATAGAAAAATTACTCCTTTCCCAGTAACTATTGAATAATGAAAGAAACATAACTTGCAGTGGCAACACAAAATATTAAACACACATTTAATCATTTTCAAAGCTGATTTGGAAGAAATGTTTCCTATGCATGCATTAAAAAGATTTCTTGCAACTAATTTTTTGGGGGAGTTAACGTGCGTGTAAAATGTTTTAAATCCCTGGAGTTAGTGGGAGAACCCATTTTGAAATATAAAAAGAACGTTAAGAGAACCAAAATTAGACCTTTATCCAGTTGAAATATTAGTATAGTTTCCAATTTATAGTTGAAGATACTGTATCTCAATATTTCAGAAAAGGCATAATTGTTTAGATGAAATAAAATTATTTTGTAATTAGGACATATTAGGAGAGATCTTTAAATCATGAACAGGTGAAAAATAAAGCGGTATTTCTTGCTGCCTATAAATGGCAATTTTAATGCTACAAAAAAAAAATCATATTCATACCTCCCTTTTAATTAGTGGAACTCTTTTAAAATTAATTAAGTAGAATTCGGATAATAATAATTAATGCTAATAATAACTTTTTCAGAAACACGCCTTAGTAGATAAATTACACATTATGCATATATTTCACTAATAAAATGGTTTTTAGATTGTGACATGATTTATACCTTGACTGCAGCAAATCATTTGCCTACAGTTTATCAGCCTCCACCGTCCGACTTTTGGAATGATTCTAAATGTGCATCATAAACTCACAAATATTAGTTTTTCATCATCGATTATTTTTAAGTATCCTTTTGTTTTTCTACTGGGAGGCTCCGCTACCCGTTCTCTTCGCTCATCAGCCCCAGTAGTTGCTTGCCATTCATGATTGTAGATCAAAAGAGGAGAACTGTTTATGTCCCCCTTTCTTTTATAAAATTACTATTGTATTGCCATTAGTTGTATTTTGAAGATTACTTAGTTTAGCAAATAAAAAACAAGGAAAATATCGGTTCTCACAGAGTTATTACACGATAAAGATGCAGTTTCAGTCCGTGCACAAATTTTTTTTCATCTCAGAACCAGCTGCAGTGGACATAAACCGTTCTTTCTCCTTGTTCTTAAAACGTGTTTTGCTCATAAAAGTTGATTAAAAATCATTTTGTTTGTAAAATATATAACTATTATAATTTTCGCGTAAGCATATTTTATTATAAGAATCCTAACAAAAATTAGATGATAGCTGATTTGAAAATAATCAATTATGCTTGAATAAATAATTAAATTAAGAACAAAATGTGCGAGACAATAGCAATTAAAATAAATAATTTTTCTTGTTAATAATATATAATGATGATCTTATATGATATACCGGATCATATTCGAAAGTTTTATCTCTCTTTTTTCTTAATATTTCTTAAAACGTCTATATAAATGCTAAGATTTATATTTGGCAACATTTATAATTTTTTTTTCTTTTTTTGTAAATTTCTATGTCAAGGGAAGTTTGAAGTAATGAAAATCGCGTAAAAGATAAATTTTTCTACATTCCAATAGATGAATTTCCAATGTAAAAATATTTATTATGTAGGGGAAAAAACCTCAAGCGAAAAAAAACAACTCTGTATTAGTAACTGTTTTGAAATAAAAAAAAAACTTATTTTCTAACCTCAGACTGGAGCTAATAGTAAGGCAGAAAATAAAATTAGTTAATAGTTATAACTATGTTTATCATATATACCTTTTAACCTTTTTTTGTGTAATGGGACGGATAGTTTTAAAACTTCTTTAAATTTAATAACGCAAATCTCACTCTAAGCAATTTCAGAAGGGCAATCAAAATATTAGATATCCATATTATATTTAAATTTTTATCTGCTGTTCATTTACGCCTGGTATTCTCAAATGCAGGGATGAGATTTTTTCGCTTTTGAGCGGATTTCTGCTTTTTCCACTTTTAATTCTCGAATTTCATCCTTTATATGGAAAACTCCGATTATCTGAAAGTTTCCCTTTTTTTAAGATAAATATTCCGCTTTTCAGAAAATTCAGAGGTTGAAATAAAATAATAGTATTTATTTCCGATTTTCAAAGGTAAACAGAAAATTCGAACTACATCCGCTACCCTTCCGCTTTTATACTTATTTTGGCTATTTTCTCCGCTTTTACCTTCAGAAGATAAGATTTTCCGCATTTTTTCCCGCCCGATAGATAGCTCGTATTTTTGTAATTCAGATGTCTCTGCTTCAACAAGCCTTTTAGAAGTCCCAAGCCCAGAATCTGCTAACATTTCGATTATTATTCACGCGATTTTAATATCAAACATAGCTTTTCGCTTTTAAGTGATTTAAAAGTTGCAGTTTGCGATTCTTATTCGCGAGATTTGAATATCTTACATTGCAATTTTTGTCTACGAGATTTAAAAATCCGATATCACGATTTGTATTTACGCTTTTTTAAAAACCTATGTAGTGATTCGTATTCACCCGAATTTAAATTCCAATGTCGTGATTTGTTCATGCAGTTATAATATCAAACATCGATTTTCGTATTTATACATGATTTTAAAATAAGGCATTGGGATTCGCATTCACGCGATCTAAAAATTATGCATTGTAATTCGTATTTACACAATCTAAAAATTATGAATCGTGATTTGTACAATATATACGTGATTTAAAAATTCTACAACGCAGCTTGTATTTTCTCATTTTTAAAATAGAATATCGAGTTTTAAATTCACTTGATTTCAAAATCCATTACCGTGTTTCATATCTACGCAATTTTAAAATCCAAGATCGCTATTTGTATTCACACGATTTTAAAATCAATTATCGCGATTCTTGTAAGAAATAAGTTTTTTTCTTGAATTAGTTACTATAAAGGAGACTGTTTTTCTATCGACAATTATTAGTATGTATAGGCATTACAGCATCAGCGAAACTGGAAGAGAATATATTAAAAACTTATATTCTGTGCTCGAAAAGAAGAACTATGATTTGTCAAAAGATGTTTGAAGATGGGCTAATGACTAAATTAATCACCAATCTGTTTCCCCTCATTCACAAGCTGCATTCGGAGCAATTTGACCTTTTTAAAGGATTAATTTGATTGTTTTGTGAAACATGAAGCATTTGCAGCAAATTAAACAAAAATAAAAAAAAGATATAACAAACACAACTAGTTATTAATATTTTTTTAGAAAAAGAGTTAATTAACTCAGCTCCGAAATTTAAAAAATAATGCTGTTATTTATGCCATAAAATGCTAAATTCTTATCAGATGAAAAATAATTATCCAAACAGTTGCTGATTATCATGTAATTTTTCAAACTAAAATAACAATTTTTGTATGTTAGAGTTGCTATATGTTTCTACTTCTCAGTTATTGATATGTTGCACAGGGTTCTTGCTAGATTAGATTATAATATGAACATAGCAGGGGTGCTACGCCTGCGCCGTTTACGACAAACTGAGACAAAACGGCATAACTGCGCCATTTTGCGACATTCAGCTCAATTTCTGCCAAAGCTGCGCCATTCTGAGACAAAACGTCCAAAATTTGACAAACCTGAATTCAGTTTCAAATATTAATCCGCATCGCCATGAGTCATTGGAGAGCATTTTGCCGTTCACGCCTCCTAAATACGTCATTTAAATGTCAGAAATTCGATTTGGCGAATCAGCTATTGGAATGCATATAGAATATGCGTTTCGTGTCTACAATTGGATTATGTACAGCAGTGAGTAGCAATCAGTATCGTATGCACGTGATCATGTAAAAAAAGAGGGTATTCTTCCCTTATACTATTGGTTATTATCTTGCTTTTTCTTCTTAGGAAACTGTACAGTGCACATAATTATTCAGGGATGAAAGACTTCTGCGAAAAAGCGGAAATCCGCTTTTTTCTCCCAATTTTTAAAATTTCCGACCATGTTCCAAAAACTAAAATTTTTTAAGGAGTCCAATTAGAGAAACCCAAGCCGCCGGAACGATAGTCGGATTACCGCGACTTCCGCTATAGAGTGGAAAGGAGTCTAAGCGTTTCGTTTCGACCACCGATATTTGATTTTATTGTTTTTGTTTGGCTGATTTTCGGAATTTTAAATATTAGGAACTGCTCTGGAATATGCTAAAATCGCGATTTTTAATCAGACGATTTTAATATCAATCATCGATGTTCGTATTTAACTGATTTAAAACTTACGTGTTGCGATTTTTTTACGCTATTTAAAAATCGTACTAGCAATTCCTATTCACTCAATTTAAAAATTCAATATCACGATCTGTATTCTCGCGAGTTTAAAATCCAACGCCGCGATTCGTATTCACGCATTTTTAAATCCAATATTGCGATTCGTTATCACGCAGTTGTAATATCAGATCTCGTTTTTCGTATTTGTACTCTATTTAAAAATTAGTCATTGCGATTCGTATTCACGTGATCTAAAAATTATGCATCGTGATTCTTATCTACGCGATTTCAAAATTCAATATCGCTATTTGTATTTTCGCGTTTTTAAAATCCAACAGCGCGATTCTTATTCACGTGATTTTAAAATTCAAAATCGTGATTCATATTCTCGCGATTTTAAAATTCAAAATAGTGATTCATATTCACGCGATTTTAAAATCCAAAATAGTGATTCATATTCACGCGATTTTAAAATCCAATATCGTGATTTGTGTTTTTAAAATCCAGCAGAGCGATTCATATTCACATGATTTTATAATCCAATATCGTAATTCATATTCACACGATTTTGAAATCCAATATCGTGATTCATATTCACGAGATTTTAAAATCGAATATCGCGATTCATATTCACGAGATTTTAAAACCCAATATCGCAATTCATATTCACGCGATTTTAAAATCCAGTATCCTTATTCTAGAAAGAAGTAGAATTAAGTTTTTTCTTGAATTAGTTACTGGAAAGATGTAATATATTTTTCTAGAGTTGTTGCATTCAAACAATTACTAAGTGCATTCATAATTACATTTTATGATTGTATATTTAGCTATATAAATTAAAAGAACATAGTCAACTAACTGATCTTGTGAATGCAAGAAAGTACAATCTACTAGTCAATGCCAATTAACTAAAAAGTTTACTTTGATACTTAATAAAGGATGCAAGTCATTTTAGAAAGAAAAGTATATTTATATGTGTCTTTTTTAATTGTTTATAATAGTTTTTATATATTTCTGTTTTGATATAAAAATGTATATATATATAATTTTTGGCTATTAAGTGCTCCCTAAAATTTTCTTGAAAAATTCCTACCCAAAATATTTCAAAATTTCACTGCACCTCCTGAATTCTATCAAAGAGTGGGGGTTTTTTGTGTTATTTAAATTTTCTTAAACTCTAATTATTTAATTACTGAATTTCTCTTTTAATTATTGAAATCTGTAGACCTTCCATTGTAACTGAATAGTTACATATTTTGAGATGAAATTTGAGCTCAAAATAAAATGGGTATTTTCCCTTTTGAATTACCAAAACTAAATAGATATTTCTTTTTAGAAAGTTTACATCATTATATTTTAAAAAATAAGAAAGTTAAAATTTACTTCGTAAAATTCTGGAACAGATACTATTCATTGGCATAAATGATAAATGCAATATATATGAAAACAACAGAGTCCACAAAACAATTTTGTGGGCTCTTATAATCAATCATATGCAGGTTTTTTAAAATCCTAGCAATAGTGAATGTATGTATAATTGTAGTACTCCTAGTATGCTATTAATGGTTTTATGGATCCTGAAAATTATCTTTATATTGTTATCAAACTGATTAATAGTAATTTTAGCTGAGATAAACTGAGTCAAAAAATAATTTTAGCTGAGACAAACTGAGCCAAAAAGAGATTTTAACTGAGACGAAATGCAATTTCTGGTGAGACAATTTGATATTTTGCGAGTAGCACCCCTGACATAGTGATTCCAATTGTAAAATTTTATTTTATTTTCTAAGTAATTTAAAAAATCAAGTTACTGATATATTTGTTATAAATCACGTATCAGTATTTATTAAAAGAAAAGGAATGTTAATGTATGTTATCAGTAGTTTTAATTTGCTAAACCAGGCAATTTCTCTAGTAATAATTGTCTTCTTTATATGAACTGAAGAAAAATATAATTTCTAGCTTTATTTTTTCAATTGATAATTTTACTTTTCAATAAATGTTAAGTATTGATGTAATTATTCATATATTAATAAATTAGTACACAATTTTGCGTCAATACATAATTATTTATCATCTTAAATTGTCTGGAATTTATTATTAAACAATTGCATGCACATAAAATATACATGCACATAAAAAAGAAAAATTTGCATGCACATAAACTAGAAATTCAGCTTTTTTGCCTTTTGGCCAATCTCATCCCTGCAAATGAAAAGAAAATATTGTTTGCATACAATTTTAAGTCTTACTTTTTTATATTTTGAAATCATTCTATTTGATAATCATAAAAAAAATTGATAATAAGGTATATTATAATCTTTTGCTTCATATTTTAACATACCAAAATACAAAGCATGAACGGAATATTGCAAACAATTCAAATTTCCTCAAATGCATACACTTGGGATTATTTGAATTCACTGCTAAATATCTATTATAAATAAGAGTCCATTTATTTATTTCATTCATGCACTCCTATTCATAATTTTTTTTTCATGAATTTTTTTGCATAGCGTGGTGTTGAATAAAAAAACTAAACTAAACTCACCGGCGTGACAGCCCTTGAGGGCCAAGGCCTACTGTGCCCATCTCAGTTTTCTTGACCTTGGGTTCTGGGGTGCAGCAGCAGATGTTCCGGTCAGGTGGTCAGCCGAACGCGGAACCCCCAGTGTTTAGTTCCCAAGCATCCTTGGTACTCATTTATCGACCCACTGAAAGGATTAAAGGCTGAGTCAGGCTTGCCCGGCCCACAGATCGAACCAGGGACCTGTGGCACGACAGCACGAAGTGCTACCGCTCAGCCACCGGGCGTCGGTGTTGAATAATCGTGTAAAATTTAATGAATAAAGGTAGGATCGCCCATCATAACTGCCTAACTTTACACCATCAGATTTCCATACATTCTGATCACTATAAAATTTCCAAAATGCCTATTCCTGATATTTTGCTCAAAAATACATATGGTTTTTATCAATCCTGCATTTAAATTTTGTGGGCTAGATATCTGATAACGTGGACATTTAAATCATTGATCAAAATAATAAAAACTAGTTAAAATATATTATTCAATTTAATAAAATTAAAACATTAAATTCCTATTCACTTAATACATTACTAGAAAAGATTGATCACTACAACTTAAAAATATTAATGTGATTAATGTCTTGATGTCTTAAAAATAAAATAAAAATTTGACGATTTTTAAAAATTTCAAAATTTTTATAGGATATTAGAAAAGGAACTAAATGTATTGGTATAATTTTTGTTGCTGTTACTTATGCCTCTTGCGAATACTAGCAAGCCTGCTTTTTAAGCGATTTTTAAGGCAGATGATTTGTTGCTTGTTTTTACTATGTTATGTCTATGGCCAAGAATACGACTTCAGCCACATACACATCACAGCCAGTTTTACAGGGTGGACTTATACTCCAATCGTTCATCCACATATCGTAATTTTGACCTGGGCAAGAAAGCGATTAATCTCCAATTCAGTACCTTAAAGAGATATTGATTTGTTATGGGAACTTTGAGGACTTAGTAGCCTCGACAGATTTAACATGCACCAGATTGCCATTTACATTTCCCTACATTCCCTCACCGAATAATTGCCATGAACAACTCCATTCTTGTATTGTAATATGAAGAGGAGGAACTTGTTTATTTTCTTTCTTTGCATGTGGTAAAATAAATAAAATAAAGATTTATCTAATAATCATGGATTCTCTTTATTTTAGTCCTTTTATTTTCAAATGTTGTAAGCTTTTTTTTTAAATTCTGCCTTAACTTGGAAAAAAATTTTGATTTTGCACCTTTTTCAGATCATGTACCTATGGCATTTGCCATACGTGCCGTTCCCTGGATACACCACTGTCTGTAATGGATACATAAGAAATTATATACATGATAATTTTTACTTTTATCTTATTCTTCTGTATTTCTCCTATTTTATGTTTAACTGTATTTTTAAAATTTATTTTTTATCTTCAAACTATCTTTAATAGTGTTACTACTGCAATTTATGGTGAATCTGCTATGAATCTCAGAATTTGCTATTCTAAAGATTGCACCTAATTGAAGTGTCCAATGTCCCATCCCTGGTATTATAAACTGCATTGTAACACCAGGTCAAATAGATTGAATGTTGGCTCATTTGATGGGATTCAAAGCTTTCAAGCATGGATTTATAGCTTAGGAAACAATAATATAGAGTAAAACATGAGAAGAATATAATTTGGTAATTCTTAATAATTGAAGTGTAATTTATCTGCAGTGGGAAAAATTTCATTGTATGTATCTTTAAAATTAACCCCTTTTTTTGTTGAATTTCTGAATATCACGCCTTCCACATTTTTTAAAATTAATTTAAACATCGTGTATTATTTACATCTTTGCATTGGTCTCTTTCACTCTTGATCTCTTTCTTTTCTTGGTCTGGTTACTCTCTATACTGTATGCAGAACTTGGGACAAACGGACTTTTTGTGGAAGTCTTTGTACTTTAAGGTTTAGAATAACAGTTTGATTGTAGCTATTTAAAATATAATAAAATTCTAGTTTTATTAAAATGAGTCAGTAATTAAGTGAATGTCGATTAAAACCAACGTTTTTTATGTTGTGTTATAAAATACAGTTTCTAATTAAATAATTTTGAAGTGGGTATTAAATCTTTTTTTTATAAATTCCCTGTAATTAAATAAAATACATTGTTTTCTCTTGTAAGTTTTTTTAAAATTAAATCAAGTTTGTTTGGTCATCTGCTACTTTAATAATTTATTTTAATGGTGTATTCATTCAGTTAAAAGAGAAGGAATAAATTGTGATATTAATAAGGTTAATAGGGAAAATTAATGAAGCAGTTGATATGAGGTGTATGTTGGAAAACAAAACCTGACTATAGGGGTATTTTTCCTGGTTAAACAGAAAGAATTATGTAGTCTATTATTTCATATCCAACAAAAACATAAATTTTCTGATTTTTCTTTTCACAGAAAGTGGTTCAGGAAAAGTTGCATCAGGAAGACAACAAGAAAATGTTGGGTGAGTTTTTGTTATCAATGTAAATTTGTGGTGCAAGAAATAGTGTACAGTGATACCTCAGTTAATTGGACACTCTTGGGAGTGAAAAAATTGTCCGTTTATGACAGTTGTCCATTTACGGAAAGGGTACCCTAATAAAGAAGTTTAACACTGTAAATTGTTTTTGGAATATTTTCAGTGATATAGAAATAATTGAATAATCTACAATAACTATCTACAAGGGTATTTATTTAAACTTTTAAAAAATAATTTTTCTACGCAGAAAGAATATATGAAAAATCTCTATATAAATACATAATTCTAGTTGTGGCTACAGATAAATTTATGTAGTTTTCCTATTAACACAGATATTCAAGTTAGTTATATGATACTGAATAGGAGCTGTTAGTCCTCAGTCAGTTTCAATTATTGGGTTTACATCCCCTAACACCTACCCATCACTTGATAGGAAATATGGTTAATACCTCCTTGAAATTAAACCTCCCCCAATTCACAGAAAACAAAAGAAATCAGTGCTTACCTGTAAGCTAAGAGGACCTATGGAGTTGATATATTCACAAATCTATTAAGCATCTGAGTAAATGTTTAATTTATATGAACACCTCAAAGTTTTGTTCTCTTTTACCCAAGCTGTGTTAAATTCAGTCTTCTACAATAAATTCACCAGAAATTTTCAGTGGGGAAGAAGCATTGAAGCTTGTGGGATCTCATAACCTGTGTCATTCCTATGAAAAGATGCCGCTGTCTGAATGAGCATTTTCTCTTCTTGCTTTGCATAGATAAGATTGATTATTTAATAATGATTTTCATTTATGCATTATTTTGATTGCATTATTTTTAGTTACAGAAAAGGAAAAAAATTTACATGCTTTAAAAATGGCGATAAGTTACATATTTTTTTGGCAATTTAAAGCAGAATTTTTTTTTTCAAGTTTAGAAAAAATGTTTGGTTTGATGAGATAGAAAATAATATTTCAGGGCGAAGATGATTGTCTGCGTCCGGTTATGGGAGTTTCCACTTTGCTGAGAATGTACATAATGGTTTATTGATAGAAGATTATGGGGTAATTAAAAAAAGTCCGTATTGAGAGGTCCATTTCACAGGAGTGTACATAACAGGAGGTTTCACTGTATCTCTCTATAAGTAGTGAAACCAAGAGAAAAAACTATTACTAAATGATTATCTAAAATAGCGAAATAAAGCTATACATAAAAATAAGGCAGCCAACACTCAATATAATGACCTTTGTCATTCTAATGAAAACAGAAATTATTATGGGAAATTGCAATCATACAAATGTTGAGTAATTTTAAAAATGTTGATATATTTTTTTTTAAAACTACCTTCAAGTGTGTAATAATACATATTCATTTTAGTATTTATCTTAAAATTTATTTACAAGCAGTAAGGGTAAAAAAAGGAAAGAAAACCTGTAATGATTAAAGAAACGTTTCTCTTGTATTTAAGATAAAATTAAGAAACAAATAATAAATTGCAATGGGTAAACAAACACTGAATAGAGAATGGCATGTCTAACTGTATGCTCAAGTATACTAACTGTATAGTCAAGTCTGAACTTCTCAAATTACCGTAATTTATGGAAGAAACGCCGCGGCGTTTAAAAGTTTTACAATTTTAATTGCGGCGTTTACGATATTTTAAAAATAAATTTTACATTTTTCAAAGAAAAATAAATATTTTTAATCAAAATAGTTGTGAATTATGGCAAAAGATGGCGCCACTATTGATGACCCACCCCCCTTAAAGAAAGTGGGTTGATCTCAATCTAGTTCCCGCCAAACCGCGTGGTTGATAGCTCTTTCACATTTTTTCTCACTTTGTTACAACATGCTTTGTGGAGAAATTAAATTGCGGAAAGTTTTCTTTTTAGTATTTGCTAATATTTATACATCATTGTTATGGACGCGACTTATAAACTGATATCTTCTTATTTAAATAAAAGAGTTATATTTCCAAAAAATAAATAAATACAATTAAAAAAAATATTTATAAAATGTAAATATGTAGTACAGTATGGAACCCGAAATTCAGCACTTAATCCGACAATTTTTTTTTTTTTTTTTAAGAAATTTTTTTGATAAGAGAAAAAAAAATCAGTCATATTTTCTTTTTATTTGGAATTTTTTTCTCTTGAAGTAAGTAACTATATTTTATCTTTTAAAAATAAAAACATGAAGAGAAAAAATAATAAATCTGTGTCAAACAAAACATCTGTTCCTAAAGCAGTTTAAAATAAAGTGAAATTGAAAAGTAAAAACATCTGCATTTCCAATAAACAAAATAAATGCAAGTTGGGAGAGACTGATGAATCAATCTTGACAGCTGTGCTAGTGCTTTACTGGTTTGTCCCCCCACATTTCCCTCTTCTGTTTGACCATAAATTAGCCACACCCTTTTGACATTGAAACTTCTTTCTCACTTGGTGTACAAAATGAATGCTATCCCTTTTGCTGTTTTTTTTTTAAAAATTCGATTTATTTATCTTTTTATTGCTTATTAACTGTTACTTTTTTTTGTTACACTTGTTAACTTGTTTTGTTTTTTTATCGTTATTAGTTGTTTGCTTCTTTTTTGTAGTTATTCATTGTTAGTTTCTTGCCATTACTTGTTACTTTTTTTGTAGTTCCTTGTTAGTTTTTTTTTTTTTCGAGGTGAGAGTCTTTTGTTAAAACAAAATGTTATCTAAAAGAAAAAACGAGAACAATGATCTCGCTCTGAAGAAGAAACCATTATTTCTTTTTCGGATTATTTCATCTTGAATTATTTGTCCTTCGGATTATTTCTTCTTGATTATATCTTATGGATTATTATTTTAATTAATGAAATTTCTAAAGATGGGACAGTTTTAAATTCACCCCATCAAAATCTATAATTGAAACTTAGCTAAATTTATTGGTTTTTCTGAAATTAACAGCGTAATTGAATTATCGTAATATACGGGCGCCATATTGGAATTTCCGGAAGAGATCCGAAATTCTGTAAATTCCGAAATACGGAATTTCGTCGGTCCCGTGAGTGCCGAATTTTGGGTCCTATACTGTAATGTAACAAAAATCATTTATATTAAAGTAATATAAATATAGTTATTTAAATTTTTTACCTAACGATGGCACCAACAGCCGATTGTAACCTGTTGTTCTGAGCAGTTTGTCCAAAATATACAATAGCAGATTACATTCTTGATTTTATTATAATTATACATTTATAAATTTTAATTTATATTTTAATTTAAAACATTAGTAGTATTTATAAGGAATTAATGTTATATATTCACTTTTGCCGCTAAATCGTTATTATGGGTGCGGCGTTTACCATGATTTTTTTCTTTTAAGTCTCATTATCACAAGTGCAGCGTTTATGATAGGTGCGGCGTTTCTTCCATAAATTACGGTATATTATTATTTTACATTGAAAAATGAATAAATAAAAATTTCTTTAAACTTTTCTATTAGATAACTCATTTTCAATTCATTTATTAATTTATTTTTTTGAAGTACCAAAAATATTTTAACCAGTTGTCTTTGTAGCAATTTTTTTTTTTTTTTTGAATTAAAGAAAAGAAAATTCTTTTTAAACGCTTTGCGGTTAGTAATTTTACTTGTTGTTAAAATAAAATTGCTTCTATGAATAATCAAGTGGAATTTATTGTATTGATTGTTAGAATGTCTTTCATAGTTTGAAAAATAATGAGGGTAGACTGTAATAAGATTCTAAAATTTTGATTTAAAATAATCTCTTTCTGAAAAATTTACCTATATTTTATAATCAATGTAATTAGAAATATTGGTGGTACTCTTCACTACTAAGAATAATCACTGTTTTTGTTTGATTCTTATTTATTGCAAAAAATATGATAAATAATGGAAAACAATCTTGAAGCACGCATCATAATAAGCTGCATTTTTTAAATCTATGTCTGACTCTTTAATTAAGTATATTAAACTGGTATAAACAGATTAAACTTTGTAGAAAAGCTGCCACATGAGAATTTCTGTGATAATATTACGTGTCCATATATCAACCTTGTGTGCAACACTTTAATGAATTTTTTGAATATTAGACACAAATTATATTTTAATCATTTTGTTGAACTTTTTTACTTTTAATTAACTATTGTGCACTGTGGATTGAGCGTTTTAGAGAATTTTAAATGTATATATTATAAAAAATATGATCACTTGACTTTTTAAGGGGATATTGTAAATTAATGCTAGAAGATAAGAAAGAAATATAATGTTCATCTGATTATTCAGTGTTTAAATATGCTAAGTTTTTAATGTTTGCAAGTTGTGACTTTATAATTATTAATTGGTTGATATTTATAGGGATTTTCTTTCAAGCCTCAGGCAAAAAAGTCTTGGTCTAAATTATGGAAAACAATCCTGAAGCACAAAGAAACATTTCACACATCATGATAGGCTGCATTTTTTAAATTACCCTTTAATGAAGCATATTAAACTGGTATAAACAAGGAGAATGGCTGTCATATGAGAATTTCTGTGATGATATTACATCTTGAATAATTTTTTTAATATGAGTCACTTAGTTAAAGTAAATAATTTTGTTGAACTTTTAATTAACTATTCTGCACTCTGGATGGAATATTTCAGAGAATTTTAAATGTTTATATTATGAAACGTTTTGTAAATTAGTTCATTTTAAGATATTTATATATTTTTGAAAAAATATTGTAAAGTATTTATTTGTCAATTTTCTCTATGAACAGAGCTATTATAAGATATTAAGTTGAACAAACTTTTTGCTTTTTAACTTTATATTCTAAAGTTTATCATAATTTATTCCTTATTATGCATTTTTTCAATAATTTTTATAAAAGTTTAAATTTTCTTTCTGCGGGTTTTAGCATAATTTGTCGTAATTTATAAAAGCTCTATTGTCTATCATGTAACAAACCTTCAAAAGATATTTTAATCAAAATTCAAGATTGTCAAATACTTTTAATAAAGTTATCTGGTATGTGTCAAAAATTGGTTTATTTTTACTTGATGTTATTCACCTGACTATACAATTTTGAATATCGTTTATTGTGAAGATCCTTAATTAATGTGAGCAAGTTTTTGGGAAGGTGTAATATTTGTGTAATCCGGAATCAAAAAGCAGAAAAATAATTAAGACATAATAATTAAAACGAAAGTTCAAATAGAATGCTTTTATCCTTCTTAAAAATTAAAAAGTTTGACGGTATTTCAGTGTTAGGACTTTCAAATTTCAAGGTCCCTTTTCTTTAAAAGAGGGTCCTTATTAATAACTATGTTAATAAATTATTTAAAGATACCCATGAAAATAAATTTAAAAAAATGGACAAAATGCTTTTTAAACAAAAAAAAAAACACTTAACAGGAGCTTATAATTAAAGATTAAAACTCAAAATATTGCAGAAATGACAAAATTTTATCTGAAATAATTTAAATTCTCCCTCCAAACAATGTTTAATCCTTTAACACACTGATTTTTTGAAGAAAAAAACGGCCAAAAAAAATAAAAATTATTTTATGTAAAAAAATTTATTCCACTCCTGGTTCAATTTTTCTTTTGGTGGACAATTTTAATCTACTGCACTTTTGTTCCATGGAAAAAGGCTATATTTTATTCTTGAATAAATAAGTGTTATAGTTTACAATCCTATGTTAATGATAAATATCAATAAAACGATTTTTTTTCTTAGTTTTCACATTGTTATTTTTAATCCTCGAATATAATCGAGTGTGAAAAATTACAGCTGCATAAAATACAACGTCGCTCGAATTATCTCGAGTGTGCACAGTTCTGCCTGTTTAGTGCGCTCGAATTAACTCGAGCGCACAAGTTGAAGGGTTAAAAGAAAATGTAAGGAAAGAGAGAAGATGAAAAAGCAGAGGATAACTTAGCATTATTAATTAATGGATGGTTAATTATGCAAAGTAAAGCACAGATGGCGCTATGGCGTTAGAATTCGTTGTAACATTTCCGGGTTACCACTTCTGATTGATTTTTACGCCTATACAAAAAAGCGCCATACAATATTATTATATCTTCAGTAATTACAATTTAAATTTCAATGAAACAAACAAATTAATTTGGAAGCATGCTATGATGCTATACAAAAAAATATCAAATGGCAATATTTTACATTAATGTAGCCAATAAAGGATAATGCTCAAAACATGCAAACCTTACATTTTATTTATGTTGTGAAATTAATTTTGTTAAATTTGTTTGAGGCTCACGACCTGTAATAATTTAAAAATTACGGAAGACTCTTATGAATGGTAAAATTACGAGTAAATTTAAATGCAAATCACAATTATAAACTTCCTGGAATATTAAGATTGTTTATACATCGCCTCATAAGCGTAGCATATGGGAACTTCCTACAACCGGAAGAAGTTTTCTAGGAAGTTTGTTATTGTTTACATATCGTCAACCATCCATAGGGCCAAACATGGAGGGCACACTCACATCAAGGGAGTGCCAACTATGTAATTCGATTCTTGCAAACGTTTCCTTTCTCATTATTTTTTTGTTACTGTTTGGATTCATTTTGTCTGCTAGCTGGATTAATAAGGACTTAAACTACGCAGAAGATTACATAGGTTAAAAGTAACTTTTATTGTCGTCGACTAAGACAGAGGGCGTGTGATTGTTCTGTTTTCCAGTGGTGCCATCTATGGCCAAGAATTCTGCCATACCCATACTTCACATCCGTTTATAGAGCGGACCCATTCATACATAAATTAATTTATCCACAGATCGTAATTTTGACCTGAACCAGAAAACGATCAATCTCCAATTTAGTACCCCAGAGGTATAATTTGTTATGGGAACTGGGAGGATTTTGTGACCAAACAGATTTAACATGCAGCAGGCAAAATTTTCTACCCGGAGAGTCTTCAGCCGGCTGGATTCGAACTCCCATTCTCACGAACCTGCGTCCAGCGCCCTGTCAACCAGGCTATCCTGGCCTAGTATCTTTTAATGGAACAGCAATTTTAAAGAGCAGTAGAAAACTGGGATTTTTGACAAATATTCATAATCAATGCACTTAATTGAAAATAATAAGTAATTAAGAGGCCTTTTAAAGGATTTTGATTCTTCCTAAAAGTAATAAAAATATCAATACAAATAAAATAAATATTTTTCTTAAATAAAATTAAAGTAAGTTTACAAAAGTAAATTTATATAACTGCAAAATTAAACAGTTTTAGCAGAAGATTCATAATGGGAATCAAAAGTTTTCAATTAACTTTTTGAAGAATTTTCAACCCTAACTACATATTTTGTGATCTTAGAGCGAACTAAAATAATTTAGACAATTCTGATGTTTTATTTTTTAAAAAAATTCTATGTCCCACCAGCTATTTTTCTTTCATTTTAATTCTATGAAATATGACATAATTTTTTATTTTAACATTCTGGGTGTTCTATAATGTCTTTTAATATGATTTTTAATTTTTTGCTAAAAACTAAGTGGAAAAATATTTTTAATGTGGGTCTCAAGTTAATATTCATGTGAAAAAAATTATTGAACTTTAACGAAATTTTATAGAAAATATAAAAAGGAATTAATAATAGCTAAAACTAACAAACAACCTTTTTTTTCCATCTCTGAGAATGTTAGGAAACCTGTAACAATACTCCGTGAATTTATAAAGGTTTTCTTATTACTTGCAGCATTTATTAACTGAATTAACTCGCTTTCGTGTTTGTAACAATGGTAACATGCAATTGAAGTTTCTACTACTTTCCGACTAGCTAGAGTACTGAAATCTTTTCTTGAGTTCCGTGCTTATTGAGACTACAAGTCGCTTCCTGACAACAACTAGCAAAGTTTATTACCATTTTATCCGCAAATAGAACATATTACAAATAGAAATTTTGACCACTTTTTAAGTAACTGAAGTGCTCAAATTCAACCAGTATTCTATTGATTACAACAAGTTACGATTGCTTCCAGACCTCTGAAAGCTAAGTTTATCCTCATTTTTTCACTAATGAGAATTTTTTGTTAAGCAAAACTTCGCCTTATAAGTAGAATCCTCAAATTTCAACTGTGTCTGGAACTGGAACTCTGTGTCTGATGACAATTCATGTTACATTTGTTTCCAAAAAGTTGCAAAACAAAATTTATCTCCATTTTATTGGCAATCAAAATTTCAATCCTTTTCAAATTTTAACATGTCCAAAACTAGAAAAAATAAAGTATGAAATAAAAATTTTAATAACTATGTCTTTTAAGTGGACTAAAAAGAAATAAATTATTTTATTTTTGTCACACCTAAAACGAAAAATATAGGCGCATCATTTTCTAAAGACTAATTAAAGTTTTTAAAAGAAAAGCTCTGTCTTTTGAATGATTGATTGAATGTAGGGTTTAGTGGCACAAGATCCAAATGAGGACATGCTGCACCAAACAATATGGTGCTCCGTCTTATGAAAGTGATGCGTCCAACATTTTAAGAGTGGCACAATCGAATTATTTCTTTTCACTCACTTGAAAAACGTAGCATTAAAAATTTTATACATTATAATGCCAAATTAAATTTTTATTACAATCTATCATTAATGACACTAATTTTTTTTCTTACAATCAATCAAAATTAGTCTACGCATTTAATGTGTTGAATATACAGATAAAGTTCTGAATCAATAATAAGTTAACTTTATAATTGAGTCATTATATGTTACTTCATTTTGATTTCTGTTCTGTGAAAATTAACAACAGAAAGTGAGTTTTGTATTTAAGTCATAGACTGATAGAGCGATTGCTTTTTAACGCTCAATATGCTTGTATTGAACACTCATTTTATTGCAAATTCACAAATAAAGGAGCTTTATGAAAAAATCTAACAGCTTATTTATTTATATTTGTTTACATAATCTATTGGCTATAACAAAACGATTGTTGTTTGCCTGTCGGTTTAACCACAGCATAGTGAGATTTTTAGTAGCAAATATTATAAAATGATTATTATAAAAAGCGAGAGGAAATTTAATTATAATCATTAGAAAAGTTGTCTTTCCTCACTCTAATAAAAGATTTTAAGTTAGTTAAATTGAAAAAAAAGAACTGTTATCAATCAATTGCATTGATGCAGATAAATTAATAATAAAATTAACTTAATGATTTAACTAGTATTTTTATTGTGTTTAGGATCTTTATTATACTTATAGAATCTAATATTATTTTGAGCAGTTTTATATTGTTCTATTATGATTTCAAAGAAAGTTTATAAATGTTTTAATACATTAAGCTAATGCATTTATATGATATGTTGTTTTATTTATAAAAAACAATATTTAATTATTAATTTTCATTTTAACAGTACACTCCGCTATTCAATATTGCAACGACTTTTTTTTAAATCCGTTTCCCATGCTTTTTATTAAAAGAAAATACGGAAATACAGAAAGCATTACTATAGTAAAGTAATTTAAAAATTTATTAAATTAAAGCTAATAAATTTTTGGAGAAACTATTAGCTTGTTAAACTGTCAAACTTTTGAGCAATCTTTTTTTCAATTTATGCTAAATTGGTTTTAATTATATTCAAAATAGTGATGCAAATTTTAGCTTTAAAAATAATGCAGAATTTGAAATATTTTTATCAAAGGAATACAATAAAAAATTTAATCGTGAAAATAAAGAAAAAAATCTACAGCTGATAAATTCAATAAAATATAAAAACTTATGAAATTGTACACCATAACATAAAAAAAAAACAATAGAAAATCGATTCGATATTTTCTGAGTGCCTCAAAATAAAAAAGTTCGCACCCTGAATAAATTTTCATTAAATAATCACATTTTCCCTTATTAGGGCTTGATGGTTTAGTGTGTCAAATCTTAAATGTGCTAGTTTATTAATTCAGACGATATGTTAATAATACAACAAATTACGAAATCAGTAAAAAAAAAAAAAAAACTTACCTTCTTTGGAATCTTATTTCTCCGGATTTGAAATTCTGACCCAAAAAAATAAACAAAAATATGTTAATTCTGAGAGAATGCTTTTTTGTGTCCGATTTAATTGACAGCTTTAAATATCGTTAGCATTAATTTATTTACATACTTATGGTTAACTCCCCAGGGCTAAAGAGGGCTGGTTCATCCCATGCTCAAAGCTAAAGCTACTATTCCCACCTCATGACGTCACGCCGCAAACAGATCTCAAAAATCAGAACTAAAGGATATGAAAACTTTGCTGCTTTCAGTAAGAAATGAGTGGAATGTTTGACACTTTTCTGATAATAGCTGCCAAACGTTACCTTGCTAACAAATTACTTCTGTTCAAAAATATAGCATTCATACATTTTCTCGGTATTCCTTATAGTATATAAAAAACAAGCATTTTAAAGTTAGAAAAATATCTCAATGGTTGTCGTCATCGTTTTCTAATTTTAGTTTTTAACTTTTACTGTTAAATAAATGAATAAAAGAACACTTTTATAATCACATATTATCCGATAATAATATGTAGCTATAAAAGTGTCCTTATATTTTATTAATTGGGGTGCCTAATTTTAATATTTTTTCTTATTTATTATTGCAATAGCAATTTTTTAGCATATATTATATCATTAGGAAACAAAAATCTTAAATGCTAATTACTAAAAAAATAATCTTTCAGCATATAATAATGGAAATATTGCACTTGCTCATAAATATTTAAAATTAAGGCATTATAATTAAAATACAAATATTTTGAATAATGGCACTAAAAAATATCTTATTAAATTGGAAGAATTTTTAACAATTAATAACTTTTATTTAAGTCCAGGATTTTATTTTCTTCTTCTTTTTCTGTTTTAAGTTACGAAACGGTATCATTTCAATGGCAAAATTTAAGTTCTTAAACGTCCAAACAAAAAACATGAAACATAATGCTTTTATTCACAGCAGGATAAATTCTTCCAGTACATTTTATATTTCATTTGATGTCACCTTTTTTATCTGAAATAAAACATGGAAAATTGTGTTTTCTCATTTTATGTTTTATAATACTTCTTGCCGGTCGCTATCACACAAGCTGATATTTGACTACTACTGTTAAATTTTTGCAATCAGATGAGAAGAATATAGAAAACAATGAATATATTAAAATAATTTTAAAAAAGATGCTAGTTACATACGAAACAATTTATTTTCAAAGCAAGAAATTGATGCTGCCCCTGACATCACTGACTGAAATCAGAAGCTCGGAACGGCACCAGTCTCTTCAAAGAAGTGGCCTTCTATTCTCTCTTTAGCCATGTAAGTCACCCACAAGGCCGTATTAGAGTGCCTTCAGTGAACAAGAGTGGCGCCAACCTCCCGACAAAACCTAATTGGAGGAAACTAAGTTTTTACCGCCGCAGGCTAAATGGAAAATTTCTCCATTCATTTAACACGGGAAGCATGATTAGTGATGTGAAAACTGAATATTTTCATTAATAGAAGGTAGGTACAATTTTGAATGCTTTGTTTTTATTTTGAGAAATACTTATTTTACAATTGTAGTCAAAAGTTATGATCTAAAATTGCTAATTTTTCTTACTTTTTCAAATTTATTACATTCTAGTATATGTCTGCTGCAGAGATTTGCACTCTAATTTAATTTTTCGTCAAGTAAAAACTTTTCCGAACCATTTCAAATAATTTTAAATGAATAATCATATGTATAGAATTATTTTCTATCTATTTAATTCATAATTATGGGTCAAATTCAGCGTTTCTGAATTCGGAAACTATGCATTGTGCTATGCGCAGACTGTCTGGCTTGGCGCTGTTTTTATATCTCATTCATGGGTCTCGCCGTTTCTATGTCGCCAAGAATGAATCGTCGTCTGCTTCGATAGTTGATACCTGAATTTGAATTTTCCTTATGAAGGTGATCTTAGAGCTGAATTTTCAATATTTTTATATGTCTAAATAGGTAGTGTAAAATTTTTTATGCATTTGTTTATATATAGCTATTGTATCTTTATTAATTGTATCTATTGCAATAATTAAAAAAAAATATTGTTAACTCATACTTTGGTTCAACTCAAACTAAATTTAAAAGTAGTGTAAGAGAGTTAGCTATTAATAAAACATAATGTATTGCAATTCAATGTCAAAACGAATTAGTTTATGCAATTAATACTATAAGAAATCACGTCATTATCTAACTTTGGAAGCTTTAATAATGTAATACTTTAACTAGAATACTGACATGTGAATTTTTTGGTGTGTTAATTTTAAGTTTTTCATTACATTTAGATTTGGTTTGAAAAGCCTTACATATGTTTTGTTGTTTACTTTTATAATAAATTTTTTCCCCATTTTACCTGTAGCTTAATGTAATACTATAATTGGAATAGTGACATGTGAATTTTTTTGTTAATTTTAAGTCTTTTATTATGTATTGGTTTGTTTCTTTTGAAAAGCCTTAAGTATGTTTTGAGAATGAGATTTCTTTAACTTATTTTTTCCTATTATCTATCATTAAAACAATTGCCAAACTTTAAATTTTGTTGTTGCAGACATAAAGCATTTTTATGAATTGTTTTAAATTTTATATACATTTGTGCTTGTAGAAATATTATTAACTAACAGTCTTGACAAATATTGTGTACATAAAGTTAAAGTTGTGAAGTTTGCTATTGAAAATAAATAATTATTTAATTTTTATAGATTTTTGTTTCATTTAATGAATTGTTAATTTTAAAAAAAGTATGGTATAAATTTAAATTTGTACAATAGTAAATATCCATATAATGTTTAAAATCCTCTTTCAAAATGTATCTTTGACAATTCAAATTAGATTGAACATTCTTAATATCATATACTTTAAATTCACTGTTATTAATGAGGGCAATTTGTGTTCTCCTCAAAAAAAGAAATAATTATTTTTTAAATTACAGACTCTCTTAATATTATAATTTTAAACTACTTGCCCATGCACAACAAAATAAATTAATTTATACTAAAACAATAATTCTATGTCTATTTATTCATTTATATGGATATATTGTGTTTTTAAGTAAAAAACAAGCTTTAAATATATTTCTCAAAAAAAATAATTTTTTTTGTTTAATTTTAATTTTTGTTTAATTACTGAAAAATAAAATTATAAATTTACGATACTAATATTTAAGGATAGAATTTTGTTGAAATATTAATTTCATTTTCAAAAAAATTTCAATGCAGAAAACAATTTTTTAAGCAATTTTTTAAAAGTCAAACAATTACCAGTTAAAAACTGTAAAGATATTACGTTGTTTTAATGAAATGATCGATTAGGAGAAGAAAAAAACATTTTCCATCCCATCCCCTAACAAACGAACGAATTCGAGAACTACACTGCCAAACATGGAAGCCCATGATTTAATACCTATCTTCTGGTAACCCGATCCTATTATGCGCTTGCACAGTTTTGATTTTCACCTCAATTGACGCCACTCTTGTTCACTGAAGGCACTCTAGGCTGTATTAACCATTAAGCACATGCTTAGGGCACCACAAAGCCTACCTAAATGTTCGCCAGGGCCGGATTAAGACCTCTTGAGGCCCTAAGCACTAAAAATATTTTGGTGCCCCCCTCTAACAATTAAAATTATATCTGCTATTAAGTCACGTGTTAATTCAAATTGTGAAATCAAAATTTTCTTGAAAGAAAATATTTATTCAAATTAAAACAAAAAAAATTAAAATAATATAATCAATTGAAAACTTTTCAATTAATATAAAGAAATAACTTCTGTTTGTGTATATGTACAATGTGCAAAAAAGAAAACACTTTGAATAACTTATGATCGAAAGTTTGATCTTTTATATACTAAGACTCAAAATACTTTAAATTAGAAAAACAGACGCGTACTTTTTCTAAAAAAAAGCATACCTTTTTTTTTCAATTGATTCGAATTCTTGACTCTCGAAATAAATAGCCCAATCTCGAGAATTTTTTAAACGAACTAAAACTTTTTAGCACACAATAATAAAATTCATTTACCTATAAATAGTTACTTGTCAAAAATAATTTTTAAGTAATATTAATTATTTTATATAATTTTATTTATTAAGAGAATAGTCGAAGGAACTTTAAATTGAAAATTTAACAAATATCATTTTAAGTGACAAAATACAAAATTTAATGTGTACTAAATCAGTCAAATACAACTGATTATTCAATTTAAAAAAAGTTATATATTTAATTTCTCAAGAACTATTCGACTGATTTCGTTCAAAATTTGTATATAGCATTTAAATTAATATTCTTTCAAATTATATAAAAATTTGTATATTTTTAAATTCAAATTTGTTCTGACTATTAATAATAAATAATTTTTTAAAAAAAACTTTTTTTGACAGGGAATTATTTTTAGGTAAATGAATTTTATTATTAGGTACAAAAATGTTTCAAAAGTTCTCGAGACATGGCGAAATGCATGAAAACTGCATGTATCATGCATTATATATAATATATAACTTAATGCATAACATGCATACATATATAACTTAAAAAAATATCTTCTGCACCAACAAATTAGCATATTTTAAGTTTGGCCCTCAAACCATTTAGATTGAGATCTGGTAAGTTAAAATCAGATCATTAAATCAAGAGTTATTCAGGTTTTTTACTTTTTTTATTTTAGGCACTGTATATAACTTTTACAATAAATACAACATAACTTTTACAAATAATAATGCATTTCATTATTCCTTTTTCCTTATTAAGCCTAATACATTAATAATGAGGGGGGGAAATTGTGATGAGTAAATTTATAAATGCAACAATTATCTCAAATGATCCTATAAAATCTGGATTAAAAATACGAAATAAACTTATTTCATAATAACAACTCACTCTAGATTGCATCTGTGGAAAACAGAATTAATTACCTAATAAAATTATTACTATTTTGTTTTATATTTTGGACATTCTCTTAGTTAACCTGTCATGGGTACAGAAAAGCTTAAGAGCAATGAATAACTATGAATTAAATCTTAATTAGACTAGTAAAAAATTGACCTTTTTGAAAAAATGATGGAAATCACTTAAAACTACTGCATTAAACCTGTACCTAAAATTCTCATAAGTGATAGCAGTAACTTTGGTCTGAAAAAGCTGTTTCAATAAATAAACACTTTAAACAAAATACTTTAAATAATTATAAATTCAATGATCAGATTTTCGTTTACAAATTCAGAACATTCGTGTTTACAATACAAAACATAAATATAGCAACAATGAATATAATATTAAAACTGAACGTAATCTTCAGTAGAAAATAACAAACCATCATTTTTAATTTATTCACTTTTTTTTTTTGGTGTGTGTTAACGATATTTTTTATTCCTGTATGCATACGCGTACATAATACCACATAAGTTTTATAGAAAATAATTTTAGGTTTGGAAAAATATAATTCTTAGAAACATATGCAGAAGTATTGTATGTAATTTTATTAAACCAACTGAAATCTACTTAGCCTACTAAAATTTTATGTACTAAATATTTTACATATTCTTTACAACATTTAAAGGCAAATTCATAAAATAAATCGAAATAAAATTTATGTATCGTTACTTAAAATTTTTATTTTGAATCGAATAACTATTTTAATTATAACGTCATAGAATGAAATTTATTTCGATATAAGATCAATGATTTAAAAAAATTTAATTACTTCTTAAAACTTATAATACGGCATTCCTTCTTAAAAAATATGTCACATTGTACTTTTAACATAAATTTGAAATTTGTTTTTATTACTTTTGAGTATTATTGTGTAATAGAATGCTTAAAATGTAAAAAACAAATTATATAATTTTTAATAATTGTGCATTTGAATATATATATACAAATACAAGTACATTTGAATGTATATATAAGCTCAAAATGAAGATAAAACAAAGAAAAATTACAGACATATGAAAAAAAAGGGCGGGGGGAAGAAAAATAATAATAAAACAAATAACAAACAACTGAAAAAAAAGAAGGAAGAAAGGATAAAAAATTTTTAGAAAATCCAGAAAATAAAAGATATAATCTTTTCATCAGCCCACACGATTATATCCTCAAAAAAGAGTGCTTTCTGATATTGTATCAATATAGCCAAAAGCAAAATATATTTATACAATAGTGTGTGGAGCACTCAAAAAATTGTTTTACAAAAATTACAACAAATAAAATAGAACACAATAAGTAAAAATATAACACGTGAAGACAGAAAATAAAATGAGATAAAAATAAAAAAAAAAGGAAAAAACAAAATAAAACATAAACTATAAAGCGAGTAGCGAATTCAAATGTACTTGCATGAACGGGAAATTTTTCAAGAATGATTTAAAAAATGATTTTCGCAACAAGATTGCAAAATA
The DNA here is from genome assembly GCF_982258835.1 of Parasteatoda tepidariorum. Taxonomy (NCBI): domain Eukaryota; kingdom Metazoa; phylum Arthropoda; class Arachnida; order Araneae; family Theridiidae; genus Parasteatoda; species Parasteatoda tepidariorum. The sequence continues at coordinate 76,079,051 of NC_141765.1, forward strand.
TGAAAACAAAAGCGCAAATTGAGCGCAGCTAGAGGAGTTTTGTTTTAAAGTGCCGTTCTTACTGCATTGCTGAAGTGCGTTTGATTTTTTAGTTACCAAGGTTGGGCCCGAAATGGATGTGCGCAAGGTAATATTATACTGGATAATTTAAAGAAGTTGACCATAAATAATTTTAGAAAATGAATATTTATTTAAGAAAAAAAAATAGAAAAGAGAAACATGAATTGCCTGTTTTGCACATAATTTTAGCCACGAATTTGCCCGAAATGGATTTGTACATGGAAAAATTATATAAATTAAAAAAGAAAAGTTTTTTTAGTAGATAATTTTAGCAACGGATTTGCCCGAAATGGATTAGCACATGGAAAAATTATGTCAATTAACAAAGAAAAAATTTTTAGTACATAATTTTAGCCAAGGATTGGCCCGAAATGGATTTGCACATGAAAAAATTATGTAAATTAACAAAGGAATTTATTTAGTAAAGGAATTTTTTAGTAAATAATTTTAACCACTGATTTGCTCGAAATGGACTTGCACATGGAAAAATTATACAATTAACAAAGAAATTATTTATTAAATAATTTCGGCAACAAATTTACCCGAAATGGATTTGCACATGGGAAAATTATATAAATTAACAAAGAAAATTTTTAGTAAATATATCCACAAAAATATATCCATTAATTCAATGATTTTATATTGAATTTTATTACTATAGTTGGATATCCATTGTTTTTTATCAAATTTTGAAAGAGTTTATCGATTTGTTTTTTGGATAAATAAATATTACTACATATTCTTTTAATTCTATTCATTTCATTAAAAGTGGTATTTAAAGAGAATATATATATATATACATATATATATATTCTCAATAATAATTTTGATTGGCTCAAACTTTAATCATTATCATTAAGGATTTTCTTTATTTGTCATTAAACATATTTTTAAATTCAATTAATAAAAATACCTTTCTTAAATTTGCTATTTATTTTTAATTTGAAATTTTCCGTACTTTTTTTATTTCCTAATTATAATTTTCACAAATTTCGTTATAAGATGTACAAAATTTAGTTTACTTGCACTAAACCGAATTCAATGATTGAAAATTTGATTTTAATTCTACATATCTCTTTCATTTGATTTTAAAATTAAATTAGTTTTAATGGGTACTCTTTTTAATGTATTTTTCACCGTCAACGAACATCCGGTACACATTGTGTATTTATACATCTTTTGTGCTCAACTTCTATAACATTTGTATTTATACAAGACTCTAAGGACTAAGGAACCTGTAATTATTTCCTTATTAAAAGACTAGCTGCTTGCATTCCTATTACATAGTATATATTTTAAATCTTAAAATCTAATTTCATTATTCGATATATATAGATAAAAAAAAAATCATAAGTGATGCGAAGTGTGTGGTCATATTTTCGCAAATTTAACCTCCACAAAAAAATTTCGAAAAATGATACTTAAGCACAGCTCCTTTTTCTTAATTTAGTGAATAAAAAAAATTATTTGACGTAAAATTTTGCAACACAACCTTACCGTAATTTGATGACTTTTATCAAATTACGTCCAGTATTTCATCCAGTTGCAATGAGAATATAATTAAAAATATAGTATAAGCAAATATTTTTAAAAAAATTTGCAACACATAAAAAAACATGCACAAAAACTGCAAACATGCACAACACAGTTTTTTTTTTCACATCAAAAATCACATTTTTTACATCATCAAATCATTACATCAAAATTTTGTAAATCAAATTCTTTTGCACAAAAAAATCAAATTGCCATAGTATTAACTTTGCTACAACTGCGAAAAATATTCTGTTAACATGAATCATAGCAATATTTTAGAGAATCATTGTAATGGATAAATAATTACAGCTTTTATCGAAAGAAATTCACTACCTAATTTGATTATAAAACCAAAAATGTTTGATACATAACATCTTTCGTTTTTTTTTTTCCTTTTATTATGAAAATTTCGTACTTAGAAATGCTTGTTATCTACTCTTAAAATGGAAGCTGAAAATAATAAATAAAGAAAGCAATGTTTCGAAGGAAAAAAAATATGTACAGATAAGGCCGGATAAACCATTAAGCATACTAAGCACGTGCTTAGGGCACCAGAGGTAAGGGGGGCACCACGGAGCGCCAATAAAAAAAAAATCTTTCTACTAGAATTATTTTTTTACTCATTTTAATTCGATTTTTAAGTTCTTACATGGTTTTAACTAATTTGATATTGTGTTATAATTATTTCAGTCACGCGGACACGAAAAAGAAAGTTGTGTATTGACGGTATCCCATCACAAAATGACCAATTCTTTTTCCTAACAGACCACTTATATAGTCGGTGAGTAGCTGAGACCTGAAATATAAAACTAGAGTTGGGTATAATGTAAACAAGTATAACAAATTGATTTTCTACACTGACATGTCAAAGCATCCTTTTTCATAGGAGAAACATCTTGGGGACCGCAAAATCCCCTCTTTACTTTTCCTTTTTTTACAGTGAAAAATACTATTTCTCTATGTACTGAAGAAAAGATAAGATTGAAACTTTTAAATTTTCCTTCTTTGTGTGAACTTCTGTCCGAAAAGTGGGAGAGCAAATAAAAGAGAGTTTCCTTGACTGGCATATTTTTAAAAACCAATTACATGATTAGGAGCTACTTCAATTTTTTTCATTTTTAGCGTACACTTGTTAATAGAACATTTAAAACTTAAAAACAGATTTTAGAGTTCGACTTGATCTTGACTAAGTGTGTTTTATTTCATGTTCGAGGAGATTTAGCTTAATTTTAAAAGTATTTGTCTTTTTCAACATTTAATAAGTCAACGAGGAAGGAGGCTATAAAAAGAAACAAGAATCCCCCAGAGACTCTTTGAAGACTTCACGACTAAAAAGTAACAATTTATTTTTATTAATTCAGTTTTAGCTTATTGAAAGATTATTGAAAATGTTGTAGCAACATAATTAGATTTTTATTTATCATGAGGTAAGTCACTTTAATTTATTTTAAATAGAATATTTCAAATGAAAATTACGTATTCTTGTCAATGGGCAAAATTTAATTAGATTCAAAATTAATGTGGAAAAAGTAGGCATATTTTATAATGTAATATGAGTTTAATTTATCTTCGACCAAATGAATAATTTGCATATAAGGGGTGTCGGGTGTTCTAATTGAGTTCATGTTAAAATGGTCCAATTTGATATACTGTGAGCAATATAAAAAGTGAACGATCAAAATAACTTTTTATCTAATAAATGTAATGATCAGATTTTCGCATACTTAACCTTAATTAGTTCAAAGACTTAACCTGAAATATAAATCGTTCAAATTAATGCTGATGATATTTTACTTGGCGAACAAAGAGCACGGGGCGAGCTCATATGATCAGAAAGTCGCTTCCCCAATCGTGGTTGCCGGGAGAAAAGTGTTGAACCAAGCAGACCCCTCAATTCTGTTTTTAACATGTAAAGTCTATGGTGGGCTTGTCATACTTTGAATCGAATTTTCTTGTGTAAGAATCGGAGTGATCAATTCAAAAAAAAACACTAATAAGTTTTTTAATCTTTCCTATTCACGAAAATGTACGTAAATTTTTTTTTTATCTTATTACTTTTTGTAATATTGCCTTTGAAACTCAAGTCACTTTCTACCTTTGAGTAGGGAAGGAAGGCAATTTCCACCCCCAAGTTCATTCTCCAAGAGACTATTGCAGTCTAATCTTCTCCATAGGTGGTCTTTTCTCTCCCTCCCAAATACTCTGCTCAACTATTTTTGAAAGTCTTTTTCCCTCTCTGTCCTTTTGGAAGAACTGATATGGGGAGCGTTTTAAAAACCTATAGCTTACTTTTTATTTATAAGCTTGTAATTTATTATGAAAATTATATTCGCTGATAATTCGTTCATTCTATATACATTTTATTTATTTATTTGTAGTAATTTTCTTGCTTTTATTCATTTTGAGAGTGGATTTTATTTTTTAAATACATTATTCTCCCTTTTTTAAACTTTTTTCCTTGTTTTTTAAATATATTTCAGAATTAAAAAATTTAGCTTCTGAATAAAGTGAGCTTAAAAAGCGAGACAATGACGTAAAGATCTTCCAATATACTATAAAGCATCACAAAACTGCAGTTTTCCTTTTTTTTTAAACATATATCGTACACTCATTTGTAGATTTAAAAAAACATTTACATTAAAAAAATTTAAAAGGTTGCAATTTTTCCATTATTAAATAGTTTTAATTAGTCCAATAGTTGGGATAGTTTGTTTTTCCACGGTAAGAAAAAAAAATAGCTAGCACACAAGACCACACATCATCCAAACGTGAACAAGCACTTAGCCCTGTTTTTAGGACTTTAATGTAAATACACAAGAACACTAAAGTATTATGAAATTTTTATTTAAAACAGTAAATGAAGAAAAATATGAAAATATTCGCATGTATTGTAAAATTCTTTACTTCTACGTTCAGAAAATTATAAAGCTTATCAAAGATAGTTTTTAAGGAACTTCTTAGAAATAAGTTATACTTTTGTAAGTTATTTATTTGTCCTCTTATTTACGGCATTTACAAATAAAATGCGTTTATTACCCACTTTTACCATTATTCTTTGTTATTATTATTATGGTTATAATAATTTTAAGTTAAAGGCTTAAAATTAAAAATGAAGTTCCTTTATTATATAAATAATCACAAGATATTACTTGATAAAAATTATTGGATAAAATATAAATACCGTTTACCAACCAAAAGCTGATAAATAAAATATATTCGCTCTTTAATAAATAAGTTATATTTTCCTTTATTCCTTTAAAATAAGCTTCATATAAAACTGCGCTCTCAAAATATGCAGTTTATTAAATGTATACTACATAACTGCTTTAGATCAAAAAGAATTTTTTTTTTTTTTTTTTTTTTTTTTGCATTATTGCTAAATAATATCTTTGGCGATAAGTTTTTAAAGTAACTATAATTAAGTTGAAATAATGTAAGTAAAAATAATGAATATGAGTTTGTGGGTGAAGTTTTTAATGTATCCGAGCTAAGTTATTAGAATAAGTTAAGTGATATAATCGGAAACTAGATCTGTCTTATTATGATTTAAAATTTTGTGATCATTAAATCGAATAATTTTTAATTTTGATGTTTCAATTTGTGACAAATAACAAATATCCCCGGTGTTTATTTTTTAAGATCGAATCGTAATTCCAGTTCGGTGTTATTTATACAATAATAATGTAGTTAGCAAAAGTAATAATTAAAATGAAATGAGTTTCTAGTGAAGGTTAATTTAGTTCATTCAAATTGCGAAATTCAAATATTTAAGTCTAAATCGAATTTACACAGTAAGCAACCATATTTGCTTAAACAATGCATGAAATGTCAACATAGTTTTTTAAAGTGGTAGAATTTAATTACTTTCAAAACGGTGTAACAACCTTTAAAAAAAATTGAAAAAAATTAATTAAAATTAAAAAAAAGGTTGTGAAAAATATTTGTATTTGAATTGTAATTGAAAGAAAAAAATTAAATAAGTAATAAAAAAATAAAATCTTGAACTCAAGGTGTTACTTTAACATAAAAAGTTTTACAAATTAGCAAATCAATTTTTAAAAAAACTAACAAACTTTATTTGATTTATAGAGAAAACATAAATTTATTTTTAATGTAGTTACTTTATATGAATTACTTTCATATGATTACATAGTAAAATTTTATAAATTTAAATACTCTGGTTATTATTAGTTCTCTAAATAATTAAATGAAAATAATAAACAATTCAAGATATAATTAGAAAAAGTGCATGTTCAATAAAATTATAAAACCAATTTGAAAATAAATAAAGCCGTTTTAGAGTTAAAAAAAAATATTTTTTAAGTTTTTCTTAGAACGAGAAAAAGCATAATATAAGCTGTAGAGTGAGTTTCTTCTGATATCTTTTGAGAGCTAGTTGACCCTCGCAGGTTGCAATCCCCCTTTTGTGATAGTGGTTAGTCGATTAGTTTCGAATTACTTAACACCCCAGGAAATACACGCATCCAGACCGAAAATATAGGGGAGACAGTGGAACTGGTTTTGGAGGTGCTCTATATTTCATCCATGTTATGGCCGAACTCCTCCTGAAGGTTAGAAGGGAAATGAAAAGGCCTTCTCACGTATTCTTTGATACAATGCACAAAAATATTTTGATAATTAAGTGTCATTGTACTTTATCTTTAAAAAAATTAAAAAGTATTAAATTTGATACTTTGCTCTGAAATATAGTTGCTGTTGCACATAAACGAAAAATTGCAATTGAAGGTAAACAAAACTTTAAACTGCTTAAAATGATTGTAAAGTTTTGTAATTTTTTTTATTTAAAAATAATAATTAAAATATAACCAACTGTTGCTTTTTGAAATAAAAATTATTTTATTTAATGACAAATTTGTGTTCTTAAATTGTATTTTACGAAAGGTTTGTCGGTGAGAATATATTGCTGACGGTGAGAATATATTGCTTTTTTAGTTGAGTGAAGTTTATATTCATATTGTCTTTTGTTTTAAAATAAAATTATTAAGTTGTGAAATAATGTTTGTCATGATTTTATTTTTTTAATTTTTTTATTCTTAACTACTGCATTGCGTAATTTATTCTGCAATTTTGAAATAAATCTTCGGAATTTTAGAAAATGGGGTTGGCAGATATGTGTTCATTAATGAAACTTAATAAGATATATTGTTAAAAAAATTTTTATAGTCATTATAGTAATGTTTAAGTATTATGAAAACAGATATAGTTAAAATTCGGTTTCTTTTAAATTTTCCAGATATCGGAAGCAATTTATTTTAACATTGTTAAACATTAACTATAACTTATAAGCATTTATATTACTAGCGTTGTATTTATTACTCTAATTTTGAATTATTCAGTTTATTATCATATAATTATTATAATTTGAAATAAGAAGTGTATTTATGTATTTTTATGAAACAATGATAGTGAAAATTTCTTTGGCATAATATTTAAAATTTAGCTGAACATTTATTTACATTATTGTAAAGGCAAAAACTTTTAACCAATGTTGAGAAGACTCTTGTTTAAATTTTGGTCTATAAAGTTCTTTGAGAAAGCAAGTTTTTTAAATGCATAACATAGTTTTTTATGACTAACTCATCAATACCAGAAACTTGACTCCCGTGCCTGCTTCATTTTTTAAATCTTATTTTCTGAAAAGCTCTGTTTAAAATGTTTACATATTACACCTGCTTTTTTTAAACCCATTTATGTCATAATACATAATCTATAATCCAGCGAAATACAAGCAATGGAATTGTTTTAAACAAAAGTCTATTTTGTTATATACCAACGATCTCAAAAGAGTAATGGATTGTAGTCAAATTTTGATCATTCATACTAAAGTCAACTTTTTAAAGATAATGTAAAAAAAAATTTATTATTTATCGTCTCATTCTTGTTTGCAATTATATAGATGTGCAAATTTAATTTAGATAAAACATAATATTTATTGACAGTTTTGAAATTAAAATGTTACGAAAATTGTTGCAAAGATTGTTGGTTTAGTACATAACACCTTTAAATAATTATCGAATTGATGAAGATTTCTGATGTGCCCATAAAAGTTATTTTTACATTATTAAAAAATGTGAGCAATTTTCATAATATTAGTTGCCTTCCTGTTTTTATTCCCTGGAAAAATTTCTACGTTCCATTTGGGTTTTGTTAATAAAAGTTCAGATACTAAAAGAATAAAGTTACGTAAGTATTTCTCCATTTAATTTCAGTGGAAGAAGAAAGGGAACAAAATGTGTGTAAATTTGTTGAAGTAAGTAATTTGAATATTTTTAAATTATGTTCTTTATTGTGTCAATTATTACAAGAAATGGAATGGGGAAAAATTTAAGTTGAAATTTCCATTGAGTTCAATTGTAAATATATAACTTTAAGATTATATAGTATGATTTTTATTATATTAATTTCAGAATATAAATAAAGAATGATAATTGTGAAATTACAAATGGCTTAAGTCACAACTTTTATAAAGCATGTTTTACAAACTATCAAATTCAATTAAAATTTTTAAAAAAAGGCTCATTTATAAAAAAATTAAGAATGCATATTAAAATTATTAATGATATAAAATTCATCAGAAAACCCATTGTATGAAGAAAAGAAAAAAAATATCCATAAAAGTTGCGATATAATATTATTTCTTAATTAAATTTGAAATATTCAAAAAATCAGCTGAACATAAGATATATTTTGGAGTAAGAAGGAGAAAATGGAAGGTTAGCAAAAAATCGCTGATATAATTTTATTTAGTATTTCTGTATTGCTAAGTAAATAATGCATGGAATGACATTATAAAACTATTATTCTATCCTTCACAGCAATACAGAAAATTCAGTAAAATTATATTGTCAAATTATTCTACTACCATCCATATCTTCTTGCTTACTCCCCAAAATAAAAAGCAACGCAAGATAATATCAGAAAATATAAAATCTTAATATTATATAGCATCAGAACTAATGCAAGATAATATAATGGCGAACGCTAGAAAACTTTAGTTTGCATAGAATCTAATATTATATAAAGCAGAGCAAACAGCGACCTCTTGTATCTTTCTAATATTAGATGTTGTGCAAGATAACATTAGATTTTACCGATTTTCTGATGTTATCTAATATTAGGTGCCACTTGGGGTGGTGTGTGTTTTATGTAAGTGATTTTGGTATTTTCCATATTTATTTTTACACAGTAATGAATCATAAAGAAATGGACAACATACTAATATAATTTATTGCATGAAAAAATATTTTAATTTGAACTACTTCCAAATTTATATTCATATTTAGCGAAAATGGTGGGCGGGATAATACATAAGTATCGAAATAACTATTTTTTAAATTTTTAGGTACTCGATGCGACGCTTACGATTTCCTACAAATATAAATTTCCGTTCTTCAACTGTTATGTTATTATATAAAATGTAATTTTATAACTTGAATCTTAATATTTTTTTGTGATGCGGGGAAAATTTAAAGCGAACGTGTTGTTTTGTAATGCATGGTATTCTTCTTATACCAGTTATGAGTTTGTAAAAGATATTTATGACTGTTAAGATCAATATGTGCCATCTTTGAAAAATATATGAAAATGGGGCGAAACATTAATATGAAGAAAAGTCATAGTTTTGCGAAAACGATCTTGTTTTTAAGATTTCTCCAACGCTGGATTATTTGGACTCATAAAAAATTTTCAAAACTCGAGAATTAATTATTGATTTTACTCTAGGTGGAAATATCTCCCCAAATTGACGATTTTTATAAAGAGTTCAATAACTTTTAAAATATTAGTTTAGGCAAGGCTTTGCTAGTTAATTTGCGAATAATAGCTAAAAAACGGATAAATTTCGGCTCCGATGCTACGGATACGAATCACCCCTTAATATTAACATACAATTTTCAAGCTCGGCTTGAAATTATAGTTTAATATACTTAACTATTGTACCAAAGGAGATTTTTATAGACAAATTAGGGGTCCCACAATGGACCAAAATAGGTTCCGTTAAATAACCGCAGGAAAGTTCTTTCTGCTAAATATTCGTGGAACAGCGTGGTTAGTAGCGCCGCGGGATAGTAAGTAAAGAAATTTGTAGACCAAAGGGTCCGTGGTTCGATAGCGGTCAAGGGTTAATTTTTTTATTTATTTCTTTTGTATCATTTTTTAATATCTTTTTCAATATTTTAATGTGAATAAAGTGTTCTATAAATAAAAAATAGCTATTTTTCTTTTGGAAAGAGAGAATAATAGTTAAAAAAAAAAGGATAAATTTCAGTTCTGAAGCTACGCATACATATCACCCCATAATATTAACTTATAATTTTCAAACTCGGTCAGAAATAATAGTTTAATATACTAAACAATCGTACAAAAGGATATTTTCATAGATAATTAGGGGGCCCACAATAGGTTTCGTTAAATAACCGCAGGAAAGCTCCTTAAGCTAAATACTCATATGGCAGCAGCGAGTGAGGCGTGGCATGGTTAGTAAAGAAATTTGTAGGCCTAGGAGTCCGGAGTTCAATACCGGTCAAGGGTTAATTTTTAAATTTTTTTTTACATCTTTTTCAATATTTTAATGTGAATAAAAAGTGTTCTATAAATAGAAAATAACTATTTTTCTTTGGGTTAATATTAAGGGGAGATACGAGATCATTTGTATGCGTATGTGAAATTTATCCGCTTTTTAGCTATTATTTACTCTTTCCAAAAGAAAAATAATGCTATTCATACAAGATAAGTTACTTTTCTCTTTGCTAACTATTTAGCTTCACCTTCTGGGCTTAGTCCCAAAGGAACTGGATTTGGTATGTTTATGCCGTTCAGTCTGATTCATCACAATTAAAACATATCACAAATTTTTTAGAAAATCCATAAAATTTATTGATCTTTAAACATACAATTAAAATGATAAAGTTAATAAAAGTGATGAATGAAATTATGTACAGAAATTATTTACAAACATGACATTCATTTCATAACATTTCAAATGATTGACAGTGGGATCAGTTGAAATAAAAATTGACTCCAACAAAAATCTGTAATTTTGTGAGCCTGTACAAATATTATTCTATAATTATTTTCTGTTAGGTTTTCAAGCAGGACAAAAATATGAATACTTATTTAATATCCCCAGCATCCCAGGAATATGGCCACACATTAAAAAAAATCAAATTATTTATATTGAATGTAACTTTGAACATTAACACACTAGGCAGGAATTACACTCTTTGCAAACTGGTGATCGTAATACAAGCATTTCTTTTTTGCAGCATAGTATATCCCAGAAAATTTCCTTCATAAACTAGTCCCATATTTAAAATTTCAAAAAAAAAAAATGGTTTTTATATGCAAAAACTAAATCAGTTTGAGGTCCACCTAAACTGTGTTGTTAAAAAAAGCTTTTCCGGAGTGGCAAAAAGAAGTGTCAATTGTATGTATTCAACTAAAAACTCAAAGCAGGATTGACAAAAATCTAACTTAACGAGATGAATTAAATTTTTTCAAATTCTACCAAAAAAATAGATAGTTTCATCATAAAATTAAACCAATTTCTCTACCCCCTCTCGTGATATTGTCGAAACAAGTAAAATTAGGTTTGTAAATCTTAAGTATTTTAAAAACATGCCAATACAAACCATACATGCCAATTCATCTGGATTTTCTGAAACATAATTTTTTTTAAAATGGCAGAAAAATTTATACTCTTGCTTTTAATTTTTGACCGATAAATTGAATTTAAAAATGTTCTTAAGCTCCACTGCATATAAGTATTTAAAAAAAAGAAAAAGATATATATATCAAGTAAATGTTTCTAGGAGCATCTATTTAAATACCACTTTTAATGAAATGAACAGAATTAAAAGAATATGTAGTAATATTTATTTATCCAAAAAACAAATCGATAAACTCTTTCAAAATTTGATAAAAAACAATGGATACCCAACTAAAGTAATAAAATTTTATATAAAATCATTGAATTAATCGTATATTTTTGTCTTTGTTAATTTATATAATTTTCCCATATGCAAATCCATTTCGGGTAAATCCATTACCAAAATAATTATCTAAATAATTTCTTTGTTAATTTGTATAATTTTTCCATGTGCAAATCCTTTTTGGGCAAATCAGTGGTTAAAATTATTTACTAAATATTTCTTTATTAATTTATAAAATTTTTCCATGTGCAAATCCATTTCGGGCAAATCCGTATTAAAATTATCTATTACAATTTATTTTCTTTGATAATTAATATAATTTTTCCATGTGTAAATCCATTTCGGGCAAATCCGTGGCTAAAATTACTTGCAAAACAGGCAATTTATGTTTCTCTTTTCTATTTTATATTTTTTCTTAAATAAACATCTATTTTCTAAAACTATTTATGGTCAACTTTTTTTAAAAAAATATTCATTATAATATTACCTTGCGCACATCCATTTCGGGTCCATCCTTGGTAACTAACAAATCAATGCACAGAATAACAAATCACTTCAGCAGTACAGTAAGAACGGCACTTTAAAACCCTCTAGTTACACTCAATTTGCGCTTTTGTTTTCATATTTTGTAATCTGGCAATCTTGTTGCGAAAACATTTTTAAATCATTCTTGAAAAATTTCCCGTCCATGTAAGTACATCTGATTTCACTACTCGCTTTATAGTCTATGTTTTACACTGTTTTTTCTTTTATTTTATTTTCTGTTTTTACATGTTATTTTTACTTATTGTGTTCTATTTTATTTGTTGTCATTTTTGTAAAACATTTTTTTGAGTGCTCCTCACACTATTGTATTAATATATTTTGCTTTGGCTATATTAATACAATATCAGAAAGCACTCTTTTTTGCGGATATAATCGTGTGAGCTGATGAAATGATTATATCTTTTTTTTCGTTTCTTTTTAAATAAAATTTCATCCTTTTTTCTTTTTTTTTAAAACTGTTATTTGTTATTTTTATACTTATTATTTCCCCCCCCCCTTTTTTCATATGTGTATAATTCTTTTTTGTTTTATCTTCATCTTTAACTTATCTAATGAGTTCTGTTTACTTGCAGCTTATGCACAATAAATGAAACTTATTGTTTTTCTTAACTTTCTTCGTGTTTTCTTGTATTTATTATATCTATATATATATTATTTTTGCTTGTACATTTATTACAAAATATTTTCCTCGTATATTGCCATTACTTTAAATAACCCTTTTATAATTAATAAAAGGTAATTAATTTATTAGATGAAACTCAAAAATTGTTGACAATTTGTTAGGATTTTTGTTTGACATTTTGTTAGGATTCTTTTTTCTTAAATTGATCAAATTTTTGATTTATTTCTCACTCAAATATTAATTTTTAATACTTTAAAACTTTATTTTGGATGACGATTCTAAAAAAGTATACATTAAATGTGGGAATTATGGAACACCCTGTATCTTTATCATGAATAATAAAACAATTTTCCATGATTAAAATCTTTTTCTTAATGATCATTGAATGGTAAGTTAGGTGGATTTAAAAAAGAAATTCATGCTTGTTTGTTTCAAACTCATAAGTTCAATAAACTAACAAAAATATTACTTAAGGAAATTTCTTGCAAGAAATATGAATTTTAAATTTTTAAAAAATATTTTATTTATCCCCGTTTAAGAGCATTTAAATTAGATGATATGTTTAAATTCATTGTTATTTAAAAAGGTATTAAGATAATTTTGAACACAATAAATCAGTAAGGTAAAATAAGTTTCTCTGGAAAATTATAATATAATTTTATAATAATTTAATTACATATTATACAATGTCATAATAACTTAATTTATAATGGCTTAATTTTAACTACATATTTCCATAAAAATAGACAGTAAAAGAAATAATTACATCGAAGTGTTTACAATGTTACATTCAAAAAGTGTTTACAATCAAATATTCATTTAACAAATTTTCATTCATTGAATTATCACCATAATATTGTGAATAAATATGTTATTATCACAGGTAAATTGACTTCACACTTGCCACAGAAGTAAATGATTTGTGCTATCATCACGACCAGCTGCTTCTCCTATACCACCAGACTGATGGAAATTTTCATAACCATCACCCCCACTTATGACTAACAGTTTACAGGCATTATTTGTTGATGCTCGTCGACTCTTTGATTTCACTAATCGAAAAACATACTTTTGAAAGCTCACTTGTTCTAAAACGTATCCAGGAGTCATTTCAACACATGTTAAGAATCTAACATGCCCTGTATGTCCATGGGAAAGACCTAAAAATAGAAATATGCTCTGCTACATATGAGATATCAAAACTGAAAAAGAATAATAACATTTAATAACATTCTGATTCTTGTAACTTAGCAAATTTTCAGACATTTATAGTTTAATATCTGCACTATTATATTGATTTTAGAGCATATAATACTAGGGCTTGAATTCCTTATGTGCAATGAAAACATTAAACTTGAAATTAAACCTATAAATGTATTATAAAAAGTATTGCAGCGACCTGCGCCGGTGTAGCGATTAATGAACATTTTCTAAGAACCCGCTCTCCCTTTTGGCGAGTTCCTCTATTAGTTATGACAACCCAAGCAGAGCATTTTTTTTCTCTCCCTGCAGTACAGTGACTGTTTTCCTCCAGCGTAGTGCATATGCAGTGTTTTCTTCTCCTGGCATTTTCGGCCAGGCTTTTTATGTAGCATTTATTTAATCTTCTTATTTTTTATTAAATGTTGTTAATTGTTATTTTATGGCTGGCATTTTATTTTAACAATGTTTTATTTATTAATTAATTATTTCTTTTCTTTTTTGCAAAAAACATAAATTATTTTACTTTAATTTATCTCAGTGCATGTGGCCTAACCAGGCGCACTGAAGTATCATTAATCAAAAAGGTAGGGGAAAGTGGGGTTGGTGGGGACATTTTTTTACAAATCTGTCACATTTAATATAATTTTTAATTCATAAAATATTTTTTAACAATAATTTGAATGAATACATGCATTCTGGTATTTATCTGAAATAACAAAGTTGTTTAGTTTTTCAATAATATTTTTCCTTAAAAAAAATGCTGTTTTGTCTATACTATCCTCACCAGAACTTATTCAATAGTCATTCATTACTATGCAGAACGGTATATCTAAAGCCAAAATGAAATCAATTTTAATCTCACTTTATTAGAGAATAAATATTGACATATTTTAATTAAAATTCTAATTTGTAATCGAGTATTTCCCTATACTAAAAAGGACATTGAAAGCAAATCAATACATTAGAAAATCATTATTCAATTCGATTTTATTTCAAAGAACAAAACGAATTTTAAGTTAAATCAATGTTCATAACCATAACTTGATGGGGTAGTAGTCTGAATGGACAACACACGGAATGCATTGGTTAGCCATATTTTCCTTACTGTAGCAATGAAAACAACTCGCAGAAAAGATGATAGTAGCATTCACCAAAATTATGTTTTAGTTTAATGTACCATAAATTCTTCTTTAATTCATCTATATTGAATTATATTCTTTTAACAAACTTGATTAAAATTTCTTCAATCCTTTAAAGATTGAATTAATATAAAGGCTTCGTGCTGCATTTTTAACATGAAATTGAAACCACTAATTGTGATTGCATATAATTCCACAAAATAATTCTAATTTAGAAAATAAATATCATTAAATTTATTGCATTTGTAACAAATTAATATTTCTTCCATTGCAAGATGAATGGTGTCAGTGTGAATACATCCTCACTAGCCCCACCTCCTTGTTTCTACACATTATATAGATCAAAAGTTAGTTTTAAAATAGAATTTTTAAAAAAAACTTATAATGTATAACTTATTGCCACTTTTTGTTGAAATTTTGAAAATTTAATATGTTAATTAAGAGAAAAAATTGAAAGTTACTTTCATACCTTAAAAATGTCTTATTTACAAATTCCTACTAAAGTATTCATCGTCTGATTATGCAACTGCACAAGGAAGTTTGCATCAATGTTACAAATCTATGATATCCCACAGTGGAAATTTGACTAAAGAGCAAGTTCTTCTCCTCAGAAAGTTATTGTCCTCAGTAGCCCCCTTTATCTCCTAAATATTATGCTAATCATATACAGTGAACTCTCACTTATGCACCGGCGTAAGGGGCCAAGAGAAAAAAATGCATAAGTGAAAGAGGCGCATAAGTGAAAAACTTCAAAATTCTAAAACGCAACGTAAATTGCAGTGACAATAAGAATAAATATGTTTCTAAAGATAAAATATCAATATTCATACTGTTTTGGTATTTACTATAACTATACAAAAAAAAAAATAATTTAACATAGCTCAAGACAATTTATTTTCTTACAAAATAATCTTAATACTTGTTTGTATTTGTTTTTGACGACGTATTTCTAAAACAGTTTTTTTCAGTTCATATAAATGTGATAAGGGGGAGTTTCAGAAGCAAAATTAAAATGTAAATAGTCACGAATAGTGTCTAAAGCTTCTAATACTGCTGTGTGATTTGGAGGAACTTAATCATCCTCGTCAGTATCATTCACCACGTTCTAATCGTCCACAAATACTAGTCAGATATAAATGAACAGTTCTTCACAAAAAATTTGAGTTTTATGGGAGGGGGTGAAACATCACATGATAAATTTCTAAGAAAAGTACTTGACGTCATAATATGCTGCACAATAAGTTGAACCTCCTCTTATTTACTCATGATGTCCATCTGACAACAAGTAAGTGATTGCTGTCTCTTTAATCTTTCCTATTCCAGGTGTCTTCTTTTTCTAGAAAACAGCATGGGAGTAAAACTAACCTCTGGATAAGAGGATGTCTTGGGGTATTATTCACTTTTAGATGCACCTGGATTTCAGCCCCCACCCCTCTAAGAATCTGCAGCTATGATGGAGGAGATAATGATATAGGGGGTTAAAGAGGGCTGATAGTCTTAGGGTTGCACACCCTTTCGTTTTGGCGCACGAAAGGGACACCCCTTCGGTTAGACGTCCATAGGGGTGACGGACCAGCAATTAAGTGCATAATATATATATATATATATATATATATATATATATATATATATATATATATATATATATAGATAGATAGATAGATATTAAAATAAAGAATAAGTATGTGTGTGTCTCCAACTGGATTGCTGATGAGCCTTAGGTTCTAAAAATATGA
Organism: Parasteatoda tepidariorum; assembly: GCF_982258835.1. Classification (NCBI taxonomy): domain Eukaryota; kingdom Metazoa; phylum Arthropoda; class Arachnida; order Araneae; family Theridiidae; genus Parasteatoda; species Parasteatoda tepidariorum. The sequence continues at coordinate 76,095,840 of NC_141765.1, forward strand.
CGTTCAACAAACATGAAGCGAAATTAGAACATTATAAAAAAATTACGAAGCCCTATTAACTATTTTTCATTATATTTTTAGTTAAGAGATATTTAAATTGCTATATCAAAGTCTTAACAATAAAGATAAGGTACGATTGCGCGATATTTTTATCATATATAAACTTCAGAGCATGATGACCACATTTTATGTATTTATCTAAATTATTTAAAATCCTTCCTTATCCAAATGCTTTTTTAAATATAAATTCCAGAAAAATATGTTATTAATTGCCAATAATGTTTAATTTTCCCCCCCATTCAAATGGAGCTTTTACAGAATTTGTAGAGAAAATTTTTTGATTTCCACACCTGCGCTGTTTCTAACTACTATTTTAGACACAAAAAACTTGCTAAATTATAATTGGTTCTTTTGTTTATTTTCAAATTAAGTAAAAAAATGCTATAATTTATCATTTTGCTATCATTTATAGACACGGTGGTCGCTGTATCTTATTAAAAATATAGCGGTGGTACAGAATATTAAGAAATCGAATAACCAAGTTGATAATTGAATGGTATTTATGTTTTATTTACATTTTATAATTAACAGTAGATTAAATAATTATTTTTATAACTTATCCACAATAGCCCCCTCTCGTGTCTACAGTAGTGGTTAATTTTTTTTTAAACAAAACGATTATTAAAAAAGTATACTTCTAAATTATTACATCATAATATTCGATTTTTTCATTCAAAATGAAGATAAATGTTCGAATTTCAATTAAAAGAATACTACAGGATTTGCACAAAATAATCGAAAGACTTTGATACTAACACATTTTTTGATATTTCTCAGAAAATACTAAAACCCTATGACAAAAAAATTTAGTAATAAATTTGTAACTTATTATTTTGGTTCTTATATGCAATAATTGAACTAAACTTCCCAAACGTAGCTTAAATATTTTTGAAAATACGAACATTTTTATAAAAAATAAGAAAATTTTTAAAAAATTTAAAAAAAAAAAACGAATTTTTTGGTCTTGCGTTTTTTTAATAACTTTAAAAAAATTCAATAAAATAAAAAAAAAACGTTTGAATAAATTTTAAATTGATTAAAAAATTATTGACATAAAATTTTAAAAAAAATTGTTAAAAACTGCTCCAAATACGTGCTCCAATACTAATTCCATCACACTTTGTTGTCCAGACCATCATTAGTAGGATATTATCATTTGTTAATAAATCTTGTTTAATAGTACAAAATGAAATTTGTGAAAAATCCCTCATAATTTTGAGCTTTCTCTTAAAAGAGTAAGAAAACTACTTAGAAAATTGCTTGAAACTTTTTCATTTTTAAGATATTCAAATCGAACTTAACTTATTAGTTGTCAAATACGATTCACTGTAAAATTAAGATAATTTTTTTTAAAATTTTTTTCTGCACATGCGCTGTATAAAGCAACTACTTTAATTACTCTTATCTGATCAGACAGTAATGACTTCAGATCAGACAGTAATGACATGCAAATGTATGTATTGATGATGTCATGTAATCATACATGACAAAAGAATATTATTTTTTTTTAATTTTAAAAAACGAAATAAGGGAAAAGTCATAAAACTTTTTTGCTAATTGAAAAATTTCTTTCTAATGATTTGTCTTGACAACGAACTTTAATAGTTTGGATTTCTAAGCTAAAATATATAATAACGTTGAAAAAAATTTCAATAAGTATCTTAAACATTGGCTATAGTCAAGATTATCTTCACGATTAAAAAAATATAAATAAAAGTAAAATATAAATAAATAAATTAAAAAAATATAAATAAATATAATAAAAGTATTATGAAATTTTTATTTAAAACAGTAAATGAAGAAAAATATGAAAATATTCGCATGTATTGTAAAATTCTTTACTTCTACGTTCAGAAAATTATAAAGCTTATCAAAGATAGTTTTTAAGGAACTTCTTAGAAATAAGTTATACTTTTGTAAGTTATTTATTTGTCCTCTTATTTACGGCATTTACAAATAAAATGCGTTTATTACCCACTTTTACCATTATTCTTTGTTATTATTATTATGGTTATAATAATTTTAAGTTAAAGGCTTAAAATTAAAAATGAAGTTCCTTTATTATATAAATAATCACAAGATATTACTTGATAAAAATTATTGGATAAAATATAAATACCGTTTACCAACCAAAAGCTGATAAATAAAATATATTCGCTCTTTAATAAATAAGTTATATTTTCCTTTATTCCTTTAAAATAAGCTTCATATAAAACTGCGCTCTCAAAATATGCAGTTTATTAAATGTATACTACATAACTGCTTTAGATCAAAAAGAATTTTTTTTTTTTTTTTTTTTTTTTTTGCATTATTGCTAAATAATATCTTTGGCGATAAGTTTTTAAAGTAACTATAATTAAGTTGAAATAATGTAAGTAAAAATAATGAATATGAGTTTGTGGGTGAAGTTTTTAATGTATCCGAGCTAAGTTATTAGAATAAGTTAAGTGATATAATCGGAAACTAGATCTGTCTTATTATGATTTAAAATTTTGTGATCATTAAATCGAATAATTTTTAATTTTGATGTTTCAATTTGTGACAAATAACAAATATCCCCGGTGTTTATTTTTTAAGATCGAATCGTAATTCCAGTTCGGTGTTATTTATACAATAATAATGTAGTTAGCAAAAGTAATAATTAAAATGAAATGAGTTTCTAGTGAAGGTTAATTTAGTTCATTCAAATTGCGAAATTCAAATATTTAAGTCTAAATCGAATTTACACAGTAAGCAACCATATTTGCTTAAACAATGCATGAAATGTCAACATAGTTTTTTAAAGTGGTAGAATTTAATTACTTTCAAAACGGTGTAACAACCTTTAAAAAAAATTGAAAAAAATTAATTAAAATTAAAAAAAAGGTTGTGAAAAATATTTGTATTTGAATTGTAATTGAAAGAAAAAAATTAAATAAGTAATAAAAAAATAAAATCTTGAACTCAAGGTGTTACTTTAACATAAAAAGTTTTACAAATTAGCAAATCAATTTTTAAAAAAACTAACAAACTTTATTTGATTTATAGAGAAAACATAAATTTATTTTTAATGTAGTTACTTTATATGAATTACTTTCATATGATTACATAGTAAAATTTTATAAATTTAAATACTCTGGTTATTATTAGTTCTCTAAATAATTAAATGAAAATAATAAACAATTCAAGATATAATTAGAAAAAGTGCATGTTCAATAAAATGATAAAACCATTTTGAAAATAAATAAAGCCGTTTTAGAGTTAAAAAAAAATATTTTTTAAGTTTTTCTTAGAACGAGAAAAAGCATAATATAAGCTGTAGAGTGAGTTTCTTCTGATATCTTTTGAGAGCTAGTTGACCCTCGCAGGTTGCAATCCCCCTTTTGTGATAGTGGTTAGTCGATTAGTTTCGAATTACTTAACACCCCAGGAAATACACGCATCCAGACCGAAAATATAGGGGAGACAGTGGAACTGGTTTTGGAGGTGCTCTTTAAATTTTGAGCTTTCTCTTAAAAGAGTAAGAAAACTACTTAGAAAATTGCTTGAAACTTTTTCATTTTTAAGATATTCAAATCGAACTTAACTTATTAGTTGTCAAATACGATTCACTGTAAAATTAAGATAATTTTTTTTAAAATTTTTTTCTGCACATGCGCTGTATAAAGCAACTACTTTAATTACTCTTATCTGATCAGACAGTAATGACTTCAGATCAGACAGTAATGACATGCAAATGTATGTATTGATGATGTCATGTAATCATACATGACAAAAGAATATTATTTTTTTTTAATTTTAAAAAACGAAATAAGGGAAAAGTCATAAAACTTTTTTGCTAATTGAAAAATTTCTTTCTAATGATTTGTCTTGACAACGAACTTTAATAGTTTGGATTTCTAAGCTAAAATATATAATAACGTTGAAAAAAATTTCAATAAGTATCTTAAACATTGGCTATAGTCAAGATTATCTTCACGATTAAAAAAATATAAATCTTAAAAATGTTAAAACAAAGAAAGAAGAAAAATGAAAGTTGAATAAAATTAAAGCAATCTTAAGCTAAATGATTTCTCCTCTTGGTCCGGTTTAATTTATATGGTTTGAAATCGAAAGTGCGATGTTTAGAAGAGAAAATAAAATTATTCAATTGATAAACAGAAATGTCCACATTTTAAAAGAATTATAAATTATATTTCTGATTGTCGGATAATTTTTTTTTCCTCTATCAGCAGTATTTATAGCTTTAGTGTTCAAATTTTCAAAAATTTATGTTTTAAACTCAAAAATTATTCATGAAAAAAGTTCTCATAAAGTTATTACCACAAATATACTAACTTTGATTATCCTATAAGATTTTTATTAAAAAAATTTATTTAAATTCCGTGTCTATGCTTCCTGCCTCCCGATATTATGGAAACAAATTGTCCTATTCTTAAAAATATATTGTTTTTTTTTTCTAATTAAAGTAGCTTTTATTACTGATAATTATAAAATTTTATGGAATTTTTTAATAAAACTTTTGTATTAAAAATATTTCTTCATTATTTTAATTGTTTAAAATATAAGTTAAGGTTAATTTTTTGTATTAGAACAAAAATTATCTTTGTTTATAAAAATTATTGTTGGTGTGTAAAGGATATTTTCGATGGTTTATTTCAAATAAGGGGGCATAAATGTGTAACGCATTTGGTGTTTGAAGCTTTGCTCTACATGATAAGGTTATCATATAAGATAAGAATAAAATGGAAAATTTAAAAGAAGATTTAATGCATTCTCAACCCAATCTTGTTATTTCCCTGCTTTTTGAATGAATAGTTTTCCAGTCTTTTTTTTTTTTTTTCTTAAGCAACTAAAGCTGTAACACACGCCATTTTTGTCAATGGAAGCAAAGGACTTGAAAAGAATTTCATATCAATAAAATAAATATAATGCTGATTTTAAAGAATCAAGATAAGAATGTCTCTCTTAAAAGTAGAAAGCATTATTGAAACAACAAAAACATCTTTTTTTTTCACAGAATTTTATTTTTTATTGACTGAAAAACTGATTTATTTAAACAAAAATACTTTAAATGGTGACATATTTTCAGTTATTCGTAACAAAACAATGTCTCTAGCTTTTTTATTAAATTAAATGCAATTTTTTTATAAATTAAAGGTTACATCTTATTTTTGAATGAAAACAAAGTGTTTAAAAGCATTAAAAATTCAAAGATCCAATTTAAAAAATTTAATTTTCTTAACTTAAAATATAATAATTTTATTTCCAATCTTACTAATTTTATAAATATAAAATAAGAACAGGTCATGCGCACACAATAAATGGTAAAATCATGAACTAATGTACTATATAAATGAATTTGATGCTTGAACATAAATAAAAAGCAATCTTTGTATGACTATTCATATAAAACTATTGTAACAGCAAATAAATACACTATTTTAATGTGTTAATAAATTCAATGCAAACAATTGCTTACCTCTTCAGAAATTTATTTTACATTTTCCTGTTATCCTTAAGAATGGGTATTATTGATGGCACATTTTATGTTTTTAAAAAAAAGGGAGTAGCAAATAATTTTAATCAGTTTCAACTAAAATTAAATATTATAAATTCAAATAATTGAACAAAATTGAAATTTAACAAAGAGTGATGAACGACTGTCTCAGAAAAAGTCTATTGACAAAATGACTGAAGTAAATGTCAACAAGAGTCATCTCCTTACATCCCTTAAAACATTTGTTTTTCTAGACTATCTGGATAAATGCTTGTTTAAAACAATTTAAGAATAGATATCCAAAAAATAGATTGTTTTGGGAATACGAGTATATGACATTTTAAAACAGGACAAAAGAGCCATAAAACTGATAAAAGGAATTTTAGATTCCTATAGTGTCAGATGAGGTGGCTATTTTTTGGGGAGTCAGGTAACTGTGGGTATTTTCTGTGGGTGGCAGAAAAAAAGGTGTTCAAAATCAAAGGATGCTTTGAAATAAATCTGTTTGTCAATGAAGGATGCATTTTATTGCTCCTTCCAGGGAAGGGAAAAGAGTAGCAATTATTTTAGCTTTTTAAACATTTGTTTTAATTTTTTCTGCATTGCTCTTTTTTAGAGTATGTTGGTTTTAAATTTCTTTAAATAAAATTAGATTAAAAGTAGTTAGATGTAGAAAAAGAATTTAAACAAAAGAGAAGTATATGTCTCAGGGGAGAAAGTTTTCTATTTGGAAAACAACTACGAAGTTGAAATAAAGCATTGTTTCTTTTTCCGAAATTACTAATTCTATTTTAGCACTATTGTATTCTCAAAGCACATTATCCTACTTCTCAATTAAATTTCACAGGAATAAAGTTTTCTATTTGTAAAATAGCTTTAAAGTTGAAAAAAAAGTTAAATGCTAATTTTACTTCAATTCATTTTCACAAATGTCTAAATTTCAAAAGGGGCGAAGTACTTTCTTCATTCCCTCCTTCTAATTTAAGAGGAAAATATAATTTTCAATCAAGAAAGTAGCTTCAAAATTATGCAGAAGAAAATTCCTTTTTTTCTAAAATTACTAATTTTACTTGACTTCTTTTCACGAATGCCTAAATTTCAGAAGATGCGAAGCACAATTTTTGTGATCCTGCAGTAATTCAAGAGGAAATTTTCTATTTGGAAAATAACTTCAAAGAGCAAAAAAATAGTTTTTTTCTTCTAAAATCACAATTTTTACATGACTTTATTTTCATGAATGTCTAAATTTCAGAAGGGGTGATTTAAGAGGAAAATAAAATTAATTTAAAAGGGAAATAAAATTTTCAATTTGGACAGTAACTTCAAAATTCAAAAAAAAAATTTCTTTTTTTCTAAAATTACTAATTTTACTTGACTTTATTTCCGTGGATGTCTAAATTTTAGAAGGGGTCAAGCACATTTCCCCCCCCCCTTACTATTTCCTTTTCAAGAGTAAAAGGAAATTTTCTATTTGGAAAATTGATTCATAGATGAAAAAAAAAATTTTTTTTTCTTCTAAAATTTCAATTTTACATGACTTTATTTTCAAAAATATCTTAATTCCAGAAGATGCAAAGCAAATTTTTTGCCTCCTCACATTAGTTTAAGAGGAAAATGAAGTTTTCTATTTGGAAAATTGCTTCAAAGAAAATAAAAGTTTTTTTCTTCTAAAATTACCAATTTCACTTGACTTTATTTTCGCGAAAGTTTAAATTTCAGAAGGGGTGAAGTACATTCTTTATACCCTCACTTTAATTTAAGATGAAAATAAAAGCCTAAATTTGGAAAATAGGTTCAAAATTGAAAAAAAAATTCTTTTTTTTAAAAAAATTACCAATTTTACTTGACTTTTTTTGCAATCGCTGAAATTGAAGAAGATGCAAAGCAGATTTTCGCCCCTCACTTCAATTTTAGAGGAAAATAAAATATTCTATTTTTAAAGTAGCTTCAAAATTAAAAAATTTAAAAAAATTTTTTTTTTCTAAAATTGCCAATTTTACTTGATTTAATTTTCGTGAATGTCTAAATTTCAGGAAATGCAAGGCACATTTTTTGCAGTTCTAGAGCAAAATGATTCTAGGAAAAAAGGGTACCTGAAAAAAAGGTCCCGGTAAAAAAGGTACCTGTGTAGGAAAAATTCTGTAGGGGAAAATATTTGAAATGAGAAGATTAGATTGAAGAGCTTTTTGCTGTTCCGTGCATGGTTTTTTTCTTCTTTCTTTTCGTGTCGCGTTTTCAATTAATTAAAAAAGACCAATACTTTCACCTCCAATCACGAATAAACATCCAACACATAAATCCTCCCAACTTCCCCGATTGACTACTTTAAGCCTCACATTAGCAACTTCTTCACAAAATATAATTTAAAATAGAAAATAACACATTTTTCACTTAAAAAAATTACAAAAAAAAAGTATAACATTATTGAAAAATTTCAAAGTATCTTCCCGCTTTAAAAATAATCAAAGAAGAATAAATAAATGAAATAAAATTTTAAAAAAAAGCGTAACACAACCAGCCCATAAGTCCTCCCCCCTTACCCTTCTCCTTACTTCAATGATCTAATCTGAATTATTACAGATAAAAAGAATATTCATTGAAACAGCGAGAAGCATTCATGCTGCCCAGAAAGCGAGTGGGGAAATATTCCTACAGATTTTCCCCATGGGGGTACCTTTTTTACCGGGACCTTTTTTTCCAGGGACCCTTTTTTCCGTACCTTTTTTTTCCAGGGACTTTTTTTACCGGGACCTTTTTTTCCGTACCTTTTTTTCCGGGACTTTTTTTTCCGTCTACCAGCAAAATAGTTTCAAAAATAAGAAAAATAGTTTCTTTTTTTCTAAAATTACCAGTTTTTCTTGACTTTGTTTTTGCAAATATCTAAATTTCGGAAGATGTTTTTTTTGCCCCCACACTTTAATTTCTAAAGAAAATAAAGTGTTCTACATGGAAAATAATTTCAAAGTTGAAAAAAATTTCTTTTTTAACTTACCAGTTTTACTTGACTTTATTTTGCATAAATTCTAGAAAGGATGAAACACATTTTTCTTACCCTCATTCAAAAATAAGAAAAAAATGTAAGTTTCTTTTTTTTGGAAAATAGCTTCAATGTTGAGAAAAAAATTCTAAAATAAAACTGCCAGTTTTACATGAATTTATTTTTGTGATTGTTGAAATTTCAAAGATGCAGATCCAAAGTCCATTTTTTGCCGTATCACTTTAATTTCGAAAGAAAATGAAGTATTCTATTTGAAAAAAAAAAAACTTCAAGTTAAAAAAAAAATTCTTCTTTTACTTTGCCAATTTATTGACTTTATTTTCGCGAATATCTAAATTTCAGAAAGGGAGAATTGCATTTTTTGCCCACTTTAATTTGAGAGGAAAATAAAGTTTTCCATTTGAAAAAATCCTCGAAACTGAAACTCTTTCTAAAATTGCCAATTTTACTTGACTTTATTTTCGCAACTTTATTTTCTAAATTTCAGAAGGGGTGAAACACATTTTTCGCCTCCTCTTTTAAATTTTAGAAGAAAATAATTTTTGCTACTTTGAAAATAGTTTTAAAGTTAATGTTTTTAATAAAAAAATTTACTTAACTTTATTTTCACTTACGTCAAAATTTCAAAAGGAGTGAGGCACTTTGTTCATCTCCTCATAACAATTTCAGAAGATTATAATGCTTTCTACCTTGAAAATAGAGTCAAATTTATAAAATAAAAAAATATTTTCTCTAATTTGACTTCATTTTACCACTAGTCAAAAGAGACATTGTTCGAACCTTCAATTTAATTTCAGAACAAAATAAAGTTTCCTAGTTTGAGAATAGCTATAAAGTTGAGAAAAAATAGCTTTTTTTTCTTTAAAATTACAAATTTTACTTTAATCTCTCTTGGTGAACGTCTTAATATCAAAAGGAGCAAAGAACATTTTTCTCCACAGACAAAAATTTCAGAGGAATATAAAATTTTCTTTTTTTTTAAAGGAGGCTTTACATTTTTTTTAAAAAATTCTAAAATAAAAATAATAAAATTTTACTTGACTTTATTTTTGAGAGTGTCTAAACTTCAGGAGAGGTGAAACACATTGTTTGCCCCCTCACTTAAATTCCAGAGGGGGCGGGTGTCCCCTCTGCCCCCCTAGTTGGCACGCAACTGTTTAAAATCAAAAATGAGCCAAAATCATTTAATATTTTTTTAACACTATACAGAATAAACTTGTTGAATCAATGTTTCAATAAAATTAAAGAACTCACAGATTTGTCAGTTGTTTAATCATGTATTTGACTCTAATATAAGTTTAAATTCCAAATATTTTTGCTAACCTCTTTCTTTAATAAAAAATAATTCTTAAATGGTAGTGTTAATGTGCATTGATATAATTTTAATTCATTAACCATATTATTAAATAAAGACATGTTTCTAAATTTGTTTAATGACCTCCATAATGAGAAAAATTTAAAATTTGTATTTCAACAATTATTTTTAAACCAAAAAATAATTTACCAAATAAATTACATTTTGATTTTAAGTATTAGAAAATAAGAATCAACTAATTTTTTCTACTTTAATAAAAAATGTATTTATTAATTCATGAATTTAATTAAAAAAATTAATTATGAATATTTAAGTTTATCATTCCCTTTCTTATTGAATTTAAACAAAAAATAATTTTAAAACTAGAGGTAGTCGGACCTCTATAATTTTACACTCGCTTAATTCGTCACTCCGGTTATTTCGACGTTTTTTTTCAAGTCCTGATTGATTTGCATTGGATTCAGTGTTAACAAACTCCGTTTAATGCATCATGGGGAAATTATGAACTCCCGATAAAATAACACTTCAAAGAATGTCTTCACTGAGAAATTGCTTTTCTCCAGTCAACTTTTGCAGAAATTTCCACTTGGCTAATTTTGCCATTCGCACTAGGCAACTGGTTCTTGGAGTTCAGACACTGGAAGCGTTTTTCCCCTGCCCTTTTGTCTCACCCCTCCTTCCACCACCTCTTGCAGAAAGAGTTGCAATAATGCTCCTTATTTCTGAACTTACGAGGGGGTAACGGCAGGGGCGGGGGGAGGGAAGAGGTGGCAGAAAACGAGCATCTTGGAATGCGTGCCTTTTCTTCTCTCTCCTGCAAAACTTAGTACGGCGTAGCGGTGCGGTGGTATCTCGAGTCTCTCTAGTCTTTAGTTCAGTGCCATGGCGAGTAAACTTGGTTACAAATCTTGGACATTGGATAAAAAGCTCCAAATGATAAGAGAATTTTAGCAATCTGGAATGTCAAAGGCTGCTTTTGCAAAACGGAAAAGAGTCCCTCGCACAACGTTCATTGCCATTTGATCCTTAAAAGACAAAATTGAAAGTTCTTTGCGTGTTCAGGATGGCGAGAAGAGAAAGAGAATACGTGTTTCGACCTTCGAAGACGTTGAAAATGCCCTTGTTAAATGGTTTAGAATGGCCCGAGCCTAAAACATTCCAATTTCAGGACTTATCTTGAAAGAGAAAGCTTTGCAATTTGAAAACGAACTGGGTGCTTCGGAGTTCTCGGCGAGCAATGGCTGGTTTGAACGGTTCAAAGAGAGACATGGACTTTCCTTCAAAAAGATGTGCGGAGAAGCAACGGCCGTTGATATGCGTCCAGTTGAAGAATGGAAAAATGGTTTCTTAAAAGATGTTCTCCAGTGTTATAACCCTTGTGATGACACCTTGATGAGACAGGTCTCTTTTTTCGACCTGTGCCTGACAAGACTTTGACTTTTCAATCAGAGGACTGCTCAGGTGGGAAGAAAAGCAAACGAGTTACCGTTCTGATAGGAGCAAACACGGATGGTTCCGAAAAACTTAACCTCTGGTCATAGGCAAAAGTGCAAAACCAAGGTGCTTCAAAAATGTGAAGTCTTTGAGTGTATGATATGAAGCAAACTCAAAGTCTTGGATGACCTCCAATGTTTGGAAAAAAACTCTGAAAGAGTTTGACAAAAAATTCCATGTAACAGATCGTAAAGTGGCGTTTGTTGTGGACAATTGCACAACGCATACTGAGGTAAGAAACCTTCAATCAGTGGAGTTAGTTTACATGCCGCCCAATGCCACCTCAGTTTTACAGCACCTTGATCAAGGAATCATTTCCAGCTTCAAGAGACACTATCGGAAACATCTTGTAAGAGACTAGATTAAAGCCATTGGTGAAGGCAGAGAATGGAAACTAAATCTCTTAGATGGCATAAATTACATCCACAGGAGTTGGGCTGATGTGACCAATAAAACCATCAAAAACTGCTTCAGGCCTGCTGGATTTGTTGAAAGTCCAAGCTCGTCAGAAGATGTTAATGATGATGAAGATGATGACGTCCCTTTATTTGAATTGCTCAGGCAACTTAAAGAACGCAACAAAGATGTGATGGATAAAGAAACATACCTTAGAATTGACCAAAATCTCGTGACATCTCCAGAACTAACCGTCTCAGAAATCGCGAACGAAATCCGCGAAAGACATGTTCCAGCATCTGAAGAGAGTGAAAGCGAGGATGAAGTGGAAGTTCCTCCTTCCAAAAATGAAGCTCTGCAGTGCATTGAAGTTCTAAGAAAATATTTTTCTTCAATATCTGGCACTGAGGAAGATTTGAACTCTGTGTACAAACTCGAAAAAAGAATTATGCTAAGTAATCCCCTTACCAAACAAACCCGTATTGATGGTTTTTTCATTCCTAAATAAATAAAAGTAAGTATGTAAACCATACTGTTTGTCATTCTACTGATGCTATATTTTAATTGAATTGTTTTAAAGCAAATTCTTTAAAGTTTTTTTTTATTTTAAGAAATTGAAATTTCGCTGCTGTATGTAATAATTGTCAATTTATGGGTATTTTCCCAATTTTTTGATGAACAATGCAACTCAGGTTTATTCGTCACTCCGCTTAATTCGTCAGTTTTTCAGAGGTCCCGAGAGTGTCGAATTAACGAGGTTTGACGTATTTTATTAATATATTTTTAAATAACTTTGCTTGCTGTAGGTGAGTGATATTTATTTTTGGGAAATTCAAGAAGGAAATAGATATTTCAAAACAGTAAAGTGTTCAAATACATGCAGATGTTGCTAATTGATGTGAACTAATGCCAATCCAGTTACCATTCCATTTTAAATAGCCTTAAGTAGTACATTTTTAAAAGTATTGAATGAAAAACCTATTTTTAAATACAAATTAATGTAATTACATTATTTACGTTTATATACCAATATAATATACAGAAATATATAATATATACATTAATATGGTTTATACATTAATTTACGCAAATACTCTAATTAAATTAGCTAGCCATGGTAAACCATTGACAATTCAAAATGCGCATGCATCATCACATCTGATCACTGAAAATTTTGAGATCGATTGTTAGTCAGCTGTTAGGTTTTTAGTAGATCACCCCTGGTCTTTGTATTGCTCAGTAATGAATATGTCTATGAGTAGACTGGATGGATCGTGGGGGTAGTTTCCATTAAATGATTTTGCAGTAATTCTTACATTTATAATGACATACACAAGGTCAGTTATACCCAATCTTTTTCTTCATTCAAATTTTAAACAAAACATTTGGAAGAGAATAGTAATAAATTGAAACAAAAATAGCATACCAGAAACAGTAGGAGAGTCTTCTACAATTGTAGTAGATGAAGTTAGATGAGGAAGAGGGAAAGTAAGAATGACTCCGGCACTAGTACCAACCCAAAGAATATCCTTAGAAGCTAGCATGGCTGTAACCCTTAAACAGGCTGATTTGTGTTGCTTGATTATATCATCTGTTTCTAAAAAGATTGAAAAAAGGTGAGAGCTTAAATAACAATGAGCATAAAAATAATGAAAATCATGTAAAGAAATGTTATTGTATGGTATTTTTAAGAGAATTTTTGAAACTTTTTTTCTTTTACCATCATGTTGCTTTTTCCTGAAAATATAATATTGTGGGAAAGAAGGAAATTTTTCATTTTTAAAATTTTTCTTTAAAAATGTAACATTTTATTCATGATTTTTTCATGAGTTTTTATTCATGAACTTTTTATTAAGGTTTTGCATTTTCAAGGTTTCACATACTTTTTTTCCTTAAAAAAACATGTCTTCCTTCTTTTCTTTTATCCGCATTTATATCATAACAAAAAAAATTTTAAGAGCGTTTTTGATAGAAATTTTTTATTTTTGTTTTTTCTTGAAAATGTGGTAACATGGAAAACTGAGACTTTTTTAAAGTTTTGACATCAGAATGAAGAACGATTTTTTTTACAGATAAAATATTGTTTTTATTAATGCTTTTATTAAGGCCCAGTATTTTTTTAATGTATTTTTGTCTTTCTTTATTAAATTGACGTTTTATCTCTACTTTTTCCTCAAAAATGATAACATACGAAAAATGAAACTTTCATCATAAATGTTTTGATGCAAGAGCTAAGAACGATTTTTTTAGTTTTTCTTTTCTTCTTATTTTTAATAAATGTTTGTTCTTATCGACGATTATGGGTGCTGCATTTTTAAAAAACATTTCTGAAACTTTCTTTATTGTCATTTTTTCAAAAAGTAGTTTTTTAATCGCTTTTTAAAATAGTAACAGATTTTAAGAAAATGGTTAAGGACTAACAGTTACTCATCTACTAAAAAGAAATGGGCAAACAAACGGTATATCCCCTAAACTTATAAAATCCATAGCAGGAAAGTCAGGTATGAGATAGTCAGAAAGTAAAAAAGAGGAAATCCATATAATATATATATATATATATATATAAAATAAAATATATATATATATATATATATATATATATTATATTTAACTGTAAGTAAACTAAAAATATACTAGATATCACATATCATTTATATAAAATTTTATTAAAAGGTTGATTTGAACGGTTTTCAAAAAACAGAATTAACCCAGAAAAAGATCATTGAAATAAAAAATTTATAAAAAAGTGTGAGTTATTAAGAGAAAAAAAATATACTATTTTTAGAATTACATTTAGTAAAATATTTGCTGCATACAATTTTATTCGTTAATAAAAAGATTAATGAAAGTTAAAGAATACTATTTCTCTAATAACATGAGAAAACTGTGATTGCATTATTCCGATCATTGGATACCCTTTGTTCATTTTTTTTGCTCTTGGATACATTTTTATAAGGTCGCCATAAATTACAAAAGGTGTCTAAATTAATTTTTGTCCCTTCGTCGGCCAATGGGTTAAATTGGTTTTTAATTCCAACCAATATACCTTTTCTAGAACAATACAAAATCCCTTTCTTTCTTCAGTATTAATATTTTATAAAAATTGCTGCCAAAAATGTAGGAAGCAGTAGTTATATATAAGTTATCTATAAAAAGAATATAAAATTGCCTTAAAGTAATTTAATGTAAAACTATTAAAAAATACACTCTGAAAATAAAAAGAAAAAACTCAGTCTGTAAAACAATCAATTCCATTACTTCAAAAATTATCTTCTTTGTTTTTTGTTATATCATCTCACGATACTTTTTATTAATACTTATGTTATGATTTTTCCATAACTCATAGAATTCTTTACTTAAGATAATAGTGTCGAATTTAATCTTATCGATTTAGTTGGTCTAGTCGAAAAGTGTGAACGTATGAAAACCTAGAGTAATGACATTACCACAGACCAATCCTAAAAATTTCCTTTTATATAAAGTTGGAAAAATAAACTGCATTGTTAAATTAGCGTGAAATGAGCAGATATTATTAAATTTCCCTCTGTTAGAAAATTGAGAGGGCCACTGACACCACCACTGTTTTGGGGTTTTCAACTTAACGTTACATTTTGTTAAACACTATAAGATTTAGAAACTTCAAATTACGAAGATATGTAGGAAATTGTACGGAGATTAAAATGAAATAAGAAAGCATTCGATATTTAATTCAAGAATTTTTTACTCTTAAACTTGTTGGAAAAATAACATGTGGGCTGCTCTATAGCAGCGAAAATGCAGCTTCAGAAGTTAAATTTGGTATGCTGAAAAAGCCAAATTTGTCTATAAACGAAACATAACCTTTTTTTCCTTTCTGAAATACTTATTTGCTTGAAAGTTATTGCAATTTAAAAGGTTCTTTCTATTTTTTTCCCTAACTAATAAATATTTATTGATTGTTGCAGAAAAATTTATCATTTACGCGATTTTCATAATATCCCTCTTAATATCAAAAATAACGAAAAGAAAGAAAAAAAAAATATTATATAGAAAAAAGATTAGGTGTTGACAAATAATAAAATTTCGACATTTCAGATCGAAATGTGAAAATATATATTGAATAAAGAGAAATAAGAATTGTTTCCAATATGATCTGTTAACAAGAAAAATTTCTTCTAATTTGTTTATTCCTTTTATTGTGTCGTAAATTCGGACTTTCTAAATGTTATTTTTTAAGTACAGTAACTCATTATTCAAATCCAGCTATCCTTTTTATTTTTTTACTATTAACATAGCAATATAATCTGCTTAAATAATAGTATAATAATTATATATTTTCTAAACAAAATGATTTTTAATAAACTTTTCAGGAAAAAAAAACTTTTAAGAAAAATGTGGAAGGACGGTTTATGCCCAATGAGAGTTCTGAGGAGAAAAAAACGAATTTGCGAGCTTGCATGAACTGCTTTTCCACAGAACATCTTCAATGCGTAATAACTCTCGGCGAGAACCGTGTTTCCTTGTTTTCCATTTGTCAAAAATTAGTAATCCTTAAAATGCAACCGCTAGCAATCCAATCGTAATTTTGATTCAAAAAAATGGACGGAAATGATTCTTACTAGATCTTCAATGATGATTGAGAAACAACTACAAGAATTGTTGAGCGTAGCGAACAGGTGATGGAGCCTCCATGTAGAAAACAAGGATGCTCTAAAATAAATTGTGTCGAGCAACTATGTATTATTTGTAAGCGTATAATACATATTTAAAATCGTCTCTAAAAGGGACTGTAGAAGCTGATCAATTGATAACAATTAATCTGCTGCACTCAAGGTATAAATTATCGGCCCCATCTAAAAGACATTTTTTTAAAATTAAATATTTGTATGTATGAGAAATATGGCGTGTTTTTGAATTTTTTTTAATTGAAATTAAACTTTAACCGGATTTCAATAAATTAATTCTAAAAGAACTGCGCTCATTAAAAAAGAGGTAGGAAAATGATTCATTAGATTCGTTTTGTACTATGAAAATTGTCCTGTTATCGGTGTTATGAAATACTATTTCATTTTTCACCTATTTATAGTTAAAAGAGCTCCACAAAGTTCTAATTACAAAATCATATTAATTCCTCTAAATAGTTATACCTTTTCTAAAAGATTTACTTGCTAATTGACCGTAAATTTAAAACTATACCAACAGTTTTATTGGGCAAACAGATAAAATATCGGTACTCTTAACATTATTTTTATATTTCAGCCATATTTCTGCTATTAATTCCTGAGATATAAAACAAAGCACAATTTTAAAAGTTGTTAACCCAAAAACCCTTGTGGGAAAAAAACAATGTTTTTAATGCATGTATAGGAAACATTTTTGCAAATAACCTTTAAAAATGATTAAATGTGTGTTTATTATTTTGTATTGTCACTGTAAGTAATGTTTCATTCATTTTTCTACAACTAGGGAACATTACTAGGGAATGAGTAAGTTTTCACAAAATGTATTTTTATTTGAATATTATATCGACTTCGTAGGAAAAAAAATTGGTAACTTTTTTTAAATCATGTTATAACTTTTGTATTTTTTCCAGTTTATTCAGTATTTATATTATCATTCGAATTGATGTGATGAATTTGAGTATAAAGAAAGATTGAAACAGAGAAATTTAATACGAAATTCAGAGGCCTACGAAAAACTTGGGAGAAAAAAATTTGTTGACAAAAATAATTTAGCTTTAAAAAAAACAAGTGTATTTTGCACAAAATTATGAAGATACATTGCAGATAAAGTTCGGTATTGCAAATAAAGTTCGATAAACAAATTTGTAAATTAAAATCCATATTAATAAAAATGTAAAAAAAAAAATATGCAAGAAAATTTTAGCATATATTTTGAAAAGAAGGGAGGAGTGGGGGAAGGGCCCAAAAACGGCTATGCCTAGGGCCTAGGAAAGGTATAATGCGGCTCTGAGGGGAGTTATGGATTTCAGTTTCAATTAGCGGTTGAGATATATTAAACTGGGTCAAATCCTCAATGTTCCATATGCTACATTCATTTGTGGTTGTTAAAAATTTATTTCCTCTTAATGATTCGTTAAATTTGACCGATCGCTCTTTAATTACATTATTTTTATTGACATCATATATTCTATTAGCGCGCCTTTCTTTAGAATAACACACGAAAATCCCACGTTTTCCAGGAACATAAAATTTTTTTCGGAATTGTTTAGGTATATGAAAAGAAACGACGTATCCAAATACTTTTAAGTAGTTAAGTTTAGGTCCTTTTCCTGACCATATTTCAATAGGAAGATTTTGTTTATTTTAACGTGGTGTAATAATAAATGTGAGTGCTAAAATCAAAATTTTGATGGTAACTCACTTTCATATAATAATGTCCCAGCCCTTTCTACTAATACTCTTATTACTCGCTCAGCGTGTCCATTTGACCAAGGATTATACGGTACTGTTTTTCATGTATGATCCTGTATTTTTCTAGAAAACTATCAATCTGGTTATTAACAAACCGTTATCTGTTCTGAATCTTTTGATTTTCTTATTCATTGCATTTTCATATCTTTCCTTAAGCATACAAAACATTTAAAATACTTTATGTTTACGCTTCAAAAAAAGTACATCCTAGAAAAATCATCCACCAGAACTAAAATATCTTGAAGTCCCTAATGAATCACAATTTATTGGGCCTACTAGGTCCGAATGAATTAACTCTAATACAGAATTACTATGTGCAATATTAATTGTTGGATGACGCTTATGGGTTACTTTACTCATGTCACAAGATTCACAATGATAATTTTCAAAATCTTTAAAATTTATGCTAAGGACATTTTGCATTTTAACCATGTATTGTGGATTTAAATGAAAAAGTCTTTTATGCCAAATATTATAAGTATCCAAATTACTTACTTCATTACATTCTAACTCAGAATTATTTACATCTTTATAATCAAAAAATTTAGGTGAAACATTATTACAAGGTTCATTGAAATTTCAAAACGATTGTTTACTTTTACAGCTTTTAAAATAATGTGACTGTCATTATTAAAATATCATTACCATTAGATTCATGCCCGGCTGGGCGCATGTGCGGGTGTTCGGATCGCGACCCCCTCGTCTGAGCATTCGCGGTGGCGGGTAATTTCCACCGTGTGCCCGAATTTGGGCGGATCGGATAAACTATTTCTTACCATTAGATTCAATTTTATAACCTTTATCAATTAATTTAGATACTGAAATTAAATTGTTTCGTAAATCTTCTACATATATAACATCATATATTGCTAGATTTTTTCTGCAATTATCAACTGTTGTAGTAGCTTTTACAATAGCAATACCTTTAGAAATTCAATTTGCTTTCTTGCCTGCTAACTGTATTATTCCATTAACATGATTTATGTTTTCAAAAAAGTTTAAATCTTTTACCATGTGTGAAGCAGCACCAGAATCCAGAATAAAAACAGTTTTGTTTTTACCTGCAGCACTAGAATTTACGTGATGTTGTTTTTCTTCGGTGGTAAGTGCAAAATTTTTTCACTAGAATGTCTATCTTGATTTTCAAATGCACAATGAGCATTATTGTTTTTGGTTTTGTTCATTCTCGATTTATAGTTCGAAATTCTTCTTATTTCTAGAGATGTTGTTTGGTTTTGATTTCCATCGTTCTTGGTTCGGAAATAGCAGTCTTTAACTAGGTGATTCGTTTTAGGGAAGATGAAACATTTCTTGGTGCTTCTATTTTCATATTTATGTTTTACTCCGAATGCTTCTGTTCTTCTACGAATATAATTTTTTAATTTTGATCTTCTCTCTTCTTATTATTTCTTCTTCTCTCAGTATTTTATCCATTTGTTTTTCACATTGGGTTTTCAGGATTTCTCTTATTCTTGAAAACTTTCCTCGTAAACCTCTAACTGTATAAAAAACAAGTTCTCTTTCTCAAATTTTCAGTCCTAGTAATGAACATTTCGTTTGAAGTCCATGTGATCTTGCAATATAGTCTGAAACATTTTCTTTCATTTCAAGAATTTTTACTTCGTTACTTGCATCGATTTTGCGATCTTCGGTTTTGCCAGTAAATGTGCTTTGAATATTTTGACATAGAATTTTTGCATTAGTTTTGTTAGCGAACTGAAGACTTTGGTCGTCAGAAAGCGAAAGTTGAATGTATGCTACAGAATCATCATTGTTTAGTGTCCATTGTTCTCGCAATTTTGGATCAATGGGGGGTTCTTCAGTAAGCACATTTGCAATCTTCTTGAGTGTTAGCAAAGCCTTAACTTTAATACACCACTGATAGAAGTTGTCACTGTTAAGCAGTAGAATACTCGGCAGATCCCTATTCATTTTGGAATCTAAACTATGAAATCACGGCGAAACTTAGTGAAACTTTTTAATGTGTCATAATTTTAAAAAACCACGGCTGTGCTGCCAACTGTTATCCGTATAGAGTGAGATTCAGACAAAAAGTAAAGGTATATTTACAAAAAGCAGACAAATACATGCAAATTTAAAAAGAATGCCATCTGGCGGTATTAAGAAGAAAAGTCTTCAAAGCAATCCTTCCCTGGGAATGACAACAACTTGTAACCAAACTAATGGACTTTATTCAGAAACAATTTTTGTGTGTATGAATAAACTAATGCAGCATGTGGTCAACATGGAATAATAATCCATTTGAGACATTCCACAATTTAACTACCAACATTTAAAAACTTAAAAATTATTATTGTCAAGTGTATTTCCCTAATTTTTAGAAAAGCCTATATAAATACCTGATAATGTCTTAGAAACAACTGGTGAGACATTGACATCCAAAAGTGGTGAGTATGAAGTAGCATGATAAAGTCTAATAATGGCACTATGATGGAGAGTAAGCCAAACCCCTAATCCTGACGTTACCATGCAGCTGATAAACCGTGTTGCATCATTACACACAGCAAAAGAATGCTAAAAGAGAACAGTTGTACTATTATTCAATATCTAAAATTAGCCTTTTAACAGAAATTGTAAAGATTTGCAATTAAAATAATATTGAAAAAAGAATGATGTACTTTTCATCACCTATACATGATGTGCATTTAATTTTAGCATTAAACAAGGGCAGATGATTTAAAAAAGCATAGTAAAATGCTTAATATTTTGGAAAATTTACTTATAAAAACTTAGATATCCCTAAGGATAAGGCGCAAATAAAGCATAGAGATGAAAATACTATAGTTTTGGTTCTTCAAACAAGAACCTTCCTCTGTGTTTAGACTCTGAGGAAAGTTCTCGTTTAGAGAACTAAAAGTATAGTATGTCCATTTCTGTACTTTATTAATGTTTTATTCATATTTTCCCCTTTAGTATAACTCTCATGTTCCTGTTTCTAGAATACAAGCAGCTATTCTCAAAATTCATAAGAGGTTAAAACTATAACAGAGGAAGAAAGACTTTTAATGAATGAAAAATTAGAGAAAATTCAGCCATTCTAATATTCAAAGACTAAGTAGTTCGCTGGATTCTGAATAGCTTACATTGCCATCAAAACATTCACATTATAACAGAACATTCCAACTCCAAACCTGATATAAAAATTCTCTCTTAACTGAGACTTCTGACTATGCCTTATGCTTACTCTTCTCCTAGATTTTTGACTAAGATTCCCAGTCAAGGATAAAGATTTTAGAGCACGATTCATAAAATATATGGTGCAATGATGCTTCCTCCTGAAGAATTTCTATTAGAACAAATTTTTATTTTTGCATATTCCTCAATCATTATGAAAATTCATATGGGGTATACTTTTTTTTGTCAGTTTGATGTTTACCTTGTGATCAGTCTTCTTTTTTTGACAAAAGTTTAATCTTGCTACTTTATGATGAGATTTCAGACTTCGAGCACTCTTAATTTTAAAATGCAATGTTAGAATTCAGCATTATTGCCTAAAGAGCTGTCTCTTTTGAGAGATCAAGGTTGAGTTACTTTCAGACTTGAAGAACAGATATCAATTTATTTTATAGTGTTTGAATAATTCCTCCTTCTTCCTGAAGAAAAAACATCCTGTATGTTTAACTCAACCCTTAATTGAGCTGCTTGGTCAAAATATTTTTAATTTCACCAACTGAATGAAATATCATTTTAGAAAAGTATTTATATTTTTCACTTATACTCTGAAAGATGGTCATTTGACTTTCTGCTTGAGGTCAAAGAGTTAAGTTCCACAAAGTTGGATGAAAAATTGAAATTTCAACTTAAAAGTCAGATCTGGATATCAAAATAAATGCAGGATATGCATAATTCTGCAATGGTGATTTTTTTTTCCAAATTTGTTTACAACAGCAGTAATCAAAGTGAAAATAAAAAAATTTGTAGATTCATATAAATTTGCAAACAGTCTTTTTTAGGAAAATATAATAAATTATGTGAAACTTATATTTGTGCTAGATTTGCACATTTTATAAGGGTATATATATATTTTTTCTCACTCGCTTTGCATACATTTTACTTTGACTTATATTAGTTGTAAGTTAAGTAACTATCAAAATATGAAAAATTTTAAAAACCATACTTTCCAAACAAATTAAAAAGAAGAAAATATTCTTGCCACCTCATCCTTAAATGAAAAATTAAAGGAAATTTTTGGTGCTAATAATATATTTTGAAAGTGATGCGCCCACATTTCTCATTTTATATGTAACAAATACAAAATTATGTCCTCATTTTCCCAGTACTTGAAAAAAATATTATTTTAGAAACACTTCTTTTTTCTTGTTTTCTTCATTTTACTTTTTTATTACAGGGTGCGTAGCCAAATTATTCAACAAAAAATAAGCACCTTTTAAGCACTTTTCAAGCATTCAAAAAATATTTTTAAGCACTTTAAAAAAATATGATAATTAGGCATGGTTGGAAAGTGTTTGATAATTGTCGGTTCTATCTTGTTTTAACCGTCATGTTAAAAAAAAAAACCTTTTGGCATTGTTTTTGACAGTTGTAAAAAATAATGAAATTTTAAATCATGTAAAATGAATGGCATTTTCATGCGCTTCGGACTGATAATACGCCGAAATAGATTGGGGTTGAATGAATTGTGAAACGTTGAATAGAACAATATGAACTGTGTCTTTTTGCATAATTCGTAGCAAAAATCAACATGGTAAAGGAAAAACCTCGTTTTGAAAAACGGAAAATTAAGCACTTTTTAAAAACACCCAATGAAAAAACCACCTTTCAGAGCTTTTGAAAAACGAAAATAAGCACCTTTAAGCACAAGTGGCTGGGTGGCGCAATTGGTTTGTTGTCGGCCTTCTGAGCCCAAGTCTGCGGGTTCGATTCCCAGCCCAGACACCGGATTTTCGGGATGCAGAAAATCCTCAGCGGCCATGTCGTATGATTATGCAACATGTAAAAGATCCCTGGAGTGCCTTATTGGCTCTTGGCATTTCCGGCAAAATTAAATTCCTAGTGCACTATAGCATTCAAATAGAGTCTCGGTGCTGCCATCTAGTGTGGCAGAAACTAGACGTCCAAATTAACATGACCAACGGTATCTCACCCATTGTGGTGGTCCTGAAACAGTGGATACCACCTCTGGAGAACGCACTAGGTCTGCTCATCGGCAAGACCGATTGTGCAGCTCATTGGAAATATAAAAAAAATAAAAAACTTTAAGCACTTTTTAAAAACGCTACGCATCCTACCCTATATTAGTTATTTTGTTAACACGAAAGTGGTAAAATTTGAATTGGCAACATTATATTTTACAATAAAATGTCACTAAATTTTGCTCATAGGGATCAAGAAATGATTTAAGATTGTATTGCCATTCAACACAGAGTTCCAGTGGAAATTTTATTAAGTTGAAAAAGGGTTAAAATTTAGATGTCAATGAATTTGTTTTGTATGAATAGAAATGAAGGTGTTATTTAGGACAAAGTGGCTAAGTTTCACTGTATAAAAAACTTATTCATAATACTTGTTTATAAAATTACCAGACCTGCCTAGGGTCTCCCTAATAAGTTTTCTTTATCTGAGTCTATTGGATGCTTGTTGATTCCAATTAGTCACCATTGATGATTTCATATATTTTTTAATGTCGCGAAGAAATCTGAGTGAAGGTCTTCCTTGTTTTCTAGTGCAATCTAGCTTGTTAAGAGTTTACAAGCAAGTGGAATTGTTATCTTGTGATGTAAATGAGTGTCCAAGGTATCTTATTTGGTTCAATTTGATGAGTTTGACAATTTCGGGATGTTCATATTGATTATAAATTGCATAATTCTAAAGAATTTATCAGACATTATTCACAGAACTTAAAATTATGTATATATATATTTTTTACCTTACTTTAATGTAAAGATTTTATAAAAACAAGCTTGGCTATTAGCAATAAATTTAAATTGAGATTATTTTGAGAAGTATAAGAAAAAATTACCTCTTCCTGTATTGATGTGGTGTTTAAAATGTATACCATATTTTCGCAAGAACACCAAAGTTTTCCAGTAACCGCCAACATTTTACTGACAGTGGAATTTTTATTTCCAACATTTATAACTGCTGGTTCATTAGGATACCACCCTGCTCCTAAAAATGAAATAACTGTCAAGTAAAATAATGAAATTACAATTCTTTTTACTAAAGGTTTTACAAATGAGCAAGTTTAGGAATCTCGTCTCGTGTATAGTATTTCTCTTTCTAATAACATGGGAAATCTGATTTTATAAAGCAAAAAAAAAAAAAAAAAAAGCATTCATTCACATTCCCAGAAGAACAATAAAAAACCTTAAATTAATGCAAGTAACTTTGAAAACTAAATATTTAAATAGAAATTTATAAAATTTTTCCTTTTAAGATAAACAATCTAAAAACATAGTTTTCAATTTATGCCTTATTACTCTTAACTGGATAATAAAATTTATGTATTTAGAAATAAAGCTTATTTTAGAAACATGCTCACCATTTTCTTATAAATTTATTTGTTAGTGGTACGTAAAGAGCCATTCTCTTAAAACGTGGAATCACAAATCATTATGCAAACAAACGAGCAAGTATTCTATCAGATATTTAGTTTCAATCAGTTTGCACTCTAAATTTGAGTTTAGGATACAGTGAAAATGGTCTGTTCATCATTGTTATTTATTAAAATGTAGGAGCTCATTGAATTTTTGAGCTACAATAAAATTACAACAAAAGACAAGTCAAAAACCCCACCATTTTGTTGATATCAAATTGATTAATCCTTGATTAAAACTGTAATAAAACCATGGCTTCTTTAGGTCAGGGAAAAAAATAACTTAAAGGCTTCTGCAACAATTTTTTGAAAATTAATATTAAACTTAAAGTAACTATCAGTTTCTCAATACATTTTGCTTAGCTGAAATCAAATATGTTTTCAAAATAAATTTAAAAGAATTTTTAAGAAAAAAATTAATAACATACTAAAAACTTAAAATAACTTATTGAATATTTTTACCAAAGAGACCGCTTTATTTTTACACATGTGCTTTATACCTTTATGCATTCCAAAACAATTTTCTTCAGTACATGGACAAGCAATCATATAAGATAAAAAAAAATCAGTTTAATGCTTTTCAAATGTAATATTTAAAAATATGTTACTTTGTAGTAAATAAATAACACACATTGGGTAAAGTATATATATATATTCGTCAGTGAAGCTCTACAATATGACAATCAAAAATCTATCAAGAAGATCAAAAGCATCAAGAAAATCGTGTTGTTGTACATAAAAAAATGAACTTTCTTTAAAGAAGCTGAATTTTTAATAAAAGAAGAATAACTTATATCTGCAGGAATTACCAGACTTTTGGTACAAAATACAATAAACCCAATCATTTGACCAAAAATTAATAGTAACAGTAAAAGAGGTCAGATAACACCGCAATATCTTCAGGGTTCCCACTCTTTTAACAATTAAGCACTTTTAAAGACTTTTTTTTTAAAAAATTAAGGACTTTTTTGAAAAATTAAGGACTTTAAATATAGTATGATTGTTTATCATCGAATATACATATTTCACCAGTGACAGCACCAATTATTTACCTTTCTTTAAAAAAAACAATAAATAAAAAGATAATATAAAACAAGTTTATTATAATGTAAGCACTGATATAATTGTATTAATTAACAGGGCTCGCCAAAGAAGTACCAGGCAATTTTGCAAACCAGGGTCAGTTTTTTTAAAAACATTTTTAGATTGTCGAAGGTTAACATCATCAACAAAACTAATCCATATTCCACTTTTAATGATTTCATTGAAATTGAATTGTACAATTAAGAGCAGAAATTAAGATTTACGATTTTTTCATGTATATTTAAAAAAAAAGAGTAAATAAAGAAATGTGGCAAAAACATTGAAAAAATTATTACAACAAGTTTTTATATTTCGCTACTAGACCTGCATCACATATTCAGTTTTCAAGTAAAATCAGGCCATACATAGCTAAGCACCTTAAATCATTCCATTTTTTTTTCATTAGGCTTAACTTAATATTTTTCTAACCCTCTTGGTGGCGCTTACTTGAAATAGTTTTACTCTTAGAAGGGCGAACCTATTTGGTGTCTTGGGGTATTAATCCACTTTTAGATGAACCTGCCCCCACCCCTCTAAGAAGCTGCAGCTATATGGAGGAGATAATGATATAGGGAGTTAAAGAGGACGAAGGACCATAAATTGCGCTAAAGGGGGAAAGTGTGAGATGAATAACGACCTTTGACCTCTTCCACACTTACACATCTGGACAAAGCTTCAGGGAAGTGGAGCTCAGAGGGGGATTTTGAATACTTGTTTACTGGCGAAGTTCAGTTTACTTACGGGCGTAAGTACGCCAAAATAAAGCCTTTACTTTCATAAAACCACTCTCAATATTTTTAGCCAATAAATTATGTAAAATATTTCTGCGTAAGTCATACTGTATTAAATTTAAAAGAAACAAGTTTCTAAAAATAAATATTGATTTAAAGCGATACTAAATGAAAAATATTTCACTTAATTTTACATTTTATTATTCCCAGAATATTATTATTATTTATTTAAATAATGAATATGATGAATCATGAATGTATTAATAGTCTACAGCAATTCTGACTGTAACCATTTTTAAAGATGTCTATTAAGTGCCTACCAAAATGTAACGAAAAGTGTAAAAATATCAGCTGTGAATTTCAGTTGAATTTAATTTAAAATACTACAGAGTAGCTTAAGTGTAATATGAAAGGAAGAACAGATAAATCATGAAATGTAATAGGCCTGTTTTTTAAGCAAACATCGTTGAACTTAAAGATATATTAAAAAGAAGAAGAAAATTATTACAAGTTCTTTTAGAAAAAAAAAGGTAAATTTTGATAAATAAAAAGCGCAAAAATAAAAAAAATGCTTTTAATACTAAAATACAAAACTGTAATACGAAGTAATGATGTAATGTTTGCTTTAAAATTTTTATGAATTCAACTGACGATTCACTTTGGAAACATGAGCTCAGATAGAAATTACTTCTAACAAACAATTCTTCTAATGTACAAGAATTGATTTTGTGATTACAAAAAATTATTAAATTCGCTTTTGAGAAAGCTAAACTTTAATTCTTTAGAACTAATTCAAGAATTGAATGAATGCAGAAATTGCATATTTTATATCCAAATATAAATTATATGTTTTCAACCATTTAGATTTGGAATGAATTGAAACTGTATTGGAATGAAACAAACATTTTTGTTAACATTTTAAGTAGTCTCAAATTAGATTTTAATATTAATTGCATTATACAAGTTAGAAATATTATACAAGTTATAAATGTGATTGCAAAAACATTTATATTAAATGCAAAAACATTATATTATATATTATATATATATATATATATATATATATATATATATATATATATATATATATATATATATATATATATATACAATATATATATATATATATATATATACATATATATATATATATATATATATATATATATATATATATATATATATATATATATATATATATATATATATATATATATATATACATATATATATATAGACACGTCAAGTTTAATATTAAACTATAAAATTTACAACCATTTTAATAAGCAATGAAAATCTTCTGATAAATCAAAAGATGTTAGAGGTACATTTTTCAAAAAAAAAAAAAAAAAAACAATTATAATAATAACTTTAAAGAAATAGCATATATAAATATTTAGTCATTATTCTCAAAGTAAGTTTGTGCTCTTACTATTGCAAAGTTCGTGTCCATGAGTTTAGTGTGAGGCAATAATATGTTTTGTGACCAAAATTCACAAATGCACATAAAGAAAAAAATAATAAAAGGGAGAAAATTTTCTCTCTCTTCTTTGTTTTTAATTTTCTACAAAATAAAGTAGCAAAATGGAGCAAAAATAAATATTATAAACCTTAAATTTTCATGGTTCTTTTTTTTAAAAAAAAATCATGTAACCGCTAAAACAATAAGAAGCTATTTACTTAACTTAATCAAATAATTCCTATATTTCTCTTCACATCTTTTATTCTTTGCATGGATTTTTGCTATCTCAAAATGAAACTTTTGTAAAGTCACTAAAACAACTTTCAGATTTACTTGATTCAGTATGCTACTAAAATTTTGAAAAAAGCTGTTACCTTTTATCTCATGGCTATACACGGGTGTTTTATAAAATAATGTGCGACAGTAAAAATGGATTAATAGTAGTCTAGTTTGTTGCACAATCTTGTCAAATTTGAATACTGATTAACACAAATGAATCACAAAACTAACATAAAAGAGTCACAAGAGAGGAAGGGGGAAAGGGAAGGAAAAGAGAAATGCACTGGAAAAGAAGAACTAGTAAGAATAGTTTTCGTAAAAAGCATACCATAAACTATGTAAATTTAAAGACTGATTCGATGTGATCTAACATTTTTGAAATAAAAAAATTTGCAAAAAGTTGAAAGTACTTATTTTTTAAAATGCATTTTGCTGAAAAAATATTATTTGTACAATATTAGATCGGTAGGTGATATTTTTAAAAAAAGAATTTTTGTTTCCAATTTCAGATGAAATAATAAACATTTACTTTTTACTGTAAAATTTCTAACCATATCTCAATTTCAAGCATAAAAAAAAATTATAATATTTAAACTTATTCAATATTTTTATGTTCAATAATTAAGAAAACGTAAAAAAATGTTCATTGAATAAAACAACTTCATTTAATTTCTATAATGTCATTGCTATTTCATAAATTCGTTTTCCTCCCAAAAAAATAAGAAAAGGAATAGCTATAAAAAAAACAACTTTGTCAAAATACTCACGAATATATGTCAATATGTTTGTTTTTACATTTTTACAACTATTTGTATATATATTATCATATACATAATTTTTTTTTACTAGTCTGTATTTATTTTGCATATATTTTTGTTATCTCTTTTATCCTTCTTTTTTTTCCCTTAATAAATGCTATTTGGATATTATTTAGTATTTATTTTCAAAATTATCAAAGTGCTACTCATTAGTTTTCTGAATCAGAATTTTCATCAAAAATATTTAACTGTTATTAAATACAATTTTTATTTAATATCACTTAAAAGTTTGACTGAAAAAAATTTTATTTTCTTCTTTATTAATCTAGTTAATTACTTTGAAATACATTTTACTTGTGTGCACATTGATTTTAAAGTATATCATTCAATAGTAATTTTCATTTTGCCTTTTTCATTTATAAAATATATTTTTCGCCAACTGCTATATATATATATATATATATATATAAATTGGAAAGTTTTTTAAAATCTAGTTTATGATTATTAATTGTGCACCAATTTTCCTTCACACTTTTTCCAGGTTTAGTATTGGCAGTGCTATCTGAAATAGCTCTGGCGTGTTAAAAAGTTTTTTTTAATAATTTTTAAATATTTTTTATTTATTTATTTATTTATTTTACTTTTTTTGAATTATTTTAATCATATTTCAGCCTTTTATAGTTTTTCTGTCAATTACTGATTTTACCACATTTCTCTTTATTTTCCATTGCAAAAGAAATCCCGCAAAGACTTTTATTTCAAATAAGATGGTCTTTTTTAAGCAGTCATGTCCCCTATTCTTTCTAAATAAGTCAACTAAACTGGATCAACATCATTTTGACGTTCTAGCCAATTCATTACAATATCTAATGAATTACATGTTTCTATATGAGAAGATCCACTATCTTGAACTTGATCACCTACTTCTTCCTCTTCGTCTGTGGAGTTCCGAGTTTCATTCAAAATTTCAGCAGCAATTTCATCATCATTTAAAATTTGAAATCCTGGGTCGTTTTCAGTGTCTCGACACCAACCTTCTATTTTTTTCTGCTGTATAACCTGGCATCTTTTCATCTGGAAAATATACTGGTTCAAAAACTTCAGTTTCATTTGTTTTTCTGTTAAAAATTTTATGCCAAGATTTAAGATTCCAAGCACTGTAATCACTAATCATTAACCATAAGTGACAACTACCCATCCTCCAATTATAGACCATTAGCACTTATTTATTGATAAAATCTTTCCATATTCCAACAATTGTAGACAGTCAAAATTAAGCTCGCATTCTTGGACTATAATTTTCAGTTGAAGAGGTCTAAAGGGGTATGCAGGTTTAACTGCATAACAATACATGTATGTATAGCTACTATAAGAAGACTGCTAAAAAAGGTTGTAAATTAAATATGGTTTTCAGGTGTAGTCGATATTAATTATTCCTCTAAATTTAGAAAAACAGCATGTAAGTTAAAAAGTATTCTAAATCTTTAAAAAAAAAAAATAATAATAATTTGGACTTAGTTTGGATAATAATGGTTATATATATATATATATATATATATATATATACAGGGTGTCTCAGTTAAACGCTTCAGAACTCCTAAGTGGGGTAGCGTGCATCCTGATGACTCGAAATCATATAGCAATGCGGGGTCGGAAATGCTTTCCTGAAGCGGTGATATACACAGAAGCACCATAAAGAAAAGAGACTGCAAGTGAAAAATTGTTTTAATAATACATTGAAGAAATTATATGGCCTCTTCGGTCACCCGCCCTATCATGTCTTGATTTCTGGGGTCACATGAAAACACTGGTTTATGACACCCCTATTGACAAGGCTGAGGAGGTGGTTGCAAGAATCGCAGCAGCTGCCGAAGAAATTCAAGATATGCCTGGAGTATTGCAGAATGTTCGAATGTCCATGCGCCAGAGATATGAGGTGCACATTTTAGCCAGTGGCAGAAACTTCGAACACTTACTTTGACCCATGTATCATATAATTTTTTCAATGTATTACTAAAGCGATTTTTCAATAACGATCTCTTGTCTTTATGGTGCTTCTGTGGACATCACCGCTTCAGGGAAGTATTTCCGACCCCGCATTGCTATATGATTTCGAGTCATCAGGATGCACCCTACCCCTCTTAGGAGTTCTGAAACGTTTAACTGAGACACCCTGTATATATATATATACGTATATAATTTAAATTTTTTATTTTAATTTCTGTATTAAGCCTTTTATTTCATGTTTAAGAATTTAAAATAAAAGAAAGAAAGCGTTATAAGTAAATACCAAAAGCTTTTGTTGAATTAAATTTCGTGAAACTCACATGTCTCAATTAAATTCAATGTTCGCTTAAAAAAATTTACGAAGAGCCATGGAAATCCAACGAAATCATTAAAACAAAACTTAATGTAATTGATCAGTGTTAGTCAATGAATGTTCATAAAGAGAATCGATTTTTAAGCCGCCTCTGAGGCATTTTTCCATTAGCCCCTGGAAAAGTAGAACTGACTTGTTAACAGTATTATGGCTATTATTCTTTAATGTCTTCTAATTTTTTTTTCATTTAGATATTCCATTATCATAGCCCAGAAATAAATCTATAAAAGAAAAAGATGTACAGAACGTTTTATTCTGAGTAACTTTTGATCTTAAAGTCAAAAAATTCTGAGCTAAGATGCAATATCCCTAACATAACGAATAATATTCTATATATAGATATAACAGTGAAGATGATAATTTAGGTTTCAAAACCGCACACAAACATGACAAATACGATAAATTTGGAACCGTTTTTAACAATTTCAGTACTATTTTAACATGTTTTATCTCGCTTTTAGAAGAAATTATTATAAACCAAAAATTCTCTGCTTTAATTAATAAAATTCATTCATTCGAGGATGAAATCTTATAAAAAAATAATAAATAAACAAATAAAATAAATAAAAATTAATAGCGATGCTTTCTTATTTTAACTATTTTTTCAATTTTAATTAAATGATAATATCTTATATAATATAGTATTTGACCATTAAAAATTACACATTTTTATACGTTCAAAAATATATGATTTACAATGGAAAAACTGTTAAAAATATTTTCATCATAAAATTATTTTAGAGTAAATAGGCGCAAATAGTATTTTATTCCCACTTTGGGGAAATCCTCAAAATTGAAAAATAAGATTTAGAGGTTCACATTTTTAATTTGTCTTCTAATTAATCGAATTAAACCAAAACTTATCAGCTATTCCTACATAAAGCTATTTCTACATTTATTTCTTTACTTATTATTTATTTCTTACATGTGCTTGGAAAAAAAACTTTGACTCTAAGTTATAAAAATAAGATTCTATCAGTATCATACTTATGTTAACAATCGGAAGAATTTAAAAAAAAGAGAAAAAAGAAAGGAACCAGAGAATATTGAGAAAGAATATCTTTTAGCGAAAAACAGCCAATTTTGTAGCTACCCTTTTAAACTAGTCCCTTTAAAATGTACTCCCTACTTCCTCCTGTGACAAATTTTGGTAAAAGGAGGAGAGTTCCATAATTGATGTCACTGCTTGAAGGGGATAGAAATTTTTGCGCAGATCAGGCCGACCCTGTTTTTAAACCTAGTCTTTAAATTGCTCTCTTTTCTGCCTGTCATCTTACAGCAAAACATTTCTGGAGAAAAATTATTGCATCATAGTTTGCAATGAGAAACATATTTATACATGTAATTTGAAAATGGAGGGATAGAACAGAACTTAACTAACACTAAACAAAATAAAAGCAAACATTTTAGTTTTAGATTTTTCCTTTTGTTTAATGTAGCATTTTATTTAATTAATTTTTATTTGTTAATTTTGTGCGTTAATTTGTATTGTGTAATTTTGTTCCTGTAAATAAAATGTGATCTTTTATTGGCTGTAAAAAGAACTTGAATCAAAAATATTGGAAGTAAGCAAATATTTGTATTAAATCAATCTTTCCGCATATATGTAACATTTATAATGCTTATATATTTCCGCATATATGTAACATTTAAACTGTACAACAAATAGATTTATTTAGTAAATTTGATTATTCATGCATAATTTTATTTTTAATTCCCAATTTTTGTTCTTATTTTATAATTAAAATATCGTACTTAAAATTTTTTGAAATTTTAAAGAAGAGTTCTCTTTCAAATTTTATAACAGTTGATCTAGATTGCTGGAGTAAGTTAAAATTGTTGATATTATTTAAAATACATGTTTTGATTTCATTTTACAATTAAGTGAAGAAAAAAAGTTTAAAATACTGTTTTACAGTAAATCGTAAAATAATTTACTCTGTAACAAAGCATACCTAGTTCTCTTTTATAGATGTAAATTTCTCCATCAATGACTGAGACAAAAACTTTATTATCCATGTATCTGAAAAGTAAAACTGTTTGAATAAATGTCAAAAGAAGAAAAATACAAACCAATAATTAATTTAACTTTCAATAATAACATACAGTGAGCCAAAAAAAAACCTGACCATCCTGAAAAACTTTTGATCTAAAGATCGAATTTTCATGCTCTAGGACACATTGGTTAAGGTCCAAAGGGTGAGCTAAAATATGCTAATTAAACAGTGCTCACGATATTTTAAGTTACTAAATCACAAATGAAAACTTACTTTACATATTTGGGCTTCTGACCCCCGAAATATAGTGGGTAGCTGTAATCTATGAAATATGGTACCCATAGACCTGGGATGGGCAAACTACGGCCAGCGGGCCAACTGTGGCCCGTCGGAAGGTTTTATCCGGCCCGCAGATAGAATTTCAACTTGCCGATATTTGGCGAATATAAACGAGGTGCATTTACATCCATTATTTTGTCTACTTTATAAAGCTATTTTTGTTCTTTCCTTTTTAACAAAGTACTGATTACGTTTTTACTTTCTCTAATGGTGGAATTGATAGAAATAGTTAGCACAGACAGCTTCAATTGGTAAAATGTTGAAAGCAGAAGTTCTTTATAGAATAACCGCAGATTAGCTCCAACAAGCGTTTGCATTTCTCGAGGTTCAGACGTATGGAATCTACATAGGTGAATTGTGCTTCACACGTGGCAGACAGCGCATTTTAAGCTCCAACGAGTGGATTTTTCTGCCGGTGCTAGTTCTAACTTTATTTTTTGAGTATGGAAAGATTGCAGACATGCTGTTTCTAAACATGCCAAAGTTTGAGTTTTGCAAATCATTACCAAAAGCTAGTTTCCAAAATTTTATATCTCATGCCTAGAAAATCAGTGCTATGTTTGCTTCATCTTATATATGTGAACAAGTGTTTTCAACTATGAATCTTAGAAAAATCATTTCGTAAGTAGACTAGCGGAAGCATTTAGCCTCATTCCTCAAAATAAGCACATCTCACTTCGAACCTCAATATAAGGAACTTTTAAAAATGAAATCGAGATTTCATTCATCTCATTAAATATTTAAATTAAAACTTGTATATCGTTTATTTTATTTTAAAAGTTTTTACTCGGCCCACCAAACTTTTTTTTCCTTGATTTTTTGCCCTCGACCAAAAAAGTTTGCCCATCCCTACCATAGACTGATCAGGAGAACAATCCAAATTTTGAACCCCTTAATGTTAATTTTATTTTTTGCATATTTCACTATATCTCGAGAACTTTTTAAGCAAATTGAGCAATTTTCGCACACAATTATAAAATTCATTTATCCAAAGATAATTCCATGCAAAAAAATTTTTCAGTAAATATTATTATTTTATTATAATAAGTTGAAAAAATTTTAAATTTAAAAGTATAAAATTTTTTTCTTCATTTTAAAGTACATAATGTAACATGCCAAAGTACAAAATTTGAGCCAAATCAGTTAAATAATAGCTTCTGAGAAGTTGAATTTTAAAGAAGTCGCATAGTTAAAATTCGATTTCTCAGGAACTATTCTACAGATTTTGCTCAAATTTTGTATTTTTCCATGTAGAATTACAAAGTTTAAAACGAAGAAAAAAATTTTATACCTCACAATTAAAAAAAATTTCGACTATCTTTTAATAAAATAATAAATATCTACTAAAGTTTATATTTTGCCTGGAATTATCAGTAGATAAACGAATTTTATAATTGTATACATAAATTTTTCTATCTGCTTAATAAGTTCTCGAGCAAATAATCAAAAAATAAAATTAGCATTAAGGGGTCCCAAGTTTGAATCACTCTCCTGATCAAACTATGGGGATTATATTTCCCAGATTGTGGCTAACCCCTATATTTAGGGGGTCAGAAATCCAAATCCATTGAAAAAAGGTATGTTTATTCAGAGAAAGTACATTTTTGTGTCTGATTTCATAACTTTAAATATCCTCAGCACTAATTAATTAGCATATTTGAACTCACTCTCTTGAACCATTAATGACTTCCAGAATGTGAAGCTTTTATCATTAGATCAAAAATTATTCAGGGTGGTCCTTTTTAGTGCACTGTACATAAAAATAAGCACATTTTTAACTGATGTTGAACTATAATTGTTTAAAAAGTGTCAACTTAACAACTAGTCAAATTTTGATTTTGTGACATAGTT
This sequence comes from Parasteatoda tepidariorum, assembly GCF_982258835.1. Lineage (NCBI taxonomy): Eukaryota > Metazoa > Arthropoda > Arachnida > Araneae > Theridiidae > Parasteatoda > Parasteatoda tepidariorum. The sequence goes on from NC_141765.1 coordinate 76,131,452, forward strand.
AAGTTAACTGTTAACCACACTTAAATCCAAAACATAAATATTTTCCTCATAAAAGCTATTTCTTTGCCCTGAATGTAAACAAAAACCAGTTCTGAAGTGTGCAAAACAGTTTTCCTTTCCTCATAAATATACAAACCAAAGCTCGTTATATGACATAACCCATTGAACCACTTTCCTTGCTTCAGAGATCGTATTACTTATGAGGCAAATATAAAAATCAAATTGAAACAGTTAAAACACTCTGCCTATTTCATATTGTGCACTGGCTGAATGTTTTGAAGAAAAAAAAGAAGCTTTCCAACTTTATGAAATTAATGGTCAAAGCAAGTATTATGACTGGGGAATTTTTATAGAATTTGCTACTATCTTGTATTAAATAAAAATTCTAATTATGAAAACAGTATTAGAGAATTTAAGGAAGCAACTCATAAAATGGTTGACTTCATTTAAAATAAAAATAAGTGATTTAAAATCCAAGTGAGTGAGTAAATTTTTTTGAATCTCTAGAATCAAAAAAAAAAAAAAAAAAAACAGTATTAATAAATTAATTTATGAAATAATATATACAGAAATATTCACAATAACATGGATGACACCTGTTGCATTTCATTCAAAAGATTTTATTTATAGCAGTATATAATTAAAAGCTGAAACTTAAAGAATTTTAGTTAAATCAGCCAACACACTGGGAGACTCACTGGATTATAGTAGTGATTTATAAGAGCTTCTGAATTATCACACACAGTGGTTGTTAAAATAACTTTAAAATAAATTTACTGCACCAGGAATATTACATAATAACATACATTTTGCTAATATATTTTGCTCATGTAGGAGTGATTTGGCATCCTTGAAAAAACCAAAGAAGCTTAATGTAATGAACACAGTCACTAATGAGAAATCCACATTTGCAATTAGATTTCACGTCACCGTCAAAATGTTAAGATGAAAGATACAAACTTTGTATGTTTAGCAAGCTGAAACCACTATTGCCATAATTTTTCAGCAACTGAGAATTTTTTTAAATAAATAGATACATGTTTTTTGTTAAAGTTAGCAATAATATACAAAAAAGGTAAAATGAAAGAGCCCTTTTATTCATATCTGGTATCAACACAAAGAAAAAATAAATATCATTTCACCTTTATGCTTATTAAATTGTGTACGGATGATTACCAGTTCTCTTGCTCCTTACAAGAGAGAAATTCTGTTATATTTAAAAATGCTTCAATAGAATGAGCCTTTTGCTATACGCATATCTGCAATCCGTCCTTACTTCTTTATAGCTTTCTATTGAAATCAATATTCAGAGTTATTGATGATGTTAAAAGCTATTGTACTTCACTTAATTTTTTTTTATTGTACCTTAGAAAACCTACCTAATTTCACAAAAACTACCTAATCTAAACATTTGATGCCTCTTTGCCTCCTCGTGGTAATTTCTGAAAACAAATTGAGGATTTAGCCATGGGCTACCCCTTCTCTCCCATTCTTTTTGACATATTCTAGCATTAATTAAAAAAAAAAAGTTTTTAAATTGTTTAAATTCTCACGGCAAAAGAGATATGTTGTCGATACATTAGTCTCAGTCAGATACCCTCTCCATGTGATCAATTTGGAGTAAAAAGAAATGATCAAGTTATTAGAATCAAAGGGTTAGAATCCATAATATGTTATAATTGTTCTGAAAAAGGACATTATTCTCGTGACTGCTTTAAGCCAAAGCATCCAAAATTTTGTACATTCTGTCACACAGAAGGACAAGTTACAAAAGATTGTCCAAAGAAAATTCGCAAACCATCAGTAAACGTTTCAACACTATCACCCATTGAAAATCTTACTACAGAACAAAACCCGTTTTCTGGAAATCAGAAAACCGGAAAACCAAAAAACCGGAACGATATTCGATACATTTTCCCGCCAATTTAAAAAAAAATTTTTCCTCATAAGATTTTAGGATTTTTCTTTCTATTTTGAAAGATGTTTACCTTACCATCATTTTGGAAATAATCATTAGTGTATTACTTCGTTTTAAGATTATTTCCAATTTTTTTTTTAGTTGGGTTTAACAATAAAAAAAACGGCTTTTTGTAGCGATTCAGAAAACCGGAAAAATCAGTTATCCGGAATAGCGATGGACCCGCTCGTTCCGGATAATCGGTTCCCCACTGTACTAGTAACACAGTTCTTGTACATGGAATAGCTACAAGTGCTTTAGTAGATACAGCTGCCGACATAGCAATGATTAAATACGCATTCTCTAAAGAGATAGGAGTCTATAATATGCATAATGGTGACGTTACGATCATACGAGAAGTTGGTGGGTTGAAAAAATCATTAGGCGCTTGTGTAGTAAACTTAACCATTGACAGACTAGTGCTAAATGATGCAAAACCAGGGACGTAGGTAAGGGGGGTGTCAGGGGCCCAAAAAAAAGTTATGCTCATTTTAGCAGAACAAACAAACACAAATCGTTTTGAATAAGAACGTGTTTTGTAATAAAAGCATACTAGCCAATCACAAACACTGTTCTTAGGACCAATCAAATGTCTGTAACTATAGTTTAGGTTATTTGGATGGTAAAAGAGTTATTGTTGTAGAAATATTTTGTGGAATGATGCATATTAGTACAATTAAATAGAGTATTGCTGTTTTTGAATATTTAAAGTCCTTTTTTTTAATTAAACTAATTATAAACAATGTCATCAACAAGAAAAACTAATTGGACATCTACAAAAAGAAGCCGAATTGTCATATTGAGAGAAAATGGCCTCTCTTATGCTGAAATTGCAAGACAAGTTGGTGGTTCAGTGACTTGTTCTGGTGTACAAAAGTTCTGTTTACGTTATGGAAAACGAAATCAGTGGAAAATAAAGCCACATCAGGCCGAAAAAAATGCACAAGTGGTAATATAAGTAATTCTATAAGTAATTCTTTAAATGTTGAAATGCTCGCGGCCACTCTATCGAAATCCAAATTTGATAGTCCGTGACCTTACGAAACACGGATTTTTTCATTCAATATTTATTAACAAAATGTTTTGAGGCTTTGTATCTAATTTTTCTTTTCTTGTGCTGTATATCTTCTGTATTTATTAATAATTTTTTGTTACATAATTACAGTTTTACACCTTCTATTTATTAATGTAGTTTAACAGGATATTATTGAAATAAACAAAAAGAAAAATTTGTAAAAAGATATATTCATTTACCGACTTCTGCAAATGTACTATATATCTACGAGTAATTTTCGTTAAATGCGACACTTTAATGTAACTGCCATTGAAATCTGATATCATAGAAGAAAATGACAATTTTTTGTAAAGTTTATTTAACACTATTATTATTAGCTTTTTGGAATGATTTTACACATTGTCATTTTCCTGCGTTCTCTAAATAATTGATATAATCTATATTATTCAATCCGAGCTGTTTAATAAAGTCTTGTGATTAATAACACAAAGACTAACTAAAAATGAAATGGAACATGGAAGTAAAAGCTATAAAATTATAAATTGTAATTATTCTGGCACTTGAATGTCAAGGAATAATTGAAAACTGCTAAATGCTTGTTAACTATTGTACATTGCTCTCTATAAGGTATTAACTAGAGGTATAAACGAGTATAAACAAAAGGTATAACTCTATAAGTTACAAACGAGTATTTTTTTTTAAATATGGTATTCCAATCCAAAAGGTTAAAAATTAAAAAAAAAATTTCCTATGTGTCGTTTTTTCTGACAATTATTCTGCTTTAAAGAATTCATTTTTTTACATATTATTTTGGCTGCTTAAATGCATTATAATTTGCGGTGAACAGATGAATTTTTATTGATATTTTATACGTGAATTTTTGACAGTAACGGTGGTTTTGTTTTAATGTTCTTTTTATTTGAATTTCGCTTATCTCCCTATCGAAGGGAAGCGATCAACGACGTTTATGGCTTGTCTTTATTTTGATCTTCATTTAGATCACTGGTTGTGATTTTTAGCTTTTAAATGAAGCTTACCGATAATAAATTCCTCAATCACAAAACACCCCTCATGAAAAAACTATACCTACGTGCTTGTGTAAAACTACATATTGTTGCAGACGAAACGTTTCCTGGACCTAACATACTCATTGGAAAATATATCCTAGATATACCAGATCTAATGATGGTTAGAAAGGAAGGAAAATCAATGCTGTACAGTGTAAATGAATTTCCATGCCTTAAGGATTTTGAAATTGAAGACTTCAAAAACGCTATTCTCAAAATATCGGAACCAGTAAAAATTCTGCCAAACACAGTACAAGTGGTAGAAGTAGTCAGCAATAGAAACCAAACCAGTAGTGAAGAAATTTTTATAAGTAAACATGAAAGTGATTATGCCTACTTGATAAAAGATGGTAAAGCTAAATTACCAATCGCGAATTTCAGTGGGAGCAAACTTCATCTTAAGTAAGATCGCATTCTTCTAAGAGGAAATGGCTGACAGATTTTACTCGTGATAATACAGACAGCTGTGAAGAGAGTACAATGGTTTTAGTTAGCAAAAATATTAAAAGAAAACCTATTCGATGTGACGATATAAAAGTTGGTCCAACTGTATCAACAGATCAGAAGCAGCAAATAAGTAATTTATTAAATGAGTTTAGAATGTGTATAGCTCTGAAACCTGATGAACAAGGATGCGTTAATAATACAGTTATGCACATTACTGAAAAACCTGGAAGCTCACCAGTTTCTCGGTCGCCATACCGTACTTCATATCATGAAAGAGAGATTATACGTGGCATAGTTAGCGATATGAAGGAACAAGGCATTGTTCGAGATAGTTCATCGGAATATAGTAGTCCTGTATTGCTTATAAAGAAGAAAACTGGAGAATATCGAATGGTTATTGTGGGGAAAGTAGTTATACACAATGTCAACCTTCATCTATGAAAAGGTACCCCGACATAGAGTCGAGTTAACATGTCTTATATACTAGTGAATTGTAGTTGTAATTTTGTAGTGGTAGATACGCTACAGTACTCCCCCACCAGAATTATATCTGTGATAGAATACGATGAATGAATACCACTAGTTGAATCATTGCTGTTTTTGTGCGGTTGAGCCGGGAGAGCTGTATTAAGATCACCGTACTTTTTGAGTGCTGAATGTGAGAGGTGTATTAACTTCACGGTCGTAGTCACTCCTGTGTTGCCTTTAGCAGTCGAGTGTATACAGGCCGACGTTGTGTGCTCGAGACTGAGTAGCAACAGTGCGAGGAGGTGGATAATGTTGCAGTCACAAGTAGCAAGTCAACTATTCAATGTGGACCATCCAACGAAGAAGGCGTTACTGCCGATGTAGGCGTATCCAGATCAAAGTGGGCGTTTTTTTTTGCCAAGGTAGGCGTGTTCACATCACGTTCGAAGGTCACCAATGTGGGGAAAGTAGTTATACACAATGTCAACCTTCATCTATGAAAAGGTACCCCGACATAGAGTCGAGTTAACATGTCTTATATACTAGTGAATTGTAGTTGTAATTTTGTAGTGGTAGATACGCTACAGTTATCAATTATAGGCAACTTAATTCTCAAACCGTGAAAGATAAGTTCCCTTTACCGTGTACAGATGATCTTTTGGGATCAACTATCAGGATTCAACTTATTCTGCATACTTGATGCTTGTCAAGGTTTCAATCAAATACCTATTTATTCATCATCTCTTTATTTAATCATCTTGAAAAGCAGCATTTACTACACAACATTTACTACTTGCCGTTTTGAACCCACACGTTTATTTTTTGAATTGTCTAATGGTCCAGCTGTTTTCCAACGATGCATGTCAAAGGCACTTGGTGACCTACTGTGTAAAGGCGTTACATGCTTTATTGACAATTTTTTCGGATCTGTGGATTTTAAGGATATAATTTTAAAACTTAGAGCAGTACTTCAAAAATTAAGTAATGCTGGAATAACGCTGAAGCTGCCCAAATGTGAATTTGCTATGCCTGATGTTGAATATTTGGGATTTATTGTTAGTTCAGAGGAATTAAACCAGGTCCAAGAAAAGTTGCTGCAAAATTCCCTGCTCTGCGATCAAAGCATGAATTTCGATGATTCTTAGATTTGACTAGTTTTTTTTCGCGTTTTATAGAAAGATACACTACCATCGCATCCCCACTTACTCGTTTGCTTAAAAATGGTCATGCATGTACATGGAATTCCGAGCATCAGACGGTGTTTGATTAGTTACGGACCATGTTAACGTCAGAGCCAATTTTGAAATTATTCGACCCTCGTGATGAAACTGAGCTTCATACAGGCGCAAGTTCTTCAGGATTAGGAGGAATGTTACTTCAATGGGATTCAAATAATGCACTACGTTTAGTTTATTGTGTAAACAGGCGCACTTCTCCCGATGAAGAAAATTACCACTCAAGCAAATTAGAACTGTTAGCTGTAGTGTGGGCACGTAGCCGTCTTCGACCATTCCTTCTTGGCATTACGTTTACTCTTGTGACAGACTGCAGTGCGATTATTTATTTAAAGAGTCAACGTAATATGAAGCTACAAATGGCTCGATGGATTGAGCAGCTAAATGAGTTTAATTATGAAGTCAAGCACAAATCTGGTTCTCAAATTGCTCATATTTATGCTCTTAGTTAAGCTCCAATAATGAATGAAGAAGTGGAGCAATTGTCTGAAATCGATAAATAAACAAGATGAAAACAAAGATGGAATCAGTTGTATTGTATATTAGTACAGAAGAAGATAAAGTAGCTTTGATTCAAGCTCAAGATGAGGAACTTCAAAATATCATCAAGTGTTTGAAAAATTGTAAGCGTCGGACAAAAACCAAGAACTTTGAAAACAAATAGCAACTCATAAATGATATACTTTATCGCCTAGAAATAATTAATGGGAAGTATATAAAATTATTTGTAATGCCGAAATCGATGAGAAAATATCTTGCTGTTCGATTTAATGAACTCTCTGATCATTTTGAGGTTGATAAAGTAGTCTCACTTATCAAGCAACATCTGATTGTATTTTCTTCGAATGAGAGAGTATATAAAGCAGCATATACAGCAATGTGTTAGTTGAGTCTTTACGAAAGTACCAGCAGGAAAAGTTCAGTATAAACTGAATCCAATGCCACCAGGCAAATGACCAGTTGATATAATTCATTTAGATTTTATAGGACCTTTGAATATTACTGTAAATCGTAACACAGAATTGTTGGTTTTCGTAAACAATTTAACGAGATTTGTTTGCCTTCGGCCCTGTTCTAGTTGTTCAACAAGATGCGTATTAAGGTGTCTTGAAAATTTTATTAATGATTTTGGAAGCCCCAACAGGATAATAACGGATCGTGGAACTTGTTTTACGTCTTCTAATTTTAAGTAATACTGTATGAAGCATGGAATAAAACATACTTTAATTTGTAGTCAAAGACCAGCAGCAAATGGGCAAGTAAAGCAAACAAACCGCATTTTAATACCTATGATTTCTCTCAAGCTCACAATCCGACACTCACAGAGATTGGGACAAATTGCTTCCAGAAATTCAGCGTTGCATTAACTGGACTCCAAGCAAATCGACAGGAAAAGCTCTTTTTGAATTATTGTACGAACTTAAATCTAATAAATTTGATAATTTTCCCAAGGAGATGCTTCCGACCTCTGATGAGTATACGTCTCCCGAATTGCTGCGCCAAGAAGCACGAGACACTATTTTGAAATCACAAGAAAAAATTAAATTATCTTTCGATAAAAAGACATTGCGATGTACATAAATCGGAGATGCACATAAATCGGAGATGCAGTCGTTGTGAAGAGACTTCCGGAGAAAACTGGATTGCGTACAAAAACGCAATCTCGCTATAGAGGCCCTCTTGGAGAAATGAAGGTCTTGCCATCCAACGTATATCAAGTCACAGATTTTAGAAAATCTGGACAAGGCCGCACAAGACGGGCTAATACTACAACTGCTCATGCATCTCAAATGAAATAATTTCATATTGTGAATGATGATGACGTATCACAAAATGATGACTCAATGTTTTACGAAGATGACGATGATAATGAACCCTTGATAATCACCGACTCGCTAGTTCTTAGATTTCTGAAGACACATTGGATGGGGTCAACCATTTATAGGATTGCCGAATGGAAGCAGCTAAATATTTTAAGGGCGAGCATAAGTATTAGAGTTTAATATGACTTGTTGCAACTCACTTCATAAGACCCTTTAAAGAAAAGTTAATACTCTTTCTACCGACATGTTTCGCTATGACAGCGTTAAAAGATTCCACCGCATTATTAGTAGAGTTATAAAGTAAGCTTCTGGCATGGTTTGTCAAATTCCCTATAATTTCCATGATTTTAAACAAAATCCCACTTTCTTCTAATTCTGAGATATGATTTTGATTTATATCATTTCTATCATTACAAAAGTATGAAGCACAGTATGTATGGTCTCCAAAAACGTGTTATGGAGCGTTTTTCATATCCTTTATAAGATCAGCTTGTGCATTTAGTTGATCTTTTTTATGCTCTGAAGCCTTTACAATAGCATTTCTTAATCTTAGAATTCTTTTGTCTACCAATTTTCAGGGGTGATTGTGAGCCCAAGTCAAAATTCCGGAAAATTTCTGGAGTTGAAAAAGAAAAGAAAAAAAAGTTTAAATTGAAAAAAATTTAAACAAGGTTTTTTCTCCTTTTTTCAATATTTCTTAGTTTACTTAAAATATATTTAAAATTTTACACATACCTATACCATTTATACATACCTATGATGACCTGGAGAAGCAATTAAAATTTACAAATATGTCTTTCTTTCTTGAGTTTATGATTATAACAACTATTTACTGATAAAAAATGAATAGGAATCATGAATATAAGCTTATAAAGTATCTCTCTGACTCTCCCTTACAAACAAATAAAATAAACTGTGTTTTTAAGTTCCACCTTTGAAAATTTGATTTCCGGAAACTTCTGTGATTAATGATTTTTTTAAATGTCTGAACCTTAGACCTTGGGAAACTTCCGGATCACAGTTAGCGAAAATTCCGGAAATCCGGAGCACAATCAGCCCTGAATTTGCGAACTGCAGCATGTCCTACTTTTGTATTTCTTGCTACCTCTCTCAATTTGTTGCAGAAATTTTTTAAGAGGTGGTTCCGACACTCAATTTTTTTCAGTGTCGAAGGTGCTGAATGGGTTAGCTTCCAAAACTTTTTTTTACACATTACTGTCACCGTCTCCAATCATGGCTACATATATTACACCATATAATGGCATGCTTTGAAGAAAACCTTGAACAATAATGTCTGCTACCATTAAAGTAGAGCTGCCTTCCCAATTTTTATAACATTTGTGATGAGGCAGGCACTTCAACCTCTTTCCTTTGGGAAACTTTGCAGGTAAGACAATATTTATTTCGAACTTGTAGGTGTAGCACTTTTTTAGTTTGATAACCAACTATGGCAGCCTACAAGAAAAATCAGAATATTAGCTTTCTTTTTTTATTTAAAAAAATCTTATGTTCAAATATTTGTTCCTATTTCTTACTAATGTTAACTGCTAATAATTCATTTTAATTGATAATATGTAAGTTTATGCGAACAAAAATATAATTCGAACTCTTAATAATGAAATATAAATTATAAACAAATATTAATAAAATATAAATCGAATACTGTATACTTATGGTCGGAATTATAAATGATTTTATATATTCTGCTGGTTTATCATGACCTAAACTTGTTAAATTAAATTTAAAACGAAAAAAAAAAACGGTAATATTTTTCATAATTAAAAAATAAGCATGTTTTTCAAATATTAAGGTCCTTTCAAATATAAATGTTGAGTAATGAATTTGAAAAAGTGAAGAGGCAAATAAAAATTTTCAAACATAGTAAAAGTTTATTTCTTAAGAATAACTGTTAGTTATCAAATATTATGCATTATTTTGCTTCGTTAGAAATAATTAGTCAGATCAAGTCAGTAAGTCAGAATAAATAAGCCAAAGTCAGATCAAGATTTTAAAATGCAAAAAAGTTTAAGGGAGAGACTTTGAGAGAATATGACTGTGATAAACTTAAAAATGAAATGATAAGACTTGAATATTGTGAAAACGTAAAGGAACAGTTGAAATTAAAGAATTGTAACAATACTGTGATGTAACAATACTGTGACAATGTAACAATACTGTGAAAAATAAATGGAAATGTATAAAAGACAGTATCTGTAACGCTGCCAATGCTGTGATTGGTAAAGTAACTAAGAAACAGGTTAAGGATTGGCATGATATTGATTGTGCCATCGCTAATGATAAAAAGAATGTTGCATTTAAACATATGATACAAGCACACACTAGAAATAGTGCAGAGGAGTACCATAGTTGCAGAAAAGAGGTGAAGAAACTCTTTAGACAAAAAAAGGGCCTTTGATGAAGAATTGTTTAAAGATGTTGAACATTTGAAATCCATTAATGAATGCAGAGCATTCTATCGGAAAATTAACCACAGTCGATTGGACTTTAAACAGACCTCTAGTCTATGCAAAAACAAATTTGGTGAGATTATTACTGATAAACAAGACATTTTAAAACGATGGCATGAACATTTTGAAGAACTTCTTAAGGAAAATTATGAAGATGTTGAAATAGTTGCACCTGAATTCATATATGACACAGAAGTTGAGGCCCCAACTATTGAGGAGATCAGGGCTGCAATTAAAAACTTAAAGAATACGAAGGCTTCGAGACATGATCTTATTTCAGCAGAACTACTAAAAAATCGTGAGCCTACATTATTGATAAATTTATTTGAACTTATTAGAGACATTTGACATTCTGAAATTATGCCAACGGATTGGAATATCAGCATTTTGTGCCCAATTCACAAGAAAGGAGATCCTATGAACTGTGCCAATTATCGTGGCATTAGTCTTCTTTGTATAACCTGTAAAATTCTATCTAGAATTTTATATCTGAGACTGTTACCGTTTATTGACTCACAAATAGGAAAATATCAATGTGGATTCCGTGCTGGAAAATCAACTAAAGATCAGATATTTTGTCTCCGTCAGATTTTTAGAGAAATCAATGAAATTTAACATTGAAACACATAATCTTTTTATTGATTTCAAGGCTGCTTGCAATGAATACTTTTAAAATACCTTCAAAACTCATTACATTGACGAGATTTATATTGAAAGATACAAAGTGTAGGATTAAGTTTCTGGGGTCTCTGTCAGAAAATCTTGACACGTTTACAGGTGTTCGACAGGGAGATTCTCTCTCTTGTCTTTTTTTTAATATTGCACTTGAGAGAGTTATTTGTGATTCCAACATCAATACCAGTGGTCACATTTTTAATAGATCAGTACAACTATTTGCATATGCTGATGATGTCGATATAATTGTTCGCTCCTTTCCTGCCCTGAAAGAAGCATTTCTTGCCCTTGCGGTAACTGCAAGGCAAATGGGCTTAGTCATAAATGTAGAGAAAACAAAATATATGTTATTCTCAAGAGACAGACTCCCAGACCCCTATCTTGAAATAAATTCTTATAGATTTGAAACAGTAAGGAGTTTTACTTATTTAGGATCAATTATTACGATTGACAACAGCTGAAATAAAAAACCGACTCTATCTGGCAAATAGGGCTGTCTATGGATTTATTAAATCTAGGTTTCTTTCTAGAAAAACAAAGCTCTTAATCTACAAAACTCTTGTCCGGCAGTCTTGACATACGCTTCTGAAGCTTGGACAGTGACAAAAGAGGAGGAAAATTGTATCGCAACATTTGAGAGAAAGATTTTGCGGAGTATACTTGGAGGTGTAAATGAAAACAATAACTGGAGAAGGAGATTTAACTTTGAACTGTACAAGATTTATAAACAACATGATATTATTAAATACATAAAAATAAATAGAATGAATTGAATGCCCCACGTGACTCGAATGAGTGATGACAATACAATAAAAAAGATATTGCTTTTTAGACCCACTGGAACAAGAAAACGGGGAAGGCCGCGGTTGAGATGGGCTGACTCAGGGGAGTCTGATTTTCTCACTATTAATGAAAAGAATTGGAGATCTAAGGTAAATCGGAAGTCGTCATGGAGAAATCTTCAGAGGAAGGCATTGGCTCACATTGGGCCGTCTGGCCAACTATGATGATGATGATGAGAAATAATAAATTAAAGAAAAGGATTTTAAATTTATTTGATTGATAGATAATTGTTTTTATTTATCCCAAAGACAAATTGTGGCCTTCAACTCGTTATACATACATACTTGGCCAAAGGATATGTGAGAAGGCCTTTTCATTTCCCTTCTAACCATCAGTAAGAGTTCGGGCCGAAATATAGAGCACCTCCAAAACCCGTTCCACTGTCTCCCCTACATTTTTGGTAGGGGTTTGTGTACTTCCTGGGGTGTTAAATAACCCGAAACTAATCGACTAACCACTGTCACAAAAGGGGGATTGCAACCTGCGAGGGTCAACTAGCTTTCAAAAGATATCAGAAGAAACTCACTCTACATCTTATATTATGCTTTTTCTCGTTCTAAGAAAAACTCAAAAAATATTTTTTTTTAAACACTAAAACGACTTTATTTATTTTCAAAATGGTTTTATCATTTTATTTAACATGCACTTTTTCTAATTATATCTTGAATTGTTTATTATTTTGATTTGATTATTTAGAGAACTAATAATAACCACAGTATTTAAATTTATAAAATTTTACTATTTAGTCATATGAAAGCAATTCATATAAAGTAACTACATTAAAAATAAATTTATATTTTCTCTATAAATCAAATAAAGTTTGTTAGTTTTTTTAAAGATTGATTTGCTAATTTGTGAAACTTTTTATGTTATGAAACTTTTTCACCTTGAGATCAAGATTTTATTTTTTTATTACTTATTTAATTTTTTTCTTTCAATTACAATTCAAATATGAATATTTTTCACAACCTTTTTTTAATTTTAATTAATTTTTTTCAATTCTTTTAACGATTGTTACATCGTTTTGAAACTAATTAAATTTTTCCACTTTAAAAAACTATGTTGACATTTAATACATTGTTTACACAAATATTGTTGCTTACTGTGCAAATTTGATTTAGACTTAAATATTTGAATTTTGCAATTTGAATTAACTAAATTAACCTTCACTAGAAACTCACTTCATTTTAATTATTACTCTTGCTAACTACATTTATTATTGTATAAATAACACCGAACTGGAATTATGATTCGATCTTAAAAAATAAACACCGGGGATATTTGTCATTTGTCACAAATTGAAACATCAAAATTAAAAATTATTCAATTTAAAGATCACAAAATTTTAAGTCATATTAAGACAGATCCAGTTTCCAATTATATCACTTAACTTATTCTAATAACTTAGCTCGGATACATTAAAAACTTCACCCACAAACTCATATTCATAATTTCTACTTAATTGTAGTAACTTTAAAAACTTATCACAAAGATATTATTTAACAATAATGCAAAAAAAATCCTTATTGATCTAAAGCAGTTATTTAGTATACATTTATTAAACTGCATATTTTGAGAGCACAGTTTTATATGAAGTTTATTTTAAAGGAATAAAGGAAAATATAACTTATTTATTAAAAAGCGAATATATTTCATTTATCAGCTTTTGGTTGTTAAACGGTACTTATATTTTATCAAATAATTTTTATCAAGTAATATCTTGCGATTACTTCATATAATAAAGGAACTTCATTTTTAGTTTTAAGCCTTTAACTTAAAATTATTATAACCATAATAATAATAACGAAAAATAATGGTAAAAGTGGGTATCAATTGTTAAACGGTACTTATATTTTATCAAATAATTTTTATCAAGTAATATCTTGTGATTATTTCATATAATAAAGGAACTTCATTTTTAATTTTAAGCCTTTAACTTAAAATTATTATAACCATAATAATAATAACGAAAAATAATGGTAAAAGTGGGTAATAAACACATTTTATTTGTAAATGCCGTAAATAAAAGGACAAATAAATAACTTACAAAAGTATAACTTATTTCTAAGAAGTTCCTTAAAAACTATCTTTAATAAGCTGTATAATTTTCTGAACGTAGAAGTAAAATTATAACAAAATTGATGTTAACTCTTTCATTTCAGTTTTGAGGGTTCATAAAAAATACCATCATTTCTGTTGTAATACTAAATTATAACATTTTCGACTAATAAGCTGAAGTGACAGTTTAAATTTATTTTTCTAATAGATCATTTCGATGGATCAATTAAAAACAACAAAATAAAACAATTCTATGTTACATTTTAATATATAGATTTGTGAAGCTGCTTACTGTAATTAATATAATATAAATATAAATATTTATCTTATTAATATAAATATTTATCAAAATAATCTAAATTAATTTATAAAAAAGTATGATACCGAAATTTTTGAAAGAAAATGCATTTATTGATTTTCATTAAAACTTACAACATAACAACAGATTGAAACAAGTTTACTTTACAAAATTTTATCAAATACAAAAATACAGAAAATTATGGTTATCTAGGAGATATATTCATATAGATGGTATGCTGGCTAACCCTGGGAGGTTTTCGTGTTTTTCCTCTTTATGTAATGCTAATGCGGGTTAGTTTTCTTATATTTTAATTAACTATAACTACAATGATTAAAGTTTGCAGTGCAGAAATTTCTACTCAGAACACTCTTCTCCAAGAATGGCACAGGAGGGTCAGGGAAGAGAAATTAAAATAACACATTGATTACATATTTTGTTCTAGCGAAAAATTGTGAATAAAAATTACATTACACATTTTTAATATGAATTCAAAAAATTTCTCGTTATTAAATAGGTACATAAGATATTGCATAACTACAACTCTTAATATATATTTTTAGAATATTGCGAAAAAAAGTTTTAAAAAGTGTATTAATTAGGAATTACAGATTAATGTTAAAGTAATAAAAAAAGACTAATAGTTTCAAAATCTAGTGAATCAACTAAGGAATCAGGTTTGAAAATATCAAAACCAGTTTGACTATCTGAAGTAACAAAGAGAAGCTTAACTCTAAGAATTACAACTTAATTTTATTTTTAATTTATGGTGGGTCATTCTCACAAAAAGGTGATTTTTTAAGTCCCTTAGTAATAAATATTAGGAAATGCAGCAGATTTCTTAATATTTTTCTTCATCATTTTTTGTGAAGTTCTAACTAACAAATCATATGCATTTCTGCTAAATGTATTTAATATTTCATTCTTATTTTTTAATAAACATAACTTCAAAATCCCTTCCGTGGACGTCCCTACGTCTGTGACACAAAATAATTTTTAATGGCTGTTAAACAATCTAAATGTTATTTTAATGATTTTTGTAGTTTTACTTAGTTAAATGTTTATAGTAACTTTTTATTTAATATTTTTTTTAAAAAATTTATTTTTATAAAATAAATGACTAGTAAACTTTGTCCATCAAAAATGAAATCTCCCTCCATGGACATTTAACATAGTTCGGTAAATATGCAATAAAGGGCAGCATATGCGAAATCCCTATAAGACAGCTTCGGGGAAAGGTAACCATTCCATTTTCTATTGTTAACTATCAGTTGTTTTTGTTCTCTTTGGTGTCAATTTTGAATAGTTGTGTTCAACTGGGGTTTGGCAAAGTTCTCACCGTATACTCCATGGACATCATAAAGAAGGTAAGAGAAAATTGTTTTATTTTTGATAGATGAATTTTAGATTGCAAAAATAGCATATTTAATAAAAAGAACTGCCCCATTTTTGTAACTTTAAAATTAAAAATCAGTAAAATTCAAGAACTAGTTTTTGTCTCCTCCGTGGACATGACAATTCCACGAATTCCACGGAGGAGAAGACACAGTCAATGGAAGAGACAATGTGTTAGATAACCATAATACAATTTTAATAATTAAAAAACTATTTTCTTTTATATGATATTTTTTAAAATGGAACAAATGTGTTAATTTGTTTGTATTTTTAAAGAAAATCAAGTAAGTTTAACTTTTTCTTATCGGAGAAGTAAATATTGACAATTTTTCTAAATAATTTCTGTGATGTTTAACATTTTTTTCTCTTCAAATTTTAGGAAAAAAATGGCAAAACCAAGATGTAAAAAAAGAAAGCAATCAAATGTTGCAAAAGAGAAGACAGAAATTAAATGAAAACCCTATATTGTTTGAAGAAAGTAAGAAAAAAAAAGAGCAAGAAACTTTAAAATCTGTATCAGAAAAAGATTTAACAGAAAAATCGTGATTAAATGTACTTAAATTTTTAGAAATTGATAGAGTGCCCAGGGAAAAAAGAAACAATAGCAAGAAGAAAGGAGAAAAAACAAAAACGTCATTTGGATGACAGTATGTTTAACTTGCATAAAATGTTCATAAAAGAGAACCCTCAACACTCAACTTTCATGTGGAGTCTGAATTTTTATTTCAATAGTCTTTACATTTTAATTTATTAATATTCAGTAAGAGTTACTTAAAAAATTGTACACTTAGGTAAAAAATGAATGTTTCCTTTCATAGCAGCATGCTTAATCGGAAGTAGCTCTATCTCTAATAATGAAATATTTTATTATTTACTTATTAATGTTAAACTCATATCAGTAGTACCCAATAATTAATGAATTAATCTTCATTGACATTTTATATTTTATAACATAAAATGTCTCCTCCGTTGACTATTACCTCTCCTCCGTGGACAGAATTTAAAATATTTTAAATCTTGTAAAAAATAAAATAGAAAACTTGACCATTATTATAAGGACATATAACAAAAATGAATAAAGGCATTTATGTGATTTTTATCACTTTTTCAATTACTTTAATTTTAGAAAATTTTTTAGTCTATTTATACCTTTTCAGTGAGAATGACCCTGGTGATGAAATTTCGTGGTGATTATAATAATCACATTTCTCATTCTTTCTATTTCATCTGGCAATCAAACTGTTTTCAATATTTTCAGTGTTGCGTTCCTAAGCAGCGATTCATTATACTTTGATACCGTTTGTATTTTTCTCTCGTGAATATTAATTATGTCCACTAATGTTCTTTTACTTCCTTTTTTTTAAAGAATTTTACAATACATGCGTATACTTTCATATTCTTCTTCATTTCCTGATTTAAATAAAAATTTGTTCATGTTTGGATGATGTCTGGTCTTGTGTACTAGCTATTTTTTTCCCTTACCGTGGAAAAACAAACTATCCCAGCTATTGTTGTAATTAAAACTATTTATGGAATGGAAAAATTGCAACCTTTTAAATTTTTTGAATGTAAATGTTTTTTTAAACCTACAAATGAGTGCACGATATACTTTTTTTTAAAGAAAAAAGGAAAACTGCAGTGTTGTCATTAATATATTTATATATTATAGTATATTGGAAGATCTTTACGTCATTGTCTTGATTTTAACTTCTCTCACTTTATTCAGAAGATCTTTTTTAATTCTGAAATATCTTTAAAAAACAAGGCAAAAAGTTTAGAAAAGGGGAATAATGTATTTAAAAAATAAAATTCTCTCTCAAAATGAATAAAAGCAAGAAAATTATTACTACTAAGTACATAAAATGTATATAGAATGAACGAATTATCAGCGAATATAATTTCCATAATAAATTACAAACTTATAAATAAAAAGTAAGCTATCGGTTTTTAAAACTCTCCCCATATCAGTTCTTCAAAAGGACAGAGAGAGAAAAAGATTTTCAAAAAGAGTTGAACAGAGTTAAAGTATTTGGGAGGGCGGGAGCAAGACCACCTATGGAGAAGATTACACTGCTATCTTTTCTTGGAGAATGAACTTGGGGGTGGAAGTTGCCTTCCTCGCTTACTCAAAGGTAGAAAGTGACTTGAGTTTCAAAGGCAGTATTACAAAAAGTAATAAAGATTTTAAAAAAATTGACCTACATTTTCGTGGATAGGAAAGATTGAAAAAATTATTAGTATTTTTTTTAATTGATCACTCCGATTCTTAAACAAGAAAAATTGATTCAAAGTATTACAAGCCCGCCATAGACTTTACATGTTAAAAGCAGAATTGAGGAGTCTGCTTGGTTCAGCACTTTTCTCCCGGCAACCACGATTGAGGAAGCGACTTTCTGATCATATGAGCTTGCCCCGTGCTTTTTGTTCGCTAAGCATACATACATATGTTTGTATGTTTACATATATATGTATCAAAAATCTTGTTATTAAACAAAAAATAGTGATAAGAGATAATTATGTTTGTCACAAAAATATTTTTGTAAATATGTCTGAAATATCTTAGTTCGGATGTATAAAAATAATTTTATTTGTATTAATTTTGAGTAGGACTAAAAAATTTTTTTGCTCAGAGTTGCAAAAATGGATAAAAAAAACTTATAACAACATATTTCAAAAGGAGCAAATGTCTCCTCATGTACTTAATTAAAGAAATTAAAATAACTAAAAATTATCTCTGGTTAATTTTTTAAGAATAAGTTTGAATAATCCAAACATATAAACAAGTAACAATTATGATACGATTAAAGAATTTTTTAATAAACATTTTAAAATGCCATGCTGTCAATCAAATTGATACTAAATAAATAAAAAATAGTGTATATTGATAGATTACTTAAGTATTGTAGAAACAAAAATATCTCTTATCTATTATATTTTTATACAATTTATGAAATAAAAAATTATTGCAGACTTACTGCGTAAGAAAGTGAAGAATAATTTGTTCTTCAGGATCTTTCGTCCCAAGTTCCATCTGCAATGACGGTTAGTAAAGGTACTCCTTCTGCATCCACATCACCTTTTTCAAGACCTAATTGTTTTTCCTCTTCAACGGCTCTCTTCATCTCCACTTGAGCGTATTTGTCCCATGCCTTTGCTACCTTACTATGTTCTTTATCATAAGTTTTAGAAGACATAGGAGGAATATTTAAAAAAACTTATGAATTCCTCGAGGATAGAAAAACTGATTCCTATTGTGTCAATTACAGCAGCTGTATTAATACTGACTGATGTGGCGTCTGAATCCTCACTCCAAATTGACTTTTCTAAATTGCACACAGCACATTTCAATTTGAAATAACTTTTTAACCTTTTTCTTGCCTCAGAAACAACTTTCATGTGCGGGAGGTTGCAACTTGGTGGTGTGTGGGCATTGAGAAGTTGCATTTGCAGCACAAAAAAGCTAATACCCACGATTCTCCATCCACTAAGCTCAAAATCCGAATAATTTTCTACTGGAGATTCGATGAAGGAAGTGTCTTCCACCTCCTTCCTGCAATTAGGAAAAATATTCATTAAGAAATAATGATAGTAAAAAAAATTCAAAAATACAATTTTTAAAGAAATTTTAATACTTAAATGTCATTATAGAGATATTAAATTTAATGTATTAAAACAAGGACTGTGGAGTAGGAGTCGCAGATACTTTTTCAGATCTCGGAGTTGAAGACAATGATATTATTTTGCACAAAATACCTTTAATTAAAATCGTAAATAAAAAAATAGAAATGCAAAATTTTATGTCAACATTTACTTAGAAATAATATTAATACTTTCCTAGCATAAAAATTTTATATTGGATGATTACTTAAATCATACATTTTTCCTGGCCTAAAAATTTAATATTGGATGATTACTTAAATCTAAGGTTGGCAAGTTTCTGTCGAGAGGGTTAAAATCACTGGTAGAAACCGGTTAAAACTGGCATGACAGAAATTCAGAAAATGACATAAAAATAAGTACTAAGATTGACATACAATGAATAATTCATAGAAAAAACAATTAAATGTTAAACAAAGTACAATTTATTTACAAAATTATCAACATTCAAAATCAAATATTACATTGTTTGCACTCTGCAGTAATCTATAACAAAAGACAAGTTTTGATGCAGTTTCTAAACCTAAACAATTTCTCAATTTGCTATGCACGAACGAGAAATTTGAGAAGATTCTCTCAAGTCCAGCAGAACTAGCAGGCATTGCCATCAAGGAACAAGCAAGATTTGTGAGACTTTCATCTATTGCATATTTTTTAAAACTGAACCACCATGCAGCAGCTGGGGTAGTTGTCAAAACTTGACTAGAAAAAACACTAACGTAAGATGGTGCACAGCTTGCAACACGAACAAACAGTAATAAACAAATGGAAAGGGGTCAAATCAAGACGGCCAAAAAAGCGAGTTATTCAAAGTCTAGCAACCATGTCACCTTTTTTAACAATATATCGCTAAATAACTAGAACAAATTCTCACTTCAAACTCACCAGAATTACATAATAACATTAATATCTTATGAAATACGACAGATTTGAGCTCAGAAATTATTTGATTTATTTCCTTTATTGAAAACAAAATTATCCGTTTGAAAATATCGCCTCACAGAATAACATGTAATAAGCAGCTGCAAACTTTCTAACCGGAACTAAAGCAGGCATACAGCTCGAGATTGTTATTGTTTACATTTCTACTGAAAACACCATCCATTCAGTTAGGTTAAGAGTTAAATAATAATAATTACTGAATTTCATAGTTTAATATAATAAACTAAAATCTAGTATTTATACTTATTATTACATTACTTTATTCCTTATTTTATATAAATATTTGATATACTGCACTCTTTATATTTAATATAAACAAAATAATATATATTTACAAACAATGAATTAAAAAGTTTGTTACAGTTACATGGAGTTACATTTTTCAGTTTACTTAAACAAAATGTCATTAAGCAATTACAAGAACTATAGATGTTTTTTTAGTTCCTGCCAGTTTTTGCCAGTTTTTACCGGTTACAACCAGTTCTGTCACTGGCGTGGCAAAAACCAGTTTCTGCCGGCAAAAGGCCAACCCTGCTTAAATCATACAATTTTGCTAGCCTAAAAATTTTATTTACAGTAATTTCCGGTAAATAGGCCGCACCCGCAAAAAACATCGTTAAAAATTTCAATTTTCATCTTATAAGCCGCACCGTCGTAAAGGCCGCACTTTCGTTTTTTCGATCGATCATCGATTTTTATCAAATATCACATGTGTGAAAATACACATAAAAAATAATAATCTTTAAAACATAAACTCTATACTTAGAAAAAAGTTATTGATAAATATTTTTTTATGTATACTCATTACATTATCATCCTCATTTTTATGTATACTTATCATGAAAAGAAAGAATTGAGAATGATCCTAAGTTAAGGATGTGTATGCGATAAAAAATAAACTAATCACAAAATAAGTCAGCATTTATTTATTTATACTTTTCAAATATTTTTGAGCATATATCTATTCAAAACCATCGAAATCTGATTCGTCACTGCTGGATATCCAGCACTTAATCTGATCCTTTTTTCTTTTTTTTTTTCTTAGAAGAAATTTTTATCAACAAGAGAAAAAAAAATCTGTATAATTCTCTTTTTATTTGAATTTCATTCTGATGAAGTAAGTAACTTTATTTTATCTTTTAAAATTAAACAAAAAAAAAAAGATGAAAACAAATCTGAGTCAAAGGAAACATCTGTTTCTAAAAGCAGTTTAAAATAAAGTGAAAGGGAAAAGTAAAAACATCTGCATTTCCAGTGAACAAAATAAAGAAATGCAAGTTGGAAGAAACTGATAAATCAATCTTGACAGCTGTGCAAGTGCTCTACTCATTTGCCCCCATTTTTCCCCCCTTCAGTTTGATCATAAATTAGCCACACCCTTTTGAAATTGAAACTACCAAGTGGGATACAAAATGAATTCTATCCCTTTTGAGGCTTCTTTTTATTCGACGTAAATCAATCTCTTTTGTTTTTTATTAGATATTAATTGCTATTTTTTTTTTATTATTTGATAGCTAGTTTTTATTTTTAAATCATATTTAGTTGTTAGCATGTTTTTTAATCATTATTAGTTGTTAGCTTACAAAAAATACATATTGTTATTTCTATAATATAGATAATTGTTTTAATTAATGAAATTTCTTAAGATGGGACATTTTTAAATTCACCCCATCATAATCTACGATCAAAACTGAACTAAATTTATTGTAATTAATTAATTTTCGGAAATTAACAGTATAATTTAATTATCGTAATATATGGGCGCCAAATTGGAATTTCCGAAAGCGATCCGAAATTCGGCAAATTAATTTAAAAAAATAAGAAAGGAAAACGTTACCAGAGTAAACACTACGAATTAGGTTCATTATTTTGGAAAATTTTCGCTAAACATCTGACTTTGAATAAATCCACCATGATAAAAAAATTCTCACTTGTGGGATGGGATAAAAAAATTCTACATATAGGCCGCATCGGCGTACAGGCCGCGCATCGTGACAGCCCAACTTTTAAACACGTATAGGCCGCATCCTATTTACCGGAAATTACTGTACAGCAAGTTAGACTCGTGTTCATAAAGTCAGGAGTCGGAGTCGAATATCTATAATCAATTCCGCAGCCCTTATTTAAATAATGCAAAAAAAAGTTACAAATATATATTACATGTGTGACATTTATTGTATAGTTTTAAATTAGTGATAGTTAAAGCAATAAAAAATATGAGTACAGACTGCCTTCCACATGAAATTTGCATGATTAAATCATTAACTTTAAAATAAAATATTTTTCTAAAATTAGATATTTATTATATTTATTAGAGCATTTCTTTTATCTTTATAATTATGTTTTTAACATTGGAAAATAATCACAATTAACTATGTAATAATAAGTTTAAATAAACAAACTGTTTGTGAAGGTATAAGACATGCTCTAAGCACACATTTTATTTAAATTAAATTATTGCCATTTTTTGACGAAACTAATTTAAATATGAAAAATAGCATGATATTTATACAACTTTAATAAGAGGTACATAAAACTAAACTGGAAGTATTTCAAAAAATCTCTTGCATAAATTATAAATAAAATAAAATAGTTACCTTTTTTCTCTCCATTCCATAAGATTGGTTCCTCTCTTTTTCGTTCGCTTACTGGACAAATGCAACCTTTTTCTAATTTTACATTTTCCTATATTAGCAATCTCAGATAATCTATAACAAACTTTCCTTGGCAAAATCTAAACATGAAAGACAAACAGAAATACACGCGGATTCACGCAAGAAAAAGGTGAAATCACAGTGAAAGCTGGCTTCAACCTCACTGTGAGTAATCCTGTTGGGAGAAATTTTCACTGTGGGTAATCCTGTTGAAAAGGGTTTCAGAAGGGGAAGGAAATTTGGAGTCTGTTGATTAGAATCATTGAAACTAATTTACGATTTATGTAATATGTATAAAACCTAGAATTAAAATATTAATCTTAAGTTAAAGAGAATTTCTTAAGCTTTTAATCTATCTTAAAATGTTTCCAAAAATGCTAAAAATAAACTTGCAATTAAAGCTTATCTCCTAAATTTGAGTCTTTTAAAGAACATGTTTGTTTTAAAAATACTTAAAATCTTTCAACTAAAAATTTTGTAAGGAAGCTTAATAGTAGACATTTCAAAGCATACAATGAAGCAAAAAAATTCCAAAATAATAATTAGAGACTAAATAAAAAGTAGTCTAAGAATCATATATTTCTCCATAGGTTAACATAGGGAACGAGGAAAGTAGAATCTCACTCCAAGACACCCTTATTGATAGATAGATATAAGATGTTTGTTATCAAGAACATGGAACATAAATTTCTACACAGTGTTGGAATCTTGGGGATAAATGTAATTTTTCCATGACAAAAATATTTCCACCCCAGTCACTCAATCAGTCAGTCAAGCTCATCTTGATGGCCTGGAATCTTGTTTCATTGATATAAATAATGATTCCCTGATTAATGACATTAGTTCCTCACGACCTCTCCATAGCCTGTGGAAATACATTTTACCCTGATTTGACCCTCTCATCAGCCACATAAGTTATGCACAAGGCCGGATTAAGCGTACGCGGGGCCCTAGGCCATTCAAATTTTTGGGGCCCTTAGATTAAATTTTTTCTTGTATATTTTTTATTTATTCAAATATAAAAGTATTTATGCATCTTTTCATTTAAGAAAGCATATTTAAAATAAAAATAAATAATAATAAATTAAATTTTACTTTTATTTGTTAAATTAGAACTAAAAAATAATCATAACATTTTGAAAAAATTTAAAATTTATTAACACTTTACAAAAATCATAGTTTTTCTTAATTTTTTTAAATTTATTTTCAAAAAATCCATTTTAAGGAGGCCCCTAATAATTGGGGGCCCTAGGCCATGACCTAGTCTGGCCTAATGGGTAATCCAGCACTGGTTATACAAATTTGAAACATTTTGTATAATTCTATATTCTGTTCTTTAAAAATTTTAAGTAACCTTTTTATAGTATATATTATTAGAAATTGCAAAAAAATACATAATTGATTCAAACAAAAATTTGAGATATTAATTCACAATACAATTGAAAGTTGCATTATATAAAAAATTTTACATCCATAATGCAATGAAGTGGGAAAATAATTTACTTATAAAACATATTTCAAATATGTATTATTTTTTTTATGTGAGTCTTATTACCTGCCCGTGAGTCTTATTACCTACGGTTTCAAATGATACTTTTAAAATACAGCACCTTGCACCTATCAATTGCTAAAATACTTGTACTAGAGTTCTACTGCACTTAATGATGAGAACATTTTGTAACATTATCTTAAAACTACAAAGAGTTGAAAAAAATCATGGAAAATTTAATAAAATCAATGGAATTTAATTAGACAAGCTCTTTCTAGGTTTGAGACTTATCAATACCTTTTATTTTTGCCTGGTGTTTGAAAGGTATATTCAGATAGAATTTTTAATGATAGTAAAAGGATTCCATTCCATATAAAAGAGTAAAATTTTATCAGTTTATAAATACAGTGGAAAGTCACGTATCTGGAATTCGTGGGACTTCCAGAAGTCCGGATATTAGATTTTTCCGTATAATAAACTCCAAGGTAAACAAAGCTTAAAACGGTCTAATAAACGAACTGAATCTAAGAAGCAAAAAATAAATAAACATAATTTTTTAGGCAGTAGTGTTTTAGTATTAGAATTATATCTAATCATTTAAAAACTAAATATTAGAAAAAAATGATTATTGCTTAAAATATAGAAAACTAAAACAAATTGACAGTTATGAAAATATTAATTGCTCTCTCCGCCATTTTGCACTAGAACGATTCAAGCAAGAAGGGGAAATTCCCGTCATTCATTAAGGTGGGTAGGTGGAGGAGAAAAATTCATTTCCTCCTTATTTGTCATTCAAGTTGAGGATAGGGAAATGACAAATTCTTATTTTTTCTCTGATCATTGGCTATCAACCAGGCATAAAAGCGCGGCATGCTGATAGGGATCTCTTTATTTTTTCTTGTGTGACTGAAAGTGACTCCCCTCCATGTTAACGTTTGATGCGTTTACCCCTTTTTCACAGCATTTCTTCTTTCCCTAACACTCTAATAAAAAGGTTCCAGGAAATGCCTCTTTTACTAGCCAGCTGCGTAAGAAAGAAGGGGAGGGGACTCAGTTGTGTTCTTTTGAGAACAAATCTCCCTCCTTTCCTGCATTCCAGAGGAGGAGCGTCACTAACGGTCACTGGACAGTCTTGGTAGATCTTCTCTTCATCTTTCTGGTGATTTATGGGCTCAATGCATAAGGCACTAGAAGCTAAAAAAGGAAAAAACGTGTCAAAAGACCTCTTTTTGTTTGTCAAAGACAGGGGAAGATGAAGAGATGTTTGTTTATTTTGAATTGATTGTTAAAAAGTGTCCAGGAAATCAACCGTTCCGGAAAAGGGACGTCTGGATATCGAACATTACACTGTATTTCGATTAAGATTTAATATAAATTTTATTTTTTCTTGTAACTGTAAGTTTTTGTTACCATTGGCATGTGTAGTAAAAGTAAAATAAGTTTACTCTCTACATTTCTTTTGCATTACTAATTTTCTTAAGAAAATTAGTCACACAATCAACGGCATTTGAATAAATTTTCCTAGCAAAATTAGAGACACAAATCAAGGTGAAATGATGTCCTGCAATTACAAGTTTGAAGATTTTTTTTCACTTAAAAAGTATTTTTCAATGATTTCTAACCTTCAGTTTATTAAATTAAATAAGAAAAGAACATTTATTATTAAATCCTATTTAAGTTAGCATTAATATTAAAATTTTATTGATGTTAAAATATAATATTTCCGATATGATAGACCCTCCTTTTACTATCATACACATTCCAAAATCCTTCTGAAACAAGTCATTTTTGTCCTAATGTCATACTAAGACATTTTTAAGGTATCCGAAAATCGTTCTATATATGACGGTGTAAGGTGTTCAGGTGGGACATTCTAAACTCAGAAAACATCCGTAGGACCTCCAGTGGTATATATAGGACTTTCTCTGGAAGTCACAGAATCCTAAGGATGGCAACTTTAGGAAGTCATAACAAAATCAGTATGTTGTATAAGTATGTATATAAATACATACGTGTGTATGCATGCATATGTGCCTAACTACATATAATGTACAAATGTATTCACGTATGTGCATACAATATACAATTGTATTTATGAAGGTATATTAATTGAACGACCGTATTTATGAACGAACATTCAATGTACATAAGTTCATACTCAAATATTTCCCTTTATTTTTCAGAGAAAGGAGTATATCTGAAGAGGAACTAATTTACTTGAAGATTATTTCCCTAATTTATTTATGTTGAATATGTTTTGTATTATTTACGAATGGTTATTATACTCATATTATTTCATTTTAAGTATTAACGAATTGGCTCATTTAATTCAATACATCTGTTTTGCATAATTTATTAATGATTATAATACTTCATTTGTTGTGGTGTCGCATCAATTAAAGAAGCAAACTTTAAATTGAGCAAATAAAACACTACAGGCCATAGATAAATTACTAAATCACAACAAAACATATAGTAAAAGCTTGATATAACGAGTACAGAATATTAGGATAAATTTGCTATTGCAACAAATTTCCTAGTCAAAGTCAAAATCCTAACAATAAGGGTACAAAAATTGTATGTTTATAACGAGTCTTTACTAGAATTACTAATCTTCTGCTTTTTAAATGAGCAATATGATACGAAAAAGACTTAAATGGAAGACATTTCTAGAAACAGTACAGAAAAGCGAAAGTTGATTTCAAAATTTTAACTTGTTATTTAGATAAAAAATGATTATACATATTTAAGTTTACAATCTGTAGAAAAAGAAAAAAAACAGTCCATTCTAAATAAATATTTTAAATCAAAATAGTTATCCATTACAAAAGAAATTGAAAATAGGTCTTTTATAACAGATTTTAACTGTACTTTCTCTCTGGAACCAAATTGTAAGGAGTAATCGCCAAAATGTGATCCAAATAGTGCAACTAGGAAAGCACTTGAGCTTATTAGCATTAATTTTATGTTTTACATTTTACTTGAGGCATTGTTTCTAATGTATTTTTTTTACACTAAATTGAATGAAACCAATCTTGAGACTATCTGACAAATAATTTAGAAGATACAAGGGTTTTATTTATTTAGTAAAAGAAACAAATTATACAACGGACATTGCTATCTAAACAAGTGAAGCATTGTCTCTTATGTATTTCGTCACATTGAAACGAATGAGACTATATACAAGTCAATAAAACAAATAATTCAAAATTAAAATATCTTTTGGGTATAAAAATACTTCTTTTGACACGTAATCAGGTACACTTTTTACATTGCTATGTAAGAGCTATCTGAACATGCAAGGTATGTTTTTCAATGCAATATTTTATTTAGAATTGCCCTTACATATACTAACTATTTATTCTATTAACTCTTATATAGTCTTCTTTGATTCAACGTAAGAAAAAATGCTTTACCTGTTCAGTCATGGCATTTGCTTACAATGTCAGAAGTGTAAATAAGTACAAATTTGTATTTTTTGTGGACTAACTTCTTACTGGACAAACATGTACTTCATCGAAACCACAAAAAATTGCGCCGCTGAATTGTGTTCTTGACGAAAACAATATCCTAGCAACAAGTTGTGCTCACGGTCAATTTTAGCTCTGAGATATTGTGTTCATGACAGATTGTTCCAAATTGTATGCGGCAAATTGACGGAAAATCGAATAGTTATGCATTAACAAAATACGTTTGGAACTGCTGCATTCATTAACGATTTTTTAAAAATAATTTTGTTATCTTTGTATTTCATATATTCATTATATAATCCATATTAATTGTGAGTTAAGTAATCAGTTGGATTTTATTTTGACCAAATAAGAAGTACTAGATGTTAACTTTCCCAACGATACAAAAAACTGCTTTAACATTTTTGCACTCATCAGAACTTCTCTGACCATAGAAATTTCCAAGTCATAGAGAACAGAATATGCCCTTTCTGAGTACAAGATATTTTTTATTATCGATAGGATCAAATTACATTGTCAACAAAAATCTCATGACAAGGTGGATTTTAGCTGAGCATACAAACGTTGTAAAAAAAACTTTACAATTATCAAGATCTAAGATGATTTTCATTGTAAGACAAATTTTATACAACAATTTTTTCACACTTGGAAACTCTAAAACAACCTGGATTTGAGGTTGTAATATAGAAGGTTGTTTCTCAAGATTTGGGATTAGGGTAATGTGCATAGAATAACGCAGATTGTCAGAGACTTCGTTTTGGGGTTAAAAGGTTTATACATAAACTGCATAAAAAAATGTTTTTTTTTTTTGGGGGGGGGTTACATGAAAAGATGTTTACCAAGTGGACATGTACCTTACATTGTTATTTTGGAAAACAACAACTCTTTTGAGACACCTACTGTCAGCCTCTTTTAGCCTTGACCTTAAAGAATATTAAAATAGCATGTTGGAAGAGAGAAAGATGATAAACAAAAAAGGAAGGCAATCATAAACAAAACAAATTTTTTTCTACAAGTTCCATTTTCTAAGGGTTGAAACCTTCAGATAATTTAACAGTTAAACATTTAAATACAAGTCGATGCTTAGTATTTGGTACTTCAATGGCAGACTTATTCATTCACACTACAGCACAGAATATCAGCAATCTAATAGGAAAATTTCTAAACTAAACTAATGTACACTGCAACAGGGTGCGTAGTCAAATTTCTCAACAAAAAATAAGCACTTTTTAAGTACTTTCTAAGCACTCAAAAAATATTTCTCAGCACTATATACATTAACAAAATGCAAAATAATTTTCAAAGACTTTACATGATCATGATAAAAGAACTAGTTTCCGACAAAGAACTATTTTCTTGATTATATTAGTCATTATAAAATGATCAAGAGAATTTTCAGTCTAATATTAGAGGGTGTAAAATGAAGCCCGAAATTGAGAACATCTTTCAAACTGCAGCAGAGTTGCACATGAGAGCGCAATAATCTCACCGAACCCAGCTCACAACACGTAGCGAAAATCGACATGGTAAAGAAAAAATGTCATTTCCGTGAAGGAAAAATAAAGAACTTTTTAAAAACACCCAATAAAAAAGCACCTTTAAGGGCTTTTAAAAATCGAAAATAAGCACCTTTAAGCACTTTTTAAAAGCGCTACACACCATGCGCTACATTTCTCAATAGATGAGATTTAATTGCTTTTTATTATTTTTTGCTTCTACCAAATTGATTTCAATTCTTAATTTTTTTTAAAGATTTGTTTAAGGAGTCAAAAAATTTATTAGATTAGCTGAATGCAGCAAAATTTTCCTACTTATGGTAGTTCAGGAGAAACAAACTTATTTTAAACGAATTATTATAAAAATTCTCAAAAATCATATTTTTAATTACTTAACAGAAAAACTTAAATTTTGACTACAAAATCGTAATAATTACAGATCAATCATAACAGTTAGTAACTCTTTTTATATAACAGTTATTTGTGCAACCAGAATTTTTAAATGGATAGAGATTATTTGCTAAAATATGCTGTTATGAAAGAAAAATACCTTTAGTCAATATTGGTAGATTAGAGAGTTAATGAACTACATTTCTTTTACATTTGATATTGTCATGTGTTATTTAATTTTTTAATGTTGTATTTATTATTATTGATAGAAAACTAATTACTATTTTGTGTATTTATTTTCTCCAATCTCATGCATTTTTGATGCCTCAGAGCCAAAGATGTTTTTGCTTTTATAATAAAAAAGTAATGATTTCCATACATGAATTGATATTGAATTATGAAAAATATTATCATCTACAAAGTGTTATCTAACTGCTTAGGTTCGTTCTTTGCATAATGTCAATATTACTTGCAATTTCTCAAAGCAAACTCTTTATTGATAAAAAAACAATATGACATTAATATATAAATAAATAAAAAATTTATTGAATCATTATAATAAAATATTAATACTTACATGATACACTGTATAGCAGAAGCTAACTGAAACTTATATTTATGTTTCTTTGTTCTAATATTATCATAGGAGTTGTATACAAGGATACTAAATAGAAATTATTTATTTTAGAAGCAATTTGTATTTAGTACATACATTTCAACATTGAATATAATGTTTACCATCCATCTTGAGTGCCCAGCCACATTGTTGGTTGATTATTATCATCTTCTTGATTATTATCTTCCTCTCTTGAAAAGGAATCTGCTTTTTCGTCTGATTTCTTTTCAGAAACTAAAAAACACAATTCATGAATATAGAATTACTCAACACATTGCTTCAGTAAAAAATGTATGTATTACGATAAATTTTAACCAGCTCAAATGTTGTTTAATATGAGGTTCAGAACAGTTACCAATTTGTCAAATAATTTTAAAACCAAAGATTAACTTTACTAAGAAGCAGAAAAAAAAGCAGAAGTTTTATTATATTATTTGAAGTATTACAACAAAAGTGACAAGAAATAAAGAGTAATAAATTCTGAGGATAAAGTGATAGTTCAAAATATATTAGCTAAATCATGGGAAGTAGCTGCTGTTGTAATTAAAAATAACATTACCAGATCTTACATCATAAGGACACTAACAAATAAGAAATTAATCTGAGACAGAAAATATCCAAGAAAAGTATCAAGCACTTTAATCCAGAATATGACTATAAATTTTATGACAATAACAAAAGTAATGTTGTGACAATGTTAACTCTTCCATAAACAGCAATGCTATCATCACTCAATGCTAAAAAAGATCTGAGTGATTGGTAAGGGAGCCCTTGTATTTAAATAATGGAGGATTGAATGAATATAAAGAGGAACAAGTTTCCTAAAAACGGAAGAAATTTAGAAAACTTTAGTATATCTCTCCACTTATGTTATGCTCATGAGGCAATGTGTGAACAGGCTTAAAATTCAAGGAAATTTTATTTCTGAGATTTGTGTTTAATTTTATGTGTAATTTTACCATTCAAATGAGTTTTCAGATGGGTTGTATAATTGCAATTGTTTTAAATCATATAGCTATGAAGGATGACAAGAGTAAAAGGTGGTAACATTAGCTTCTTGGATGCAGGTAACCACGAGAATTTGGAACATATTGTGATTACGTAATTTTATTCTGCTAATTATCTCTAAAAAAATTTACATCTTTAAACTGCATGTTTACTGGATTATTACAAAACAAAAGGCAAATTTGCTTTTATGAAAAACTAACATATGAACTAACTAACTAACATATGAAAACTATGAAACTAACATATATTTGTGATACACAGAGAAGAAAATCTCCCATGATTAGTCAGAGGGTAAGAGAACTTTAACCAGACCACTTGGAAACTTAATTTATTGAGCAAGCATCTAAGAAGCAGGATTTCTAGTAAAAATTTAGTTTAAAGTAACCTGTAGTTTCCTCAAGACACAAATTCTGGAATTATCCTGTGTTCAGGAAATAAGACTCATGTTAGCATCTAAAGAAAACATTTATTTAAGCTGAACAAAACATTCCACATGCCTAGCATGTTCTTGTTTAATACAGCTGTTCAAGAAGAATACATAGAAAAGAAAGTATCAAATTCATGTCGCAACATTTATATTTTGAAGATCAAGATCACTTCAGTTCGCTTCGCAAGAAATAATGATCACTACAGCAGCGACGCCGCAGGGCTCCCCAACGCAGTCTGGAAGATAGTCACACGGAAAATCTCACATGGTTAATCTTTATCTCAGACAGCTGAAATGCCAGTTTCAATCTGTCTATACCTTGGCCAAAGGATACGTGAGAAGGCCTCTTCACTTCCTTTCTAACCTTCAGTAAGAGTTCGGCCCGAAATATAGAGCACCTCCAAAACCCTTTCCACTGTCTCCCCTACATTTTTGGTGGGGGTACGTGTACTTCCTGGGGTGTTAAGTAACCCGAAACTATTCAACTAACCACTGTCACAGAAAAGGACACAACAGATTGAGACAAGTTTACTTTGCAAAATTTTATCAAATACAAAAATACAGAAAATTATGGTTATCTAGGAGATATATTCATATAGATGGTATGCTGGCTAACCCTGGGAGGTTTTCGTGTTTTTCCTCTTTATGTAATGCTAATGCGGATTAGTTTTCTTATATTTTAATTAACTACAACTACACTGATTAAAGTTTGCAGTGCAGAAATTTCTACTCAGAAAACTCTTCTCCATGAATGGCACAGGAGAGTCAGGGAAGAGAAATTAAAATAACACATTGATTACATATTTTGCTCTAGCGAAAAATTGCGAATAAAAATTACATTACACACTTTTAATATGAATTCGAAAAAATTATCGTTATTAAATACATAAGATATTGCATAACTACTACTACTCTTAATATATATTTTTAGAATATTGCGAAAAAAAGTTTTAAAGAGTGTATCAATTAGGAATTACAAATTAATGTTAAAGCAATAAAAAAAGACTAATAGTTTCAAAATCTACTGAATCAACTAAGGAATCAGGTCTGAAAACATCAAAACCAGTTTGACTGTCTGAAGTAACAAAGAGAAGCTTAACTCTATGTATTACAACTTATTTTTATTTTTTAATTTATGGTGATGAAATTTCGTGGTGTTTATAATAATCACATTTCTCATTCTTTCTATTTCATCTGGCAATCAAACTGGTTTCAATATTTTCAGTGTTGCGTTCCTAAGCAGCGATTCATTATATTTTGATACCGTTTGTAATTGTCTCTCGTGAATATTAATTATGTCCACTAATGTTCTTTTACTTCCTTTTTTTTAAAGAATTTTACAATACATGCATATATTTTCATATTTTTCTTCATTTACTGATTTAAATAAAAATTTCATAACACATACTTTAGTGTACTTGTGTATTTACATTAAAGCCATAAAAGCAAGGCTAAGTGCTTGTTCATGTGTGGATGATGTGTAGTCTTGTGTACTAGTTATTTTTTTCCTTACTGTGGAAAAACAAACTATCCCAGCTATTGGAGTATTTATAACTATTTATGGAATGGAAAAATTGCAACCTTTTAAATTTTTTTAATGTAAATGTTTTTTCAAACCTACAAATGAGTGTATGACAAGGACGCCGGCAGAATAATATAAAAGGGGGTGCAACCCTCTAACAAACTACCCCCCTCCCAAAGAAAAAAAAAATTAAAATATTCTGTTATTACATTTTGTTTTGTTATACTTTCATCTGTTAATTTTTTTCAAGATACATTTCTTCATTGTTAACAATATATTTTTAAAAAAATTACGAATTTACATGGTATGAAATGTGGAAGAATAGAGAAAATTCTTATGAATTTCTCGAATACGTCGATTTAGCTATTGAGGCCACACCGTTTTATCCAACTGTAGCGGAGGCTATCAAAATTGGCCTAACTCTTCCAGCTACTACGAGCACTATTGAAAGCACTTTTAGCACAATGCGATGCATGAAAACATGGAATAGGTCTACAATGTCTCACGAGAAATTAAGTTGTTTGTGCATTCTCAGTGTGCATAGAAAAAAATCAAAGATGACTCAGAATTCACTGAAAACGTTATAAACAGATTTGGACAGCTAACAAGACGATTAAAGTTCTTATTTGATTAAACAATTATTTAATTGTTATGTATCAATAATTACTTAACTATTTGTTTTTGAATAAAAATAATTTTAATAAAAAAATGTATACTTTTTAATTGTTCAAAAAAAAAAGCCAGGGGGGTGCAAGTGCACCCTCCTGCACCCCGCTGCCGGTGCCCTTGGTGTATGATATATTTTTTTTTTTAAAAAAAAAGGAGAACTGTAGTTTTGTGATGCTTTATAGTATATTGGAAGATCTTTACATCATTGTCTCGATTTTAATTAATCTCACTTTATTCAGCAGCTAAATTTTTTAATTCTGAAACATCTTTAAAAAACAAGGAAAAAAGTTTTAAAAAAAAGGGGAATAATGTATTTAAAAAATAAATTCCACTCTCAAAATGAATAAAAACAAGAAAATTATTACTACTAAGTAAATAAAATGTATATAGAATGAACGAATTATCAGCGAATATAATTTTCATAATAAATTACAAGCTTATAAATAAAAAATAAGCTATCGGTTCTTCAAAAGGACAGAGAGAGAAAAAGATTTTCAAAAAGAGTTGAACAGAGTAAAAGTATTTGGGAGGGCGGGAGCAAGACCACCTACGGAGAAGATTAGACCGCTATCTTTTCTTGGAGAATGAACTTGGGGGTGGAAGTTGCCTTCCTCCCTTACTCAAAGGTAGAAAGTGACTTGAGTTTCAAAGGCAGTATTACAAAAAGTAATAAAGATTAAAAAAATTGACCTACATTATTGTGGATAGGAAAGATTGAAAAAAGTATTAGTATTTTTTTTAAATTGATCACTCCGATTCTTAAACAAGAAAAATCGATTTAAAGTATAACAAGCCCACCATAGACTTTACATGTTAAAAACAGAATTGAGGAGTCCGCTTGGTTTAACACTTTTCTCCCAGCAACCATGATTGGGGAAGCGACTTTCTGATCATATGAGCTCGCCCCGTGCTCTTTGTTTGCCAAGGTCTATACTAATAGTCTGCTTACGATCTCCAATTTGTATGGTCAAGTGCTTAGAAAACTTAGCTAGAACGGTAGATGTGGTCTGCTATAAGGTGGAGCAAGAGATCTCTTTAATCTATTCAGTCGAAGAAAAACATGAATATAGTTATTAAGTTCTTTATGAACAAAAACATTTTTCTTACAATGCTGTGAAGTGGGAGTAGGCCACTAAGACCTAACTCTATTTTGTAAAAATTCAAGAAACTCATTGTTAGTTAAATTTCTAGAGTTAGAAAAAAATTCTCCAGGCAAAGTTATAGGTGTACCGTACACCACCTCAGCAACAGACCACTGCAAAGGCTCCTTTATTGAAGTTCGAATGCCAAGTAATATTGAAGATAAAACTCAAGTCCACTTATTTGTTGAATGAGCACGAATTGCTCTCTTCAATTGCCTGTCTAAGCACGAATTGCACTCTTCAATTGCCTGTGCAATCTCTGTACCATCCCGTTTGACTGGATGGTACAGATGGAGGATGATAAGGTGTGGTATGTACAAGTTTAATACCAAGAAGGCTAGAAAATTCTCGGAATAAATTACTTTCAAATTGCCTACCTTGGTCTGTTGCAAGCCTTTCAGGAACATCAAATCTTGCGTTCCAGTTGGAAAAAAATTCAAAAGCAACTGTCTCTGCTTTAATGTTCCGTAGAGGTATAACTTCAGGTCATCGGGAAAACCGATCCACGCATGTTAAGCAATAAATATAATCTCAAGAAGGAAGCAGTGGTCTCACCAAATCAATATGAGCATGATTCAATCGCTGATGAGGTAAGGGTTATGTACCAGGAGGGCTTACCACATATCGTTGCACCTTACTTTTTTGACACGCTACATAGCATCGAGACCATCCAGCAAATTCCCTCTTGCAGTTAGGCCACACAAAAGGTTCTCCAATCAACTTGATGGTAACCTTTACACCAGGGTGGGATAATTCATGAAGAGTTTCAAAAATTTTATGACGAAAGTCTGGAGGAACATATAGACGACATCTTGCCTCAGAAACGCCGCAGAAGAGTTCTGTTTCCTGGTTCATACCTCGAATCTTGACAAAATTCAATTTTAATTATTTATTACAAGAGTTTAAACCAAGAAGTTCCTTATCAATCAACTGAGCTTTAGCAAACTCTTTATAATCGATAGGACGGGCCATTTCTATCTCCGTTACTTTGGATAAGCCATCTGCCACAATGTTAAGTGAACCCGCTATATAATGCATATCCGTCGAAAACTGACCGATTCAATCAAGATGCCGAATTTGATGTAGGGAACATTTTTCATGTTTTTGCGTAATTAAAAGTGCAAATTAAAGGTTTATGATCGGTATAAATTGAAAACTCGCGACCTTCCAACAAGTAAGAAAAATGCCAAACAGAAGCATAAATAGCCAATAATTCACAATCATACACACTACAACGCTGTTCACTTGGAGTAAGCCTCCGCGAAAAAAATGCTAAGGGTTTGAACTCATCACCCTCTTTCTGGCTTAGAACTGATCCAATAGCCGGATCTGAAGAATCGCACGTCAAAGATAATTCTGCATTTTGAGATGGATGCACTAACATAGCTGTTTCACTTAAACTAACTTTGTATTTTTTAAAAGCAATCTTTGCTTCCAATGTCCAAATTATAGACCGGTTATAGTTTTTCTTAGCCCCTTTGAGATAATCAGACAGTATTGATTGCTCATGAGCAACGTTTCTCAAAAACCTACTTCAAAAATTAATTAGAGCTAAAAATCGCCTTAACTCTTTAATAGTTTTAGGTAGTTGATATTCATTTATTGTCTTAACTCTGTCTGGTAGCGGTTGAATTCCCTTTTCAGAAATTAAATATCCCCCAAAATTAACAGACGATTGTCCAAAAACACATTTTTCTGCATTCAAAACAAGTCCATAATTTTTAAAACTATGAAATATTTCCAAATGTTTTAAATACTCGCTTTTAATTTCAGATGACACAAGTACATCGTCGAGATAAGGAAAACAAAAATCTAAATCTCCGACAATCTCATAGCTAAATCTGAATGTTAGTGCGGCATTACACAACCCAAAAGGCATAAAAAGGAATTCAAACAATCCAAACGGAGTTATTATAGCTGTTTTTGAAACATCCTCAGCAGCAAAAGGAATTTGATGATAAGCTCTAACAAGATCTACAGTCGGAAATATATTTTTATTCTAAACACTATGAGCAAAATCATGCACATGAGGAATTGGAGATCTATCAGGAACAGTGTGAAAATTCAACCGCCTATAATCTCTGCATGGCCTAAAATCATTTTTTTTGGTACCATGTGAAGTGGGCTAGCCCATGCTCCTTTCGACGGTTTACACCAACCCTGAGATACCATATACTGAAATTCTCATTTTGCAACTTGTAACTTCGAGCTTTAGAATAAACAGGTGCACCACAATTTTCTCGATAGGATGCTGAGTGTTATGTTTCACCTAAATCCGCGATTTTGGTTGATTTGGTTTAGTAATATCCCCAAATTTTTTCAACAATTTTACATTACAATTTTTTCTGCTTTACATCATTCAATAAACCTTAATGCCCAAGAAAATCTACCCCTATCATAGGTTTCGAAATTGCGGCTAGGAAAAATGACCACTGGAATTTTTGTTTAAATCTAAAGTAACTAATTTAGTACCAAAAATTTTAATTTTGGATCCATTTGCAACATACAGCAAAAAATTAAAAGGTTGAACTTTTTTACTTTTTACCATAGATAAGATACTAACTGTGGAACCTGTGTCAACCAAATATTTATGACCTGAAATTTTATCAAAAACAAATAAGCTCTTTACCAAACCTTTTTATACCGGCAGCGCTGAAACAGAAGGTCTATTTAGTCTTCTGACCCAAAAGTGTATGGTTGTAGACATTTGTTAGCTTTATTTCCAAATTTAAAATGCCACCAGCAATACTTCCGATTTATAGAATTTTGAACTTCAACTTTTCTGCCAGGAGATTTATGTCAAATTTCTATTTTTGAGAGTCTCTGCTCAATTGCCGTTAAGCGCTTTTCAATATTTTGAAAACCCTGCAATTCGATAATAAAACCTGAAGCGACAGCATCCTCGTTAGAAATCTCAAAAATACTATCAGCCATTTTAGCTAAAGATTGCACATTATCTTTACTGATTGATAAAATTTGCAAAGGCAAGCATTGCAACCACAAGTTTTTCAACACCTTAGATGAAATTTTATCTGCAGCTTAACTTTGCATCTCATAAAGAAGTGTTGAAGGTTTTTTATCGCCTAACTCAATACTTGAAAGCAATATTTTTAATGTAATGATGATTAAGAATCAGCATTTTGAGCAATTAACCTAGATTTTATTCGAGCATAAGCTTCTCTATCAGGTTTATTAAGTACAATATCTGAAATGCAAGTTAAACCATCACTAAGGGTGAGTAGTCAAATCTTTCAACAAAAAAAGCAAATTTTAAACTCTTTTTAAGCACTTAAAAATATTTTTAAGCATAATATACAATATACATGAACAAAATGCAAAATAATTTTCAAAGGCTTTACATGATCGGGATAAAATAGTTTCTGAAAAAGAACTCTTTTCCTGATTATATTAGCCATTATAAAATGATCAAGAAATTTTTCGGTTCGATATTAGAGGTTGGAAAATGAAGCCTGAAATTGAGAATATCTAGAAAAATGCAGCAGAGTTGCACATGATAAAGCAATAATCTCACCGAATCCAGCTCAGCAGCCGCACATGCGGATTCGCAAGTATTTCATCAAACATGTAAAATGATTGGCGCTTTCATATGCAATGGACCAACGGTCAGGGTTGCAAAAAATCCACCTACCTAGAAAAACCCGGGCGGGTTTTACTGGGCAAAAGCCACTCTGAAAAACCCAGTAAAACCCACCCCAGGGTGGGTTTTTCTAAAGTTGATTTCTTTTTTTATCCTCTGTTATGTTAAAGAGCTATTCTATTGAAATATATATGTGGTCTAGCCTAAAAAACTATGGTGAAAATACTAACAACTATCTGAAAAAAAAATTTTTTGTTGAATTTATGAAGAAAAATGTATAGGTTACATATAAAAAACGGAATAAATTGAGTATAAATTATACTACAATAAAAGTTATTGCATTAGGTTTTTTATTCAAAATAAACGCAGACAGAGGAAATATATTATAAATCAATCAGGTAATCAGTGTTATAATTCTTCAATCTTACATGTCTATGTATTTTAACTAATTTTAACACTTTTTGTACACCCAGTCTATTTCTCAATTTTGACCAAACCAGTCCACAAGTAGAAAACACTCGTTCCAATAATGCAGAGCTAGCTGGACAATTGCTTAGGGCAACCAGAAAGTTGCAAAAATCTGTTATATCTCTATCATTAGTACGCATTTCAACCAATTTCCACCACTGTGATGCACTGAATTTTTTTATTACATCAGCATTAAACTTGGAGGAAATATTTCCGGGTCTTTTAATTTGTAGCTCATGAAGGGAATCAACCATTTTGGGTGTTCTGTTTCTAACCACTTTTCAGCTTTTTGTAACATATCAGAGGTTAATCTTTTTCCTGTATATTTAGGATCCATAATGTTTGCTAAATAATGAATTGGGAGAAGAGCTTGGTTCATCCTTTCATCAGTTTGTTTTTTATAAGCGCAAAGATTTTCACTATTAAATACATCAAGTCAAAGCTCAACAGCAGTAGATATATTGGTTTCTTCTGCCTGCATCAGTTCTACTTCGTTCAGTTCTGATAATTGTTTTTGCATGTGCCATGCTTCTTTATATATTGCAACATTGTCTAAAATCCATATAATGTTTGTTGGAATTTCTACTACGGCTTCAGTAGATATTTCTACAAACTTATGGTAATTCTTAATATATGTATCAATACAATGAATTTGAGAATTCCAACAAGTAGCATTAGACAACTGTGGCATTAGACCACCCTTCTCTTTTAACAAACCATGGGGCTGATGAGTATTGCGAAAGAATTTTTGAACCTCTGCCACATGTTTGATAACATCTTTGTTTGTAATCTCGTCAGCGAGGAGATTAATACAGTGCGCAGAGCACCCATATGTTACAATACCCTTGTGTTTCTCTTCAATAAGTTGCCTTAGTTTTACCATTTTACTTTCATTGTCGGTACATATCGCAAAAACCTCTACGCCCAAATTATTCTTACAATGTTCTATATCTTTTTCTGCTAATTCAGCACAATATTCTGATGTTTTTTTGTTACTTTCACAATCAATGGCATTTAATAGAAATGAAGAGTTACCTGTATGAACACATGTTGCCAGTACTGCATCCCTGTTTACATTTGACCATCCATCTAATAATAATGTAACACTAGTAATACTTTGAATTTCTTTCTTAATTTCTGCTTCAATATTCTCATGTACTTCATCTAACAGTTTTCCTCCTAAATCGGTGCGAGTAGGGCCAGAGTAACCTGATCTCATAGCTGTCACCATTTCCTTAATTTCCATAGTCATGGCAGCATTGAAAGCAATATTATTTACATAATAGAATTTTACAATTTTCAAATCCAAATTATTCTTTTGACTATCTGTTGTGCTTACAGTATAATCATTCATTATACGTTGTCTCTTAGCTCTACTAAATTCACCCACTTCAGTTTCAGGAGGAGTATGTATTCCACTTGTAGACGACTCAACAGCTAACAAATTGTTTACAGTTTACACACGTACATTCTTATGATTGCTCAGAGATCTTTTTAAACACTTATTTAAATAAGCTCTTATTCTTTCAACTTTTGCACTTATTTCTGTGTGACAGTGATTGCATATGCATTTTCCTTTATTCTCAAAGTTTAATTTAGTTACCTCTAACCATTCTGAAGCACTTCTTCTACCACCACCATTAGACATTTTATCACAATCAATTCAAGCACAATCTCACTGCACTAAATTCAACACAAGGACCAAATAAAATTTAGTAACAAGTTTAGTAGAAAACTATCAAGTATCTGGTACAGTAATTTATCTGCTGCTCAAGTACAACTGACAGAATTTCATGTGAAATGGGCATAAACTGGTAACCCCCACTCCTACAGCTAGAAGATGATTCACAAAACTGGTTCCTTTTCAATGGTCAATGGATAAATTTCTACCACCCCTCTATTCTATTCTAAACTAGCAGAAATGAGGTTTTACCCCCTTTCCCCTATAATGAAAAACAGATGTGTGTGAAGAATGACCTTGTGGGATTTTATTTTGTATGATTAATCATTGCCTTTGACCAGTCTCCCTTTTATTATGGAAAACATGTGTTTGGAGACTGGAGAGTCACCTTGCTGGCTAGATCTGACTGTATGGCCATTGACTAGTCAGTGCCTTTGATTTGCTTCCTATGCAAAAAAAAAAAAAAAAAAAAAAAAAAAAAAAAAAATTCCTCAAATATTTTTTAAGATTAAAATATAAACAAAAAGCAATCCTGTGTTCAAAATAAGTTTCAAATGTGTGATGTATGTGAATGAGTATATATAACATTTTGTATCATGATGTCAGAAGGAACTTTTTCAAACTTTTGCACCAATTTATTACACTTTAATTGCCTATATGTTAAGTCAATTCATTAAATTAAACTTAATTATTAATATAAGCTTTTTTAAAATAAGGTACTTACCCATGCCCTCTCTTTTGAAAGAAAAAAAACAATAAAACATGAAAAACCCAGAAAAGCTCAATAAAACCTAGAAAAGTTTTTGCAACCCTGCCGACGGTACGCCAAAATGGCTAAATTTTTTTATGCCGATCTTACTGTACGCTGATGCTCAATTTTTTTCCCGTATGCTTTTTCTCAATATTGAATGCAAATTAACTTTAACTGTTTCCAAATGAGTGTTTTGAGGAATTATGTATAATTAAAAAGTTTTTTTTATTTCAAAATAAAAACTTCATTTCAGAAATTTATCATAATTATATTTTATTATAGCATATTTCATCAATATCTGTTATCGAACATAGTTCTCTATCCCAAATGTGTAAACTTTACCAAGATTTCCCAGAATTATAATTCTGAACAAGAGCAAGAAATATAATCCTAAACCATAATTAAGAAATTAATAAACTACATGGATTTTCATAACAACTATTTTTATGATTACTTCAAAGTTTACTATAAATCTGAATATGGTTTAGAGGAATATAAATGCATGTTACCACCCAGCACTAGATACCTGGTAAAATTTGCCAATGCCGAGTCTAGCGACTAAAAAACTGTTCTGGGTTGTAAAATTTTTTTACCAGGCTCAGGTAAGAAAAAACTGGCCAAGTATACCAAATACAGGGTAATTTTTGGGTACATAGTACATCCCTAATATTTCTTGTCAAAAAAGGTATAAAGCCTTGAAGGCTAAAGAAATTTGTAAAAGAGAATGATTTGGATTATAATTTTGTTAATGTATACAAGAATTAAAATTTCTTTAAAACTTTTTTTATTTAAATAAGCCAGTATATTATTCAAAAATAATTTTTTACAAATGTTTTTATTAATCTACATTCTTTTACACAAGTGTAAATTAAACCCTCCAACAAATCGGTCTCCTAAAAAGTAGTTAAGTAATGACCATGATTTGGAAGTCGTTAATTATCACTATATTTAAAAACTAGTTATAGTTTTAATTAACTACATTTGTATTAAAGTAGTTGTAGTTAAGTACAAAAAAATTTAGTTTTTACCACTGTATGAGATATTTAAATTTCATGTAATATTTAGTAGCATTTTTCTACTTGTTTGTGCAAAATTTAATTTTTTGTGTGCATATACAAACAATTTCATTTTTAGACATCAAATAGGTAATCAGCAAATGTTAAAGAGATTTGTTTAATGTGAAAAAATAGCTGTGCACATTTCATTCAGCAAAAAAGGAAACACATTTATTTTTTTTTAATGAATAACTGCATTGAGAACAAAGAAATCTGCAAACAAAGATATGTTTGTACATTTTATAAAATGAATTCATGTTAGGGAAACTTTTAGAAAGTTAAGATAACTGTTTGTCTGTATTATGATAGATGCCAACTTATAATATTTAAAGTGATGGAAAATAATGCTTAAGATAAGCTTAATTTATTTAAT
Organism: Parasteatoda tepidariorum; assembly: GCF_982258835.1. NCBI lineage: Eukaryota > Metazoa > Arthropoda > Arachnida > Araneae > Theridiidae > Parasteatoda > Parasteatoda tepidariorum. The sequence continues at coordinate 76,174,609 of NC_141765.1, forward strand.
TTTGCCCATGATTATTAAATCTTACACATTTGTTTATATTAATTACTTATAGTAATAGTCAGAGTCACTGTAAATAAATTTATTAAATAAAAAATATGTTAAATGATAAAATTTAATACCATCTAACATTTTAAATATTCAAGAATTTCATGTTAAAACAGGTATATTTTGGGTTAGTAGAATTTTTTTTTAAACCCTTAGTAACTAGCTGCTAGATTTAAAAACATTCTGAACTGTAGAGACTGAATCACCTAAACAAACTCACAGCTTATTTTAATTTTATCAAAAATTAATAAAAAATTCAATTAAAAAATAGTAAATTTAATACAAAAAATTAGAAACCAATATTGAAAGCACTTTACTTAGAATGTATGTTAATTAAAAAAATTCTTATTAATAAATTAGCTATTAAATTTTTATAAAGTACAGTTTATTTATTCGAAGGAAATACTAAATTTTGTGTTATGGGTTATTAATAAATAAAATTTGCAACTAAATTAAATAAGTTAGTATATTATATTTCTGATACCTTTTACACTTTTAGATAGAAATTATGTCAATAACGCTTACATATTTCCTTTAGTTTATCTTTAAAAAACTTTTTCATCAACCTAATATGAAATGCATGAATTTATTATCCTCCTATTATCCTATTTTGAATCTGTGTTTTAATTTAAATCAGCTACCTTAATCAAAAATGCTGAACTTACCATCTTATTACCCTCCTATTATCCTATTTTGAATCTGTGTTTTAATTTAAATCAGCTACCTTAATCAAAAATGCTGAACTTACCATCTATTTCAATATCATCATCTTCTTCACTGGAGTCACTAAAGGGCAATAACATATAAATTAAAACATTTTAAAAGGAAGAAAAGTATGGTACATTTACGAAATAGTGGATAAATTCATAAATGATTTACCTCAATGACTATTTTAACTATGTTAAAGCATTTGGCGAAAGAAATGTTACATAAGTTTCTCAATAATAATAATAAAAAGATTTTAAGCAAATATTTAAACTGCACAAGCACATTATAAGAATCTAACAAATCAATTTGACAAGCCCAAAAGCGGGACAGGGTTATGTCATTCCAAACACAAGGTAACAAAATCAAACAGGGAGACAGACTATATCTTATACACATGTGAAAGATCAAAGACAAAGAAAAAAAATTAAATGATGAGGCCACAGATTGAAGTGCATTGGTTCATAAAAGGTTTTAATGAGTAGAAATTATAGCCTTTTTATGAAGTATTTTTTAGTGATGAAGTACTGCCAAAAATAAAAAAAACTGATAAGAAAGGTTTCAAAATGTTCAAATGTATATATTACCGCATTTCCCAACAATTTTTTCCATTAGTTTTATTATTAAAAAGAATGTTCAAATTTCTATCAAATTTTACAAAATTATGAAATGTAAAGTTTAGTCAATAGGTGAACAAGGAAAATACACAATTAAAATTCTTCCAAATCCTAAGTATTTTTTAAATTAATATTTCAATAGCCTGAAATGAGCTTTTTTCCTTCAAAGTTCTTAAATGGAACAACATGGTCTCAAATGAAACCTCTCATTAACTTGTCAAGTTCAAAATTATACATCCTTTTATATGTAAACTATATAAAATAAATTTGAGACATGTGCAGAATTATTTTTATTTTTGCAGAGCTTCCTATTAAAAATTACACAAAATTAATTTCCCATACTGAAAATGTTAATTTTGCTTTTTAATTTTAATAATTTTAAATCAACCTATTTTCTTCAAATTTCTATTTTTAGATTTAAAATTACTCCTTTAAATCGATATAAAAATTTTTAAACCTAACAATCAAAATTTTTTCATGAAATTAATTATCTTATTAAATTTTATAATTGTGAGCAAAAACATTCGATTCGCTTAAAAAGTTCCCGAGATGCGACGAAATAAGCAAAAAGTAAAATATACATTTAGGGATCCAAACTCAAAATAAAGTATGTTTATTCCCAGAAAAAAACGTTTTCAGGTCAGATTTCTTAATTTAAAACATCATCTGCACTAATGAATACATATTTAAGTTCAGGACCTCAAAACATTATGTATGGGATAATCTAGTACAAGATAATCATATCAAAAATTATTCAGTATGATCATTTTCTTGACACTGCACAATCTTATGACAGAAATTCCGGAAACTTTACAGAGTGTTGTAAGTTTTGAGATTCAAAAAGCGGAGAGCATTTTGGGAAAAACGAAAATTTGTGAGGCCTAACCTTAACCTTACAATTAATTCCTTTTTTTCCAACCGTTGATAAATAAAATAATAGAAAATAATAAATAACTATAAAAATTATTTTTTGCATTGCTAAACAAATGTTATAATTTTGAGCAAAAAACTTTTGATGTGCTAAAAATGCTCCCAAGATGTGGCAAAATATAAAGAAAGTGAAATTAACATGAAAAAGCTCAAAATGTTGACCTATCTCCTGTCTAATCTATTGGGACCATATTTTCTAGATTGTGGCTACGCCCTTCTTTTAATAGTAAAAAATCAAAATCTGTTGAAAAATGGTATGTTTATTCAAAAAAGTACATTTTTGTGTCTGATTTTGTCACTTAATAATGAATGTCTTAGGCATAAAATTTTACAAAATTCCTAAAATTTCCTATTTGAAAAAATAAGTTTAAAAAGTTTTTTTCAACAGATAAATATCTGCCAAATGATTAACTTTTAAATAGCTAAGCTTAGATAAGTTTAAGCCAAGGATAATTTGTGAATTTTTTTTATTGTTAATATTAAGGCTGACTTTTTTATATTTTAATTTTTGAGGGAGACATATATCCAACCTCTCTCACGTCTACATTGAACATTTAATTAATTGTTAGTACCGTAATTTCGCGGAGAAACGCCGCCCTGGTATATACGCCGCTCCCTCAAAAATCGACTGACAGAAAAAAACTTTTCACCGGACACGCCGCACCATCGTACACGCCGCGCCGAATTTTTAACAATTAAAGAATTTTGAACTTAACGCAGGTATTGATTAAAGACTTAACACATGCTCTAAATATGCATATGTATGTAATTTAAATAGTTAAATAAAAATAAATAAAAGAATATTAAATATTTAAAAAAAAATAGAAACAATCCTAGTATATATAAAAGATTTTAATAATTTTCTAAGTAAAATTAAGTATTTTCTAATTTTAAAGTGAAGTAATCATAAAAACATAAATAAAATAATTAATATATCATAAACCATTAAACTAAGTATGAAATTTTTTAAAAATAAAACGATTTTACTTTTAAATTAACAATCCAAAATTGTGTTTTAGAAATAAACAATAAATCCAAACAAATTTTGTTCAAAGAAAAACTTAAGAATAATTTATTTAGATATCACGTATAAGTATATATTCATATCACTGCACTTAAATATTCCTCAAAATCACAACTCTCTGTATCAGAGCAAATTAGGTTTACTATTTAATTGTATATTTCGGGTTAATCTCCGTCACTTTCGGTTTCGTTTGTCCCGGGATGATTTCAGCTTTTTTGAAGCCATTTATCACAGTTTCTTTTTCTCTTTTAATAGCTGACAGCTTGAACGCGGCGGTATAATTTTCCCTCTTAATGGGAGGCATTTAAAATGGATAACTTAAATACAAGTTATGTTAAAACAAAACGAAAATAGTATAAACGAAAAAAAAATATTAACGAAAGAAAAATATTAATAAAACAAAAACGCATGGGAACTGAAGATAAAACGATAAAAAATAAAAAAAACGTAATAATAATAAGCTGAGGAACATGATCGAAATCAAAATCAGACAGAAATATGAGCAATGAAAAAAAAAAACAATAAAAAGCTCCCTCCCAAGCATTTAAAACAAATTTTTATTTTTAGCAATTCCCCCCCCCCCCATATTTTCGCTTCTCAAATCAGGTTTCTTTTTTCAACTGACTCCGCCTAGGAAGGTCTTTCTTTTATCCCTGTCTAAAATTCTCACACACTTTGCTTTTTCTACTGACCCTCAGTGGAAAGTTTGAAATTCTTTTTGAACATTCTAATTGTAAGATTATTGAAGGTCATTCCAAGCTCATCAGCATGCTTTATTTACCAAACATTCACATGTTTTTAACAACCAGCTGAAGAAAAAAGGGGAGTGGAGAGAGGCATCCATGACAAGTGGAAGAGTCATATTTCCTGGAAAGAACGGGGGGGGGGGGAGCAGCGTTTGTTTTACAGTTACTTTATCACTGGCCCCACCCTGATTTTCTTCATTCATTCCTTTCTGATTTATGCTTCTCCACTCCACGCCCATTTCCTACACTCAACAGCTGTCCATATGGCAGAAGGGAAAGAGAGACTTTGTTCTCTTGTGGATAGTGGTCTCCAGAAAATGATTCCAAGAAAGGATTAGGGAGGGGGAAATTCCAGGTGTGCTGACCATTCTTTGGAGTGACATTAAGCATGAAAAAATAAATAAAAAGTACAATAACAGGTGGAAAAAATGAAGATGAAATTTCCAGTGCGGTTTCTAAAAAGCAAAATTTTTTGAAGAAAAAAAAAAGTAATACTATATAGGCCGCCCCGTTAGATACGCCTTCCTACTAAATTTTCAAGTTTTAAATCAATAACGCCGCGGCATATCTCCGCGAAATTACGGTACTAATAAATTAGCATATTTAAAGTCATTCATTTGAGCCATTATGATTGGCATTAATTATGAGACAGTTTGATCATTAGAACAAAAGTTAACAGCTTTTAAAACTTGATATCTTGATATATCTTTTTTTTGCTAGCTGCACCTATATTACTTTCATATTTGCTAAAATATACATTAAAACTTACAAGGTTTATTTCGTTTATAATTTTCATTTCAACCAAAATTTTCACTAATACAAGTTAGTCCACATTAACCTTGATAATTCTGACTCTACTGCATATTAAAATTCCATTTTTTTCCTTACCTATCAAGTTGGATGTTTCTAGTGTTAATATCAACTTCAATACACCCTCCTTCAACTTCTTCAACTTCAATGCTTACTCCTGTCATATTTTCAGGCCTCCATCTGTTTTTATCAGCCACCCTAATTTTTAACAAAATGATAAACTGTATCATACAATAAAATGGTGCAACCAGAATAGAAATGTATGAAACTTAATTAAAGATACAACAGTTTTACATGATCTTTCAATTCAAAGTATGAATCAATCATCATAAGTGTTTAAAATTATGTTTCCAATGAGCTATAAGCATATTTAAGAAACAAAAAGAGTAATAAATTTGTTTAATTTCCTTTAACTAAACAAGGAACTTCTGTAGCTTGTCACACATTTTCAAAAAAGTGGTTTTTACAAACAAATTAAAACAGAAATGAATGGTTAAATTTTTTTTATTGTATTTTTTTTTTGTTTAATTTAGTTGTCTTTTTAGAGTGTAAATACCAACCATGGAGTTGGGTGGGGAAACAGCTTATACAACAGTGCAGTAGAAAAACATAAGGAAAATTTAATAAACAATGTAAGCAACAAAAATTAAAAATTGAGATTTTTACATTGGCTTCCTTGTTTTTTAATTGCATAGACGAATATTTGACCTTTCTTAACTCTAAGAATGAAGTACATAACTATTAAGTTGCTTTGGCCCTTTAGAAGAATACTGTGAGCAATACACCTCATATATCCTGTAGTATAAGTTGACTTTTGAAATCTTCAAAATGGCACAAAAATCAGGGGGTTAACTTATATGTTGGTTATAAAGTCAGGCATTCGTTAATCGGGAAATATTCAAGCACCATAAACAATGAGATTGAAATTAATAACTCTGTATCAATTTACTACTTTCAAAAACTATTTTTTAATATGATATATACAATTAACTTTGTTTTTCTCTCATATTCTGTTTACATATAAAGATTTTTTTGAAAAAAATATTACTTTAAATTATGTTTCGTTAAGATACTTTTGAACAAGGATGTTTTAAAAAATATAAAACATTTAAAACTTCTAAAGTATACCATGAACCTACAAATGTAAAGATTCCAGAACATCTTCTGTTTCAGAATGAATAACTTTAGCAGTATTAACAGATAAACATGATTTTGCTCGTCTCACAGCATTTGTTAAAACATTGTAATTTGAGGGCAAATATATCATATCCAGAGAGATCATTTCTTGATATTTGCAAGTGTTTCACACGGCAAAACTGAAATCTCATGAAAAAGGAATTTTATAACCTTTTCCGTCCTTTATAAACATAGCTCAGAAAAGAAAAGCATCTGAAGGATATCCAGCTATACTACATGATTTCCTTGGAATTAAAAATACAGAAAAGCCAGAAAAGAAAAGAAAAAAATATTGATGGTATGCAGCATACCGGTTGGGGCCAGCTCAAGGTAGCAAATAAGTTGTAGGGACAAAACAATTAAGGCTTTTTCATTGAAAGTTTGGTTAGTTACTTACTAGTTGTAGTGCATGGGCTGAGAGAACAGGTCTTTTAGTGACTGCACATAATTCACTTTAGAACTTATTTGGCAGTGTGGACTATTCATTCTGCTCGGCCTTTGAATGTGGTAAGTTATATGTCCAGCTCTTTTTTCTCTCATTTGACCGAACCTTATTGGTTAGCATTATAAAATAAGTAGCTTAAGCTGTGGGCAAGGGTGGCACCAGACTCTGCCCGACAAGGGGTCAAGTCTCCCCCCATAGGGAGGCTCAAACAAATAAGTTCAAAATATTTAAATTAAAACGAATTTTGTACTTTACATTTTTTACTCACATCATTTTTTTCAAGTGTGTTTCTAAGAATCTAAAATCACTAATATTGGATACCATAATGTGCAGATTCCTTTTAATGTAAATATAAATAAAAAAAAATTTCTGTTATCGATGTATTTTGTACTGTATGGTGCAATTTACCATACATTGTAAGCGTAAAAATTATTTCTGTAATGAAGAGAAATAGTTGTAGCAGTAACCGCAATTTCAAAAAAATTCTACCCTTCTTACTCTCATAACGCAAAAATTATTCGTTGATAAAATTTGAAATTTCATGCACATTTAACAAAACATTTAAAGAACATTTTGATTTAAAGTGTTTTTTTTATATGCATCGATTGGTTTTTGAATCTTTTGCAAATAAAGTTTTAAGTACATTTTTTGCATCCACGTATTCTATCTACAGATATCATGCCCGTTTTGAACGAACTTCGAAATGGTTATGCCCATAAAATTATAAAATTCGAAATTTTTTAAAATGTTAGATAGCATAATTTTACGGACAAAAAAAAAAGGCTATTTCAATCAGGGAACTCGATGTTAATACATATTATAAATAAATACAAAGAGACCAAGCACGTAGGTATAGTTTTTTCATGGGGAGGGGTGTTTTGTGATTGAGGAATTTATTATCTAGATGAAATATAATTAAACCAGTGACATACATACAAGTAAACTCTTTTTGATTTTCATAAAATAATCTAATACAGAAGTTTTCACGGTAAGCTTCATTTAAGAGCTAAAAATCACAACCAGTGATCTAAATGAAGATCAAAATAAAAACAAGCAATAAACGTCGTTGATCGCTTCTCTTCGATTGGGAAATAAGAGAAATTCAAATAAAAAGAACATTAAAATAAAATCACCGTTATTGTCAAAAATTCACGTATAAAATATCAATAAAAATTCATCTGTTCACTGCAAATTATAATGAGTTTAGGCAACCAAAATAATATATATAAAAAAATGAATTCTTTACGAAGCAGAATACATGGGTAATTTTCAGAAAATACGACACATAGGAATTTTTTTAAAAAATTTTAACCTTTTGGATTGGAATACTATATTTCTTTAAAAAAAAAAATCGTTTATTAAAGTAACTCTAGTTAATACCTTATAGAGAGCAATGTACAATAGTTAACAAGCATTTAGCAGGTTTGCAATTATTCCTTGGCATTCAAGTGCCAGAAAAATTACAATTTATAATTTTAAAGCTTTTACTTCCATGTTCCATTTCATTTTTAGTTAGTCTTTGTGTTATTAATCTCAAAACTTTATTAAACAGCTCAGATTGAGAAATATAATTTATATTAATTATTTAGAGAACGCGGGAAAATGACAATGTGTAAAATCATTCCAAAAAGCTAATAATAATGGTGTTAAATAAACTTTACAAAAAATTTTCATTTTATTCTATGATATCAGATTTCAATGGCAGTTACATTAAATTGTCGCATTTAACGAAAATCACTCGTAGATATATAGTACAGTCGCAGAAGTCGGTAAATGAATGTATCTTCGAACAAACTTTTCTTTTTGTTTATTTCAATAATATCCTGTTAAACTACATTATTAAATAGAAGGTGTAAAACTTTAATTATGTAACAAAAAATTATTAATAAATAAAAAAGATATACAGCACAAGAAAAAAAAATTAGATACAAAGCCTCAAAATATATTTCGTAAATAAATATTGAATGAAAAAATCCGTGTTTCGTAAGGTCACTGACTATCAAATTTGGATTTCAGAGTGATAGTGGGCATTTCAACATTTAAAGAATTACTCATCACACTAAATTAAATTTAAATATCAGAGAAACAATGAACTCTTTTAAGTTTGTTGACTTTAAAAAAAAAGTTTTCGTTACTTAATCAGTATAATGCATTATGTGTTTAAATGTTTTATACGCACACACACATCTTTATATATATATTTCGTCTGTTCGTGTGTATGTCACTGAACTCCTCCTAAACGGCTGGACTGATTTAAATGAAATTTTCTGTGTACCTTCAGAAGGATTCGAGAATGGTTTAGATTCACAATAGAACATTCTGCCACAAACCGTTCCAGTGGTATCAGCGAAAATCGAAATGGAATTTTCTGATTGGTTAAAAGTTAGCCATTGTTTTAAATTTTGCTGTACACGAATCAGTTTTCAAATATATTGAAGATAACAACAGTGATATTTTCTATCTTATAGCTCTATTCTTTTAGAAAAGTAAATTACATATACTTTAATATTTAATCATAATTCGGTTCTTTATTTCAGGTGAGCACAAGCACGTAAAATCAACGAGAATAAGTTTCGTAATTATTGGTCGTATCACGGATTTAGTATTGTGAAAACTGTTTAATAACAATCAAGGCAAAAGCAAATTTTATTCATCTTGCACGCTTTTAATAATTATTTATATTTAGTATGCAATTTTAACTCAATTTAGTATACAATTTTTCATTGCTGACAGTTGTCATTTGAAAACTATTAGATTGTTTATTATTACAAAGTTTGCGAATTCACATTCATTTTAATTATTTCATTTAAAAAATAGGAGTAGACTATATTTGAGGGTGCCCCTTGATTCTCACCAAGTTGTGATAGCAAGCTGGCCGATGTTGAATCCCAATCGTGATTCTGATTCGTTTAAATTTCAGCGTTATTTTTAAATGTTCAACGGTATATGTAATTTCAGAAGTCCGTTAGTTCTATGTTGGATACCGGCTGGTTAGGTTACTTTTGCTTCTGATCAATAGGATCAAAGGTATGTGGGCAGTCATAAAAAAAGGACTTTAGAAAAATATGTCACCGCCACCGATACCACAAACGCCATTTTCAATTCGTATTTCGCCGAATTTATGTGGCGATGGAGGAACACAGATTCTATTCCTGATAAATTTAGACAGTATCTAACTGCTATTAGAGAATTCTGTGCACCTAAAACTGAGGAAATTCAAGCTTAATGAATAAGTGAGATGTTTTTTTTTTCCCGTTTCTTTCTGTGCTTACTCCATTAATTTTTATTTCGAAAATGCATTTTATTGGGTTTATTAATTTTGCTTACATTGGGTTCATTGCAATTTTATAAAGTTTTGGCCGATGTCTTGCTGAAATTTTCCAATGTATTATTAAAATATCATTATATTTTGGCAGCCTTTCCTGTTACCGCGGTGTTCCGCGCAAACAGGAATGGTGATAAACATAAGTTACCAATTTCGTCAAGGGGCACCCACAAGTATATTTTTACCACAAGTATATTTTTACCAAAAATAGATTTTTGTTTTAAATTTTATCATTATTATATTTCTTATTTAATTTATTTCATTTTTATTGCTTTTTTATTATTTAAAATAAATACGTGAATTTTCGAATTAGCAAATTTGCGACCACTGTCAACTTCTACATTTCTTTTTGTTTGAAAGAGAATATTTGCAAAAATATGCCACCTAAATGAATCACTCTTAGTCGATCAACATCTCAAGCACGCAAGAAGAGAACTAACCGTGTTTCAGAAAAATCGGAGCAACGGGAAGAAAGACTTGAAACTAATCGAGAACACAATGCTTTAGCCCGTTCCTTAGAAACGTCTGAGAAACAGGAAAGAAGATTGTTAACAAATCAACTACGCACTACTCAAGCCTGTTCCTTGGAAACATCAGAGCAACGGGAAAGAAGACTGTTAACAAATCAACTACGCACTTATCAAGCCCGTTCGTCGGAAACATCAGAGCAACGGGATGCAAGAATAAAAATCAATCAAGAACGCACTTCGCTATTCAGACGCTGCCAATACTCTAATTTGAATCTCAGTGCATTTCACTATGATCCGACAACCAACTATAGTTCTTCACCCAAGCGTCATCATCGGAAAAATGGATCAATTATGTATGTTTTGTAGTGCTCTCAAATTTAAGAATGAAACAGCTGGAATTTGCTGTTCTGGAGGCAAAGTGTAACTACCAGATTTAACGTCGCCAGCCGAGCCATTATCAACGTTGTTATCGGGTCAAGCAAATCAATAGAAACTTTTCTTGGTGAATATAGGTCAGTACATTCGTGTTTCCAAATGACTTCATTCGGTGCTGCTACAAGTATCGGTGCCCATATGGACAGCTAGAGTTATTTATTACATTCACATGCAATCCTGCTTGAGCTAAAATTAAAGAGCTTTAGTAACTTAGGCAAACATCATCGGATCTTTATGATGCATTATCACACGTGAGTTAAAACAAATATTAAGCTCTAAACTTGGTTTTATTGCGAAAAGTCATGCTTTTAGAGAGACACGGTGTTTGATGCATTCTATTGAACGGCAGAAAAAGAGAATTGCCACATGATTTGGCTTATTGAAAAACTCACACCAGGACAAATTGGTCAGCTCATCTCAGCAGAAATATTCATGACGCCATTGATCCAGAATTATTTCAGATCATCATCCAAAATATGTTTCATGGTCGGTGTGCATCACCATACATGTCTGTTTGAAAATGCACTAACGATATCCTAGAGAATTAACTGTTGAGACTAGCACTGGTTTTTTCACCATTAAATAAAATTCTCTATTCAAATCATAATCACAAATCTCATTTACACACTTAAATACAAAATTTAAATTCAAACTGAAAGCTTTGCAACGCACGCAGGGTACAGCTAGTATTATATATATATTATAGTTAGGCAGGGTTGAAATATATATATATATATATATATATATATATATATATATATATATATATATATATATATATATATATATATATATATATGTAATATAGAATTTCTCATACGAGTCATTCTATATTAACTGGTAAGCTTAAAACATATGTTTCTTATCAAGTTTAAGATGTAGAAGTCGGTCTCTCACAAAGAGCCATAAAAAGTCAAGATGAACCAGATAAGGCCAGATAAAAGATTATGTTCTGAAGTTAATGGGCAATAATTCATCAATGAAGATAGTCCCAGAAAGTTCCCACCGTCAGAGTGGCGAGATACTTTTAGCGAATCAAAACCTCTAAATTTTATAAATTGAATGACGTTTCATTCAGATAAGAAGATATTTGCAACCACGCCCTCTCAGAATCTCACTTTAAAAGCTCAGGACAGGCAAAATTGCGTGTCTTTTTCATATTTTCAATGGCTAGATAAAGCTGGGCCTAATCCAAACAATCACTGCAAAGGGGGAAACCTGATGTAAATATCCAACGCATAATGTTTGCAATACTCCATCTAACGAAATAAAATGCCTTTTTAACAGAAGCCGCCTAAGTCTCTTCAGTTATCTAGCCTTTAAAGACGTAACATGACATATATATATATATATATACATATATATCAACTCCCGTCTAAGCTTCACCATAGAATGGAATATAATTAATATTCTTACCATTCCGATCTTAAATGTTTGTATCATGTACGACAATTATGACTTTATAATATTTTTTTAAAGCAATTTCTACTTAAATTTTATTTTTAAGAGAAATAGATGGTACCCCTTACATTTTTAATAAAATTAAAACTTTTTGCTAAACAAAGATTTTTTTCATTAGTTTGTGTTGACGATAAATCCTAATTAAGTATTAATCCTAATTAATACTTCAAGTCAAAGCATGAAATATCTTTAAACTCTTGGAATTAAAGCATTATTTTTAAGGTAGTTTACTCTTTTATTTAACTTGATTTCTTTTTTTATTCAGTGTCAGACATAGTTTAGTGCACCGTAATTATTGTTAATTTTATTTGCTTACACTGTTTACACAAGATTATGGTTAACAAATAAAAATTTTGAGATCATTTATGAGAAATTGAATGCGATTGCAATGATAAATTTTTCATATCTGTTTTGTGATTTGTTTTTAAGTGATCTGAATTTTGAATAAATTTTCCTAAGTTATCTCTCTCTCATTCTGTAGTATATATATATATATATATATATATATATATATATATATATATATATATATATATATATATATATATATATATATATATATATATATATATATATATATACAGTAGAGTCCCGATTATCCGAGCCCCAATTATCCGAGTTTCCGCTTTAACCGAGCTATCAAATATTTCACAGATCTTTTTTTTCTAGTTTATTTTTGATTTTTAAAACTACCGCCGAAAAAAATTCTGAATTTTATCTTCCAAACACTCAGTAAAATAAGCTGAAGGACAACATGTGATTACATATGAAATGATAGTTAATATCCGCAGAAATGAAAATGAATCTAGCGAAGATGATGAAGACAGTGATGATAAAAATCAACATATAAAAATCTCGACGTTGTTGTTGTTGTTAATTTACGTCGCACTAGAGCTGCACAATGGGCTATTGGCGACGGTCTGGGAAACATCCCGGAGGATGATCCGAAGACATGCCATCACAATTTTGATCCTCTGCGGAGGGGATGGCACCCCCGCTTCGGTAGCCCGACGACCTGCGCGCGAAGTCGAGCACTTTACGGTAGCACAGTTTAACGAGGACCAATACCGCACACCCTCGGTCCCTACGCAGGCTGATCCAAGTGGTCACCCACCCGCACACTGACCGCAGCCAGTGATGCTTGACTTCGGTGATCTGCTGGGAACCGTGTCTTAACGATCAGTCCACTGCGGGACAAAAATCTCGACGTAAAAAAATCATTATAAAAGCTATCGAAAGTGATATTGAATATATAGAACAACAAGAGGAGGTGACACCAGCTTTCTTGTTTATCGCTCAAAAAATGGCAAAACATGCCAAAGTAATGTAAAACAATAAACGATTAAGGACTTTTTTTTAGTAAAAACTCATTAATCCTCGCTAAGTACGCTTTTTAAGTGTTTTGAAGCAAGGTTTTAATTATAATATGAATTGTAGGTGATGAACTCGTATAAACTCTGCATTTGATATTACATTTATACCTAATCTCTTTTTTTCTCCATTTTAATACTCTTCCCTTTAACCGAGTTTTTCGGTTATCCGAGTTAGTCGTGGTCCACATTAACTCGGATAATCGGGACTCTACCGTATATATATATATATATATATATATATATATATATATATATATATATATATATATATATATATATATATATATATGTATATGCATGTATAATCACTAAAAATAAGTACTAAATGCATATTTTTTTTCGTTTAATTCAGAACATATTGTTACAATCTTAATTATACGCATAATTTATGAATTACGTTTAATTTATTATTACAAAAAATTTATTATTGGTTAATAATTTTTTTCATTTCAGATTAGAAACTCTTCGCTACTATTCTGATATTTTGTAATTTAAACTGATATTATTTAATAAGTGGATGTGAAGGCTTTCTGTTAATCTGTTGCGTTAGGATAAAATATTCATCATTTACTAAATTTCAGTAGGTGTATATTTCTTTAAAAGATTTCTTCGCAAGGTCTATGCATATAATAGCTAGAGAAAAAGGGGTTTCGACTCTGCTATAAATATATATGAAATTAAGTAGACAAAAAAAAAACTATTTGAGCTGATTGAAATCATTCTTAGAAAGTACTGAATTGTTTTTTAATTAACAATTTCAGTAATTTTTATGATAATTTAAATGTTTGTTGACCTTTGTTTTAATTTTATAAAACTGTAACATATATCGTAATTTTGATTATGCAACGAAGTATTATCGTTAAAAATTTGTCAATATTATGAGTAACTTCCCTTGCAATAAGATCCCAAGAAAGGATACTAATAGAAAGTTTTTTTTAATTTTCTAAAAAATAGTTAAACTTACACATTTATACTAAGATAGTTTGAATGATTACTTACTCTCAGCTATTCATTTATGAAATCTTTGTGCTTTATTATGAAATTAAATGTAAAATAGACATTTCAATTCTGACTGAATTATAATAAAGTTGTTTCAATTTTCAGTTCACAATTTCAAAAAGTTTTTAGTCCGATTTCATAATCATAAAATAAGAACAAAAATTGGGAATTAAAAATAAAATTATGCATGAATAATCAAATTTGGTAAATAAATCTATTTGTTGTACAGTTTAAATGTTACATATATGTGGAAATATAAAAGCATAGATTGATTTAATACAAATATTTGCTTACCTCCAATATTAAGTTCTTTTTATCGCCAATAAAAGATCACGTTTAATTTACAGGAACAGTATAACACAATACAAATTAAAATTAACGGATGAAATTAACAAATAAAAATTAATCAGAAAGAAAATGTGAAAAGAATTTTAAATAGTTAAATGTTACATTAAACAAAAAGAAAAATCTAAAACGAAGCGCTTTTAGGAGGAGTGTCAAAGACAACGTTTCTAGACAGAATGACCGAAGAAATTGCCAAGGAAGTTTTAAGTCCTGAAAAGGTTAACATATATATGCAGTCGTAAATAACCAAGAGAATTCTTTGTTTGAGGCATGTATTTAATGACCAGAAATAGGATCTGTGTATAGCCGATATTTTAAAAAGTGGATGAGATAAGACTTTTCTGAGGGGAGAGCTTTCTGGGTGGTAAATCAATGAGGAACAGGATGGAGAGAAGCGTTTATTGCTCTCTTAATGAATGGGTAACAAAGAGGCAGGAAGGATTATTTTATTAGACTAATAAAAGCCTTAAAATAAAATGTCATGGGAATTCTCCATTTTTTTCAGTAAATAAAATATTTAAAATTTTTCTAAAATTACGGAAAAATTATCTATAGTATTAAAAAAAAGGAAAATTGCCTTGTACAATGGACGGTTTTTGAACACCCTGAACATCCCCCCTTACCTACGTCCCTGAAAGAGACTTTTAAAATTTCTCCTTGCGATTCATTTTTCTTTTCAATTGCCACACATTGCTGCTGTTTGTCTGCAAAGCTGAAAGCACACTTTCTACCAAGATTTCTGTTTCGCCTTGCAAAAGCTTTTTACATATTGACATACGCCTGCAACGAATAACCTTTCACACAGTTAACTGAATATTGTTTACCACATGTCAACGTGAAACATTCTTTCCGCTATGATTTAAATTTGCTTTTGCTTGCATAGTTACGAATTTTAAGTCACAAAAAATGAACACTAAAAATTAAGAAGTTAGGGGACCAAATTTCAAAAAATAAGAGTTTTCAAATTTTATTTCTCAGGACTTATTTGACCGATTTTGCTTAAATTTTGTATTTTGACATTTAAAATTGCAAATGAGGAAAAAATTTTACACCTTACATTTCTTATGTTTCTCGACTTCCCTTAAATAAAGTAATAATAAATGTTCACTAAAAGTATTCATTTTGCCTGAAATTATCTTTAGAAAAACAAATAGGAATTGATTGATCTGATTGGAATTGTATGCAAAACTTTTTCAATTCACTTAAAAAAAATTGGGATATAGTGAAATACGCAAAAACTAAAGTTAACATTAAAGGGTCCTAACTTTCTAGCGCGTTCCTGAAAAAACTATTAGAACAATATTTGTAGATTAAAACTACTATATTTTGTGGGTCAGAAATCCGAATCCTTCGTAAAAAGGTATGTTTAATCGGATAACGTTTTTATGTCTAATTTCCTAACTTAAAATATCGTTCATTAATTAGTATATTTGATGTCATCCTCTCGAACCATTAAGAATGAGTCCTAGAACATGAAGATCCGAACTTAAGATTAAAATTTTTTCCGGTGGGTCCATTTATTTTTTTGTGCACTGTACATTCATTTGAAGTATATGTCAATATTGCTGATAATAGCAAAATAATTTTTCTTTTTTATATAGAAAGGTAATTTAGCTGATGGTTATCCATATATATATCCTTTGATAATTTTAAGGATTATGATTGAAAAAGGAAAATAAGGTGAAATGATGTTCACTTTCAATATTAATATCAGATATAAATAAATAAAAACGTCTTTCATTTTGTCCTCTTTTGTTAATTTCATAATAATTGCATAGTAATAGCTTCGAAATAATAGCTCAATGATAATATCTCAATTTCGTCATACCTCAAGAACGTTTTGCTTTTTGATTGAATCGAAAAAATTTTCATACAATTGCAAAAATTCGTTTTTCCAAAGGTAATCCCATGCAAAAAATATAGTTTTAAATAGTTATAAAATATTTAATAATTTTTATATTTATATTTTTTTATATTTATATTTATAATATGCGTTGGAAAAATTCTGAATCCCGATTTTTGAAATCCCCGTGTAGTAAATGGCGACTGATGCACGTTAAATTTGTGGAGTCGCAAAGTCCTCCATGTTCCCATAACAAATCAATACCGCTGGGGGTACTTATTCAAGAGTTTCCTTGTCTTCTGGATTGGTTCAAAGTTACAAAGCTACAGAGTTGAGCATTAGTAGTGATAAACCCGAAAATTGGGTCGGTTGTTCAACGACGGATAAAATTAAATAAAATTGCAAGATATAAAAATTTTTACATCATTTTATGGAATGTAATTTTAAATTGCGAAATACAAAATTTGAATGAAATCGGTTGAATAATTCGAGATAAATAAAATTTTAAGCAAACTGACTTTTTTAAAATTTGATAACTCCGAAACTAATTGATCGATTGCTCTGAAAGTTTGTATTTTGAAATTAAAAGGATGTAAAAACATGTAGAACATACAATTCAATGTATTTTTCTATTATTTAATAAACTAATAAAAAATAACAAATAATTATTTAAAATTATTTTTGCTTAAAAATTTGTGTATAAAATGTTTTTTTGTAATTTTATGAAAACATTTTCTAATACACTAAAAAAGTTTTTGAGATAATGGGCTATAATCGAAGAGTAAAGTTAAAATTAAAGGACCCAAACCTTCCAACTCTCTCTTTGCCATAACTTTAGACCATATCTTCCAGATTGCGGCTGTTTCCGCATTTTGAAAATTAAAAACCTAAAACTATAGGCAAACTTGTATGTTTATCCAGAACAGAATGCGCTTTTCTGTTTATTTTCGTAACTTAAAATATGGTATTGACTCTTTGTACGTGAAAATATGATTAAATTAAATCAAAAGTTAATCAAGGTGTTCCCTTTTTCCATTTCATGCACTGTACATAAAATAAGTCAATGAGAATCTGTTATATTGATTACTATATATTTTAAGATATTGAATACGAGCAGTTTAATTGTTTTTCTGAATCAATCAACAATCTTTTTACTACTAAGAAAATGATTAAAAGAATAATAAATTAAAAACATTTTGTTTCCGTTTTTCTTTTTTTCCGACAGCATATTTATTGTGTTGATTAAAATACAAACCTTGAATCCGAATAAGTAAATGATTTTCCTCATTTAAAAGTATGAAGAAAAAAAAGATGAAAAAAAATTCTTTTATTCTTATACTTTCATTTTCAAAATTTCAAAAAGCATTTATGTGATCCCATAAACTATTGGTAAACACGTGTTGTTGTAATGTACATTACATAAAAATAATTCGTAAAGAAGAGGATCTTTCTATCCCTCTGGCTTTTGTCAGTTATTCTCCCAGCAAAGAGGTATCCCCTTTCTCCAGAAGAAAGAATATCAGTTTGAAAGATAAGTTTCCAAGAAAATGAAGATGTGTCTGAGGGAAAGGATTTCTAAAAGGGACTTCGAAAAGTCGTCAATTTCTCCCATGTCTAATCGCATCCGGTCTCTAGTTTAACAATGTATGGACAAAGTTATGAGTAGTGCAGTGAAACTACAATTACATAGAATTTACAATATATTTTACTAATTTTTGTTGTTAATTCTTAAAAATAAATAAATAAAAACTAAAAAGTCAACTATAAAATTTTTATTGGGCATTTGTAAATTAATTTTGGACATAATTTAGAAAAAAATGTGACCAGACTATTTTCCTGACGAAATTTTAAAATTTTCCTGATGGGGGGGCTGACCATGCCCGACAGGGGTGCAATTGCCCCCCTGACCCCTACTGGCGCCGCCCTTGGCTGTGGGATTTGTGTTAATTATTAAGGGGGTATCCTATAACTAAATGAAGCACACAAGCAGTTTACATTTAGAAAAACTTGTGATAATTCAATTTAAATTGCAATTTTATACAATAGGACAGGTCTTCTATTGAACTATTTTTTGACCTGGATTGCCAATCTTTTATTCCAATCACTTAAAAATCTAATTTCATAGAATCAAGCCATCGTTGTTTTAGCACTCATCGCTTTTGACTAGTGAAGGACTTAGACGAAACCAATTTTTTTCCAGATCTTTTTCATCCATACTGGCAATATAAGCAGCCCCGTTCAATTTTTAAATTTGAATACTCCTGATAAAATTCAAAAATTTCAGAGGCAAAATGTCTTCACCAAAGGCAATTTTTTTTTGACATTGCCAAGTATACTTCTACTAAACTTAACTCAGTGGCACTACAGCCCATAAAGGGCAAAGGCCTACTGTGCCCAGCTCAGTTTTCTTGACCTTGGCTTCTGAGATGCAGATTTTCCGGTTGGGTGGTTAGCCGAATGCAGAACCCCCTTCTTTACTCCCCAAGCATGTTTGGTATTCACTTTATCAACCCACTGAAGGGATGAAAGGCTAAGTCAACTTGTCCAATCCAAGGATGAAACCCACAACCTGTGGCATGGAAGTGCTACCATTCAGCCATTGGACGTCCAAGTATACTTCTGAAAACCTTAAATACATTTTATAGCAAATAAAAAAAAACGTTACAATTTATAAAAATTTTAAAAAATTGCTCAGAAACAGGACTTTTCCTAGTGTACCCCCTCTACTCTTTGGAAAATGTACTGTCAGAAGAACTGTTAGGCAAATGTACCGATCGGCAAATGAGCTATCCTAAAAACAAAGTCAAGTATTTGTGTCATTGGGTAAGTCTGGATCTGAATATTGCAACTTAGTAGCAATCATTATATGTTAATAATCTATGTCGCAACATGAAAGGGAGAAACATCCAACCTGCAGATCAGAACTGAATTGTTCATTGACTTTAACTGCTCTTTTGCAACACTGAAACAACCATGAAGTTAGGCAAAGAAATAGCTTATAATGCAAAGCATAGATAAATAATCTTTGTTTTATTCATGCTGTGAGTATTGTTCTAATTTATTAACATATTTATTTTGTTTTCTTATAATTAAAGCTATAATTGATATATAATCACTGAAAAACTGCACTTATACATTTACAAAATATCAACATTAATTTACGGTGAACCATTTTCTTAATCCTCTAAAATTAAAGAGGCATCGATTATGGACCAATGCAGATAATCTATCAAAAATTATGGTAGTTCATAGGGTAACCAATGTTGTTTCAGGTATAAATGTCAAAAGTTATACTTTTATCCTTTAAATATTAGAATAAATAGATATGATTCTATTATTCCACCTACTTTGTTACTACCTTTATTACAATAGTTAGAACAAATTTCCTGAAATTTCTATAATGAACACCTCTAAATTAAAAATGGAATTAGGTTTTTTATTAGAAAGACTTACATTAGAGCTGGAGCTGAGGAAATTGTGAGAATTCGAGTGTTACAGATACCATTGCAAGACATAACCGTTGGCTCAGGCAGTAAGCTAAGCACACAGACTTGTCCTACATAGCCATCACTGTTGCACACCCAAACATCTCTTAATCCTTGTTGATTAATACCCAATGGAGTTGCACTGGCACAGGTAAACTAAAATACACATATATATTTGTGTGTGTTTACATACACCGGAACAAAAAATTTCGCATAAAACTTTTGAAGCATGTTAAAAAATTATGTAAGTTTTACTGTAGTAGTTCCAATTCCTTTAAGACAATTTAGTGTAAGGTATATATAAGCTATCGCAAGCTTATAATTTTATATTTATAATATAAGGTTATAGGCTTATAATTTTATATTATGTAATTGCATAAATTACAGACTTATAATTTTATTTTATATAATTACGTCTTATAATTTTTCTTTACCTAAGTAGAAGGAATAAATTCAAAGAAATTGTGATAAATAAATTCATCTAAGGAGAGCAGCCAGGAAAATTTTTCAGAGACTTGAAAGCCCAGGGATGAAGGGAGATTTCATTTACAGAACTATCAAAAGGTATAATGAGATGTCCTCAGTTGAAGACAGAAGAAAATCTAACAGACCACAGTCTAATCAGACAAATGAGACTTTGAAAAGGGTCAGGGAAAGGATATGATGAAATATAAAAAGATCTGCTAAAAAAAACCTAGTCTGAAAGCTCAAAGTATCAAGGGAATCAAAATTAAACATTCTGAGAAAGAACTTCAAATTAAAAAACTCATAGAAAGAATAAAATTCACAGACTTTCAGAGTTGGCTAAGAAGGAAGCAGAGGGTGGAAGAAATTCTTGCTGGCATTGTCTTTTCAGACGAGAAATTATTTGGTTTACATGTAAGTCTCAACCACCAATATGATAAAACTGGTCTATTTCTATTGATAAGATCTATGAGTGCCAGCATTGTGTTTTGCAGTATCAAAAATGCTTCGTCTGTGAAGATTTAGGGAACTATTTCAAAAAGAGGCAAACTTCTGTTACTTTTCATTGAAAAAGGAGTAGAAATCAAGGCCCATTATTTTAAAACTGAGGTTTTGGAAAAAGTTTTACTTCCAACTCTCCAGGTGGTGCTCCTTCTCATTCTGCAGGTGTGGTTCAAGAATGGTGCAGTAAATATTTAGCTGAATTTTTGTTGCAGAATAAATAGCCTCTCAGCGCTCGCAATCTAAACTAGCTTGTTTATTTTGTTTGGTCATATATGATCTCACACTTTAGTAATTATAAAATCACCAATCTGAGCAAATTCAGAAGTATGATTTGAAGTGCCAATGGAAACCATATGTGCCGCATGTGATGGATTTGAAAAGAGACTTAAGCTTGTTAAGAAGGTGGTTTTATGCTAAAGCATTTATTGTAAAGATACCTAATGCATGCTATTTTAAATTATGCTTAAAGTTTCAGCATCATTTATTTTATATTAATATAATAAAAATTTGAAAACGCATGAGAACTTATTGATCACCGTGTATACATTCAGCAAATTACTAGTTATACTTTATTTTAAAAACAAAAAGGATTTAAAATAAAAAAAAAATAGTGGCTACTTAAAAATGGAATATTTTTGTCTTTTAATTAAAACTGAAAATTCAGGGACATTATGTTCATATATTTAGAAAGATTTGAAAAAAAAAAATTCTTACTTTTAAATGCAGTTAAAAAAAAAAGAGAGAAAAAGACGAATTATTGTAAGATTTGTCCTTAATGCATGCTAAAATGAAAAAAAAATTTTAATTAGAAGATTTAATTTAAATTTTATCAGTGTTATCAATAAAAAAATTGCAATAAATACAAGCAGATTTGAAAGCAAAAAAGAAGATAAGTTCAGAGAAGAATTAATTAAAAAAATTAGTTTTTAAAACTTTAGGTAAAAAACCAAATAAAGTACCTGGAGACCAGCTCTAGTTTTGCGAATTGGCAGAGGAATTAGGAACTCAGGAGGAAATCTTCTTCCTGTAGATGCAGCTGAAAATATAAACTTAATATGATTATTTTAAAATTAGCATTCAAAGATTTTAATAGCTTAAAAGTTCAGGAAAAAAATGCCTCATAATTGTTTTATTTTTAAAATCATCATTTCTCAAAGTATTTCAAGTGCTGTTTTAAATATAATATTGGTAAAATTTATAGTTTCAGAGCTTAAAACTAAAGTTTAATTATGTTTATTTGTAATTAATTTCACCAATTTATTATGTTTTCGTGTTAATTGTTGCAAAATAAAATAATCTCATAGCAGCTAGCTTGTAAGGTAGTTAGAATAGTTTTTAACCCGGCATCAGAATTTTTTTGGGCTTTCTGGGACATACCTCTCTAATACTAATATCTTTCCGCAAGATATTTAAAAATAACAAAGGTATTTGTTACTAATTTAAAGTAATAGAAGCGTAATTTAAAAAAAAAATATTAATAATAATAATTAAATTAAATAAATAAATAAAAAAATTGGATCTACTAAAATTATTTTTTTAATTGAATATGTGATATTTTTTACAAATACAAAATTTTCTATAGAAAAGAAAACCAAATTTTTTACTTCATTATATTTTATTTTTCATTATTCTCAAATGAGAATAGAAAAATCTGGAGCATTTTTTTCCCCACTCCGACGGCGAGAAAGGCATCTTTTGAATACAATTCTGAAAAGATAAAATTCTTTCGAAAATTTCTGCGGAAAAGAAAAGCAAAATTTTCTATTTCCAAAAGGAAAAATCTTTCTGCAAAAACTCGGGAATATTCTGTGGCAATGTCACTGTGTCATCACAATTCTGCTACGGGTTTTTTTAATATGTGATAGTAAAGTAATAAATAAAGCAGGAAGAATTTTTACAACAAATGAGCTACTTTGCTAACACTTAGAAATTTAACTTATAGACCTTATACACAAAGGTTTAAATTATTGATTTCTTGGGGTAGGTAAAACAATATTTTTTTCTAATTTTAAAAATTTAGATTTATACTGTAAAATAACTGTTGCTACGACTATGAAAATTTTTCCACGATGACTATAAAAGTTGGCAGGTAAGTGATTTGATTTATTTACCACCTGCATAAAATTAAACATCTGCATGAAAGACAATAATCAGTGATATACTTTAAACTTGAAATAGCAGGCTCTCAAACTTACAGCTGATGTATGGCTACCCTTAATATTAACGTGGATAAGTAGAAGAGTCATAATTAAGTCATTTTTTGAAAAAAAAATTTCTTAAATAAGTCATGTTAACTATGATAATCAAAATTTATAGGGTGGTAAAAATTTAACTGAGAAACTCTGAGGCTCCTAGCTTCAGTTTCACAAAACATATAACAAATAAAACTCAAAGTATTTGCTATTTAGATCTTGGGCAAGATTTTTTTCAGAAGAGAGTTCAAAATTTTGTTAAAACCAATGATGCTGTACTGCTAAAAAATGTAAATCATGTGTACATACAACCATATGCACATTGTTGAACGTGGATGTAAGCACTTAGAGCACGGAGGTGTGTAAATTAAATATAATATATTGTTATACTTTGAATTTTTAGATTTTTCTTTCCAGTGGTCCTGCTTGTAAAATTTTGAATTTTTTTAAAACGGAAAATTAGATCTAAATAACAAATATTTGATCACCAATGGCGAGCTGACAAGTGTCATGCCCTGACTACTTTATTATAAAATTAAGAAATAATTCTGAAATTCAATAAATAATTGTCATATGTCAACTATGCATTGATATGGTATTTAAAAAAACGCCTATGATAGTAACAGCTGTTTAACAAACTGTAATACATTTTTAATCAAAAGTATTTAATTTATTTACCGAAATTTATTTTAAAAGCATTAGTAAAATTAAAATTCCGAATTATTCTCAAATTAAGAAGAGTTTTTAGGTGATTAATTGATAAATAGAGTGATTAGGTGATTGATGATTAGGTGATAAATTAAAATGAGACATGAAAAAATACCAAGTTTCTGCTTTGCTTCATTGAATGTTGCTTCCCACAGGGCTTTGCGTTCAGCTGAAGGAAAGTGAATTACTAGATTTTCTGCTCTCTCACTAAAAGAAATAGTTACGAAATAAGTATCCAGAAACAAAAAATATAGTTGAATATGGCTACAAAATTGTTGATTTAGTTAAATATGTATTTTTTAAAAAGTTTTAATGTGTTATGGATAAATCACATTTAAGAATATAATTTTTACTTGCATTTTAAATTTAAAAATGTTTACAAAAATTAATTTAAAAAACATGGCCAAGAATACTCATTCAGAAAATCTGAAGGACTTGTTACCCCAGTTTTCAGGTAAAAAGTCGTAGCTCCATTTAATTATTTACTAATTAAAGGAAGTTTCTCTTTCTTGCTTCAATTAATATTGGCATCCAACCCCTTATTTCACAAATTAAAATAATTTTATTATCTTTAGTTTCTTTTATAAGAAAAATAAATTAATCACAGTAAACTGTTATAGCTGTTCATGTTTTAAGAATTTTAATGCTTCTTATTAAGCCCTTTGATTCAACTAATTTAGGTAAAAGACCAAATATTTTAAATGCAGTCCTATTTCCTCTTAAAAATAAAAACTGAATATTTCCTTGATATCTTTTGCATGAATATCATTGTTATAAATAAAGCAATACTGCACTGAATACTCAAAAAATAAGAGCCAACAAGAAACTTACCATCAGTGGTATTTAGATGGGGCTTGCTCCCTGACACAAAGCTAGCTTCATTGCAATCATTAATTTTAATCAGTGAAATGGTTGAAATCATTTCGGTAAGTAAAGAGTTAGGGAGAGAAAAATTTCAATTCTAACCTTAGACAAGAGGATGATTTTCTCCTCTTTTTGAAATAGAAAATAAATTAAATATTTTTTTTTGTTAAAATTTTGTTCTGGATAGTTCTTTTCCACACAGACTTACTTGAAATATTGAAAAAATAACTATTATTAAGTAAAGAATTATGACATCACATGGACATTATGAACAGGAACTAAAGTGATTCTTTACATTCGTCTATTAGTGATTCGGAAGATAAGTGATTCTTTACATTTTTAAAAGTTTAAGTAATTGACAATGTGTGATCGCTTACTTTAATTTCACAGGTAAGTTAACTGAGTATGTTGCAAAATATATATATTTGTCTCTGTTTTGCTCAAATTTTCAACAAGCACTTGTTCTGAAAGGTGGAAGTGAGTGTGTTGTATAACAGAACTAGTTTAACCTCTGTCTTGGCTTCAAAGAACAACAAAAGTTGGGGGCAAATAAAAAACATAGTTAACACAGGAAACAAATCAGTTAAGTGGTTCTATCCACAATGGATAATTACATTTGGAGCACACTCCACTAACTCCATGATGGTTGCTTCCCATCCATTGACATTTGGTGACATCTTCTCCCTTACATATGTATTATTTGATTGTCTTTTAGAATCAGAATATTAATGGGTAATTATTATAAGCTCATGAATTTCCTAATAGTACAAATTTATTTCTCATCCACCTCATCAGCAAATTTATTTGAAAGAATATTTATAAAATGATTACAAATAACTACCAGGGTAGCAAAACAATATTTTTTAATATCATATCAATGCAATATAATATTGCTACGCTAGACTCTTGAACCCTAGTTACTAATATAAGGGCTAATGTAATTTAAGATTAAATAATATTTTATCTAAAATTTAAACATTTTAAATTATCATCTATTTCATTAATTATGGACTGAGTTCACTTTTTCTGGAAAGGATAATTCATATTATTAATAAAAATATTATTTATGGAAGAAAACAAAATATTTTTGAAAATATCTTATTTTACCAATTCAATTTTATAGCAACAAAAGAGCCCTCTTGTCTACCAAAAAATAAATGTCAGGCTCTCTCTTAAACAGGACATTGTCAAAAGTGAAACGTCTACCGCTGCTCTCCACCTCCTTGCGCTGGGAGACAATGGGAATCCGTTACCCGGAACCGCTCAGGCTGAGAGTTTTTACAGATGGCTCTTTCGTTCCGGATCAACCAAATGCTGGAGTTGGCATCTTTTGTAATCTCTTCTCCATTGGTGCCCCAGTGGGTGCCAATAGATCTGCTTTTGACGGGGAAGTTGTTGCTATCCCCATTGCTCTCGAACAGCTTTTTTGTTTCATTGAGTCTTTTCCACCTCATCAGCAAATTTATTTGAAAGAATATTTATAAAATGATTACAAATAACTACCAGGGTAGCAAAACAATATTTTTTAATATCATATCAATGCAATATAATATTGCTACGCTAGACTCTTGAACCCGAGTTACTAATATAAGGGCTAATGTAATTTAAGATTAAATAATATTTTATCTAAAATTTAAACTTTTTAAGTATCATCTATTTCATTAATTATGGACTGAGTTCACTTTTTCTGGAAAGGATAATTCATATTATTAATAAAAATATTATTTATGGAAGAAAACAAAATATTTTTGAAAATATCTTATTTTACCAATTCAATTTTATAGCAACAAAAGAGCCCTCTTGACTACCAAAAAATAAATGTCAGGCTCTCTCTTGAACAGGACATTGTCAAAAGTGAAACGTCTACCGCTGCTCTCCACCTCCTTGCGCTGGGAGACAATGGGAATCCGTTACCCGGAACGGCTCAGGCTGAGAGTTTTTACAGATGGCTCTTTCGTTCCGGATCAACCAAATGCTGGAGTTGGCATCTTTTGTAATCTCTTCTCCATTGGTGCCCCAGTGGGTGCCAATAGATCTGCTTTTGACGGGGAAGTTGTTGCTATCCCCATTGCTCTCAAACAGCTTTTTTGTTTCATTGAGTCTTTTTCAAATGTGGTTATCCTTTCAGACTCGAAGGCGGCGCTTTGCTCAATTGAATCTATGCATTGCCCTTTCACTTGCGACGTTCTGAAATGTCAGGATCCGATACGTAAACTCCACCAATTTGGTAAAACTGTACCCCTACAATGGATTCCCGGGCACTGTGATATTGCAGGAAATGAGAGGGCTGATGTTTTGGCAAAGAGAGGCACAAGAATTCTCCAGACTCTTAGTAGCCCAGTCCCCTTTTCAACTTTAAAAAGTATTGTTAGATCAAAAATCAATGGGGATTTCCATCACCAATTATCAGAAAGGGTAAAAATCAAAATGTGGAGAGCTCTTCGACAGAACACCATTCCAGATTGGCCGCCCCTCGAAGCGGTGGCACAGTTTCAACTATATACCGGACATGACTGCCTAGCCGCGCACCTGTTTCGTTTAGGGCTGGCACCTGATCCTTAGTGTTCTCTGTGCATGAGCCAAGCTGTTTTGGATGGCGACCACATTCTGCGCTGCAAGGCCCTCCGCGAAACGTCGCCTACCGAGCGATATTGGGAAGCAAGAGCGCTCCTGAGGAAATGACTTTTTACCTTCTTGTTTTGTTCCTGTGTTTTTACCTTTTAACATGTCAATTCACCTCTGGAATTTGAAATAAAAAAAAAATAATAATTTTATGCCATAAAATGCAGGAAAATATTTGAGGAAGTAAATTCATCTCACAAACAGAAAACTAGAAAAACTTTTTCAGCTATTAAGTTGTAACTTTTTCTTGATTGTTTATATCGCCATAATGGTTGCGTTACCACAATTCCAAATTATGACAATTATTACCAAGAATGGCAATTTAAAAGAAATCAAACAATAATTTTATTTTTATCTTAAATAAATCTTTATCTAAAGCTACACTTTTATTTTTTTGGAAATAAATGACATATATTTCAAGATTGTACGGAAAAGATGGTTATATTTTAAGATTGTAAGAAAAATATAACTTCTTTTAAGTTTTATTTTTCTCCCAGGCAAATTAAATGAAAATATAACTTTAGAACTATATACTGTGGATTTTATTAAACTATTTCAGAATATAAATAATGTATGATAATTGTAAAATTACAAATGAGTAGAGTAAAATAAGAGATAACTAGAGTTATGACTTTTATAAAACATGTTTTATGAACTAAAAAAATAAATTGGGATTTTGATAAAATTGGATCACATTTCTAAAAATCTAGGAAGACAATTAAAATTAAAAATTAACTTTTGAAAATGATAGAAGTTGTAAAATTTATCAGAAAACTCTTTGTATAAGGAAAACAAATCATCACAAATTTAGCTATTCAAGTATTATTTGTCCCGCAGTGGCCTGATCGTTAAGACACGGTTCCCAGCAGATCACCGAAGTCAAGCATCACTGGCTATGGTCAGTGATGCTTGATGATACGGTGGGTGACCACTTGGATCAGTCTGCGTAGGGACCGAGGGTGTGCGGTATTGGTCCTCGTTAAACTGTTCTACCGTAAAGTGCTCGACTTCGCGTGCAGGTCATCGGGCTACCGAAGCGGGGGTGCCATCCCCTCTGCAGAGGATCAAAATTGTGATGGCATGTCTTCGGATCATTCTCCGGGATGTTTCCCAGACCGTCGCCAATAGCCCATTGTGCAGCTCTAGTGCGACATAAATTAATAACAACAACAACAATCAAGTATTATTTCTCAGTTAAATTTGAAAATTTCTTTCATAAAAATCAGCTGGGAGGAAAATGGATGGTAACAGAATTCGGTAATATAATTTTATTCAGCATTTCTGAATTAATTTTTGGATAAACAAACTAAAAACAATTAAGTAATGTGTAGAATTACATTATAAAGCTACTGTTCTATATTTGACTACTTCACAACAATACAGAAGATTAAGTAAAACTATATCGCCACATTATTCTTCTAGCATAAATTTTTTTCTCTTGCTTATTCTAAAAATAAAAAATAGCACAAGATAATAACAGAAAATATAAAATCTAATATTATCTAGCATCAAAACCACTACAAAATAACATAACAGTTAATGCTAGTTAATATTAATTTGTATAGAATCTAATGTTTCATAATGCAGATAAAACAGCAACTTTTTGTATTGTTCTAACATTCGAAAGTTATGTTAAATAACATTAGATTTTCTGATGTTATCTAACAACAAGTGCTATTGGGTTGTTTCAAACTTAAAAATAGAAATATGTGTTTTTTTAGTAAATTATTTTTGTGTCAACCTTCAATTACTCTAAAATTATAGTTAAAATACTAATTTATAAATTTAAAGGAAGTAATTTATATTTTCTTATTATAAATGTTATTGAAGAAATCTAAAAATAATTTTTTCTAATAATATGTATGGTTATTACAAAAAGTACATGGTCATTTTAAAATAAAAGTTTTAAAAAGACGTACAAAAATTTAAAAGTTAACAAATAAATAAAAATGTATATAGGTAAATCTTGGCAAAAATATAATCTAATTAAAAGGAAAAAATCTTTATAAATATTTAAATATATTAGTTACAAATTTTTATGACTAAGAATTTCAGCAAGCTAATTGTAACTATATTTTAAGCTAAAACTGTAATTATTTAAATTGAAATTGCATTCATTTTTTTACATCAAAGTTTATTTAAACTTTCATTTAATGAACAAGTTACGTTTCTAAAACAAGAATTTTTTTATTTTGTTGATATTTTACTAATCAAAACATTTTTTTTTATTTTTAATTATAATAAAATCACATTAAAATAAAATAAAAATCTCTTCCTTTCAGTACACTTTGCAGCAGGTACAGAGTGAGAGAAATAACTACAAAAACACTCATATGTAGGTTTTGTCCTGGTTCTTTTATTATTGCTAAAGATTGACACATAATGCATTATTTTGCAGAAGCTAAATTGAATATGTGGTATTAGGTTGAACATGATAAATAATTTTTATAAGAGCTAATTAATAAATTTAATAGAATAAACACATTATATAAAAATAACTTTTATTGAAAGAAATGTTTTTCTTTTAAAGGATTACTTTTTGTGCATAAAATAACATATTTTTTAAAAAGTTGCATGTATTTACAAAGAACAAAATTAAAAAACTATCAATAGTGTGAACAAAAAGCACATTTTGCATTTCTTTTTCATTGAACCTGTCTATCAGTATCTATTATTATTTTTTTCCTACGTATAAAATGCAGAATTTACTACTATATATGATTCCTAAATTTGTGTATTAATAGTGAAACATTTTGATACTTATAGAGCAAGATTTTAATTTTATAAATTACTTACGCAGAAGTAACAGCAAGCTCTAAACAAACTAAAGGTAGATCATTGTTTTGTTTTTCAAGCAAATGCTTAGAGATCCCATTTGATAAATCTTTCACAACATCCTCCAACACCTAAACAATATAAATCTTAAAACAATCATGTTAGAAATAGAGAAAGAATGTTACTTGAGTGAGATTAAAAAATTGTTTTTACATAAAGCATACATTAGGAGAACAAACCAATAAGCTGATTACAGTGTTAGTTAAAGGTTCAGAACCAGACATTTTTTCACACAGGGGCATTACTAAAATGAGAAGAATTGATATTAAATCCAGTTTTTTTTCTTTAAAACAATTCACAAAGGAGTTTGATGAACAAATGTTCATATTTAAAAACATTTTATATAACACAGTGCTTGCCCTGGAGGGGGGAGGCGACTGGATTTCGGACCCCTTGAAAAAATGAAATATTCCTATTTTTTTTGGAAATGCTAATAAGGCGGTATTGATTTCGCTTAGTAACTTGATTTGCAAAATTTATAAGAAATTTTAAATATACTTTAATGAGCAAAATATTTCATTTTAAAGAGCCTACAGCTGAGTAAGCTTCATTTTAAAGTGAGCTGAGCTTCATTTTAAAGAGTAGCTGAGTTTACTTCAGAATTTATTGCAAAGAAATTAAAAAAGTAGTTTTGTTAGTCCTTAATTTAATTATTATCAATGAAATATATGACAGGAAACTAGTTTGTTGTTTCCAAAAATATATTTTATTTTTTCTGAACCCTAGCCTGTGGAAACAGTATAGAACATCATTTAAACTAGTGCAACCCAAAAAACTTTATTAACGAGTTTTGTTTTTTACTCAATCAATATTTAAATTCCCTGAAACAAAAATGTTTTGTCATAAATGTTTCACTGAGAGGTGCATTTAAACTTTTAAGAGCTGAAACGTGAAAACAATTTTTAGTAAAAAAAGTATAGACAACAAAACCAATAATCTTTCGAATCAGCAAAAAATATTAAAATGCATACATTGTTATAAGTGTCATGAGATATTAGCAGTTACATAACTACTTTTCATTACATAATCAACTTGAAATTAGCAAAAATCAGTTGATTTGGCTCAACTTTCAGATGATTTAGTTCAACCATCACATTTCTGAAGTTTCAGATGAAAAAAACTTAAAAACTGTTTTCAAATAAAATACAAAATTCAGCTGAGCAGTAGTCATAATCATTGCCAATACATCTATAAGTCTAAGAAAAAGAAGATTCTGTGCAACCAAAAGGATGGTGGGACCCCAACATATTTCATACAAATTGAATTCAAAAGAAATACTCCCTTGTCCCTTCTGGGCACAATGCGTGAGAAAATTCAATAGTTGTAAACTATTGTGCTTTTCCCATTTAAGTTTGACCAAAATGTTTTAATAATTTGATCTGATCAGTTAAACCAGTCTTTTCACTACAGCGCGACAGTCTCGAATTTTTTTTCTTGCATTAAAAAATGATTGACGCGAGAGGTTTGCGCACACTATTAATCAATTTCAAAATGCGCGAATCTCGCGCATTTTGGAAAAAAATTCGTCTTCTGCCATTTTGAATAAAATCCATTTCACTTTTCTTCCTCGATCTTTCATTATTTTCAACATCGGTCCTTCTTATCTAGCTTCTCTATTTACCAGTATTGTTCAAACCGGTGCAAACAGCAAAACACCCCCCCCCCAAAACCACGGAACCCCTTTCAGAACACATTTATCTGCAACCATGTGTTCACTGTGGGTAAGGTTTCTTCATATAAGACGCTTAAATTTTTTGTGCATGAATGTAAGATGCGCAAATATCTTGTTAAGGCAACATCTTCAACTGCGTAACGGACAAATGAATATTAAACAAATGTCGGAAGAAACGGTCAAAACGAAACAAATACGGATATTTTCTACCAAATAAAAAATCAAAGACAGATAAGTATCAAGAGAAATAGGAGAAAATGTATGACTGGTTAGAAAAAGAGGAGATAAATTGCATGATTTAAATGTTCTGTTCAGAAAGAAGAAGAATTTTGGAAGCAGTAAGTTCATTCTTTTTATTGTTAACAACTAAATTTATTACATTTTAACTGTAAATATTTTAAAATAAAATTGCATATCAATTATGTATATAAAATTAAAAATGCAAATAGATAACATTAGATGCAGATATTTATTTATGAGAAAGAAAACCCCCTTCTATCAGGAGTAGAAAAAATAAATTATCATGAAAGCTTAAAACTTTTCTTCAACCCTCTAACTCTCTTTTGCTGACATCACCAACCATTGAGGCTATGAAGGGTGGTTCATTCTAATCAGTTGATATTCAAAGTTATAAGTTGCATGCAGTTCAAGGTCAAATGCTCGTCACTTTAGTGTGACTGTTTTTATTTTATTTCCTTCTCCAGTATTTGTACTTATTGAAATATATTAAATGTGAATCGATTTCTGATTTAATTTCGAAACACCCCGCCCCTTTTCTTCCGTTTTTATACTTCAGCAATTTTGTTGTATTTTGCGTTTAAACTGAATTAATAGATTATAACTATTTTTTTTTCTCATTGTATTCCTGCGATTTGCATTTAACTGAATTATTAGATAAGAGTTCGGTTTTATTCGATTCGTTCTTCTTCCTTTTTCTCCTTCTGCGATTTGGATGTTTTTTTTCATCTTTTTTTGCAATTTTGATTTTTATCTATTCACCTGGTTTTCTAAATAAACAAACAAACAGCTAGTTAAACGGAAGTAACTTCACCCGGTCCGTACGAACTTCCGCTACATCACCATAACCTTCTTATTATTATGTTTTGCATTAGATTTCCAAACATTGTTGGCGTTTTCTCTTATCTTGATAACGTTTGTTGTTTGGAAATTTAAAAATCTGTTTCATTAAATTGAAATGAGCTTTTCCTATTATCACAAGTTGAATGATGATGGCAAGAAAAAATTGTCAATAAAAAATATTATAAAATCTATATTACAGAAAAAATAATATTCAGTTGTCTGATCCTTTTTCTGGAGTTATTTTAAAGTTTAAAATAAGAAATACAATTAAGTTTTTAAAAGACACTGGTCTCTAGCAGCTAAATATTAAGTTAAGATATATTTACCTCGCAGATATACTATTTATTCATGGCATTCTAAAATCATGCACAGCTTAAAACTTGTAACTTTTAGATACGACATTAAAAGAAGTACAAAATGTGGCTTTATTGTCAATCTGTAACAGAAATTTTATTTCCTTCAAAAAATTACGCTTCATAATGAAAATAATTTTTTTTCTTTCTTAAATAAAAGCAATATCTTCAATTCCTGCACTCAAAAAAAAAAAACAAAAAAAAAAACAAGAGATACTTCATTAAATTTTCTTAAAATGCATTTATTTTATTTTTCTTTAGGGAGTTTAATTGTTTATAGCAGGGATGGTCAACACTGGAGCATCTTGTGCACCACTTTCAGTGTAAAAAATCCTGAACATGGCAATTATTAATATAAATTTTATGTCAAGTCAATAAGTGCTACCGTGTTAATGTTGTTCGTTGAATTATTACACGTACAGTAACTTTTTTTTCTAGATCAAATAAAGCTATACGTTAGCAAATATCACAGATGTTATCTTTAAAATCTTGAACTGTTTCTAGTGAAATTTAAACAATGGCTAACATTTAACCAATCACAATTTTTTGCTCATCATTTTTATGTACCGTAATTTCGCGGAGAAACGCCGCCCTGGTATATACGCCGCTCCCTCAAAAATCGACTGACAGAAAAAAACTTTTCACCGGACACGCCGCACCATCGTACACGCCGCGCCGAATTTTTAACAATTAAAGAATTTTGAACTTAACGCAGGTATTGATTAAAGACTTAACACATGCTCTAAATATGCATATGTATATAATTTAAATAGTTAAATAAAAATAAATAAAAGAATATTAAATATTTAAAAAAAAATAGAAACAATCCTAGTATATATAAAAGATTTTAATAATTTTCTAAGTAAAATTAAGTATTTTCTAATTTTAAAGTGAAGTAATCATAAAAACATAAATAAAATAATTAATATATCATAAACCATTAAACTAAGTATGAAATTTTTTAAAAATAAAACGATTTTACTTTTAAATTAACAATCCAAAATCGTGTTTTAGAAATAAACAATAAATCCAAACAAATTTTGTTCAAAGAAAAACTTAAGAATAATTTATTTAGATATCACGTATAAGTATATATTCATATCACTGCACTTAAATATTCCTCAAAATCACAACTCTCTGTATCAGAGCAAATTAGGTTTACTATTTAATTGTATATTTCGGGTTAATCTCCGTCACTTTCGGTTTCGTTTGTCCCGGGATGATTTCAGCTTTTTTGAAGCCATTTATCACAGTTTCTTTTTCTCTTTTAATAGCTGACAGCTTGAACGCGGCGGTATAATTTTCCCTCTTAATGGGAGGCATTTAAAATGGATAACTTAAATACAAGTTATGTTAAAACAAAACGAAAATAGTATAAACGAAAAAAAAATATTAACGAAAGAAAAATATTAATAAAACAAAAACGCATGGGAACTGAAGATAAAACGATAAAAAATAAAAAAAACGTAATAATAATAAGCTGAGGAACATGATCGAAATCAAAATCAGACAGAAATATGAGCAATGAAAAAAAAAAACAATAAAAAGCTCCCTCCCAAGCATTTAAAACAAATTTTTATTTTTAGCAATTCCCCCCCCCCCATATTTTCGCTTCTCAAATCAGGTTTCTTTTTTCAACTGACTCCGCCTAGGAAGGTCTTTCTTTTATCCCTGTCTAAAATTCTCACACACTTTGCTTTTTCTACTGACCCTCAGTGGAAAGTTTGAAATTCTTTTTGAACATTCTAATTGTAAGATTATTGAAGGTCATTCCAAGCTCATCAGCATGCTTTATTTACCAAACATTCACATGTTTTTAACAACCAGCTGAAGAAAAAAGGGGAGTGGAGAGAGGCATCCATGACAAGTGGAAGAGTCATATTTCCTGGAAAGAACGGGGGGGAGCAGCGTTTGTTTTACAGTTACTTTATCACTGGCCCCACCCTGATTTTCTTCATTCATTCCTTTCTGATTTATGCTTCTCCACTCCACGCCCATTTCCTACACTCAACAGCTGTCCATATGGCAGAAGGGAAAGAGAGACTTTGTTCTCTTGTGGATAGTGGTCTCCAGAAAATGATTCCAAGAAAGGATTAGGGAGGGGGAAATTCCAGGTGTGCTGACCATTCTTTGGAGTGACATTAAGCATGAAAAAATAAATAAAAAGTACAATAACAGGTGGAAAAAATGAAGATGAAATTTCCAGTGCGGTTTCTAAAAAGCAAAATTTTTTGAAGAAAAAAAAAAGTAATACTATATAGGCCGCCCCGTTAGATACGCCTTCCTACTAAATTTTCAAGTTTTAAATCAATAACGCCGCGGCATATCTCCGCGAAATTACGGTATTTAAATGAGCAAGAAAATAATAAATAGAAAATTACATTTAATTACTTTTTTTTAAACGAAATAATTTTACAATTACAAATAATAAGGAGAAAACTTACAAGGGTACAAACACTAATGTGATTTCTGTATTGTTTTAATTTTTACTAATTCTTTTATATTTAAAATTTCTTCAAAATATCATTTTTTTTAAAATTTAAATTAAGTTTGTGTGCCACATAAAATGCCCCCTCTGGTTTAAAGTAACTTTATTTTTTATATGTCAAATATAGCACACACGAATCTGAATTATTTAGTGTTACAAGTCATGTTTCTCTATTCAGATATTACCTTAAATTTTACATTACATTATGGGAACATATCAATTTTATTTTAAATTACGCTTGATGAAATCTTGAAATTTAAAGAATAAGAATACTGTATATATTTGATAAAAAATTATTTTTGGAAAAATTTTAAGAAATATATACAGAAAAGTTTGTTTTGTTCAGATTATATATTTTTTTAAACTCAAAATTTCAGCAGAGGGATAGCATGGACCCTTTGTTTCATCACTGAGTAGAAACAAATACAGTCCATGTTAAAAAAAAAAATATAGTGTAGAGCTTTATTCTGTAATAATTCCAGGTAATGTTTGCGTATAGATCTTTATATTGAGTTATTTAGAGACTTTAAAAACAAACACACTCCAAAGAACCTTTATTTCTTTTTTAACTTTTATGTATTCAAAGAACCTTTATTTAACTTTTATGTATTTTTCCTAGAAATGGATTTTTCCTATTAATCAAGAATGATTGAATCAGCCTAAGTAAAAACATTAAAAAAGAAATAAGTTCCGGTTGCTCCGGAAGTTTATGCGGACCATTACATTTGCAAGCGAAAATAAGACCCGCCTGCAGATAAGGTGAATATATATATTATAGTATTTAAAAAAATTTTTTTGTTTAAACTGAGTTAATAATATAAAACTTTTCTTTTATCTATTTTATTATTTTTCTTACCTGATTATTTTTTTCAGTCATCTTTTTTCTCGCATTTTTGCAATTTGGATGTACTTTGTTTTTTGGATATATTTTGCTTTTTAACTGAATTATTATTAAACTAAAATTAGTTTTTTTTTCTGTATTTTTTGCTTCATTGATTTGAATAGATTTTGCACTTCTACTTTTTTTTTGTTTCTTTTGTTTCAAACTTCAGCAATATGAACGCATTTTGCAAATTAACTGAATTATTAGTAGAGAACTGCATATTTCTTTCCTCGATCCGTTTTTGTAATTCAGCGATTTTGTTATATTTTGCTGGATTATTAGTTTAGAGCTAGTTCACCCACCGCTATAATTTTTATACTTACATAATAACATACTTACATCCTGATATGTCCCGCAGTGGACTGATCGTTAAGACACGGTTCCCAGCAGATCACCGAAGTCAAGCATCACTGACTGCGGTCAGTGTGCGGGTGGGTGACCACTTGGATCAGTCTGCGTAGGGACCGAGGGTGTGCGGTATTGGTCCTCGTTAAATTGTGCTACCGTAAAGTGCTCGACTTCGCGCGCAGGTCGTCGGGCTACCGAAGCGGAGGTGCCATCCCCTCCGCAGAGGATCAAAATTGTGATGGCATGTCTTCGGATCATCCTCTGGGATGTTTCCCAAACCGTCTCCAACAGCCCATTGTGCAGCTCTAGTGCGACGTAAATTAACAATAACAACAACAACATCCTAATAAATTAAGGTTTAAGAGAATAAAGTGGAAACTGTGTTTTAGAAGTGAAAATAATATAAATGTGTGTTGATTGTTATATTATATATTTAAAGAGCTGATTAATAATTATATATTTAAAGAGCTTATATTTAAAGAGCTGATTGGGTAAATATAGTATAAAAGTAATCGAATAGGGTAAATATAGTATGACTAGGCATTTAGTAAGAAATGCTTTCACTTTAATTTTAATATAACAAATTCCTTATTAGTTCTAAGCAAACTTGAATAATTCTTATTTTAAGGTAGATAAATCAAAGCAATATTACCCTATACAGGTATAGTCAGTAGGGAAATCACTTTCTTCTTTTTGCTCTGATATGCACTCAAGCATATCCCTTCATCCACTTGTATTGAATATCACTTTGAATTGAAGATGTACAAACATAAATATAACAGCCTTAAAACATTTAAAGATAATTTTTTATTGATTTAAAAAAATTGGAATTTTTACTTAAAAATTGGAATAAGATATTCTGAATTTTTTTTCTTCTTTTCCTAGACGGTAGTACATTTTACAAAACCACTTCTCTACAAAGGCATAAAAATTCCCACAAACATATGCAAGCTTAAAAGCATAAAATTGCCAAAAAGACAAGAAAGTAGCTACGAGAAATGCTGATAAAAAGAATTAGTCCTTTATAATAAGTTGTTTAAAATCAACTCTATTTTTAGCTGTTAATGAATTATCAAACTTCCTGATTGACTATTTACAGCAATTTGTTAAAGTTGAAGGCTGTGAAAACTGTGCTGGAAGACCTAGCGCGAAGTATGAACATGGAAATAACTTCAACGAACTTCACTATTCTATAGCAGAAATAATTGAAAAGTCTATGCTGGAAGATGTAAAAGATAGGAAAGTGTGTGCACAATGCTTACTATTTACTTAGTGATTCCAAATAGTTCAGCATCTGTTGCAAGGTCATTTAGCACCCGAAATCGAATTAAGACAAAATATCGTAACAGATTGACTGATAAGCATTTGAGCAACCTAATGAGAATAGCTGATGAAAAAGTAGATATAGAACATTTTTCATATGATGATGCAGCAAAAATATTCAATGCTTTAAAAATTAGAAGATGTTAAAAATGCATTATAATTAAAAAAAATATTTTTTTTCGAAGTCTATTCATGTTTTTTTAACTTTTTGAAATCTCACCATGTTTTTGAGAAAGGGTGAGAAATTCTCTCCCATTTTTTTTCTGTAACGAAAACACTGGTTAAGCTATTTCCCAGAGGGTCCTAAATTCCAAGAAACACAATGACAACGCCTCAATTTCCTTTCCCATACTCTTTGAAAAGGCATTAATTACCTTAGCATTGGCCAAAACAAACAAGTAATAAAAAATTTGAATAGCAAGAAAAGAAGGAAGAACTACAAAATTTATTGCTGCGATTTTCACCGATTTTAACTAAATTTTATTAAAGATTATAAAATCTGTTACCTTCAAAGTTTTTAAAAATACATTGGGGGAGAAGGATAATTTATTCATTTAAATTTATTAATTTTTTCTGTTTAAAATTAAAATATGAAATAAAAATTAATAATAGCCATTAAAATGTTAAACACCAATAAATATTATTGCCACAATAGTAACTATGCTTTTGTTTCATACTTGATCATTGCGAAGTTGAAGTATCATTTTTTGTAGAAGTATTTTTCCTTTTCTTCTTCCAGTTTTAGGGTGGTTTAATTTCAAATATTTTGAAAGTAGGACCCCGGTTTGTACAGTGTGCAAAATAAAACGGACCACTCTGCATGTTTGAACTAGTAAGAGAGACGGAATAACATGCCATCTGAATCAAAAGCATCAAGGTCAACTACATTCTATTTTCCTTCCCCCTAAAAGCTGATGACTAGAGTATGCACAGTCTGGTTACTTATTTCGTCGCACCTCATAACATATAAGAGAATATTCTGTAAATAGGAATAAAACTCCTAAAAAAAACATTTTAAATGTTTAATTTAATTTTTGTTACCCACTTTCTAGCATAAAATTGAGATCCTGAAATAAAACATTTTCCTAGGTAAAGAAAAATTATATTGCGAACCAGACTTGAATGATTGCTTTT
The DNA here is from genome assembly GCF_982258835.1 of Parasteatoda tepidariorum. Classification (NCBI taxonomy): domain Eukaryota; kingdom Metazoa; phylum Arthropoda; class Arachnida; order Araneae; family Theridiidae; genus Parasteatoda; species Parasteatoda tepidariorum. Next base: position 76,214,314 of record NC_141765.1, read on the forward strand.
CGTACATAAAAGTTAGAAAAAGTTACCTTAAAATTCTTACATATAAAGTGATAATCAGACCAATTATGTAAAATGGATCTGAGACATGGACTTGAACTAAAAGTGAATCTGATCTTTTAAGAATATGGCAGAAGAAAATTTTACAAAAAATTTTAATTACATTATCATATTAAAATTTTAATTACATTAGAAGAGCAGAACAAATAAAGGAATTTATGATAAATATAAGGAAACAGACATAATAAAAAAGAATCCAATGTTTGGACACATCCTAAGAAAGGACTCAGAAAGAAATGTCATAAGATTATTAGATGGAAGTCAAGATCTAGAGAAAGATCTACAGCTAGATGGAAGGAACAAAGCTAAGAAGACCTTAAATAGCTCACAATTGCCAACTATAAGAAAAAGGCGATCAAAGGAAAAGAATGGCCCCAAAACTTAAAGGAGGCAATGACTCTACAAGAGCTATCGCAGTAAGATTCTGAAGATGTCATTTTAAGTCTCAATGAAAAGAACATAAACAATGAAAGAACAATACATTCCTCCCAGCATAGAAGAAATAAAATAACGGATATTTTACTTGTGACATTTTTTAGGCTATGAGTAAAGCTTTTATATATTACGCACAGTGCCGGATTACCCATTAGACCGGACTAGGCCTTGGCCTGGGGCCTCCAGTGATTAAAGGCCCCCTTAAATTGGATTTTTTGAAAATAAATTTTAAAAAATTAAGAAAAACAATGATTTTTAAAAAATAAATAAATTTCAAATATATATTAATAAAATACGCTTTTTTTTTCAAATATTGTTTTCTGAAATGAAAAGATATATAAATACTTTTATATTTGAATAAGTAAAAAATATATAGAAAAAAAAATTAATGTAAGGGTCCAAAAAATATGATTGGCCTAGGGCCCCGTGTACGCTTAGTCAAGTCAAAATGAGAAATTCAAAACTGGAAATTACATACGCACTTAAATTTAGTGAAGTAAAAAATATGTATATAAATCTTCATCTAAAGAAGATTTTTTTAAACCATTATTTTTAATTACTTTAACTATTACCAGTCAGCATACTGCAGTACTAGCAATAGCACCATCTGTTGAAGAATAAGAGAAGTATTTTCAACATCAGCGGATATTTTATCGCCAAAAAACTATTTTTTAAATTTCTTCAGCAAATACGGAGAAATTTGAGAATATATGGGTAAACAGGAGATAGTCGTAAAATACAGGAGTCTTCGTTAAAAAATAGGAGACTAGGCAAGTATGTATATAATTAAGAAAAAAAGTCAAGAAATATACAAATAACTGAGCTTTAAAACAAGGTGGATGGTAATACATTTATATAGCAAATACTTTTTGTGAGAAAAATCATTAATTAAAAAAAAATTCTTTTAAAAGACAATTTTTCTAACCTGGTGTGGTGTATTCAGTTTGCTAATTAAATCACTTATTTCCTTTAGCACAATGATATCCTCCTCCAAATTTTTAATGTCTTTCAAAGTCCTCCTTAAATTAATATTAGTACCTAAAAAGGATTAAAACATCAGTACTTAATTTTTAAGACATTTTAAACGATTTTAAATTACAATATGAACTTTAAAATAAATAATTAATCTTTCGTTTGGAAAAGCACTCTTGAAAAAAAACAGCACTCATTATTTAGAATGTACCATTCAGAGCTGCAAAAAATTGAGGTATTTTTTAAAAGTTACATGTTTAATATTTTAGACTTGCAACAAAAAAAAATTTCTTAATTTCTTTAGACCGTTTTTGAATATGTTCCTATGGATAATACTCGAAACGCTTTTTAAAGTAATGTAAAATGTAAAAAAAAAAAATAAAAAAATTTAGTTGCACATATTTTAAGAGGCAGTTCATTCATTAGGGTGCCTAAGATGTAAGGAATGATCTATAAGTCAATTTAAGTCTTCTTGAATCATTGGATCAAAATTTTCCTCAATATTTCTTTAAAATATAAAAAATGGAAAATTTCTGTTTTGCGTGTATGTCCTTTTTGAGCCTCGATGGCTCAGTGGTTAAGACATTGAACTGTCAATGTGAAGGTCAGGGTTCCAGTCCCCAAAGGCTTGCTTGAAACCTGCCCAGTTTCAGATATGTGGGTACTTGTCAAGAAAGTTAAGGTGGTCTGTGCTATCCCTATTGCAATATGCACACTGTTTGTCACAAAATTGTGGAGCCTTAACCTCCATGACCCTCTAAGTGAAAATACTTTTTGTTTATGCCCTTTTAATGGCTTTCAAAAGTTAATTTCTTCTTATGTTTCAATACAAAATAATTTTCATAATAATAATATCAGTAAGTAAAGGTGCTATTCTTCTGATAATGAAGTAGATATTATTTCAAAAGTCGAAATGTCTCAACGAATATTATTTTATCTTATGTAACATTAGCAGAATATTAGTCAATTGTATTCAGAGGCTACCGTAATTAAGCATGCTGATATTATATTGCATGAATCTAAAGCAAAAGTGTGACCTCAGTATTGTTGAACCAAATTTTCTTTTAATATTTTATTTCATTTTTTTTCACATTTTTTTTTTAACAGATTGGTTAGGGCAGTGGCTCCCAACCAATTTCGACCAATTTCCTATTTTTCATCAATATTAGAAGCTTATTGTCTTTATCAGAAATTCAAAGCACATTTATATCATATTCAGATTTTGATTACTCAAAAGACGTTTCAAAAATAAAAAAACAAAAACATAGAAAATTATGTTATACCAATGTCTTCATAGTTTTTTTACACTAACAAATTATTTAAAGAAACTAATACTTTAACTATTAGGAAAAAGTATTAACTTAGTATCATTTGTATAAATATTCAACTACTACATAAAATTTGTGGTCAACTGCCTGAATAAAATTGGTCGTTAAATTGATATAATTTTTAAAGAGAGCAACACATCACAACTTTGTCAGTTTTGCAGTATGATCTTTAAGGGACTCTTTTTCTTCAATGTTCTTTTTTCCACAATTCTTTGTCACAGTGTTAATTTTGTGTTCTAAATATAATATTTTACAAATTTTTTCTAATGGGGAACCTCATGAAAGTGGATCAGTTATAATTTTAAATGAAAAAAACATAAAATTTAAGTGAAATTGGTGGCATAGTTCTTCAAAAATCAAGTTTTAAATATAAGACTTTTCAAAATTTGTTAATTATGAAACTATTTGATTTATTTAGTTCAAATTTCGTATTTTGTTATTTAAAATTGCATACTCAAAAATGGTGTAAAAATTTATACAAGTAACAACTAAGAAACTTTTTGATTATTAGTAAATAAAATAATAATTATAAAAGTTGTTTGTAAATGAAATTATCTTCGAATTAATGAATTTTATAACTGTGTACAAAAATCTTTTGATTCGTTTAAATATTTCTCGAGATTTAACCCAGATTTTAAATACATATAGTGACAAACTATGGATCACCAATGCTTATCTAAAGTGACCACATGTCCCAATTTTGGCGGGACAGTCTTGCTTTTTGGTGAACTGTCCCACGTCCCGTCGATTTTTAAAAATGTCCCGCTTTTTAGAAAATATCTGCATTTCTTAAATCATTTTGATGAGAATTGTGGGTGGTAATTCTTAAATCTCTCTTTTGTAAATCGCAATACGTGATTTGCAAACTACTAGAATGAGAATTGTGAGGCATGATTCTCAAATTACTTAAATATGTATCACGTTATATGATTCAGAAATAACTTTAATTGAAATCATGACGTGTGATTTATAAAATACCTTAATATGAATTCTGATGAGTAATTTGCAAATCACTTTAAAGTAATATTCAATATGTAATTCATTAATCACTTTCAGTTAAACCGCAATTCGTAGAATATTTTATATGAATTCTGATCCGTAAATCAAGAATCAGTTTAATGTGAATCACGATGTTTATTCATAATCAATGAAACCAGTAGAACTAAGTTTAATTTATTAGTAGTAAAAACTAAATGTAAAAATTTGATTATAAGTAATAAAAAATTAATTATCCTTTTTACATAAATTAAAAGAACAAATAGGATAACAATATTAACCTGTCGTAATAATGAAGTTAACACATTGAGCATATTTCTTAATCAATTAAACACTATATATCATTCGAAAACTATGACTGAAAAACCTAAAATTTGCTAGAAATTTCAGCTTTCAAAACATCAGAGAGATGAACAATAATCTGGTCTGAAAAATCTAAGAGAGAAAAGTTTTGCATCTTCTTTAACCCCTTTTCACTTCAAGCATTAAAAATTGCAATCAGAATTTCAATAATTTTCCTTTGAATTTATTTATTATTTTCTTACTACTTTTTTGTAAGAAAAATTAGTAGTATTTTAATTCCTGAAAAATCAAGTACTTTTCAAGTACCCCATGTCAGAATTCAAGGACTTTTCAGGACCCTTATTTTTTTCAACCAAATTCAAGGACTTCCAAGGTTTTTCAAGTGGGAACCCTGTCATAATAAAAAAAATATAGAAATAGTACATGCATCAAAATTGTGAAGTTAATACCCACCTGAGAGGTTCAAATTATCTCATAAATAATAATTAATGTTATCATTTAAATATTAATTTGGTTTTATAATATAAATAGATTTAATTTAAAACTTATTTTAACTTTTAAGTACACTGTATATAAATTTTATAATTTTTCATTAATGCTTTAATAATTTTTTATTGTTATTTGAAAAATTTAATTAACTTTTAAAAATAATGACAAACGTTAACAATATTGAAGTTTTCAACTTCAGATTACAACTTGTTCTTATAACAGAATATGACAACAATGTTTCAAATTTTTATAAGTCATATTTTTGAATTTTCACATTTTTAAAGCATACATATACCTGCCAACTTGTACAATCGTTGCGAAAGATTTTACAAAGTGGTAGTAAAATGACAACTAAGTTTGAAAGAATTTTCTAAAATAAAAAAACATTAAGACATCTATAAGCATATTTAGCCAACAAATAGATATTTTCTGAATACTATTTTAAATTATTGATTGATCTTGGTAGTTTAAAAAAGTTTTTATTTTTGAAACTTTAAACTTCAAGATTTAATACGCTAAATCGCTAATGTTGTTACCATGGAGAAAATTATTTCTCAACAGCGGCACAAGTTAGCTGTGAGCAAATATAAAACTTTTCCATTTTAAACTAAAAGTTTATTTTAAATGTGTTATAATAAAAAATATTTCTTGATGAAAAACTTTTATTAGGCAATTCAAACAAATGACTTAGAACTGAAAAACAAGAAGTAATTAAAACTAATAAGAACTTCAATTAAACAGCAAAACTACTGTGTCATTATTTCCTCTCTACTTCATTTAATTTTTATCGTTTGCTACAAAAGTGTGTATTTTACATTCTATGTTATTCTATATATTACCTGTATGTTATTATTAAAATTTTTTCGTTCTTTCATAATACTTGTGCTTCTTACATAGAGAAAGTTATGTGGTTATGTATTGTTTAAATACTAATGAACATGATCCAACATCGATGAACATGATCTAACATCGCAACGAACACATTTAATGACAACCTGACGAGATACAGAAACTAACATAAACAGTTAATACAAAGTTACAGTTAACCTAGCTGATGCCACATCTCCCTCCTGTAAAGATTTAGTCTATTAGGAGCTCTCACCGTTCTTCCAGGGCAAGTCACAACAGTTTATGGAGATATATCTGTCTTCTGAGTTAAGACAATAGGATCTGGATCTATTATTTCTGGTAAGCTCCTTCTGTTATCTCTTTTACAAAGAGCTTCCTCTAAATCATCGTTCAGAGGTGGAATCTGTAGTTTAGATCCTGGGATCAAATGTTTCTTATTCTGTTGAAGCACTTGTTTGCCTTCTTTAACAAAGTAAGACCTTGGTCATTCAGCTTTTCTCTGTACAGTTCCAACAGCCTTCCTATCAGTTATCCATACCTTTTCACCCGAATGTATTGGTTTCAATTCATAAGCATTGTGCCTCCAACCATAATCCTTTTTCTGTCTTTCAATTCTTTTCTCTTCTTTTTCTTCTAATATCTCCTTCTCAATCAGCTTTGGTTGAAGTAGTGAAATTGCTAAAGGTAAGGCTGATTGTCGTCGACGCCCCATCAACAATTCAACAGGACTGTAGCCATTCTTTAAAGGTGTCGTCCAAAAACTCAATAAAGTCAAGTAAGGATCAAAAGTCAAGGCTTTTTGAATATTAATTTAATTATCTTCACTGCTGCTTCAACAAAACCGTTGTTTTCAGGATACCTTGAACTTGAAGTAATGTGTTTAAAAGTTTTGAAATTCAGCTGTTCTAGTAACTTCAAACTGTGGTCCAATATCTGACCTTACAACATCTGGAATTCCATGTCTGGAAAAATTGATTTGCTGTGTAAAATTAATTTTTTTTAATGTTAATCTATCCAGCTTTGCCACTTCTGGATAATGTGAGTAAAAATCTGTAACTAATAAATACCATTCTGCATGGAGTTTAAATAAGTCCATAGCTACAATTTCCCATGGTCTCTAAGCAAAACTAGTTGGTTTCAAAGGTTCAGAACAGTTTTTAGTTTCTTGTATACATGAAGGACAGTCCCGAATTAATTCCTCCATTTGTTTACTGATGCCAAGCCAGTATACTGCAGAATTCACTAAAGCTTGACATTTATTAATTTCCATATGTCCTACATGGATTTTGCCCAATATTTCTTGTAGCCTATTTGGAGCAATTATTCAGTTTCCTCTCATTAACAAGTCATTCTATTTGGAGATTTTATATCTTAGAGGCTAAAAGGGTAAACAGGATCGTAACACCTGGTTTTTCCCCGGCCAACCACGAGAAGCGTAATTGATCAACATATTACACGTTGAGTCAGTCTCTTGTTCTAGTTTTATCTGGGAAAGTCTCCCTGAAGACATCGGTACAGATTCTAAGACTTGATTGATAAAAGCTTCAACTTTCTCTTCCAATTCTAGATTTGGAGCTTCTCGTTGATGTGGTGCTCTAGATAGTGCATCTGCTACACAAAGATTTTTTCCAGGAGTGCGGAATACATCAAAAGAATATCTCATGAGCCTCATTTTGAGACGTTGTAGGCGAGATGTTAAATCATCCAAAGATTTTCTATTCTAGTAAGTATTGAGACAAGAGGTTTATGATCTGTCTCCAAAAGAAACTTGGTACCCATTAGATAATTGAAAATTTTTTCGCGTGCCTATGTAAGTGCAAGGGCTTCTTTTTCTATCTGAGTGTAAAGTTGTTCAGCAGGAGTTAGAGTTCTGGATGCATAAGCTACCACCTTGATTGTAGAATCATGTTTCTGACACAGTGTGGCTCCTAATCCATAAGAAGAAGCATCGCTGTAACAACTGATTGCTTGTTTAGGTCAAAAATGGTAAGTATAGGTACAGATAACAACATGTCTTTAATCTTCTTTAGTGCACTTTTCTGTGGATAGTTCCAAAAAATTTATTCTTTGTGGATTACATGGAAGTCAAACGTGCCATAATATCTGAAAATCGTGGAACAAATCTTGCTAAATAATTTGCCATTCCAAGTATTCTGTATGACTTTTACTTTGTCCTGATCTGGATGTATTCCAGATTCATTAATGACATGATCAAGATATTTTATAGATTTAACAGAGAAACAACACTTTTGTTAATTAACAGTGATTCCTGTTTCTTTCAGACAGATTAAAATAGATGTAAGACGTTCATCATGCTCTTTTTTATTTGAACCCCAGACGAGTATATCATCCTTGTGATGTATAATACCACAAAGAGCTTCTAGAGCATGCGACATTCTATGTTGAAAATGTTCTGGAGCAGAAGATATTCCGAAAGGTAAACGCAAGAAATGAAATCTGCCAAAGGGTGTGATGAATGTTGTGAGATACGAAGACTCTTTATCAAGAGGTATTTGCCAAAAAGCAGAATTTGCATCTAATTTTGAAAAGATCTTCACTGCAGCCAAAAGTGATAAATTGTATTCTGTTGTTGGCAATGGGTGCCATTCTCTTTTGATGCTTCTGTTGAGTGTCGTCAGGTGAACACATTCGCACAGTTCCATCATTTTTTTGTACTACCACCACAGAACACCAATCAGTAGGGTTTTTTACCTTCTGAATAACATTTCATTCTTGCATTCTCTGTATTTATAGTTTAGTTTTCACCAGAAGTGGTATCGGAATTCTATGTGGAGAAGTTAGGGCATATGGCTTAACATCACTATTAAGTTCAACATGGTAACTTCTTTTCAGTAAGCCAAGTCCTTGAAATAACAAAGGAAATTCATGAAAAGGATTCAAACTTGTAATGTTTAGCACAAACTGAGATTGGATATTGGGACTAAGTCCAAAGAATTTTAAGACAGGTTTTCCTAATAAACATGCTTGAAGCCCTTCCTCTTCTGTTTTTTTTTTATTAGTCCTGAAGTAGTTCGGAAACATGGAAATCTTTGTTTCAATTTAGGCCAGTGGTCACCAAAGTGGTCTATATAGACCCCCAGGGGTCTATTTAACATAAGCTGGGGGTCGATCTGAGCCAGGGGGACAATCCGAACCGGAAGGGTCGATTGGTCAAAGGATTATCAGTATTTTTCAGATATGTGACAATTAGAAATAAAAGAAGACTTGGAAATATATACAGGTAATCTTCAAAAATTGAGCGACGATTTTAAACTGCGTTTTGTTGATTTGGAAAACATTAACATCCCTGATTGTATTATTGTGCCATTTTCTGCTCAAATTAAAAACGTGGACATAAACCTGCAAGATGAGCTTGCTGAATTATTATGGGGATTTGAAGCAAAGACGCTTTTTAAAAATTTAACAATAAGAAAATTATGGACAAATATAAATATAATGCAAAAATATGTAAGACTTTACGAAATAGCTCAGCCATTTATGATAGCGTTTCTAAGTTCCTATATGGTTGAAGCCGGTTTCAGTCACGTAAATTCGATCTTAACTAAGAACAGAAATAAATTAAATGTGGAGTTTCGAGGGGATTTAAGATTAAAATTGACCAATTTTGAACCCAATATAACGAACCTTGCAAAAAAAACACCAGGCACGTCCATGTCATTGATTAAGAAGCAATAAATCCGTAGTTACTTTACTTATTATTTTTACTTACTTATAATTACTTATTATTTCATAAATATTAAGGTATTCATATTTCAACATTAATATATTTTTCATAAAACTATTGTTACACTATGTACTATTACCTTAATAAATGTTCAAAATCATAAAATAAATGTACAAACACAGTATCTAATAGAGTTTTATTTTAATTAACAGAAAATTACTTTTATGGGGGTCAATGGAGATTTCGAAAAATTATGTAGGGGTCGATGATCAAAAAAGTTTGGCAACCCCTGATTTAGGCCATTCCGTCGGAATCGAAAACCGAAATGATTCTGGCTGCATTATATGATATGCAGAAGCTGATGTCATGATGATGTAATTTCAGAATATCGAATGATAGTCAAAACTTACTTCGTTAATTTTTGTTTTCTTTTACCGCTGCCACCATGTGTGGCTATGTACGAGGGTTGCTATTTATATTTCTGGCCTAATAATGAAAAAACAAATATGTAGGATCGAAATTGGTTTTATTGTTTTTCAAAATATTCTCCATGATGATCAATACACTTTTGCATGCGCTTGAACCAATTTTTCACTTTTTCAATTTTTCAAAGCACTTTTTCCAGTCCTATTGAGGTAACTCCAAAACATGCGTTTTGAATGCATCAACCGCTTCTTCGGGGGTCGAAAATCGTTGTCCACGTAATTTATTTTTGATGTGTGGGAATAAGAAGAAGACATTGGGTGCCAAATCAGGGATGTACGGTGGATGACCCATCAGTTCGATCTTTCGCTCCGTCAGAAGAGCCTTTGTTTGAGTCGATGTGTGAGAGCTCGCATTGTCATGATGAAGAATGATTCGCCTGTTCTGCTTTTTTCGAATTTCTCCGATGACTTCTGGCAAACAAATGGTCGTGTACCATTCAGAATTGACGTCCTGCGTTGCTCTAACGCCACTGTTGCCACATGACCGTTAATGCCGAAGAAGCAGGCAATAATTTGTTTCGATGTGCTTCTTCCTCAAACAATTTTTGTTGGTTTTGCCTCGTATTGGAAAACCCATACAGTTGATTGCTGTTTTGTTTCCGGCTCATATGCATAGATCCATGATTCGTCACCTGTGTAGATGTTATACACAGCCTTTGATGTACCTTGAGCGTATTTTTCCAACATTTCCTCGCGACATCGACACGAGCCTTTTTTTGAGCGTTTGTCAGATTATGCGGGATCCAACGCGAAAAAAAAAATTTTACGCTCAAATGTTCATGCAATATTTTATTGATGCTAGTCATACTAATGTCCAAAGACGCCTCTATCTCACGGTATGTCACATGACGATCTTGCTTTATCAGTTCACGCACAGCATCTATCTTTTCTGGCACTACAACGGATTTTGGACGACCTGCACGGGATTTGTCCTGGATCGAACATCGACCACGATTAAATTCGTTATACCAATTTTTTACAGTGCTGTAGGATGGCGCTTTATCGCTGAATAAAGAATTAAGTTCATCGAAGCACTCTTGTCTTGACAATCCACGTCGAAAGTTATGAAAATGTGAAATGAAAGTATGGAATGTGAAATGAAAGTATGGAAATGAAATGTGAAATGAAAGTATGGAATGGCACAAAAATGTTCACGATTCAATTCCATTTTTTGAAAGAGAAGAACTTTTCAATTTACTGTCAACAACACAAATGAAGCTATAATGGTAAATCGTCTGCTGAATCTATGTTTAAAAATATCAAACTTTCGATTAAAATCGTCAGTGGTCGCCTAGCAACACTTACTGTTGCCAAGGCCAGAAATATAAATAGCAACCCTCGTATTACTTAAATACTAATTAAATAGATGAGCTAAATAGATGATAATTAAATAGATGATAGATGCTAATTAAATAGATGATAGATGAAAATAAATTGCAAATTTTTAAATTTTTTAGATAGTGATTCATATTTAGGGGAGGGAGACTGTAATATAAAAAGTGTGACCAAATCTTTTTATATTATTTCGTAATTCATCATTCAGAACAAAGCATATTCACGTAATTAATAATTCACATCCTGTTTTAAAAATAGATTAAAAAATGCAGAACTAACGATAAAAAGTTTTTTCCATAAGGAAATAAAAAATCTCATAAAGAAACCTCTAACACATTATTTGGACATATTATAATTGTTAAATTATCCATTATAGCACATGTGATCATGACGATTAAATTTTTCTCTTAAAATTCTCTAATATACAAAATGAAGTGTATTAATTTTTGTATGAACTTGGCTTTCCTGCACTCTGTTTAAAATAAGCAAATAAAGAGGGCCTTCTTTTCACCTGTATGCTTGTTTTATGTCTATGCTTGGCCACTCTATTATATACATTTTCTTGTCATTATTCGAAATTTTAAGTTAACTCCTATTCATTGTTTTCCAGTATATGTCAGTTGCAAAAAATAATCAATGCAAGTTTTACTGAAGTAGGTAAAAAGTCTGTCTACTTGCGTATCAAATATGCCAGGAAACTTTTGTAAGTTGACAGCTTGCAATGTATTGCTTTAGTGGTTAACTTATAGAAAAAAATTAGCCTTTTTTTTATGATTTCTTAAATCCTGTTATTCTTATATGCACGCAGTTATTCAAACATGTCTGATTGAATATAAATGCAATTAAATTTTTCTAATATGATTTTAAAATTTTATTTAGAAAACACCTTATATACATGAAAGAAATGAAAATAAATTAAATAATGTATAGTAATTTCCGGTGGACACACCGCACCGACGTATAGGCTACACTCGGCAAAAACATAGCTAAAAATTTTAATTTTCATCTTATAGGCCGCACTGCCGTAAAGGCTGCACTTTCGTTTTTTTCCATCGATCATCGATTTATGTCAAGTATCACAAGCATGAAAATACGCTTAAAAAATAATAATCTTTAAAATATAAGCTCTATACTTAGAAAATAGTTATTGATAAATCTTTTTTTTATATATACTTTTATTAAAAAAAGAAAGAATTGAGAATGATACATACTTACAGTAGAAACATGTATAACCAATCAAAATTGTAAGTTGAGAATGTATACAAGATGAAAAATAAACTGATCACAAAGTAAAAATAAATCACCATTTTTTTTATTTACTTTTCAAATATTTCTGATCATATATTTATTCAAAAACATTGAAATCAGATTCTTCACTGTCAGAACAAAACAAACGTTGTAAATCATCTTCTAGTTCATTTTCTATGACATCTTCATCATCGGACATCAAGGAAGGAACATATTTCCCACAAAAGTGCGTAGTGGTAAGATAAAAGAAAGAGAAGGAAATGTATGAATGGAATTCTGTAGAACAAGTAGGGGAGACAAACTAAAGAATGTGAAGAAAGTCAGTGCAATATGTTAAAATACATAAGGCCCCTCTTCCCATGCTAGATCACCTTATTCCAGGTGCAACCAGAAAGAATAACTATTTCATTCACTAGTAACAATAGTAATGGTCAAATATAACCCCTTCAAAATATAGATTCTTCAGTGACCTTCAACCTTCAAGAAAGAAAATGAATAGTTAAAAAGAAAATGAATTGCTAAAAAGAAAATTAATGATCATGGCAGTCATAGGAGGGACAGACGGATTCTATGATGTTGAAAATATTTATGGCATCCACAGCCCAACATAAATTTAGTGTGTGTAATAATAAAAATAAAAGACTTCCCTCTCCTCCTCAGAAGGGAGAGATAAAATGCTTCATTCTTTCTCCCTTCAACCCCCTGCTATCATTAGCACAATGACCTGTGTGAGAAAGGGTTGGAAATGACAGCAGAACATACTGAAAATTAAACAAATTGTTCTTTTGATCACTAGTAGACAGGTGATTTTAATTTTTTCTTTGTTTTTCGTTTTGTTTCTAAAATTTGATTTATTACGAAACTGTTCTTTTAGCTGGGTTTGTTCTAGCTTCATAAAAAAGGCGAGATGATAAATTCTGAAAAGAACACGTTTCCTTATAATTAAAAAATCCTGGTTCTAAAGAAGGATATCCAATTTTGAAAATAAAGTTCTTGTTGTTTATCATTCAAAATTTAAAATCTTTTCTAACCAAAGCAGTTAAACATAGAAAAAAAAATAGTTTTAAAACTACTTCATAAGAGAATTTGTTAAAAAAAGAAAGAAAGAAACTATGATTGCACTTAATTCCCAAAGGAAACATTTCAAATAAGACAAAATCTTTCATCTCCAAATCTTAAGCTTTAATTATGTATAATAAAATCTATATATGAGTGATAAATAAGAGCATAGATAATGAAAAATAATAAAGTATTGAATAAGTTTATTTTTGATTTTTAGATGATGTAGAAAATGCTGAAGTAAACACTACGAAATTTTTTTTACTGAAATTGATTAAAAGAAAAGACGATGTAAAATATAAAAGAAAAAGAATACTTACTTTCAAGAAAAAATAAAATAAATTATGACTTTCAATGGTGAATGTATTTAGTTTCAGAGAGAGAAGCAAATGTTCCAATTGAAATATATTAATAGTTCGAAGTCTAGTTCCATTTTATTTTTGGTATTTTCTATAAACTCAGAAGTGGAGTTTGTTCAGAAGAATATCGTTTTTTTTCTTTCTATTTTTAGTTTTTTTTTCTTTTTTTCAAGTTTAATATTTTTTAAATTTTTTTCTTCTTTCTTTCGAATTTAATCTCTTTTTTTTCTGCCGCAGTTTGACAGTTCTTACATCAGTCAATCTACAGATCGGTGTCAATTTAAAACTCCCGTGATTTATTTTTCTTAAGCGCTTACTTCACGCAGAAATTTTTTTTTTTAATTTCTATGTCTTATATATTGAATGCATTGGTTAGCAAATGGTTCAGAAATTTTTAATCAGCGTTGAAAAATAAATAAAAAGGAAATACAACTAAAAGTATCTACTGAAATCGGATTGATGCATAGAACAATAAGAGTTTATTTTCTAGTTCTGTGACAATTTAAAAATAAAATATTTATGAAGAAAATATAGATGAGAAGAAGAGAGTTAAAAATAAAGCGTTCTAAGTTTAATTATTCTTAAGTTACAAATCCAAATTTTAATACCATATGTGGATAACGTCATGCGATTTTTCATCAATCAGAAACTTCTTCAATCCAACTATATTTTAATGGAAAAAAATTAAGAAAACGTTTTCAGAGCTAACATTACAAAACAGATTTTTAATCTTGGAAAATTTTTGGTAAAGATCAGTTCTTGAATAAATCCACCATGATCGAAAAATTATCACATATGGCTTGAGATAAATGAATTCTTCGTATTGGACGCATTGGCACACAGACCGCACATCGTGACAGCAAAACTTTTTACACATATAGGCCGCAGCCTATCTATCGGAAATTACTGTACTAGAATGCACTTAAATTTAATATCAAACATATCGGTTAAAAAAAAACAAATATGCACTTTTTTCAGACATATGACTGCTGAAACAAAAAATCAGTTTTTTTTTTAAATTAAAAAGTTAGAGAGTTTGTTTTCAAATTAAACAATTTTTTCTTTATGCATAGAAAAAAAATTTACATTTTCCTGAATATTAATTATTTGATACTGTTCTTTTTTTTTTATAAACCAGAAAAATTACCTCAAACAAAGTTGTTATAAAAATAACCAAATTATGAACTTACTTTTTGATATATCCATGCTATCAAGTGGAAATCTCGTGAGGTATTTGTATTTGTTCATTTCCAAAACATTTGCATTTTGTGAAGATCTACAAAAAATATCAAAGTCAAAAACTATTTAACAAAATAAAAGGATAACATAAACAAAGAGAAAATAAATTAATACATACAGTACTATACAAAAAATGAGTGAGCTTCAATAATGCATCATTAATTCAAAGTAGTTTAAATAATATAAATTTTTTTAAAATGGATTATTTGAAGAAAAGCATTTAATGTAAGGAATATTTGGTCACTATTTGGTTTTCAGCCCTTTTGTCTAATATTCGGTTGGCCGAATGCTTAGTCAAATATTTGGCCAAATATAGTATTTTTTGAAAAAGTTTTTTTTTGGCGAATTTGAATAGGTTTAATAAAGAATATTCTAAAATTGTATTTTTTTACTACACCTAAAAAAATAGTTTTTACACATACTTGTAAAGTTCTAAAACTTATTAATTTATGTTCTGAAAGACAAATGAAAAAGAGAAATTAAAAAAATTAAATTTAGATTGCTTTATACTGAACCATGAGCTTTGTTTGAGCTGATTTTTTAAAAATTATATTCAGGTAAGTCTATTTCGTAGCTATTTCAAGAGTTCGTAGCAACACTTTTTTCTTAAGAACTGACAACTTTTTTTGTTTTTGTTTTGCTGACTTATTTATTGCTCAGCATTTTAATGGAGTGTTTTTGATAGATTTTATTGTTTTATTGTCACTTTCTTTCTGTGTGGTAAGACATACAGCCATTAAAACACGGTGAAAACTAATTTTCAACATCAAAGTTTTATTTCAGAAATAAGAACAGTTTTTTTGCTTTTCATTACCTTTTTCTTTTTTCTTTTTTTTTGATCAGTGTTTTTATTATGACGCAGCATTTTTTAAAAGCAACGTTAATTTGAAAAATTAAAGTAACATAAAAATAATTTTTCAAATTAAAGTTATTCTTTTACGGTTGAATTTTTTCAAAAAATAAGGCAATATAAAAAAAATTAAATTGAGATTCTTAGCGTTAAATTTTTGGCTTAAAAATTTGGAGTGGTTTTTGTTATGGCTTCTATCTAGCTTTTCCTTTTTTAAAAAAAAACTTTAGTTTTTATAAACAAATTGTTTATTGACCGTAAATTGTTTTAAGAATATTTTCAAGGATATAGAAGAATTAAATAACCTACAAAGATATTTATTTAAGCTTTTTTTTTCTAAAGAAAACGAATATATGAAAACGTTTGATATAAATACATAATTCTAGATGTAGGTACAGAAAAATGAATATAATTTTCCTATTAACGCAGATATTCAAGTTAGTCATATGATAACGAATAAGAGATTTTAGTCCTCAGTATATTTCAATTATTAGGTTTACACCCCTTAATAGTTACCTATTACTTGATAGGAAATGTGGTAAATATCCCCTTGAAAGTAAACCTCCCACGATTCATAGAATAAAAGCAATGGAAATAGAATGTAAGGCATATGGACCTATGCAGTTGATTATTCACAATTGATCATCTATCAAGAGTCGGAATAAATGTTTGATTCACATGAACAACTCTACATGAACTTATATTTCTGTTATCTTTTTTAACCACAGCTGCGTTAAATACAGTTTTGAAATTGATAAAAAAATGAAACATTTTCAGTGGGGGAGGCGAAGCATTGAGAGCATTTCAGACTTCATTTCAACTTGAGAGGTCTCATAACCAGTGTTGTCCTGGTGTAAAGATCAAAAGATGCCGCTGTCTGAATCATTTCACAAGAGCAGTATCATTTTCTCTCCTTTCTTTGCAAAGATAAAGCAAGGTGACAGGAGAAAGAATGATTCTTTAGTAGTGAAATAGCTTAACAATATTTTTAGTTATGGATAAGGCAACAAATTTGCATGCTTTAAAAAATGGTGAAAAGTTGCATCTTTTTTCTTGCCATTTAAGTCAAAAAAGTCTTTTTTTTTCAAATTTAGAAAAAAGAGTGTCCGGTTTGAAGAGATAGAAAATAACGCTTTGGGGCAGAAATGGCTGTCCGAGAACGTACATAATTATTTACTCATAGAAGATTCATGGGGAATTAAAAACATATCGGTATTGAGAGGCGTCCATTTTGCAGGAGTGTCCAGGAGGTTTCATTGTATATATATATATAAAATGAAACCTTTATAGCAAAGTTTGAAATTTCCACTCATCAGTTTGCTAAATATTTAATGCTGGTGAATAAGTTTTGCCATCATGCAAAACACTGTGTTTCATATCAAATTACATTTTCTCCAAAGCTCGCAGAAGACAAATATACACAAAAATATCCATCACAAAAAGACTGAAATCTATGGTAACAGATGCATTGCTGCATATTTTATGGCGATTAGAGTTAAATTTGATGAACAAGTGGATGTCTCTTCTGGATGATCAGACCACAGTTAAATGCGGGCCCTGTACAATGTTTGACTTTTCCTACCTTGAGTATTTATTTGTAACTCCTAATATGCAAGGCTTTTTACCAAATATTCTAAAACTATGTATTAAGATACAATATGGAACACTCAATTTACAAAGACAAAATATTATGATAATTCATTTTTATGCACTGAACTGAATAATTATGCTAAATATAATTTTCTAAGGTTAAAAAACTGTATTATATGAACATAATCTGTCATATAAAAACTTAAAATGTATATTTGCATATAAAATATTTTAAATAATTCACAATAAAAAGTCCATGAAATAATTTAAACTATACTCTTATGTTGAACTACAAGAAAATATGTATAAAAAACAGCTTAATAAGAAAATAATCTTACGAAAGGGCTGCAGTTGAAGGTTTTCTAATTGTTTTCTTTTTGATGGTGGTGATAAGCATGAGGTCAGAAAAAAGAAAAAGGCATCTTTCTTTTTTAGTTCCCAGACTTCCCTGAAATGAATACAATTTTTTTTAATTTGAAATCATTTGATATGTAATGCAATTCAGGGTTTGATTATATTTTAAAAACCTACGCTAGGCATGATTGTCCTTCTTCATTGATAAGCAGCCCATTTCAGCTCAAAATTGTGCTTTTTTTTTCTTCGTTCCTCTGTGTTCTTATGTTAATTTGGACATTTCTAACTTTTTTTATAAATGTTACATATTCACATAGCTGTCAACTCTACTGGATTTTCCAGTAGACTACTGGATTTTGCCAGTTTCTCCTTCTACTGGTTTAATAAAAATTCTCCTGGTTTTTGTACATTTTTAGAAAATATATAAAATTAAGTAAGTTTCCAAAAAAAACTTCCTATTGACGTAGCATTTTTGCACAGATTATTGCTAGCTTGAATATTTAAATATGTATCACTGATGCATAATAAAGCGAGCTTTGTTTATAGAAATCAGTTTCAAACATTTTTTTGTTTCAAAATGTTCAGTTTCTCTTTTTTTTATTATTCAGAACTCACTTTTTATTAATATTCAAAATTATGAGCAAATGATTCATTTAATGTCAATCATAACTGGAAAATATTGCAGTTTTTCTATTTTGATTTCCATAAAAATCTCTAAAATTCCCTATGCATAAAATATTTAGTACAATGTGCAACAATTGTCATGAAATTTATATTATTCCATAAAGTCTACTGGATTTTTTCCTATCCATGTTGGCAGCTATGAATATGCATGATCCTAAGTTTTTTAAATAAATAATTTTTAGTTTCATAAAAAGCTTGCATGTACTATTTTGAGCATCAATCAGGTTGAAATTTGCTGAGGACAACAATTGGTATTATTTCCCACCCCTATTTTCTTCTCTATGAAGGGCATTCTGAGGAAAGAGAGAAATATATTCTGCTTTTATTATATTCTGCCACACATATATTCTGCTTTTTTCAGGAAGAGAAAGGGGTTGCTTATCTTGAACAAGATTTATGAGGAACACTACAGATCAGGTTTCATCAGTTGAAAAGAAGATTTTTTTGGGACTTCTCCTTAAAACAGGTGGTAGACAGTAATAGAAAATTAATAATTTAAAATGCTAATTAAGTCTCTAAAAATATCTAAGTTATGGAAAATGGAGAACTTAGTTTTGTTTTGAATTCCTTTCTACCTAATCCTACTAGTGATATAACTATGGGGATTTAAAAAGAGGCTAAATGTTAGTACGGAAAAATTGATAACAAAAGAAATAAGAATCATTAAAGTTACGTTTGAATGTTTTGCGTAATAGGCAAAAAAAGTTTTAAATTTTAACACATAAAAAAGCCAAAATGGCAAGGAAACTAAATGTACATGGGATTGAAATATTCTCCAATGGTTCCGAAATCTTATTAAAGTTACAATGGTTATAGTTTGGGATATTAAAAACAACAATTTTTAAGGATTAATTATTTAGGTTTGAAACAAATTTTGTTTTAGAAAGAATAGTAATTCAGCATAATAATTTGGCATTGATGCAAACTTAAATAAAATTTTCTATTTAAAAAATAATAATTTCAATATAAATCTAATAAGATTTTATAATCAATACCTGCAACTTTAATAAGTATAATCTTCTTTGAAAAACGTTTTACCAGAGCACCTGCCGAACGTTCATAATCTACAATTTCATTGTAAAATAAAAAGATATAGAATATTTGCTGAGATAAACAACAAACTTAAAAATTTTTGTTAAGAAAAAATTTTTGCATCTCTTTAAATTTAATGCACCTTTTGCTTTATATAATAATTTTTATTCATATGTATACTACTTTGTTAC
This sequence comes from Parasteatoda tepidariorum, assembly GCF_982258835.1. Taxonomy (NCBI): domain Eukaryota; kingdom Metazoa; phylum Arthropoda; class Arachnida; order Araneae; family Theridiidae; genus Parasteatoda; species Parasteatoda tepidariorum. The sequence goes on from NC_141765.1 coordinate 76,233,854, forward strand.
AAGCTATGCAAATAACTTGCAAAAATGAATAAATAACTAGAACTGAAATTGGGGTGAAGTTTTTGATCCATTTCTCAGCAACAAATGTTTTGCTATTAACCATGTCTAATCAACTTATCTGCTTTAGTTAAGTGAATAAATTATGTGAATCTCTGGGTTAGAATTACAGTTAAAAATTTCACTAAAAAAACTTACAATTTTTTAATATCCATTCACTTAAAGGGTCATTTCGAAGAAGTAATTTTAATAAAATACTCACAGGTATTGTTACAGTATCATGACGAATAAATTCTCGGTCGGGCTGAACAAGCTAAAAGGGAAATAAACAACCGTAAATAACACTCATTTATGAACATTTGAAAATAAGCATTATAACATGCAAAATTCAAATTGTATAACTTCTTATATAAGGAATATTATATAATATATCTTATATAACCGAATTTACTTCCATGTATAAATTAATTTTTATCTATTCATAATATGAAGTACCCTCTCCCCAAAAAGTGGCTACAGTTCATAACTAATGAAATATATGATAATTTTAAAAGTTCGAATACCATTTAATCTCTTATAATATTACTTCTAATATTGGAAGGACTCTAGCATTTTCTAGCACAGCAGTATTACATTGCATCTTTTGAATGTTAAATAATGTCATTAGACCTGGAAAAAATTAAAATATTTATACTTAATTAAAAACTCTTTAAATATGATAATTCTCAAAAAAATATAAATAAATAAAATCATATTTGTAATTCTTTTTAAATAGAACATACTTTGCATATGGTTTTCTTAATATTTGCATTTTTAAAATTTCTTATCTGATTCAGTGGTGCAATAATCAAAAAGGCTGATATTTAAATTTAATATACAAACAACAAAACAATATGGAGTGGATATTAATCATTAGACTACCCAAGCCCTTCATAAGGCTTGTCACACAAGCGATACACTTATATAATTTTCATATAATTTAAGTTGATATTAGCACAATCTGTCATCAAGGCAGAAATTCATAACGCTCCCTACCTAAACTTTTCTGAGTTCACTTACCAAAAATTCTGAATAGAATAACATACATCAATATTGAATACACACACAAAATTAGAATGATACAAAACCAATATTAAATTTATAATGACAATATCACAATTTTTGCAGAGATATGTCACAGCGTGTTTATGGTTTTAAACTTTAAATATATGTATCGGAAATGCATCTAATGAGGTTACATACCTGATGATTATTTTTCAATTTTATCCTTTTAGTTAAAAATTGTATTAAAAAAAGTTTTGTCGTTTATTGTATTAAAAAAACTTTTTTTGTCTTTTATATCAGAATGCAGATGAAAAGATTCACACAAATTTACTACAACATTTTAAAAAAATTTCTTTTTAAAGGTACAATCTTTAACTATAACTTCTTTAATACTTTTCTTAATCTTTTTTAAAATATATCTGTGAATATATATTCAGTCAAGATTTTTCCGAAGACTTTACTTTGAACTTTTTCACTGCAAAATGATAAAAATAACTTCTTTGGCTCTTTGAAATTGTCTCCGAATCTCTGCTTGGATAAAACTAGTCCAATAAACTAAATATCCGAAAGCAAAAAATGTCAGGATGAATTATATTTAAAATATTTCTCACGAGCTTGCCAGTGATGTGTCAATATTTTGAACTCTTTAATCAACTTAAATATTCTAAAATATTTCATGTTTGAAGAATGCTTGGAAAAAATAGATCTTTAAACTTTTTTTCATATTGTTTGTGATGCTGTATTAATGCATGGAGAAATGTCTCTCGCTGAAAGAAGAGATACTAAGTTGTGTTTTAAATACATAATGTTTCATTCATTATTTCAAAGTATCTGTGTATTCAATTATTAAATCCATAAATTCATAACATAATTTTTAAGTTGCATGGAAATTCACACTGGCAGACTGTTAACGATATATAGAACCAGAACCTCATTTAAACATTGTTCATTTCATATGTTAATCATATTTCCTACATCGTTTTTTACTGCGCCGTGAAATTTGCCTAAACTGATAATGTTAAATTATTCTGGATATTACATTAAACTTTTTAAAAAAATCTTGCTTTAAACATTTTTCTAGCAGATCAAAAAAAAATTCTACAAAGTTTGCATTAAATTCTTACTGGTTTTTTTCCCTTCTTTTTTGCAAGAAAAGAAAGACTTGTTTATAAGCTGTTTGAAGCTGTTTTTGCATTCTTTCTCTTTTCTTTCTATTCTATATTAATGTCCTTGTCTGTGAGTGGGAATTTTCCTCTGGAGTCAAAATCAGAAGAGTGGTGGGATCAGCAAAGCCCAAGAAGGGTGGCTAAAGCTTAAATTGTAAAATTTGTAAGTGAATTTTTTTCCAGCAAGCAAAAAACCATTGAATATTGGTAATTAAATCATTTAAAGAACATTACATTAAACAATTCCAGTGACCTGCAAGATGTTGCTTAAGCAATAAATAAATGTTCTGGAAGCTCTAGAGCACTGACAGTGACGGTGACTTCTACACCGTTGGCTAAAATGCATTACAAATGGGTTTAATAAAGCAGGCTTCTCGATGCCTAAGAGCAACAGTGGACCTTCTGAATAGAATTGCGTGATTGAAGATCTTCCCAAGTCGATGACGCGTATATAGACTGAAACAGATAAGTAAAGAATATCGGAGGATACACACAAATCCAATCAAGATCTTCAAAGCATAAAAATATTTGCAAATGTAAACCTAAAAGTAAATTTGAAAACAATAGTAAGTATTAAGAGGGATATTGTTGAAATCATACATAAACAAGTAGAAATTACACATTTTTTCTAATAGTTCATCTCCTAAGTTTTTGAAAAATTTGCTTAGAATTTTTTACCCTGATTCCATACCTTCCTCCTTTGAGCGTTCTTTAATGTTAAATCTTCGGAAAACCTAAAATCAGGATTCCACTGCATATCAATAACTTGTAACTGTATTTCATAGTAGATTTTGAAAACCAAACTCTCTCTATGTTCATAATGAATGCTAATTTTCTTATACTTACATCAATCACACCTTCAATATATTGTTCAATTTCTCGAACTTTCTGTTGTATTATTTCTTGCTGAAAAGCTTCCCTTTCTACACGATTAATTTTTAAAGCTAATTCATGAACTTCCTTCTGAGCTTGAACTAAAAGGTTATAGTCAGAGTGTTCCATATTTGTATGTTTTAAAAGTTCCTAAATTAAAGAAATAGGAAAATCACTTTAAATCTTACAAGTAGATATACTTCAAATATTTCTTGAGACAAGTATTTCTCTATTATTAACTACTATGTTAAAACAGAAAAAAATTTTAAAAAAAGAAGAAAATGATTGAAAAATACTATTGTGAATATATCATAAAATAACAAAGTTCATTTAAAGAAAACCTGCACTTTCAAAGTCACAAGACAATAAAGTGAAAATCTCTTTAAGAACAAAAAAAAAAACTTGAAAAGAAAAAAAAATTACAATTTTTAAATAGTAATCTAGTAGTTTTTGAATAAATTATTTTTTTTCTAACTAATTACATTGTTCTTCCTAAGCATTTATAGCTCTTAAATTATTTATAGAAGGGCAGCCCTCACTACCTGCCCTTTGATTCTTATAAATACACCCTTCAAGCCCTTTTTGTAGAAATATGCCCCTACCCCCTAAAAACATTGCCTTTTAATATTATTTTTAGGAAAAGGTTGTTTTCCAAACCACCTGTTTGAATGAGAAGTACAAAGAAAAGAAACCGCTTTCAGACGAAACCTGATCTATGGTGTCCACAATAGATTAGTCTATAAATCTTGCCCCTTCTATTTCCCAGAAAAATCAGAATAAATGTGTAGCAGAATATAATAAAATCAAAATAAATTTCTTTCTTCAGAAAGTCTTTACACTTCATGGAGGAGAAAATGGTGTGGGGAAGAATACCAATTGATGTCCTCATTAAATTTCAACATTATTGATGCACAAGCGTTATACTATGCTTCAATACTATCGTTTTAAAATAGAGAAGTTTCAACATTTTACTGCTCTAAATTTGAATATCGTTTCAAATGCGTTGAGTTCCTTAATTTGCATTTTTCTCTACTTTTTTAAAACTAAAATGATAATAAAAATGCCCAAGAAGAAAATTAAATCATAAAAAAGAAAAATTAGAAAAAAGCAGCTAATGCTGTAATTAAGTTAGGTACTTCATAATTAAAAGCAAGGTAAGTGTTCAATATGGAACATGCTTATTTTAATTACTAATCTACCAATAATTGCTCTTTTTTTCTTCTTTTTTTACACCTTTTCTTTCTCTAATTTTTATTCACTATATTCAATACAAAATTAATTTGATTTTATAAATTAAGGGCATTATAATACATTGCAACTAACATAATTATTCCTAGTATAAATGTTTAATATTTACAATTAAATGTTTACTACTTTTTGTAATATTTTGATATCTGCTTCAATCATCTTCTAAGAAAATATTTGTCAGCAATTATCTAAGCTAAAAGTATTTCATATCTGTTCTGATTAGCATGATTGTTTATTTAATCACTTACATTCTAAAAGTGAAATTTCTTTTCTTACTTAACAACTCTAGTCCTTAAAGCTTTTAATTTATTTATTTCTTCAAGAGAATATTCTAAAATTTTTCTTTTTGAGAGCTAGTTCTACAATTTTTTATCATTTCTACTTTTTTTTTTAAAAATTTTTTACATTAAACCACATTTCTTTTTTTTCTTCTTTTTTTTAAGAGCAAGAGCTGAATTATATGTTGTTTATTTTCAATCAACTTCCCTCTATATTATTTTCAAATGTAACTAATAATTTTTTTCTCAATTTCACGCTTTTGCTTTAAAATTAGTTATTAGTTCCAACAAATCACTAATTTTTGTGCATGAGCACACACGTTTCTATATTTGATAGCCAGGATCCATCTGTTTAAGTAATTGGTTATTTTTAGTTCAATTTAACTTCCTTTTATTCTGCAGAGTACTTATTTCCTTTCTGATAACTTGATTTAATTTAGAGTTTAGTCTTTAGTGAAGACTGCTTACAACCAAAATTGCATGTTTTGACTTCATCCATTTAAATCAGCTCCATCTGCGTAGTTATTAATTATTTTTAAGTGAAACTGATAATTTTTCATGCAACTGTTTAAAAATTAGTTCAACGATTTATTTATTTTTAAAACTGAATTTTGGAAAGCAAATCTGTACAATCATTTCATTTCAGTTTCATGCAAATCATTTTCAATTCAAATCATATCTGTTCAAGTAACTGATTATTTTGAGTGCAATTTAATTTCAGTCCTAACCCATCTTCATGGTTAATGATTATTCTCAAATGTAACCTACGGTTTTTATATTCGTTTACATTACTATATTGTAATTAGGTATTAGTTTAAACTACTCATTTGTTTTACAAAAAAAAATATTTGGGTTAAGGTAGGTACTTCATTTACGTTGCACTAGACCTGCACAATGGGTTATTAGCAATAGTCTGGGAAACATCCCTGAAGATGATCCAAAAACATGCCATCACAATTTTGATCCTCTGCGGAGAGGATGGCTCCCCCACTTTGGCAGCCAGATGATCAGCGTACGTGGTTGAACAATTTATGGCAGAACAGTTTAACGAGGACTGATACCATGCTCCCTTGGTCCCTATGCAGGCTGATCAAAGGGGACACCCACTCGCTTACTGACCACAACTAATGACACTTGACTTTGGTATTCTACTGGAAACCGTGTCCTTACAATCAGTCCACTGAGACACAAGTTAAGGTTAAAGTTTATGGATTGCATGTTTCTTTATCCAACTATACTTGTTTAACTATTTTATTCATTTTTGTAATTTAGTTAGATATCAATTGAGCTTTTTAGCTAAAGGTATTATTTACATAAACCCTTAAAATCAATAATGAATTTTGTACAGTCTAAAATATTTTTAAAGAAAATGTACAAAGGAAAATTTAACAGTGATTACCATTTTTATGTTCTTTTTCCAGATCTACTTAATATTTTGGCATTCGAAGGAAGCATATTCAGTACTAAAACACAAATTTTATTGAATGCAATTATAAAGAAGAAATGCAATGTTTTTGTTTAAGGGGAAAAAATCAGTTGTTTGGTCAGCATTTTTGATTTAAATCTACTTCTTAAACTCTGAAAAGGTTAGTTTTATTATTTTTAAATTACCCTTAAGGGAACACTAAATGGCCGGTGAAATAATTTAAGAGAATTTGCATATTTTATAGAATTTCATAAAAAGAATTGAACTGAATGTAAAACCACTGTTTCTTGACAAAAATGCAAATCTTGTACATCAGATACGTAAGCGTACATGCGTGTGTAGGCAGAGCCAGAACAGAAACAGGCTTTATAAGCACGCGTAAGTTAAGAGGCATAAGCGTACATGCGTGTGTAGGCAGAGCCAGAACAGAAACAGGCTTTATAAGCACGCGTAAGTTAAGAGGCATTTCGTTCGCTAGCCCACCTTAACAAATTTATTGGTGTTATTTTGCAGCAATAGGTTCAAATAGTAGCAGTAAAAATGAGTAACCATCAACGTTTAGATAATGGAATGAGGTGGCAAATTGTGGGGAGGCTAGAAGCAGGCCAATATCAGGTCCAGATTTGTAGATAGATCAATTTAACACCCAGTGTCGGCTGTAAGATATGGAATCAGTTCCAGGATACCAGATTCATCAAGAGAAAGCCTGGGCAAGGTCGCCCAAGACCCACGACAGCTAGAGAAAATTGCCATTTGTTCATTATAGCGAGGCGTAACAGAGGGGATGCAGCTTTTCAGCTCTCTTGACTTGTATACAGCCACAGAAACCTGGGTGACTGTTTCCAAATAATTTCATGAAAGAGAGTTGCTTGCAAGAAGACCTGTTGTTTGCGTCCCGCTCACTTCTACGAACAGTAGAGTCCATGCAGCAAGGTGCAGAGAGAATAGATATTGGAGTATGGATCAATAGGCAACTGTTCTCTTCACTGATGAATCACAGTTCAGCATAAACACCGATTCTTGCTGTATGTTCATATGGAGAGAATCAGGGACCCACTACCTTCCCTCCAATGTCCACAAAACCGACCATTATGGCAAAGCAGGGTTATTGGTCTGGGAAGGCATTATGTAGGGCCGCACACCTCTCCATGTCTTTGAAAGAGGCTCTGTGACTGGTGTGAGGTATAGGGATGAGGTCTTGGAGCCCTAAGTTTGCCTTTTCAGGAGTGCGTAGGCCCTGAGTTCATTTTAATTTCATATAACACTGCATCATAATGCAAGGCCATATAGAGCTCTTTTGATCAACGAGTTTCTAGAGAGTAAGGATATTCGTCGGAAGGATTGGCCAGCCAGATCTCCAGACCTCAACCCATGGGTGCAAGTTGGAAAAAAGGCAAAAACTGAAATTTTTTTGACTGAAATACCTAACATACACAATACCCCCTCGACATATGCAAACTATCTAAGAAAGCTTTACCATAATACATCAAGTTTAAATACTGTACAAAAAATATTTATTCATCTGTCTTTTGATAAAATAACAACAGGACATAAGAAAGTAGACCAATGACGTAGACCTAAAAAATATTTTTAAGGACAGAAAATTTTTTTCCAATTTCCGTCTTCGAGTCAGTCTTGTTTCCGTCCGCAGACATCTTCGAAAGACGGAAATCCGTCCTGGGGACGGAAGACTTGCACCCATACCTCAACCCTATAGAGCATGTTTGGGACGCTCTGAGGAGGGCAATTGCAACTAGCTACCCCTTGAGAACTATCCAGAGAATGAAAAAAGTGCTGCTGAATGAGAGGGACCAATTGCCACAGGAAATGATAAACTGTCACATTCGAAGTATGAAATCATGCTGCAAGGCCTGTGTGACCATGTAAAACCATTTTTTTTTGTTTATTCTGCAACAGCTGTTTCATAACTTCGACTCTAACGAGTGTTACGCGCGATTATGCATGTAGAATGTTTTTTGTTTTGTTTTGTATTGTATCAATGTATGTACATATCAAATTTCATTAAAATCGATCCTGTAATTCTACAGACAATCGACCAAGCCTGAAAATTCTCTTTATTTCCTACACCAGTGTACATTAAAGCTTCAGTTCTCTATTTCTTAAATGAAAAAAGTTCAAAATTGACAACAATTTAATAATTAATTCAAGTAAGATTTTCAATAGGACAATATAGATTCAGGATTTTTGAAAATGAAAATATTTCACATAACAGAAGAACAGCTTTTTAAAAATTGAGTAATGTTCTAAAAAGAACTGTTCTCTTCATAAATTAAAAGTCCAATTTGAACATAAACGGAGAAAATAATTTGGTTTCGAAAGTCAGAAAGTTATAGACATGTATACTAAGTAAAAGAGTGCTTCCTTAAGATGGACGTTTTTCGAAGTTCTAATTAGTAATCAAAGAGCCCAACTCTGTTAGGAAAATAGCCATTGACCAAGCACGTAGATTTAGTTTTTTCATGGGGAGTGTTTTGTGATTGAGGAATTTATTAACTAGATGTAATTTAATTAAACCAGTTACATACATACAAGTAAACTCATTTTGGTTTTGATAAAATAATCTAATACAGAAATTTTCACTATAAGCTTCATTTAAAACTAAGAATCACAACTAGTCATCTAAATGAGATCAAAATAAAGGCAAAACATAAACGTCGTTGATCGCTTCCCTTCGATTGGGAGATAAGCAAAATTCAAATAAAAATTTAATTAAAACAAAACCACCGCTATTGTCAAAAATTCACGTATAAAATATCAATAAAAATTCCTCTGCTCACCGCAAATTATAATGCGTTTAAGCAGCCAAAATAATATATAAAAAAATCAATTCTTTATAAACTAGAATATATGGGTAATTTTCAGAAAATATGACACATAGGAATTATTTAAAAATTTATTTAACCTTTTGGATTGGAATTCTATATTTTTTTTAAAAAAAATACTAGTTTATTAAGGTGACTCTGATTAATACCTTATAGAGAGCAATGTACAATAGTTAACAAGCATTTAGCAGTTTGCAATTATTCCTTGGCATTCAAGTGCCAGAAAAATTACAATTTGTAATTTTATAGCTTTTACTTCCATGTTCCATTTCTTTTTAGTTAGTCTTTGTGCTATTAATCACAAGACTTTATTAAACAGCTTAGATTGAATAATATAGTTTATATTAATAATTTAGAGAACGCAAGAAAATGACAATGTGTAAAATCATTCCAAAAATCTAATAATAATGGTGTTAAATAAACTTTACAAAAAATTTTCATTTTCTTCTATGATATCAGATTTCAATGGCAGTTACATTAAAGTGTCGCATTTAACGAAAATTACTCGTAGATATATAGTACATTCGCAGAAGTCGGTAAATGAATGTATCTTTTTACAAATTTTTCTTTTTGTTTATTTCAATAATATCCTGTTAAAATACGTTATTAAATAGAAGGTGCAAAACTTTAATAATGTAACAAAAAATTATTAATAAATACAAAAGATATACAGCACAGGAAAAAAAATTAGATACAAAGCCTCAAAATATTTCGTAAATAAATTGAATGAAAAAATCCGTGTTTCGTAAGGTTGCGGACTATCAAATTTGGATTTTGATGGAGTGGCCGCGGGCATTTCAACATTTAAAGAATTACTCATCAAACTAAATTAAATTTAAATGTCAGAGAAACAATTAATTCTTTTAAGTTTGTTACTTAATCAGTATAATTCATTATGTGTTTAAATGTTTTATACGTGCACACACACATAATATATATGTTATAGTTAAGCAGGGTTGAAATATATATATATTTCAACTCCTGTCTAAGCTTCACCATAGAATGGAATATAATTAATATTCTTACCATTCTCATCTTAAATTTTTGTATCAAGTACGACAATAATGACTTGATGATATTTTTTAAACGATAACGTTGCGTTAATCATACTCATTTTAACGAAACGTAAATGATAACGTAATTTTTTAAACGACGTTGACGATAAATCATAATTAAGGCGTTGGATACTTCAAGTCAAAGCATAAAATATCTTCAAACTCTTAGAATTAAAGTATTATTTTTAAGGTAGTTTACTCTTTTATTTAACTTGATTTCTTTTTTCATTCAGTGTCAGACTTAGTTTAGTGCAGCGTAATTATTGTTAATTTTATTTGCTTACACTATTTGCACAAAATTATGGTTAACAAATAAAAATTTTGAGATCATTTATGAAAAATTGAATGCAGTTGCAATGATAAATTTTTCATATCTGTTTTGTGATTCGTTTTTAAGTGATCGGAATTTCAATAAAATTTTCCTAAGTTAAACATAAAATTATTCATTTAAAACTAAAGAAAATCAGCATTAATTATAAAGAATTACTAAGCAATAACATACTCATGAAAGATAATATATATATATATATATATATATATATATATATATATATATATATATATATCTTCGCAAGGTCTATGCATATAATAGCTAAAGAAAAAGGGGTCTCGACTCTGCCATAAATATATTTGAAATTAAGTAGACAAAAAAAAAATCTATTTGAGCTGATTAAAATTATTCTTAGAAAGTACTGAATTGTTTTTTTAATTAACAATTTCAGTAATTTTTATGATAATTTAAAGGTTTGTTGACATTTGTTTTAATTTTATAAAGCTGTTATATATATCGCTACTTTTGATTCTGCAATGAAGTATTATCGTTTAAAATTTTTCAATACTATAAGTAACTTCCCTTGCAATAAGATCCCAAGAAGGGAAAGTTAGTAATAGAAAGTTTTTTTAATTTTCTAAAAAATAGTTAAACTTTAAGTTACACTTACACATTTATACTAAGATAGTTTAAATGATTAATTACTCTAAGCTATTCATTTCTGAATTTTTTTTGTTTTATCATAAAATTAAATATAACATAGATATTTCAATTCTGACTGAATTATAATAAATTTGTTTTAATTTTCAGTTTAAAATTTCAAAAATTAAGTCCGATTTCATAATCATAAAATAAGAACAAAAATTGTGAATTAAAAATAAAATTATGCATGAATAATCAAATTTACTAAATAAATCTATTTGTTGTACAGTTTAAATGTTACATATATGCGGAAATATAAAAACATTATAAATGTTACATATATGCGGAAAGATTGATTTAATACAAATATTTGCTTACCTCCAATATTTTTGATTCAAGTTCTTTATATAGCCAATGAAAGATCACATTTTATTTACAGAAACAGAATTACACAATACAAATTAAAAATTAACGGACGAAATTAACAAAAAAATTAATCAGAAAGAAAATATAAAACGAAATTTTAAATAAAATGCTACATTAAACAAAAGGAAAAATCTAAAACTTACAGCTTTTAGGATGAGTGTCTAAGACAAAGTTCCCAGACAGAATGACCGAAAAAATTGCCAAGGAAGTTTTTATGTCCTGAAAAGGTTAATATATATATGCAGTCCTAGAAAGCCAAGTTTGAGGCATGCAATTTATGACCGTAAATAGGATCTGTGTATAGCCGATATTTTAAAAAGTAGATGAGATAAGATAGAACCCATTGGAAGAACATTTTCCCTTAGAGTAATATGAGCTGGGCTGGCTACTTTTCTGAGGGAAGAAGTTTTGTGGGTGGTAAATCAAGAGGAAAGGGATGCTATCTTATTTAATCACTGAGTATGAGTTGTTCATTTACGTCGCACTAGAGCTGCACAATGGGCTATTGGCGACTGTCTGGGAAACATCCCTGAGGATGATCCGAAGACATGCCATCACAATTTTGATCCTCTGCAGAAGGGATGGCACCCCCGCTTCGGTAGCCCGACGACCTGCACGCGAAGTCGAGCACTTTACGGTAGAACAGTTTAACGAGGACCAATACCGCACACCCTCGGTCCCTACGCAGACTGTTCCAAGTGGTCACCCACCCGCACACTGACCGCAGTCAGTGATGCTTGACTTCGGTGATCTGCTGGGAACCGTGTCTTAACGATCAGTCCACTGCGGGACTATTTAATCACTGAAGATAAGCGTTTGTTGCTCTCTTGATGAATGGGTAGCAAAGAGGCAGCAGTGATTATTTTATTTCTGTTACAGACTAATAAAAGTCTCAAAATAAAATGTCATGGGAATTCTCCATTTTTTCCCAGTAAATAAAATATTTAAAAATTTTGTAAAATTAAGGAAAAATTATTTATAGTATTAAAAAAAAGAAACATTGCTCTGTACAATGGGGGGTGTTTGAACACCCTGAACAACCCCCTTACCAACGTCCCTGCCATTGACCAATATTCATTCATAGTGGCTTTTACAAATCCACGAAGCTAGGTGGACATTGGACTGTACTGGAATAGCTGCCTGTAGCAGAGGATTAAATCAACCATTCATAATTTGTTTATTTCAGGAACAATAGAGCCTGTTTATCTCTTGTGATCGCATGAAAATAAAACTAACTTCTTTTAAATATAAAACAATTATAAATAAATGATTCAAAAGTGAGAGATTTGAATAATGAAAAACCAAAGAAAAAATTAGTAAATTTATTTTTGATTTCTTTTGAATGTATTTCAAAATCATAAAACGTTGGAACTTATAAATTTTTTGTAAAATACATTAGTGTAGGCTTCGGCCTAACTGCTTCGCCTTCTACACGTGTTTATGTGTAAGTGCTATTAAGCCTCTTTCTGGCACTAGAGTTAGATTAACTAAACAGATTTATCAGTTATGACCTATGAGTCTGTAAATTTACCAAAATTTATAGGTCAAAATTTTCTAAAACAAATAAAAGACAAAATTTCCTGAAAACAAATTAAAATTTCCCCAGAGAAAACATGGAACGATTGCTAAAGTACCTTTTTCTGGCAAAATATCAAAAGTATTGGCATGTCAGCTTTTTTTTCTTGCTTTTAAAATTTATCATAATTTAAAGTATCTTTTATGCGCAAAATTCCGAGATTAGCCTTAAATAAAATAGATTTTGAGAAACAATTAACTTTTAAAACCAATGAGAGTTAGACTTAAAACATTTATCATGCTGTCTATGTAATCATATGCCAAATAAAAAGTTACTTTTTTGATAAAACAGTGTTTTCTTACCAAGATATTAATTTTTTGCAAATGAACTAAAGTTATATTTGAAGATCTAAAAAAGTTAATCAACACTTTGCGTAACTCTGATGTACATTTGGATGGAATAAAAATTTAAACATAACGTAGCTTAATAATGCTACCATATCAACACAGAAAACTTTCAGCAGTTAATGTTAATTCAGTTTCAGTGGATGGTGTTTACAATAGAAATGTAAACAATAACTATCTCGAGCTCGGCACCTACTCTAGTTCCGGTTAAAAAGTTTGCAGCTGCTTACTACATGTTATTCTGATAGGCGATGTTTTCAAACGGATAATTTTGTTTTCAATAAAAGAAATAAATTAGATAATTTCTGAGCTCAAATCTGCCGTATTTCATAAGATATTAATGTTATTATGTAATTCTGGGGAGTTTGGAGTGAAAATTTGTTTTAGTTATTTTGTTATTTATTATTAAAAAAGGTGACATGGTTGCTAGATTTTGAACAACTCGCTTTTTTGGCCTTCTTGATTTGGCCTCTTTCCATTTGCTTATTACTGTTTGTTCGTGTTGCAAGCTGTGCACCATATTACGTTAGTGTTAAAACTTTTAGTATCGTAAACACAAGTATTGTTAGCATTGTAAACACAAGTAATAAATAATCAAATACATTGTTTGCAAGAATCTCAAAACACAATGATGCCAAATGGCTTATCTGAAACAATTCTAGTAATAGCAATAACTAAGTACATTAAAAACGTTATCTATTTTATTCAATCAATAACTAAAAGTTAAAAACACTCAAAATTTTAATTATGCAAAGTTTTACATAATGACAGCCTCTATATATAATTTTAATTTCTTATACATTTCTTATACACACATAATATATATATTATAGTTAAGCAGGGCTGAAATATATATATATTTCAACCCCTGTCTAAGCTTCACCATAGAATGGAATACAATTAATATTCTTACCATTCTGATCTTAAATTTTTGTATCATGTACAACAATAATGACTTGATGATATATTTTAAAGCAATTTCTACTTAAATTTTATTTTTTAAAGAGAAATAGATGTTACCCTTACATTTTTAATAATCTTAAAACATTTTGCTAAACAAAGATTTTTTTTCATTAGTTTGTGTTGACGATAAATCATAATTAAGGCGTTGGATACTTCAAGTCAAAGCATAAAATATTTTCAAACTCTTAGAATTAAAGTATTATTTTTAAGGTGGTTTACTCTTTTATTTAACTTGATTTCTTTTTTTATTCAGTGTCAGACTTAGTTTAGTGCAGCGTAATTATTGTTAATTTTATTTGCTTACACTGTTTACACAAGATTATGGTTAGCAAATAAAAATTTTGAGATCATTTATGAAAAATTGAATGCAGTTGCAATGATAAATTTTTCATATCTGTTTTGTTATTCGTTAAGTGATCTGAATTTCAATAAAATTTTCCTAAGTTAAACATAAAATTATTCATTTAAAATTAAAGAAAACCAGCATTCATTATAAAGAATTACTAAGCAATAACGTACTCATGATATATATATATATATATATATATATATATATATATATATATATATATATATATATATATATATATATATACATATATATATATATATATATATATATATATATATATATATATATTTTTTTTTTTTTTTCGTAATAATAAATTTAACGTAATTCGTAAATTTTCCGTATAATTAAGATTGTTACAACATTTACGAATTAAGTTAAATTTATTATTACGAAAAATTTATAATTATGAAAAATATATTATTACGAAAGATTTATTATTGGTTAATAATTTTTTTCATTACAGGTTAGAAACTCTTCGATACTATTCTGATATTTTGTAATTTAAACTGATATTATTTAATAAGTGGGTGTAAAGGTTTCCTGTTAATCTGTTGTGTTAGGGTAAAATATTCATTATTTACTAAATTTCAGTTGGCGTATATTTTTTTTAAAGATTTCTTCACAAGGTTTATGCATATAATAGCTAAAGAAAAAGGGGTCTCGACTCTGCCATAAATATATTTGAAATTAAGTAGACAAAAAAAAATCTATTTGAGCTGATTTAAATCATTCTTAGAAAGTACTGAATTGTTTTTTTAATTAACAATTTCAGTAATTTTTATGATAATTTAAAGGTTTGTTGACATTTGTTTTAATTTTATAAAGCTGTTATATATATCGCTACTTTTGATTATGCAATGAAGTATTATCGTTTAAAATTTTTCAATATTATAAGTAACTTCCCTTGCAATAAGATCCCAATGAAGGGAAAGCTAGTAATAGAAAGTTTTTTTAATTTTCTAAAAAATAGTTAAACTTTAAGTTACACTTACACATTTATACTAAGATAGTTTAAATGATTAATTACTCTAAGCTATTCATTTATGAAATTTTTGTGTTTTATTATAAAATTAAATGTAACATAGATATTTCAATTCTGACTGAATTATAATAAATTTGTCTTAATTTTCAGTTTAAAATTTCAAAAATTTTTAAGTCCGATTTCATAATCATAAAGTAAGAAAAAAAAATTGTGAATTAAAAATAAAATTATGCATGAATAATCAAATTTACTAAATAAATCTATTTGTTGTACAGTTTAAATGTTACATATATGCGGAAATATAAAAACATTATAAATGTTACATATATGCGGAAAGATTGATTTAATACAAATATTTGCTTACCTCCAATATTTTTGATGCAAATTTTTTATATAGCCAATGAAAGATCACATTTTATTTACAGAAACAGAATTACACAATACAAATTAAAAATTAATGGACGAAATTAACAAGTAAAAATTAATCAGAAAGAAAATATAAAACGAAATTTTAAATAAAATGCTACATTAAACAAAAGGAAAAATCTAAAACTTAGAGCTTTTAGGATAAGTGTCTAAGACAAAGTTCTGAGACAGAATGACCGAAAAAATTGCCAAGGAAGTTTTTATGTCCTGAAAAGGTTAACATATCAGTCCTAGTTAAAAGGCAGTCCTAGAAATCCAAGAGAATTCTTTGTTTGAGGCATGCATTTTATGACCGTAAATAGGATCTGTGTATAGCCAATATTTTAAAAAGTGGATGAGATAAGATAGAACCCATTGAAAGAACATTTTCCCTTAGAGTAATATGAGATGGGCTGGCTACTTTTCTGAGGGGAGAAGTTTTGTGGGTGGTAAATCAAGAGGAAAGGGATGCTATCTAATTTAATCACTGAAGATAAGCGTTTGTTGCTCTCTTGATGAATGGGTAGCAAAGAGGCAGCAGTGATTATTTTATTTCTGTCACAGACTAATAAAAGCCTCAAAATAAAATGTCATGGGAATTTTCCATTTTTTCCCCAGTAAATAAAATATTTAAAAATTTTGTAAAATTAAGGAAAAATTATTTATAGTATTAAAAAAAAAGAAACATTGCTCTGTACAATGGGGGGTGTTTGAACACCCTGAACAACCCCCTTACCAACGTCCCTGCCATTGACCAATATTCATTCATAGTGGCTTTTACAAATCCACGAAGCTAGGTGGACATTGGACTGTACTGGAATAGCTGCCTGTAGCAGAGGATTAAATCAACCATTCATAATTTGTTTATTTCAGGAACAATAGAGCCTGTTTATCTCTTGTGATCGCATGAAAATAAAACTAACTTCTTTTAAATATAAAACAATTATAAATAAATGATTCAAAAGTGAGAGATTTGAATAATGAAAAACCAAAGAAAAAATTAGTAAATTTATTTTTGATTTCTTTTAAATGTATTTCAAAATCATAAAACGTTGGAACTTATAAATTTTTTGTAAAATACATTAGTGTAGGCTTCGGCCTAACTGCTTCGCCTTCTACACGTGTTTATGTGTAAGTGCTATTAAGCCTCTTTCTGGCACTAGAGTTAGATTAACTAAACAGATTTATCAGTTATGACCTATGAGTCTGTAAATTTACCAAAATTTATAGGTCAAAATTTTCTAAAACAAATAAAAGACAAAATTTCCTGAAAACAAATTAAAATTTCCCCAGAGAAAACATGGAACGATTGCTAAAGTACCTTTTTCTGGCAAAATATCAAAAGTATTGGCATGTCAGCTTTTTTTTCTTGCTTTTAAAATTTATCATAATTTAAAGTATCTTTTATGCGCAAAATTCCGAGATTAGCCTTAAATAAAATAGATTTTGAGAAACAATTAACTTTTAAAACCAATGAGAGTTAGACTTAAAACATTTATCATGCTGTCTATGTAATCATATGCCAAATAAAAAGTTACTTTTTTGATAAAACAGTGTTTTCTTACCAAGATATTAATTTTTTGCAAATGAACTAAAGTTATATTTGAAGATCTAAAAAAGTTAATCAACACTTTGCGTAACTCTGATGTACATTTGGATGGAATAAAAATTTAAACATAACGTAGCTTAATAATGCTACCATATCAACACAGAAAACTTTCAGCAGTTAATGTTAATTCAGTTTCAGTGGATGGTGTTTACAATAGAAATGTAAACAATAACTATCTCGAGCTCGGCACCTACTCTAGTTCCGGTTAAAAAGTTTGCAGCTGCTTACTACATGTTATTCTGATAGGCGATGTTTTCAAACGGATAATTTTGTTTTCAATAAAAGAAATAAATTAGATAATTTCTGAGCTCAAATCTGCCGTATTTCATAAGATATTAATGTTATTATGTAATTCTGGGGAGTTTGGAGTGAAAATTTGTTTTAGTTATTTTGTTATTTATTATTAAAAAAGGTGACATGGTTGCTAGATTTTGAACAACTCGCTTTTTTGGCCTTCTTGATTTGGCCTCTTTCCATTTGCTTATTACTGTTTGTTCGTGTTGCAAGCTGTGCACCATATTACGTTAGTGTTAAAACTTTTAGTATCGTAAACACAAGTATTGTTAGCATTGTAAACACAAGTAATAAATAATCAAATACATTGTTTGCAAGAATCTCAAAACACAATGATGCCAAATGGCTTATCTGAAACAATTCTAGTAATAGCAATAACTAAGTACATTAAAAACGTTATCTATTTTATTCAATCAATAACTAAAAGTTAAAAACACTCAAAATTTTAATTATGCAAAGTTTTACATAATGACAGCCTCTATATATAATTTTAATTTCTTATAAAAATTTTTTTTGGAGGCTGTAGATTGAAAATCATAGATGTTTATAAACTCAGAACAATTATATTGAGGTCAATAATGAAAATAATCTGGCATCAGTTTATTTGAGGATAAAGCTTGCTCTTACCAAAAACATATGCATTTAAGTTTCAAAAACAAAATGGTTTTTGATGATCTGTTCAAATTTACTCTTAACTTCGGTAATGGTTGATAAGAGTAAGAAAATATTTCCTTTTTTTAAAAAACTTTTTTGAGACACCTTGTATGCAGTATTTTTTACAAAGGTTCTAAACTCTATTTTAGAATACTTTTATTAGTAAAATACATTTATTAGTTAAATACCTTTAAAAGTAATTCATAGCGGGGAATCCGTTGAACTGGCATTATGAGAAGAGCATCCAGAGCAAGCTTTCCCTTATGTTCTCGAGACATATGCTAGAAACACAAACTAAGTTAAAATGATGCAAAAAGAAATTATTTAGAATTAAAAAGAATGGATCTGGACAAATATAGAATTTGAAAAACAATAAAGCTTTTGTTTTTGTTTATTACAAATATATATATACAGTCAAATCCCGCTGTAGTGAACACGGTTTAAAGAGAACTCCCGAATATAGTGAACGAAATGTTCAGTCTTGTGCCTTGCTATACACATATAATTTTATTTTTTGTGGATATAGTGAGATAAAAAAGTGAGGAAGTTGGATATAATGAACTTCTTTCTGTCTTCGACTGATTTTTTTTCCTAATAATTTTGAAATTTCTACTTCAAAATAAATAAATATACCGATTCTTAAAACCATCTATAGAGGGGAATGCAGCGATAAGCATTTTTTCTTGTTTGCTTCTTTTATCTCACTTTCCCATCCCTAAACAAATCAAGCAGATGTTTCCAACCCAGGCAGATGATGCACCTGTAAGGTGTCAGTGGGATCAATATGCATTTTCTGTCAGAGGGAATGAGTAATTATTCATTATTGGTCAAAGGGTTGGACACTAATATGTGTTGATAAGGCACTCATTTCAACTCCTTTTTGATCTCAGTTCAGTTAAAAAAAATCCTGCAAGCAAGTTTAATATGGAATAGTAAATATGATAGTTACAACTCTCAAATTTAACTATAGCGAGCAGTAAAACGCTCTCCATTGATGACAAAAAGGGCATAATCAGAAAAATTAAAAATGGATGTAATCAAGCTGATATTTGCAGGGAATATAAACTATCCAATTCTGCAGTTTGTAACGTATGGAAAAATAGGCAATTAATAATTTCTGCTCATGAAAAAAATTTGGATGGCAGAAAAAAGTTGAGAAAAGCAGATCACAAAGGATGTCGAAGAAGGATTACTGAAGTAGTTCACCAATTGAAGAAGCCGCAAATTTCCAGTAACTGGACAAAGGTCAATGAATTTGCTATGCGATTTTATGAGACTACTTTTATGTGCTTGAATGGCTGATTAGACACTTTTAAAAAGTAGAATATCAAAAATTTAGGAAAAATTACCTGAGAGTTAGAAAGTGTTTCCATATCTGATGTTGAGGATTGCTCAACAGCTAAAGATTACTAAATTTTTTTTGTACGCACAATGAACAGTAATGAAAAATAACACATTTTTTGCTACTACATAATATTTTTCAGTCATTTACTTGAATCATGTGAAATAAAAGGGGGGAGTTTAGGAACCATTAGTTAAATTGCCTGTGTAACGGATATAGTGAACTCCTGGATATAGTAACCCTAAATTTCGGTCCCTTGAAGGTCGACTATATAAACTATATATATATATATATATATATATATATATATATATATATATATATATATATATATATATATATGTATATATATATATATGTATATAAATATATATATAAATATATATATATATATATATATATATATATGTATATAAATATATATATAAATATATATATATATATATATATATATATATATATACATATATATACATATATATATATATATATATATATATATATATATATATATATATATATATATACATATATATATATATATATATATATATATATATATATATATATATATATATATATATATATATATATATACATATATATATATATAGCACAATAAATAAATACAAAAAGGACAAAGAGAAAAACGAGGAATAAGAAAATCAATAAGTTTTATTTACTGTGCATAAGCTGCAAGTTTATAGAACATATGAAATAAGTTCAAAATGTAAGAAAACATGGAAAAAATTAGAGAATAATGCAGAAAGAAAAGTTAATGAAAATGCAGAAAAATAAAAATAATTTATTACATCTTTTTTCCAGATTTTTATGATTATTATTATTTTTATTTGAAAAAAAAATGTCTTCTCTTTTTCCATTATTCTGTAATTTTTTCCATGTTTTCTCTACATTTTGAACTTATATATATATAAATTTGTATAATTTTTCCTGGAATTCAATTAAAGCACTATCAATATTTTCTCCTTCACCAGTAATACATCTTGAAGCAGGGCCGTAGCCAGGATATTTTTTCGGGGGGGATATGGTAAGAAGCAAGGACAGTTTCAGGCATGCAAAGTAAGGGAAAAACATTGTAACAAATATTGTTTATTTCTGTTGTTTGCAAAAGTTAAACAAGTAATTAAAAAATATTACATAATTATTTTTCTATTAATATTACATAATAATTATAATCAATTTGTAAACAAAATAAAGTTTACAAAGACATGCGACGGGGATTTGAAGAAAAATTTTCGATTGCTTTTTCAGGACAAACCGGAATATCCCAAAATATGCCTAATAAAGTTAGCCCTGTTAGACTTTCTTCTTTAGTAGCATTTTTTGTTGCTGTTTTTATGCGTTTAAGAGTAGAAAAAGTTCTTTCTGCAGTTGCTGTGGTGATTGGCAACATAGCCAATATTGATAACAAGCAATAAATGTTTGGGAAAAAGATACTGTCACATTCTTCCATTGCTGAAAGTGCCTTATCTGGTCTACTAAGGGGTTCACACAGGTTCCACTTTGATGCACATACTTCCATTTCTCCCATGAGGTTTTCGATATCAATGTCAATGAAATCTGCGTAGATTCGGAGATTGCAAAAATTAATATGCTGAAAAACAATTGATTTCGGGGGAGGAGTCTAACCGAAGGAAAGATGAGACACAAGGTCAAGTGAAGATGATGCACTAGCGAAGGTGGTGTAGTGGGAAAGGGTTTGATTCAACAGTTTTTGTTTTTCTTTTTATTGAGAGGCTCAAAGAAAGACTAAAAAGTTTGAATCCCAGAATTTCGGGGGGGGGGGGGGTTGTCCCAACGGTCCCCCCTGGCTACGGGCCTGTCTTGAAGAATTAGACAAACAGTTCAAATTATACCTAAGTTTGTTAAAGAAGTGAGTTTCAACAAACAGTATATGGTCATCAGGTACTTTTGGATTTTTTTTTTTTAAATTTTTCTTTCAAAGCACTCTAGAAATGACTAATTGGTTGGTCATTAAATTTAAGATCATGAACTTACACTTTTTTTAATACAGGTTCACTCATAAGGTGGTACAGCAAACAAGTAAAAAACAACGAAAATATATATTACGGCCAAATTGGTAATGCCAAAATTGCATTTAGAAACTGGTGAGATAACCAGAAACAAATGAAGCAAAACAAAATACATGAATAGATTTTTAAATTTGGATCAATGACTGACCAATTTCCTTGTAGTAAATTTTGATTTGCAGTCAAATTTTTCAACAGATATTTCGTTAACAATATCCACAAATAAGCAAATTAAGTTAAATTCAGATAAAAATAATTAAAATCAACAAAATTTTCTCAATTAAGTTCTTGCATCAAGAAATGGAGGTGCAGCAAATAAAAAAGTTGCACCTGAAATTTACAGAGTGAAAAGGACAAATATTCTAGTAAAACAATTTAGAATATTGAACTGTTTTAAAATCATACATAAAATATTACCTCCAAAAACCTGGCAAATGCTGGTTTAGCCAGAGTTGTTACTTTGGTAGCTTCTTTAGCACATTTCCAGTTGTTAATAAACGATGTGTAGGTGTCTATAACTTGTTGTTTTGTAAACTAAACAATAAATAAAAAATCATAAAAGAATATAGCTATGTCTAACAATTTCAGTTCAAAATGCTACATTGAAATAACTCATTATTTATAAAATGCAATATTTTGCATTATATGGAAAAAATGGGGAAGAGCTTTTTTCCTTCATAATATTTTTTTTCAGATGCCTTGAATTTTTTAATAGCATTTTTACATTTTTCTTAATGAACATTAATTACATTTTAAAAAACAGAAGAAAAAACACATAGTCAGGGGACTGTTCAGACATTTAGTGAAAGGTCCTGTTTTAGTAAAATTGTGAAAAAACTATTCATAATTTGTGAATATAAAAAAAGCCTTAAGTCACATTCTTTAAACCAGGGTCCTGCTCTTGTGAATTTGTGCAAATAGGGTCCTGTTATTGCAAAAATTGCTAAAACCTTTGCAAGAAGTTTTTAAATTGTAAATAGATACAAGATGCAGCTCAACAATTGCTGCTACTAAATTAGAGATGCAACATACAAATATTTGGTGGTTTGGCTATACTGCTCAACACAGAATATTCATTTCGGGCGAATAATGGAAATAAAATCACTCACACTTTTAATAATTTCAATTGACATATTTTAAATAACACAACTTAGTAACGTATCACTTTTAAAGTGTTATGCATTAAGTAAACTTAAAACAATTCTTAAATTTATAATATTCTTTTTTAAAAATTGCCAGAAAATAATTTCTATTTACATAATATTATATTAATTAATTTTATGAATAAATATAAATTGATCAATTATTTATTTACAAAAAAATTATAATTTAATATTAATAAGAATGCGCACACAATGTTTGTAAAAGTAGAAATATTTTCTTAGAATACTACATTTGGAATTTAAACTTAGGGAAATTTAGTTTGTCTGGAACCGTCTTTCTTCCCCTTCCAACTCCCGGGAAGGGTTTATTCGATTACCAAAACAATAATGAAAATAAACAAATTTGTGAAGCGTCCGAGTAAAAGATAAATTATTTTGTGAAGGGTCAGATTAAAAGATAAATTATTTTGTGAAGAATCCATTTTCATGAAAAGATATTTTGTGAAGGGTCCATTAATAGACCTAAATTTCTTCCAAACAGACCCCTGATAGTGTTTACAATTTTAGCTATTTTTCTGATAAATTATTTTCAATTGGTAAAAACTAGTTTAATTCTTTTGATTGTTTCAAATTGTCCCAAAGTGTGTGTGCTTCTTAATATCACACTTTCTATTTTTCAGTTTGCTTTTCATTTTTTAGTATTTTTTTATAAAGAAAAAAAAAACATTTTATCCTCCTTTTTTTGTTTTCTTTTTTCAAATGTCAGCATCAGTATCAGTTTGAACCTCAGTTTTATATTAACTTATATTGTTCGCCAACTAACTTTCAGTTCAGTGCTAACTAGTAGTATCCAGATTTTCTCCCATTAAATTATGTATTCAAATTAATTTGTAATTGTTTAAATTATCCATTTACTGTCAGAATAAAATAAAATAATATTTTACTACGGTTAAACGACTATAGCACAGTGGTTAAGCCACTGACCTAACATCGTAGAGGCCAAGGGTTCTATTCTTGGTAACAGTTTTAAGTCTATCCAGCTTCTGATCGACGGGTACCAGCTTGCTAGGTAAGTAATGTAGTAAACTTTATCAGAATGCAGTAAAAGAGTAAACTTAAAGAAGTTGAATTTTACTAAAAAAAAGGACAATTTCAAGGTCTTACAGATTCAAATTGACCAAACCACGAAGGTATTATAAAATAAACAACTGGATATGTTTTCTGTGTACCATCTGTAGCAACTGAAACCTATTCAAATAGTACCATCATCTGGAATTCTAGAAAACAACAAAGCATTGCCTAGACTTTGCTGAAGCAGAATACAAAGCCTACATATGCACATAAGAATTGAGTAAACTCAAGATTGATATTTCAGACGCCATAGTGCTACAAAATACTTTATCCTTCAAGACAATTATATAAAAAATATGGTACTGGTATAATATAAAATCATGATAATACAAATAATGTGGGGTTGCAAATAAATAGCAAAGGAACTCAAATGACTGAGAATTAAAGCAAAATCTCGAAGAAAACTAAAGATTGATGAAAACAATGTGGGAGAATACTTATATCTCTGTTCTGTACTTGACAGCAATGAAGAAGTAGAGACAGATATAATGAACAGAGCCATCTGAGCAAGAGTAGCTTACCAAATTCTGAAAGGGAACAAGCATCCCATACAGAACAAAAATATCTATAAAAAACAGTTAAAAAAAATTTATTATGTAGTTCTGAAACATGGTAACTTAGTCTGATCCAAAAAGTAAATAAACGTTTCAGAAAAATTAAAAAATTCCTTTGGCCTGTCAAAATAAGAAATAAAACAATATTTGAAAAAGAAAACCTCACAATAATAGAAGTCAGCAGGAGAAAGTGGGACAGGGTATGTGCTAAAACTGCCAAATTAACAAGTCTCTGGACCCCTGATAGGAAAAACCAAGAATGACTTGAATAAGACAAATTTTAAGAGAACAAAATTCAAAGAAGTTGAAGAAGCCAGATCCCATGCCAAATACCAGGGAGAAGTGAGCTTCAGGGAGATGTGTGAAGAACTTAACACAACTCAAACAAGTAATGTTAAACTAGCATATTGAAGAAAATTAGGTTGTGAATATCAGAGTGCAATCCAAATAAATTCCAACCCTTTGATCTCAACTCAGAAACAATCATCACTTCTTCATGAGAGAAAAAGTTGACCAATAAACAATGACAAAGGCAGATGTCTTGATCAATAAGCCATCATTTCATTTGACTTTCAAGCATATAGAATTGAATGTACAGTGGTTGGTTTTTCTTCAGGAAGGAAAGCATTACTTTTTGGGCTGTAGTTGGAACACTCACCATTAGATAAGTTAACTATTTTAGGAGATGTCATGGGATTTTAAGCATAAATTATATACATGCCTGATTCAATCATTGTTTAACTAGAACATGCCCTTATTTTCTCCTGTGTTTCAGAACAAATCAGTGGTTCTTCTGTCAGCTGGTATCAATTAAGCTATTGAAAACACAGAATTTTCTGGAAAAAATTTATTGACTCTTGTAACTAATTTCATCACATCGGTGGCAAAAAAATTTTGGAAATTTTTTTTTTGGAAATCATTGATTTTTTAAAAGTGCTTCAAATTTTTATTTTTATGAAGTATAGTCAAACCTTGTTAACATCAACTTGAAGAAAGATAGAAAACTCATTCACATTAAAAGTAGCTCCTGTTATCAATTCAAAAAAAAAAAGAAAAATAATTGATTCGTACAATACATAGACATTTTCTAATATCCATATAATCTGTTGTTGATTTGTGTTTTTTAATTTTAAATTTCTATTTTGAAAATGTAAATTTATATTTACTTCATTTCAATAAATGTTTTTATTTTGCGCTTTATATTAAATTAACGACTTCTATAACTCTCATAATAAATATAACCAATTACTTTAAAAAATAAAATAAAGTTATAAAGGAAGGAAAAAATATTAGTTCAGACGAAATTTAAAAAGTGTACTTACTTTTTGGTGCTCTATTGTTTTTTTTTTTTTTTTTTTAATTCTGTAGAAACAAATAAAAAATTACAGAACAGTAATTAACTAATAGTAGTAAACTGATTTATTGGCAAATAAGAGAGGATTACTAAAAAAATAATTGGTTAGCTCATTGTTTTAGTTTCTTGTTTGAATATGCTTTCCAAAAATCTTCTAACTTAACAACTGTATCCAAAAAAGGATTTGAATATATTGCATTACAAGAAAAAGTTTAACTGCTTTGTAAGTATCCATGCAAGGAAAGTAAATTAAAGTATTTTCTAGTAAATTTATTTAAAAAGGATTTAAGCTCCACATATCTTGACCAGTACAAATACAAATCTTGACCTGTACAAATGCAGTGTTAATGCAGAACAACCTATGAGAATGTGGGAGAAAAGACTACCCATGTTAAACAAATGTAAGGTCATTTCTTAGGAAAACATGCTTCTATACATCCACACCCATTAGGTGAAAGAAAACTCTATTCATATTTGAGTACAAAAGGGCTGATAATGTTTCTTGTAATGTCTCATTCCCTCAACAGATTCAATTCATACAACTCTTTGACTGCTGTAATATTGCAGTTATCAACATTATAACAAAACCTTTAAAAAAAACCTTCTCTTATAGATGCACAACAGTGAATGATCAGTTTTCTTACCTGTCAGAGGGGAAATAAATTTTCTGTTCACATTAAAAGTAAAATAGTTCCTAAGATAGTGAAATACTAGTTCACTTTAAAAAGATATTCTAAATAAAGCGTGTTCATGTTAAATATTATATCGGTATACAATTTTAAAGTTATACAATATTATATCGGTTTACAATTTCTCAATACATTGTCTCATTTTTTCATGTCAAGTCTCATAGTCAACTTCAAGGATACCTCAAGCATTCGAGCCCCAAACGGCGAGGAAAGGATGCGAATTTTTCCCTGGATGAATATAAAACCATCTCTCAGTAAAGATTTTCTATTAATTATACCTATCCTTATTAGTAAAATGTTTCTATAATTTTAGACGAGATAAAATAGAGATAAAACTTACCGTTTCAACAAAAAGATCTCCAACTGTACTCAAAACATCCCAAGTGTTATATCTTTGAGTAAAAACATCAAGAAATTCTTCATGAATGCTTAAAATTTCAGGAATTTGAAAAAATATTTCATCTACAATGCCACCATCAACAATTCCACAATAGTCAGAACTTTTTAAGGCTTTCATATATTTCTAAAGCAAGAAAACAATAATAAAATTTTTTCAAAGAAACTCTTAATATACATGTTAAATTACTGAAAGGGATTTATTTATATACTATACAAACAAGAACGTTTAGACTAAAACAAATAAAATTAGAAAGATGAAGAAAATAAAAATTTAATTTTTCAAAATGCAATAATCATGATAATTGAATACTTCTTTTCCATTCTTTCTTTTGTTATGAGTAAGATTTTCTACAATTATTCCTTTTACACATAATTTTAAAGGCCTCGAACTATGTCAATAATGAAAATAGTTTTCTGATTTTATTTTTAGAACTCTTGTAAAAATGCAGTCCGAAAACTACTTATAGTTAGCAATAAGTTTTTATAAGAAAAAGTTCAGACTCTCATCTATCATTATTGTGTGAATCGATCAATAGGTGTGAAAGAAGGAGCACATAAAGAAAGTTTATATGAGGCAGTTCATAAAAAATTTAGTTTCACTAGACAAATAAGCATTTTTTTCTTCATATTTTTACTTTTTCGCAATTCAATAATGAAAACATTTTGATTTTCTTTATACTTAATTACTAAATTAGAAAACCTAATTAAAGTGCATTTTTTTAAAAGAAATTTAAAATACAGTTAGTTCTCTGTTTAACAAGTTTGAATGGTTAGTAGAGTGCGTCCTGAAACATAATTTGTGGAAAAATAATATTTTGAAAACTTTTCCATTAACACTTATGCAAGCTTAAGACTGTTGATTTATTTCACAATAAATTAGCTTGTTCAGTTTCATTTTTATAGCCACAAATTACATTAAAACAAGAAAGTTATATAACAAAAATATAAAAGAATGAAATCAATTGTTTTAAAAAAATCATTATTGCTTCAATTACAGTCTTTAATTACTCCCCCCCCCCCATTTTTTGATGATATTAAAGAAGCCATCCTCTACATTAAAATAAGATAATACTATATATTCTTATAAACATCAACATCAGTCTTCTTATAAACATCAGCATCTATGGAAGAAGGCATTAATGACTTATTTGTATTCATTTT
Source organism: Parasteatoda tepidariorum (assembly GCF_982258835.1). NCBI lineage: Eukaryota > Metazoa > Arthropoda > Arachnida > Araneae > Theridiidae > Parasteatoda > Parasteatoda tepidariorum. Next base: position 76,262,086 of record NC_141765.1, read on the forward strand.
CAATGTCACATTTTTTCGGTCACTTATATCGACTTTGCTAATTTTATCTATACATCTATTAAATCAGTTGTTAAATTATCTTCTTCACACTTGAATGAATCCTCTAACCGAACATCTTCCCTGTCTTTTTTAACCCCATTACAACCAAACTTTATTTCTCTCATAGAAAATTCACCTTAAAAAAATTACACAATTTTGTACTTTTAAGACAAAGTTGTCCACAAATACAAACTGAAATTAGTAATACAAAAGACTGTGTACAAAATACATTTTAAATAATTGAAAAAATATCTAAAATTTAAGTAAGAAAAAGGTGTATGAAGGAAGCATATATTCATAGAATATTATCAACTTTTTAATAAAAAATACTGATGAGCGATTTTTCTTCTATCTGATTCTATAAATATGAATCTTAATGCCTAACTTTTAAATCGTGTAAATATGGATACCGATGTGAGATTCTTTAATCATATGGATATAGATCGCGATGAGTAATTTTAAATTACCTAAATACATATCACGATGAATTATTTTAGATTGCAAGAATTTGAATCGAGTTGAGATTTTAATATGAATCCCGATCTGTAATTTTAAATTGTGTTTACAAAGATAGTAAAAAGCTTAAAAAACGGAGGAAAAATTCAGGAGAGCTGAACTTTCTTTATATTAAAATGAAAAACAAAAGGAATTCCACAAACTCATCCTGATTATTGTTAATAAAATCTTAAGCTTTCGATAACATTTGCCATTCTGGATACATGTTTAAATTAATGCAACAGTGCTGAATATGAATAAAGCTAAAATAATGCAAAAGGAGTAGAAATAATAGTTCCAAACAAACACATAATCATTTTGGCAATAGAAGGAAGCATATTCTGTACTAAAACACAAAATAAAAAGGAGAATTTCTGAGATGTAGGAAAAGTTACAATGAAAAGAAAAGAGAAAACTTACTAATAGAGTTGGAGGAAAAGATAGACAAACACTTATGAGTAAAGCCTAACAAATTATATGCAACATTTATTTAAAATTATGTAAGAGGTTTTGACTGACCCAGGAAATAAATCAAGGGGATATCCAATTCTGCTTGGTATAATTTGGTAACTCCCAGAAACACTTTCACAATTCATTTAACTTTTCTCGCTTATTTTGCTTTGGTCTTGAAAAGTACCCTAAATTTTATATCATTTAAACATTGTATCAATTGTAATAAAAGCTACTACCAATAACAGTCCCAATGACTTTTGAAAGATTGCATCAGTTAAATATAGATTTTTTATAAGAAAAAAATTTGCATCAGGTAAAAGTATTTTTTGTAACAGAAAAAACTTAAAAAGCACACTTTGGTAGCAAAGAGAAAATAATGTCAGAGTAAATAAAAGATTTCCTTTGAGATAAATTAAACACAAATTTTTTTACGAGATAAAACAAACAAAAGCAGAATAATAATTTTATTTTTCATTTTTAAAGCAAAAAAATCAACATTTCTCTGAAGTTTAAATTGCATTTTTCTGTAAATTTTGAAAGTAAATAATGAACTATTTCAAAGAATGGGAAATAGATACAATTTTACCAACTAAAATGAAACATAATTTATCCAAGAAAAATGGACTAAATTTTATCTAGCAAATATATAAATTTAGTTAAATTCAATAAAACTTGATAGCTTTAAAAAATAATTGTAAGCACATTATCAGTCATGATATTGCTAATAGAAGAAATTATCTGAAATTTTTGTTACAAAATCGTATGGTTTGATGATAGTTTCACTCTCAAACAAATAATTTTTATTCAACTTATTTAATATTTTTAGAAGATGAAATCCTATCTTACATGGTTAATAATTTGAAAAATTTGAATAGATTCCTATTTACAGTTCATTTAAAATGATTTTAGTTTAATTACCATTTCAGTAATTGCAGACTTTTTTATAATGTGAATTGTGGCCTTGTTCCCAAATCATTATTATTTATTTTTTTAACTGATTTGCTGCATTTGAAAATTAACTAAAATTAAGTCGTAATTAAAATATGTAGACTAAGTTACAATTTTATTAATAGAATAATCAAACTTCTGATTCTCTAAATAAAAAGGTATAATTCAAATTGAAAGTTCAAAAAGTAGCATTTGTTTAAACAACTAACAGAAGATTCGTATCAACTGAAAGGGAAACCACTGAATATATTTATAATTTTTTTAATTAATTTATATTCTCTTAATCTACTCTTTTAAATGAATCCATCATGCAACATCATAGATTGTTAGAAATTTTTGGTCCCAGTGAACCACAATTTAAAATTTTTTATAGCCTTGTGTGTTGGGTTGTTAATTTAAATTATATAGTGCTTATTAATTTTTTTAAAATTTTATTACTCAATACTATTATTCTATTTAAGTGTAAACATGGTACAATTTAATTTATTGAAATTGCATCAAGCTTATATGGCATTATGTTTCAAGGTACCAATAATAAGGTTTAATATTGAGCCATTTTAAATAAAAGTGTTTGGTGTTGCACACCAAACACTTTTATTTAACACACCAACACCTTTTATTTGCACCCCAACACCAAACCAAATATGCTTTGGTTAAAATAATTCTTATTTATCACACATATTTTTTTATGATAAGGCGATTTCTGTAGTGCCATTGTCTCATGAATATATACTTATATTTTTTTTAAGATTCTTATGTAATTCATAGAAATGTGTACCATTACCATTGTGATTGCCATTATAGGCATTACATATTTCTTATCTTTAAAAATTTCTTTGAATTTTATAATCATTCTTAATTTTGTTATAATTAAACAAAACCAATTATTTAATTTTTATCAATTTTATACAAAACCAAATATAAATACTTCTATTCTTTCTTAATAACCAATGTAATGTCTTACTTTTTGATTCATTACGTGTGTAACTCATCAATTTAGTGTTACGACAAATCGAATATCAAAATCTATTTTTAACTTTATATTTCTTTAGTCTGCTTTATTTCTCTAAACACAAAAATGTTTCAGTTATTGGGTTATATTAAATTCTAACAGTCTTTTTGGTAATCAGGTTATAGCCAGAATATTTTTTATTAATTATGTGGGGTTTTCTTTATTTTTGGTTATTATCTATTGGTAACTCTGCAAACTTTCGCTTCCCATGCACCTAAGCATTCTCTAGCAACTATGTATTCACTGGTAATTTTTTTTTTTTTTAATGTCCAATGGCCATTGTTGTTGGCAATGTTACAAAATTGTGATAAGAAAATAATTGCTTAAAGAAAAATGTGTTTGATTTTGCTCTTTATTTTATAAGTTTAACTCATGGCAATTATTTTTACAATCCCACTAACACGGCATAACAGCTATGTTCTTTGTACAAATCATTCTCTTTGTACTACTTTGCAGTTTCACTTTTATATAATTTTTTAAATAAATTTCCAATGAAAAATAAACTGGGAGAATTTTTTATACTTTATTTAATGGTCTAAAAAGTTTAAAATTTTACATCAAAAATGTATAAATCTCAATGTTAATTTCCAAATGCTGATTCATATAATAATTTTGTATTTTTAATAAAGTATTTTATTTTGTTTGTTTGTTGGTAAAGTATTGTTAAAGTAGTATTTTTAATACTATTGGCTACTATCCTTTTGTCAGTTAAAATTTCAAAATTGATAAAAAAATAAAATTCAGTTGTTTTCTGAAATGTAGCAAAAGTGACCACAAACTTATAAAAGTTTATTTTAAATTAGAAATATATTCTTTAAATGTAAAATTATTCACATACCTATGCTGCTTACATTTATTTACACAATTACGAATGGTTTGAACCTGAGTCATGTTTTTAGTTTTTGTAACAAGAGTAACCACAAACTTCTTATGCATTGAATGATTTTGTTTATTTTACTGGGGTTTTTTTCTAACAAATACCATATTAAAAAAAAGAAGATAAATTGTAAAAAAAAAAAAAGAAGAGTTTTTCATCATTTGATAACTCTGGAAATAATTTTTAATTTAATACAATGCATTATATACTTATTTACAGAGTTGGGTTTTTTATGTGACAAGCATCAAAAGTGGGTTAAAATCATTGAAAACCAAAAGTGATAGATACAAAACCATTACACCTATAAATTTTTAATGGTATGCTTAAAACATTAATTTCTGCCTTTTAAGGCAGAGAGGTTTTTTCTGGTCGAAAATATCTAATATCAAAATATCTAATTTATTTTGTGGCATATTTTGATACTTTATACTAGAGGGTATGTGTGGGAGAAACCATTTTGGTCGGAATATGTTTGATATTGTTGAAAAACGCGATCATCATACTGACTGTTCCGCAAGGATGGCGCGAGACTTTGCCCGACAAGGGGTTAAGCCCTCCCGAGCAATTCTAACTGGTGGGGATTTTAACTTCATATAGATATAACTATAATAAAAATAAAGAATTTTAATTACTTTGTAAAAATAATTCCATGATCATATGAATATTAATCAAAATTTCTCTAACTTTCTTTCACTTGCATTTTTAAAAATCTGTTAAATGCAAGCTTTGGCTACTAATAAAATTTAATATTGATTCAGCTACAATGAGTGTCATTTTGTCCACTTGTATTTGACTCTCCTCTGTTAAATGAAGGATCACAGCCTGCAGTTGGGAACTGTTATTGTTTGTCAGTATCACTGTTATTTCTGTGTGTCATGCTGTGTCTCTCCATTTGCTCAAGTTTTATTGTGCGTGAGGTTTTATTTTTAATCCATAACTACTTGTTTGTTTTTTTTTAATTTATGCTATTTTTATTCATTTGATTACTCTTGATCTCTATCCTTGAACCATTACGATTAAACCCTAGAATGTGAAGATCCAATTATTAAATCAAAAGAAATTCAGGGTGGTTTGTTTTTTATTTGGCGCACTTTACAAAAAAACTAAAAGAAAATAAGTACTTCAAAGAAAAAACAACTCATTAAGAAAAAAAAATTCAGGAAATTTCTTCTTGCAATTATATATCTCTATGTTCACTCAAAAAATGATGTTCTCTCTCTTTCTTAAATACTTGTATGACGTGGTTTGTGATCAGCGTAAGATGGCATGACATCATATGCGAGGGGCTATTTTATTGGAAATTCCTAGTAGAATTATAGAATCAATATTAATAAGAAATTAGAATCGCACATTTGCTTTTTGACTTGATCAGAGGATATGGTTTCTTCGATCCTCTTTTTCTCGATATTATTATTACTGCACATGATATTCAAATTGTGCATTTCAGTAATCACTTTTTAACACGCTGAATTTGCACTAAATTTTTTCGCAATGTTTAAATCACTTTTTCGGCAATTATTAACGTTGATTTTTCCAATTTTTTTAAAACTCCTGATGTATTCCTTTCGATTTTATTACGATATGAGAAATTTGAATCTCGAATTTCAGTATTTTCACTATTTTGTGTGATGATTCTATTGTTTTTTGGATAGATTTTTCAGCAGTCATTACTACTGATTTTTGTTATTTTTTGTCTTTGATCTTTTTTTTGTTGCAGTTATTGCTTCTGATTTCATTTTTTTTTTTAAAATTTCACACTTTTTCAATGCAATGACAACTCTTAAAATGCAAAAAAGGGAAGAATGTCATTATTTTGTAAAAAATTAAGTATATAGCCCACAATACTGGAATATTTATATTCCTTTATGTGTTGATAAGAAGAACTTTATGGGTTTTTTCCTCTACCTTTAAATTTTATAAATGTTACTTTTGTGAATAAAATTATAGTCTATTATTTAATATTTTTTTATTTAATTAAACAGTAATAATCTGTGTACAAAGCAAATAAATACACTTAATTCTATGATAGTAAAGAATTTCATGATAGTAACGTTTATTTAATCAAGTTTTTTTTTCCATGTAACATCGTTCAAAAGTGCTAAGAATCTTGAAACGATAAAATAGCTGGAACCGGGTGCATAGCCAGATTTTTCAACAAAAAATAAGCACTTTTTAAGCACTAAAAATATTTTTAATTACTCTCCAAAAAAATCCTAATTAGGATCTGTGCAGTATTAAAAATTATTTTTTCAATCGTTTAAGGTTCTTAATTTCTAAACTTAAAATCAATAAAATTCAAAAACATTTTCAAGAACTTTACGCAATCATAATAAAATAACTAGTAACTGATAAATATTGCAGAAAAAATTGTGAAAATCATGCATTTTATGTAATTTAGAACAACAATGGACACGGCAAAGAAAAAAATCTTTTTATAAAAGATAGAAAATTAAGCACTTTTCACAATCCCCAAATAAAAAAGCACCTTAAAAAATGTTAAAAAATGCTTTTAAAAAATTTAAATAAAAATAAGCACCTTTAAGCACTTTTTAAAAACGTTAAACATCCTGTGGATTAGACAATTTGGTAGAATTCATAGATGATCTCCCAATTCAGTATATCAAAATTTAGCAATATTAAAATTATTAATTAAGTCTTAAAATAGAATCCAGGTGAAAACAGAACAGTGGCACCTCTATTAATGGTGCCTGGTAAATAGTGGCACCTCTATTATGATGCCTGGTAATCTGCAGGCATCATAAAAATAAAAAAAAATCAGTTAATTAAATTACAGTAGAAGTTTCACTAAACAAAATGCTTGTACATCACATTCCTGATAGATGAAAATTCTGGATACTACTTAACATTCTATTCATCTTCACTGATTATATAAACCTATTTATGAAGTAAAACATTTATTCTTTCTAAATATTATTTTTACAAGCACAGCAAATTTTCTGTGTTTGGTTAAAGCCCTTTCGTGAAAAAAAATTTTAAGATGTGTTTTTTACCTTAGTTCTATATTACGCAAAGTATATTTATTTAATTGGTTAATTTAGTTAATAACATTCTCAAATTGAAAAAAAGAATTATTCCAACAGTAATTTACAGATTTAATTGAGCGAATTCTTTTTAACAACAAATTAAGATCAATATAAGGAAATTTTATTGAATACTGGTTGATTTTGTAAAATTTAAAAGAAAAGCATGACATATTTTCAACTAAATTTATAAAAATTCCACGTTATCATAAATCAAAAAAATAAATAATTATGAAGAAAAAAATAGAAAAAATACCTTCTGAAAATTAGTGGGACATAAATAAAATATCTTAATTCTTTCCTACATCATTCCTAAAGAAGGAAAAAAATAAGTTTAGAAGTTATACAGTTAAAATACTGTGTGTAACAAAGTATTTAACGAAATAGTTTTTGATCCTTATCATAAGTAAATATGAAAATAACCTTATCATAAGTTAACCTTCCACTCAAATTAAAATTTAAAAAAACGAAGTATATATGTTTCATATGGTATCACACAAATGGTAATTATGATAAATATGATGAAACTAAGGCACATTTTAGACAAAGCTTGTTCAAATTAAATGTTAGCAACACTATTCTTTTTTAAGAAATTCATAAAATATTGCTTAAAATTTAATACTTTTAGTTGTTGTAGTTCATTTAAGTCATACTAGAGCTGCACAATGGGCTATTGGCGACGGTCTGGGAAACATCCCTGAGGATGATCCGAAGACGAGCTATCACAATTTCGATCCTCTGCAGAGAAGATGGCACCTCCGCTTTGGTAGCCCGACGACCTACACAGGAAGTCGAGCACTTAACGGTAGAACAATTTTATCGAGGACTAATACCGCACACCCTCAGTCCCTATGCAGACTGATCCAAGTGGTCACCCACCCTCACACTGGCCGCAGCCAGTATGAAATGACCCTGTCGACAAAATGACCCTGTTGATGAAATGACCCTGCCGACAAAACTACCCTGTCGATGTAATAACCTTGGTAAATATACGTCCCTGTCGATGAAATAACCATGTCGACGAAATGACTTGTCGATGAAATGACCCTGTCGACTAAATGACTTGTCGATGAAACGGTCATGTCGACTAAATGACTTGTCGACGAAATGACCCTGCCAACAAAACTACACTGAAGATGTAATAACCTTGGTAAAGATACGACCCTGTCGATGAAATGACCATGTTGACGAAATCCCTTATGAAAAAATCGAGGTATAAATGAGGTATAAACAAGGTATATTTTAAAGGTATAAAGGAGGTTGTTATTTAAAGACGTCGTTGAGGTTGAAAAGGGTGCAAATGAATACCTCAAAACCAACCTCAAATATACCTTAATATATACCTCCAGAGGTATATATGTTTCAACTTGAGGTGTTTAATTTTACATCTTGGGAGAGGTAGATATTTACTACTTTAAAGTGTTTCATTTTCAACCTTAGGTTATTACTTATCAGCTTGAAGTATATTTATTTACACTTGTGGAAGTATCAAGCACGTAGGTATAGTTTTTTCATGGGGGGTGTTTTGTGATTGAGGAATTTATTAATTAGATGTAATTTAATTAAACCAGTTACATACATACAAGTAAACTCATTTTGGTTTTGATAAAATAACCTAATACAGAAATTTTCACTGTAAGCTTCATTTAAAACTAAAAATCACAACCAGTGATCTAAATGAGATCAAAATAAAGGCAAGACATAAACGTCGTTGATCGCTTCCCTTCTATTGGGAGATAAGCGAAATTCAAATAAAAAGAACATTAAAATAAAATCACCGTTATTGTCAAAAATTCACGTACAAAATATGAATAAAAATTCATCTGTTCAGCGCAAATTATAATGCGTTTAAGCAGCCAAAATAATATATAAAAAATGAATTCTTTACGAAGTAGAATATATGGGTAATTTTCGGAAAATATGACCCATAGGAATTTTTTTTTAAATTTTTAAACCTTTTGGATTGGAAAACTATATTTTTTTTTAAAAAAAAATACTAGTTTATTAAGGTAACTCTAATTAATACCTTATAAAGAGCAATGTACAATAGTTAACAAGCATTTGGCAGTTTGCAATTATTCCTTGGCATTCAAGTGCCAGAAAAATTACAATTTGTAATTTTATAGCTTTTACTTCCATGTTCCATTTCTTTTTAGTTAGTCTCTGTGCTATTAATCACAAGACATTATTAAACAGCTCACTTTGAATAATATAATTTTTATTAATTATTTAGAGAACGCAGGAAAATGACAATGTGTAAAATCATTCCAAAAAGCTAATAATAATGGTGTTAAATAAACTTTAAAAAAAATTGTCATTTTATTCTATGATATCAGATTTCAATGGCAGTTACATTAAATTGTCGCATTTAACTCGTAGATATATGGTATATTCGCAGAAGTCGGTAAATGAATATATCTTCGCACAAATTTTTCTTTTTGTTTATTTCAATAATATCCTGTTAAACTATGTTATTAAATAGAAGGTGTAAAACTTTAATGTAACAAAAAATTATTAATAAATACAAAAGATATACAGCACAGGAAAAAAAATTAGATACAAAGCCTCAAAATATTTCGCAAATAAATTGAATGAAAAAATCCGTGTTTCGTAAGGTCGTGGACTATCAAATTTGGATTTTGATGGAGTGGCCGCGGGCATTTCAACATGACCGAGGGTGTGCGGTATTGGTCCTCGTTAAACTGTGTTATTATAATGTGCTCGACTTCGCGTGCAGGTCGTCGGGCTACCGAAGTGGGGGTGCCATCCCCTCCGCAGAGGATCAAAATTGTGATGGTATGTCTTTGGATCATCCTCCGGGATGTTTCCCAGACCGTCGCCAATAGCCTAATGTGCAGCTCTAGTGCGACGTAAATTAACAACAACATTATGTGTTTAAATGTTTTATACGCGCACACACACATAATATATATATTATAGTTAAGCAGGGCTGAAATATATATATATTTCAACCCCTGTCTAAGCTTCACCATAGAATGGAATACAATTAATATTCTTACCATTCTGATCTTAAATTTTTGTATCATGTACAACAATAATGACTTGATGATATATTTTAAAGCAATTTCTACTTAAATTTTATTTTTTAAAGAGAAATAGATGTTACCCTTACATTTTTAATAATCTTAAAACATTTTGCTAAACAAAGATTTTTTTTCATTAGTTTGTGTTGACGATAAATCATAATTAAGGCGTTGGATACTTCAAGTCAAAGCATAAAATATTTTCAAACTCTTAGAATTAAAGTATTATTTTTAAGGTGGTTTACTCTTTTATTTAACTTGATTTCTTTTTTTATTCAGTGTCAGACTTAGTTTAGTGCAGCGTAATTATTGTTAATTTTATTTGCTTACACTGTTTACACAAGATTATGGTTAGCAAATAAAAATTTTGAGATCATTTATGAAAAATTGAATGCAGTTGCAATGATAAATTTTTCATATCTGTTTTGTTATTCGTTAAGTGATCTGAATTTCAATAAAATTTTCCTAAGTTAAACATAAAATTATTCATTTAAAATTAAAGAAAACCAGCATTCATTATAAAGAATTACTAAGCAATAACGTACTCATGATATATATATATATATATATATATATATATATATATATATATATATATATATATATATATATATATATATATATATTTTTTTTTTTTTTTTTTTTTTCGTAATAATAAATTTAACGTAATTCGTAAATTTTCCGTATAATTAAGATTGTTACAACATTTACGAATTAAGTTAAATTTATTATTACGAAAAATTTATAATTATGAAAAATATATTATTACGAAAGATTTATTATTGGTTAATAATTTTTTTCATTACAGGTTAGAAACTCTTCGATACTATTCTGATATTTTGTAATTTAAACTGATATTATTTAATAAGTGGGTGTAAAGGTTTCCTGTTAATCTGTTGTGTTAGGGTAAAATATTCATTATTTACTAAATTTCAGTTGGCGTATATTTTTTTTAAAGATTTCTTCACAAGGTTTATGCATATAATAGCTAAAGAAAAAGGGGTCTCGACTCTGCCATAAATATATTTGAAATTAAGTAGACAAAAAAAAATCTATTTGAGCTGATTTAAATCATTCTTAGAAAGTACTGAATTGTTTTTTTAATTAACAATTTCAGTAATTTTTATGATAATTTAAAGGTTTGTTGACATTTGTTTTAATTTTATAAAGCTGTTATATATATCGCTACTTTTGATTATGCAATGAAGTATTATCGTTTAAAATTTTTCAATATTATAAGTAACTTCCCTTGCAATAAGATCCCAATGAAGGGAAAGCTAGTAATAGAAAGTTTTTTTAATTTTCTAAAAAATAGTTAAACTTTAAGTTACACTTACACATTTATACTAAGATAGTTTAAATGATTAATTACTCTAAGCTATTCATTTATGAAATTTTTGTGTTTTATTATAAAATTAAATGTAACATAGATATTTCAATTCTGACTGAATTATAATAAATTTGTCTTAATTTTCAGTTTAAAATTTCAAAAATTTTTAAGTCCGATTTCATAATCATAAAGTAAGAAAAAAAAATTGTGAATTAAAAATAAAATTATGCATGAATAATCAAATTTACTAAATAAATCTATTTGTTGTACAGTTTAAATGTTACATATATGCGGAAATATAAAAACATTATAAATGTTACATATATGCGGAAAGATTGATTTAATACAAATATTTGCTTACCTCCAATATTTTTGATGCAAATTTTTTATATAGCCAATGAAAGATCACATTTTATTTACAGAAACAGAATTACACAATACAAATTAAAAATTAATGGACGAAATTAACAAGTAAAAATTAATCAGAAAGAAAATATAAAACGAAATTTTAAATAAAATGCTACATTAAACAAAAGGAAAAATCTAAAACTTAGAGCTTTTAGGATAAGTGTCTAAGACAAAGTTCTGAGACAGAATGACCGAAAAAATTGCCAAGGAAGTTTTTATGTCCTGAAAAGGTTAACATATCAGTCCTAGTTAAAAGGCAGTCCTAGAAATCCAAGAGAATTCTTTGTTTGAGGCATGCATTTTATGACCGTAAATAGGATCTGTGTATAGCCAATATTTTAAAAAGTGGATGAGATAAGATAGAACCCATTGAAAGAACATTTTCCCTTAGAGTAATATGAGATGGGCTGGCTACTTTTCTGAGGGGAGAAGTTTTGTGGGTGGTAAATCAAGAGGAAAGGGATGCTATCTAATTTAATCACTGAAGATAAGCGTTTGTTGCTCTCTTGATGAATGGGTAGCAAAGAGGCAGCAGTGATTATTTTATTTCTGTCACAGACTAATAAAAGCCTCAAAATAAAATGTCATGGGAATTTTCCATTTTTTCCCCAGTAAATAAAATATTTAAAAATTTTGTAAAATTAAGGAAAAATTATTTATAGTATTAAAAAAAAAGAAACATTGCTCTGTACAATGGGGGGTGTTTGAACACCCTGAACACCCCCCTTACCTACGTCCCTGGGAAGTATTTATTCAACAACCTAAAGTGTGTCATTTTACACTTCAGGTTATTATAAATCAACCTCAGGTGTATTTTGTTCCACTTCAGGTAATTATTTTTCAACCTCAGGTATCTAATTTTATGCTTGTAGAGATATATATTTTTCAACGTATGGTGTGTCATTTTACACTTCAGGTTATTTCAAATCAACCTCAGGTGTATTTTGTTCGACCTTAGGTTATTACTTATCAGCTTGAAATATATTTTTTTACACTTGTGGAAGTATTTATTCAACAACCTAAGGTGTGTCATTTTACACTTCAGGTTATTATAAATCAACCTCAGGTGTATGTTGTTCGACCTCAGGTAATTATTTTTCAACCTCAGGTATCTAATTTTATGCTTGTAGAGGTATATATTTTTCAACCTGAGGCATGTCATTTTACTCTTCAGGTTATTTCAAATCTACCTCAGGTGTAATTTTTGATAGTTGGAAAGGTGATTTTTTACTAACGTAAGGTGTATTATTTTTCACCTCAAATATAAGTTTTTATGCTTGTAAAGGAAATTTTTTTAATCAAACTAAAATATGCCATTTTTCCCTTCAGGTTATATTTTTTTATGCTAATGCTGGTAATTAAATATAATTAAAATGCTTCTCCTTAGACTGCTAATTTTTAACCTAAAATATATATCTTTTCACTTGTAGAGGTATTTATCACTCTGATGGAGTTTTTAATGTTACACATTAGGTGGTAATTACTTATTAACTTTTTACGGTCTGTCTTAATTTTCACTGCTAATCCTGATGCTAAGAAACTATTTTCTAAACACATAGGCGGAATACGGATGAATCTTTCTTTCGAAAGAATTTTCGACTGATTTCCATGTATTGTGTGAAGAAAAGTAAAATGCAATGCAAAGAATATATCTTCCTTTAATTTTGAAATACAACCCATTGGAATGTATTCTTCCTCACACAATTCAAAATAGGAATTTTCACTTAACGCCTTTAATTTATAGTTTGTGAACCTTGTGCTAATTTGCAATTAAATAGTTCATAAAATTTATTAATCTTGAATTAACATGTAGAGTTGAATAATGTTAAGTATGCTGACTCATAAACCTTAAAAGAACATTTCAAATGTTTCTGTAATTTTAATAATTTCAATTAAACTATCGTGAAAAGAGGATACATTTGTTTCAGAAAAATGTGGGAACTCATTTATATAGAACAGATGTTAAAGGCGCTAATTTTTTGTAAAAGCGAAATAACAGCAAATTTAAATAATTTAGCCAGCTTACAAATAAAAACTTTTATTAACAAAAAAAAATTAATTTTTCGTTCAAGAAATCAAAATTCTTGACAATTACTCTGCTTCTTCTGCAAGTTTGCTGTGCTTATGTTATTTGGAGCATTGGAACCTATAAATAAAAAATTTGAATTAGCGAGAGTCATATTTACATTGATAATGACAAATTTTAAAAGATTAGAATAATATTTTAAAGCTTATTTCGTTGCATAAATCACCTTTTATTATTATTTCTATTCAATTTTGAATAAATAAATGGTTTCTTTAGTAACAGCAGATGAATAATAATAATAATAATAATGACCTGCAAAACTCTCCTCCCAGTATATTTCAATTCTTTATTTTGACTGTTTAAACATATCACTTAAAAAAGCTAATTTTTCTATAAGATGCATATAAAAACTGCTGTAGAAATAACACGCTTATTGAAATTCTTAATTTTCCAATAATTCAACCGACCATTTTTAATTATGGATTGTTATGCTGATATTTAAATTTTTTTCTCAGCAAATTTTGAATAAATTCAATTACACTGGCCTGCTTGTTTAAATTTTTAGTCCAATTTCGCAAAAGAAATTGTACTAAAACCAATTCTCAATGCTGCTGATTCCGAAAATAATTGTCTATCACGTAAGGTTTTTAAAAACAAAAGGTCATTTTCAATCTTTTATTTAATGTGATCAAGAATCAATCATCTTTTAATAAAAGAATGTAGAACATCAATGTTTTGTGTTTTTCATGCCCCATCGAAATAAAAGCAACATTAAGTTTATATGTTTACTTGCCTGAGGGAATAATTTAAGATAATGCTATAAAATGTTTTCAAAAATCAAAGATCATGCAAACTTTATCAGTAACTTTTTAGGTGAAAAGATTTCATTGAATCAAAGGAGAATAATTTACTTGTCTTTTTTCTTTTTGGTGTATATTTAGAGTTACTCCCAGGGGAAGGCTCTCCAGTTACTAGTCTCCACTTCCTCCTAGCTGCAGAGCACGTATTATTGACAGCCTTATTCAAACCTTGAAATTCTGGATGCCATTTACGGAGCAGCTCTGTAAAAGTTGCATGTTCAAGTTGAGTAAAATCAAGTTATATAAAAGTTGCATAGCAAGTTTCATTTGGAAATTTTCAGATGAGATTTTTTTTTAAGAAATTGAAGGAAATTGAAATATATATTTATATAACTTTGATAAGTTACTAATGTTGACAACAAAAATCCAGAGTCAATAATACTTTTAAACTTTTTTAACTACAATATAAGCAGATTAAGTATAGGTTCACCAAAATGATTTTAATATTTAATTGAAATAATAAAATTATTTTTTTGGAATAGCTGTCTCAGTAAATTTGTTTTATACAATATTCTTTGTGGATTAAAGATAAAAACTATTTTATTAGAGCACACTATTTATACGAAAAGTTTTCATGTTCTTTTAGTCTCTTTACGAGTCTTCACGAGTCTTATTAAAAATAAATTGAAAATCATTCCAAAATATTAAACTGCATCATGTTGATCTAGAATAATATTCAAGATTTTGCCTTAGCGGACTAAAAACTAAAATAAAACTAAACGCAGTGGCGCGACAGCCCATAGAGGGCCAAGGTCTACTGTGCCCATTTCAGTTTTCTTGACCTTGGGCTCTGGGATGCAGGAGCAGATGTTCCGGTTAGGTGATCAGTCGAACGCGGAACCCCCAGTGTTTAGTTCCCAAGCATGCTTGGTACTCATTTATCGACCCACTGAAGGGATGAAAGGCTGAGTCAACCTTGCCCGGCCCAAGGATCGAACCCAGGACCTGTGGCACGGAAGAGCGGGGCGTTGCCTTAGTGGACTAAACGGACAAAAAGTTTGAATTTTGCATGAGAATTTTTTAAGTGGATGCCAGTTTTCCTTTACCTATAGTTGCCTTTTTGCTAACTAACTTCAGATATTATTTAATAGGTGATACACATACAAATACTTTCAAGATTCTCAACTAAACCAAGCTTATGTATAAAAGGGCAAGTAAACTTAAACTAGGCTGCATTAATTTCTTCGTAAAAATTTTAGTAACTTGTACTTGTCAGAATTCAATATGCTGTTGCTGGAATTATTATGGTGTTATTGAAGAAATGATTTCTGGTGAAAAGATGCGTTCTCTTAATCTTAATTTTAATGTTGAACTAAGCCATATTACACAAGTAACTAATTCTGGCAACTTTAACTTAATTCCTGTGACAAATATATCTTCTGTTTGTATTTCCATCCAGTGCGATGACACTGGAAAAATTTATTTTGCTAATGTGGTGAACAATCTAGAATTAGAATAACTTTTTTCTCTCTAGAGGCAATGTATATGTAAGTTCAGTAATCCCCGCTTATATATAATGTAATCGCTGCTAATATCAATCACTTATTATTACCGAAATTATTCGGTTCTGATTTTTTTTTCATTGATATTATAGTTTTCTGTGATCCTTACATAATTTAATGTTATTAGAATTTAATTTTCAAAATTCTTTATTTATTAGCGTTATATTTTTATTTACTCTGCACATTTAAAAATAAAAAAAATTCTTTTCTTTCTCTGCGATAATGTTAGAATTTCCAATTTCTCATCATTTCTGGAGTTTAAAAACAAAATATTTTTCAGATTATGAAAATTTATGAAGTTTGCTTTATTAATTTGTGAGGGGGGTTAAAAAAATAGTTCACTAAAATTAGCTTGAATCTTATCTCATATTACATATATTCTTATTAAAAAAAAATTTCAGATTTTATTAGGAATTCTCATATATTTTTTAATGAAATTTGTTGATTTGATATGGTAAACTTGTTTCCTACCTTAGAATCACCTGTTAATAGTAAACATTAATTTAAAAAAATGAATATTTACTTCGAAAAACAGGATTGTTTTTTTTTCTTCATGTTTGTAAATATATATTTTTATGAAAATGCAACTTTTGAAGAAATATTAAAATTTTTGTGTGATGTATTTACCCTGATTGCAATTTTTATTGTATATGTTTATTTTATTAGTTAAATATGTATGTTAGATTTTTGTTGAAGGCAACAAATATGCATTTCGTTCCTTACAATAGTATTGTTTATTTGTTTTATTACCTGCAATATATAGAAACTGTTAACTTTCAATTTTCAGTGATTTATTTATAAGAGAAATTATGAACCTTTTACTCAATCAGCTTGCATACTGCTACGTTAAAACATATACATTTAAGCAAAACAAAAAGAATAGTTATATTTGAATAAATTACAAACAATAAAATATACTGTGCGTAACCTGCTGTAACGATTCACCAGTAACGTTACCCTAAACAGCGACGAGAAATATTTAGATTGATCTGTCTTATTGCTAAGCCTACAACAATAGCCTCAAAGAATATCCTCCGACTTAAATAATGTAAGATCAGGACGCGTCTTTAAAACAAAAATAATGAAATTTAAGTTTGAAAGTTGAGGCATATTTGATTAAAAGTGACAAAGCTAAATTAATAAATGTCAAGCACACTTACCGAATTTTAAAGAAACTTTCGATTGTGAACACACACGCCATTTGCCGGCTAGCACGGAACTCTGGGAAGTGAGCTAGTTGATATGAAGTGTACTTTAAACAACCTTAAAACAACCTTAGGTATAAATAAAATGACTTCATACATCTCAATAAAGACCTCACTCTCTTTAGTTGAAAAAAATTATATTTTTTATACCTCGTAAATACCTCTTTTGTTACAAGTGTAAAAAAAACAACCTGGTGAACCTTAAAAACTGCCTCATGATTCTGGTTGATATGAAGTGAATTTTAAACAACCTCAAAATAAGCTTAGGTATAAATAAAAGGACTTCATATACCTCAATAAATATCTCACTCTCGTTAGTTGAAATAAGGTCAATTTTTTTATACCTCAAAAATACCTCTTTTATTACAAGTATCAGAAAATCAACTTGATATACCTTAAAAATCACCTTATCAGTCTGGTTGATTTGAAGTGAATTTAAAACAACCTCAAAATAAGCTTAGGTATAAATAAAATGACTTCATATACCTCAATAAATATCTCACTCTTTTTTGTTGAAATAAGGTAAAAAATTTTACACCTCAAAAATACCTCTTTTGTTACAAATGTAAGAAAATAAACCTGGTATACCTTAAAAATCACCTTATCAGTCTGGATGATTTGAAGTGAATTTTAAACAACCTCAAAATAAGCTTAGGTATAAATAAAATGACTTCATATACCTCAATAAATATCTCACTCTTTTTTGTTGAAATAAGGTAAAAAATTTTACACCTCAAAAATACCTCTTTTGTTACAAATGTAAGAAAATAAACCTGGTATACCTTAAAAATCACCTTATCAGTCTGGATGATTTGAAGTGAATTTTAAACAACCTCAAAACAAGCTGAAGTATATATAAATCAACCTCGTACACCTTAATTACAACCTTTACGAGGTATAATTTTTATTTCTGTTTTCTCTGCAACCTTAAATATACCTCAAAACAACCTTAATACCTCAAAAATACCTCAAATCAACCTTAAATATACCTTAAATTTTCATAAGGGATGACTTGTCGATGAAATGACCCTGTCGACTAAATGACTTGTCGACGAAATGACGCTGTCGACTAAATGATTTGTCGATGAAATGACCCTGTCGATGAAACGATCATGTCGACAAAATGACCCTGTCGACGAAATGACCCTGCCGACAAAACTACCCTGTCGATGTAATAACCTTGGTAAAGATACGACCCTGTCGATGAATGACCATGTTGACGAAATTACTTGTCGATGAAATGACCCTGTCGACGAAATGACCAGGCCCGTCCCTAACCGATTCGAGAGGGGGGGGGGGTGTTGAAGTTTACTTTGCCGACTGTCATGTACATATATATACAATTTGTATATGGCTAAAGCTTGATAATCAAAGGTAAAACAAATAAAAGAGTTCAAATGCGCCACAAAACTTGAGCTTCCAAAGTTTATTTTGAAATCATTTCGACTAGTTATAAACATAATGCTATTCATCGAAATAATTTTTACAGCACTTAAAAATGCAACAGCCATGGGTGAAATGTGTGGTATTATTGATAACTAAATAGTACCAGTAATTATTCAAAATAATGCAAAGAAAATATACTTTTTACATTTCCATTAATTTCAATTATTAAAATGGTAACAAAATATTAAAGAAAAAAAACTATTTTTAAATAAACTGAAACTTATCCTATTAAAATAAGTTTTCAGTAATATTAAGCAATAATTATTTGTAGAAATAATTTCAAAAAATAAAGTTGTAAATTTAAATGTTTTTCAACGCAACTTTGAAATACTTTTTACTTTATATTTAAATATTTTTTGAAAAATCACTTGGTAATTAAAATGTATCTTTCGTTTCATTTAAACGTTGTTACCATAAGCTAATTACAGCAACTGTTAGAAGATGAGAAAGTAAGTCATAGTCGGCAAATACAGACTTCTATAAGATATTGATTCAAAACAAAATTCATTCAAAAGTAAATTGACCTTTCATTTTTAAAAAATAAGAAAAAAAATGTAGAAAAACATTGAAAATATTCGCCATTTAAAGTATAAATGAAATCCTCGTAAAAATGATAAAAAAATAAGATATTAGTAAAATTACGTTATATTATATTAGCTACATATATTTACTTCGACGTTGTTTTAAAAGCGAAAAATATTCTGCCAACTTATCACGCTTAATATTGTCAACAGTATCTTTTTCTGCTTTGAGTAAAAGCAGTGAATTTAGGCGTTCCGTGGTCATTGCTGTTCGAAGATAGTTTTTAATCAATTTCATCTTGCTGAAAATTCTTTCATTTGTCGCAACTGTCATTGGTGCAGTTAACGCTAATAGATTTAACAATAAAAACTTATGAAAGCATTTATGCTAAAATGTATGATTCTGCATTTTTAATACAAACTGTGAATTGAATTTTTACATAATTACAAAATTATTAAGTTTTTTTTTACTAATAATTTACTTAAATGAAAAACTGTTAACTTTAGTCAAAAAGATAATATAAAAACATTAAATAATTAAATACATAAGAAATACGTCAACCCCGCTTAAAGGAATTCCATCGGTTCCAGCCAAATCTATGCAATTAAACGAGTTATTCGATTAAAAGGGGAGTGCAATATTCAATCCAAAATTCTGAATTTTTACGAAATTTTACTTTTTAATGGTATTTAATGCATAGTATAGCATTTTGATTAAATAAGCTCAGTTTTATGATCAATAAACAATTATAATTAAAACTGTATGCATTAGTATCATAAAATATAAATGTCATTTAAAATTACCTAAAAGATAAATCAATATTAGTAAAAACTATAATGTAGGTACTAAAATATTAATTGATCCCTTCCGAAAAAATCTATAACTGAACACTGTTTTTTATACGAGGTGAATTCATCAAAATTAGATATTCCCTTTTAGTTTCTACTAAAAATTTCATGATTTGCGTGCATTCCTTTCGAACACATTCAGAATTTTTTTTACTTTTTTATTTTTTTTTTAATCTTCCAAACTTGAGAAATTTTAATTAATGCTCTATTTAAATTAATGCGCTATTTTATTTAAGGGTTTTCTGAAATTTATTACTTCTAAGATTCATTGCTTTGCTTTTTTCCGATTAATTTAAATCATTCCTTTTCGCTCTCAACTTGCACCCAACTCAAAGTCATTAACTGGGTTAAGCAATTATTCTATTTAAGAGAAAGACTCTCTGTACACTGATGTGTTAAGGTTTTTGAAACTTTTTCTTATCAAAGTTAATAGTGCATCAACAGGGGATCACAAGTCAAATCCCTCAATCCCTTTTTTACATTCTAAATGATGATTGTGTGAAGTAAGTCAAAGAGGGGTAAAAACCCCTTCGTTTACTTCAATGTATAAAACTGGCAGCAAGATTTGATTAATTTTTCAACTTTACCCCAAACACCTACTAATGAATAAGAAGTCCCTATTGAAGTGACCACCTATTGTATCTTTATCTTAACTGAAAAAGGGAAATTCCATTTTAGCTGGTGAAACATTTCTCAAAAATAAACAATATTTTTTTCATTTCAGTACCACCTCTTTATGCAATTAGGCGGGGCAAAAAAACAACAAATAACCGTTTAAACGGGGAAGTTTAACATTAGTTTCTTCTTAAATGATTTGGTTCCATTAAATTTTATTCGTATAAGCGGGTAATTCGATTATCCGATATGCGATTAAGTGGGGACGACAGTACAAAATAACTAAAAAGAATTATTTATCACAAAAAACTGAAACTTTCTATTTTAAACACGTTACATTTTCAATAAAATTAGCATTAGTACATTTTTGTTCATAAGAGATTGCAATTTGGACTTATAAAAACGAAGCCTACGAAGAAATATAGAATTTGAAATTTCAATTAAATAAGATCTATGAAAAATAATTTCAGCTGAAAAAATCTAAAAAGGAAGAAAAAAAAATAGTATTTCAAGCACAAAATAAAAGCTTAGTAAAAAGTAAAAAATAGAAAAAGAATTCCAATTTTCAGAATTCAAATGTGATTTATCTTTTTCTATCCCTATCTCCTACTTATGAATATAAATAACATAGCATTTTTAATTGCTCTTTTTTCTTTCTTTTAATTATTTTACTGCACAAAAAAGATTAAAAAAATAATTTTATCTGCGTCATAAAAATCTATTTTCACCCGAAATAATTTAATTGGAAAGTAATAACACATTTAATGCAATTTAATTAAATTTAATATTTAAACTATAAGACTGCAAATAATAAATATGTATTCAAAAAAAAATTATACTTACATTCAAAACTTAGACTGCGGTAGATAGGATGATCGTTGGCATGTGAACGGATTTTCTATTTTATTCAATAATAATATAAATTTATAAAATACACTTTGAGTAACTAAGTATCCGTACTAGACAGTTAAAGACAGGTCAGTGAAGTAATTGCTACACAGCTGCGTGTGCACTAAGAGTCTTCCTTCCCCTTAACCACATGGACAAAGATATTGTCTTTATTCTCAGAAAGAGTAAGAGAAAACATGAGAAAATATAGCTTAGGGCATTTCTAGCTAACCACTTTTAAAAGACCCTCGATTTTTCAAGTTGACAGAAATATCCGGGGTTTTGTCTGCTGCTTCACAAGATCGAGTCCCACCACCATCCTTTTTTTGTGCCTTTTCATAGTGCCCACAGCGGCTTGATCAAACAGAATTGCCACTTCTCCGTGAATATTCGGAATTCTTTCTTTTCACCATATTTTTATTGAAATAATTAATGAATCCAAAATTACAACATTTAATACTTTAAACTAGGCAACCATTCTCCAATTGTGTGAAATGATCGAAGTGTCGATTCGATTGACTGTAACTCAATTTAATGTTTCAGAATTCTTAGGATTTTTGAAAAAAAAAAATATATAAAAAGCAAAAAACAATATTTTATTTTCAAAACAGAAACTTTTATAAAGGTTAAGTGAGGATCACATATATGTTAACTATTTTCCATAGAGAATATCAAATTTTGTTGTCATGATTAATTGTTCTAAAGATATGAATTGGTCCCTGAACACTTTATTTTAGGTTAAAAAATTTTGAACTCAAGTAATAATCCAATCATCACAGAATTTTAAAAGTTATGAACTGAATGGTAGTTAACAAATTAAATGTTTTTATTTTCTTTTTTGGAGTTAGGAGTCCTTTGGATTTAGTAAAATTCTTCATAATAGAAAAATAGCGTTTACTAATTGAAAATATAAATTATTTAATAAGTTGTGTTATTTAAACAGAATTTAACAATTTAAATAATATATTTTGAATAATAAAGTATCCTATTTAATAGGTTCTCTTATTTGTAATTTTTTCCCTATATTTTAAAAGTATAAAAAAAAAAAAAAATAGATTGCATCACCGGCACGATTATTTCATATAAAATTATAATAATTCCTTAAAACTAAAAAATCATGTAAGTTCATCACCTCCTTTAAAAAAATTACTTAAACCTCTAATAAAGAGTTAATATAATTCAGATAAATTATATCTGAATTTTATGATACATTATTAGCTAACTAAAAATTAAGGTCACTACAAAATTTTTTTAAATTTAAGAATGTGTCGTTGAAATAATAATACAAGAGAAATGGTTCTCCAGATTTTGGCATGCAATGTCGGTCATCTTGCTTTGAATTATCATAAATGGTTACTCTTGGAGGAGGGGAAAAAAAAACTAAATTCAAAAACACATTTCACAACAAGATTTACCGAATCGGGTCTGGGATCCCGAAACGAAATTCAGATAACATTGAAATCCGTTTAAATATCATCAGCGATGAAATATCCGATAAGGAAAGAATTTCTGCAAAGTCGGGAGTTTGGCGTGGATTATCGGTCATCTTGCTTTGAATTATCATAAATGGTAGCTCTTGGAGGAGAAAAAAAAACTAAATTTAAAAACACATTTCACAACAAGATTTACCGAGTCGGGTCTGGGATCCCGAAACGAAATTCAGATAACATTGAAATCCGTTTAAATCTCATCACCGATGAAATATCCGATAGGGAAAGAATTTCTGCAAAGTCGGGATTTTGGCGTGGACTATCGGTCATCTAGCTTTGAATTATCATAAATGGTACCTCTTGGAGGAGAAAAAAAAAACTAAATTTAAAAACACATTTCACAACAAGATTTGCCGAGTCGGGTCTGGGATCCCGAAACGAAATTCAGATAACATTGAAATCCGTTTAAATCTCATCACCGATGAAATATCCGATAGGGAAAGAATTTCTGCAAAGTCGGGATTTTGGCCTGGATTATCGGTCATTTTGCTTTGAATTATCATAAATGGTAGCTCTTGGAGGAGAAAAAAGAAAAACTAAATTTAAAAACACATTTCACAACAAGATTTGCCGAGTCGGGTCTGGGATCCGAAACGAAATTCAGATAACATTGAAATCCGTTTAAATCTCATCATCGATGAAATATCCGATAAGGAAAGAATTTCTGCAAAGTCGGGATTTTGGCGTGGATTATCGGTCATCTTGCTTTGAATTATCATAAATGGTACCTCTTGGAGGAGAAAAAAAAAACTAAATTTAAAAACACATTTCACAACAAGATTTGCCGAGTCCGGTCTGGGATCCCGAAACGAAATTCAGATAACATTGAAATCAGGGTTCGTGATTTTTTTGATTTTCTTTAAAAAAATCAAAAGAATCATATTTTTTTGATTTAAATCGGATTTTTTTGATTTAAATCAGATTTTTTTGATTTTTATTCAAATACACTGTATGAACTTTAATTTATGATTAAAAAAAATTAAAAATGTTTAATCAAATTAACTTAATATTAAAACTATATTGTAACAATATTTTAGACGCTCTAACTAAAATAATTTTGCATTATAATACATGGCTTTGAATGCATAGCAACCATTTTGAAAAAAATGCATGATTAAAATTTAAAAGACTAGATGAAATAGAGAATTTAAAGAATATTGCAGGGGTCTGTTTTGGTTTTTCTGAGAGGTACCTATTTTGTGAAAATTAAAATATATATTAAAAGATCAACACAAATATAGTAAAAATATGGATTTATTGTTTCTTACGAGACAAAAAAATAAAATTTTAAGAAAAAGTATTTTGTGTGTCTATTCTATCATTTTTCCTAAAGTTGAATTTGTAAAGGTACCGGCTTGGACAGACCCCTGTGCTTTAACTATTAAAGCAAAGTTTCAGTTAGCAAACCATAACTTTAATTTAAAATTGTGATTTCTTTTTTTTTCTCTTGATTTTTAAAATTACAAAATAAATGTAGCAGACTGTCTTTATAAATGTAGCCATTCATCAAAAAATAAATAAGCATTTAATCTATCTATTTTTATATTAAAATATTTATTTTTAATTCTATATGAAAATAGATAAGTTAAACTAAAAAAAAAAAATTAGAAAATCTATGTATTCATTGGAATTTTTTTTCACAAAATTTCTTTAAGGAAAATCAGATAATGTCAAAGATACTGTAAACATATTATGATAAAAAAAAATACCAGCTAATAACCCTACTGCATCAAATAGACATCGAAAGAGTTTGAAAGGGAAGAATGACACTATATTAGGAAAAAAAAAAAAACATCTGAATTCATCAGCCCTTTTTTTTCCCTCTGTTTTTGGCATATTAGGGTAATTTCTTTTTAATATAACCTCAAGCTTCAGAAATATACATTTTCCACCAATAAAATATGATGTAGATTTTAATTCACGCTTTTTCATTCAAAAGGTAGAATTTTAATTAACATTATTTGTATTACTTTTTGAATAAAATTCATGTTTATTAATTACTTTCTACAGCTATGCAAATCTATATTAAGACAGCATTAAATGTTTACTTTAATCTATACTTTCAGTCTCAAGAATCAAACGATTTTTAAAATTGTAATTTCAAATGTGTTGGAATTTAACACACACCAAGAAAGTAATTTTGTTAACTAAAATTAATTAATGCAGCAATTTATTTAAATTAAATTTTAATACTAAGAAAAGAAAATAATAAAAGTATCAAAAATTTAAAACACTGTTTTTTAACTTTTGAAATCAATATATATAGATAAAAAAAATTAGTTGATTTAAATCAATGATTTTTTTAAAAAAATCATTTGATTTAAATCAAGCTGATTTAAATCAAC
This sequence comes from Parasteatoda tepidariorum, assembly GCF_982258835.1. Lineage (NCBI taxonomy): Eukaryota > Metazoa > Arthropoda > Arachnida > Araneae > Theridiidae > Parasteatoda > Parasteatoda tepidariorum. The sequence continues at coordinate 76,287,480 of NC_141765.1, forward strand.
GAGCCCTGATTGAAATCCGTTTAAATCTCATCACCAATGAAAAATCCGACAATGAAAGAATTTCGGCAAAATCGGGATTTTGGCTTGTAAAAAAAAAAAAAAAAAAAAAAAAAAAAAAATGCCGACTGGATGATATCGCTGGGGGGTGAGACACCCCTCTCACCCCCACGTTGAGGACGGGCCTGGAAATGACTTGTCGATGAAATGGTCCTGTCGACTAAATGACCCTTTCGACGAAATGATCCTGTCAATGAAAACACCCTGTCGACGAAATGACCCTGTCGACGAAACAACCCTGTCGAGGAAACGGCCTGTCGACGATATGACCTAGTCGATGAAACGGCCTGTCGATGAAGTGGTGTCGATGAAATGAATGTGACCCGTTAATTTTACTTTTTGCGTATTTCGCTATATCTCGAGAATTTTTTCAAGCGAATTAAAAAAAAATTTGCACTCAATTATAAAACTCGTTTATCGGAAAAGATATCCCGGGAACTTTTTAAAGGAAGTGAGAAACATTTGCTCTCAATTATAAAATTTGTTTATCCAAAGATAAGTCAATGCAAAAAGTCCCTTTTAGTAAATATTTATAATTTTTTATTATTTTATTTAAGAATGGTCGAAAACATTTTGAATGGTAAGGTGTACAATTTTTTGCATCATTTTAAAGAATGTAATTTTGCATGGGAAAATACAAAATTTGAGCAAAATCGGTCGAATTCAAAAAAGTTGGATACTTAAAATTCGATTTCTCAGGAACTATTTGACCATTTTTTTTCAAATTTTGTACTTTGCCATATGAAATTACTTTCTTTAAAATGATGCAAAAATTGTATATTTCACTATTCAAAATTTTTTTTCTTCCATTCTTAACGAAATAATAAAAAATAATAAATATTTACTAAGAGTTACTTTCTACCTGGATTATGTTTGGATAAACGAATTTTATAATTGTGGGTAAAAAAATTTCAATTCGCTTAAACAGTTCTCGACATATAGTGTAATAAGCAAAAAGTAAAATTAACATTAAAGGGTCAACAGTTTGAAGCGCTCTCATGACCAAACTATTGGGACCATATTTTGAGGATCCAACAAAAAAAGGTTTATTTATTCAAAGAAAATACGTTTTTATGTCACTGTACATACAAGGTACCTTTACAGACAAGATACTTTTGATATCTACCACGGATCAACCACTATACATACAAGGTTCATACAAGATACCTTTGATGTCGACTACGGGCCAAAGTGTACAATATGATTGTGTAAACAATTAATCTAGGTCAGCTATTAAGAGTTGGAAAGCATTTTATTATGAGATAAATTTATTTTCGAATCTTATTGTTCTGTTCTTTTTAATTATGTATATTAGCCCAATTACTTGATTTGAAATTCTTTCCCGTAAATTATATTCCATGCTATTTCATTCTATGATGTTCTTTGGACTATTGAAAATGTTAAAAACTGGAGAATAAAAAAGCTTTTCAAGCGTTAAAGTTTTGATATGTTTTTAATATATTTTTAATATTATCTGAATAACTTGTTTGCTTATGTTTCTAATATCGGTAGGCATTTTAAATAAATTTTAGAACTTTAAAGTTCTTAGATAACGTAATGATGTACTCACATATTCTATGTACATATAAATTGAAATACATTTTGCTTAATTTTATTAAATAAGCGCTTACCATTAGATTTTTGCTAGCTCACCCAATCCAAAGTTGAGGGGGGGGGGAATTTGCTTAAACTAAAGTGACCATTAGTTAAAATATTTTAAAGCAATTGGTTTAAATTTTTACGGATTTCAAGGTTTATCACTTACATGTACATTAAAATAAGTATGGCATAAAAAAGATTCAGAAAAACGTACAACTGTGGTGGCAATGCACTTCAGAAATCAGTGGATCAAAGAAGAATGACATGTTCATTAGTACATTACACAGACGGAGAGTAACACAGTTGGAACGTACATTAGGAAAGGACTGATAGAAAACTAAAGAATTTACTAGTATTTATAGCCTTTTTTGGGCTCAATGTTCAATCAAAGCATTTTGATTGCAAGCGAATGCAATCAAAATGTTGCTTAAGTTACTTAATAAAATTGCTTAAGTTAATAAATAAAATTGCTTAAGTTAATAAATAAAATTGCACTTTTTCTTCAACACTCGCCTTTCATCGCACAACAATACATAAATGTAAATTATATATAAAATTATAGAGAGGCAAAATTTATGATACGGCAATCTGAAAATTAGTTGGTATTAAATTAACCGTTATATCATTTACATTTCGAATTTATTTCAATATGATATCGATATGTTTTTATTTGCCATGTGAATTTTCATTGGTTACACATTTAATACAAGATTGATAATCCTCGAAAAAGATGATATTATTAACTTTAATAATTTAATTTATAAAGTCTATTAGCGATAACAAACCTTGAACATCTTTGCTCAAAGCAAAAAGTACATCTACCTCCGTGGAAGAAAGTGTTATACAATTTTGTTTATTACACCACAAAATTATTATAGATAACCAGTAATAGATAATTTTCTATCATTTGTATTTGAACCCCAATCTACATCAACATGCATAGATAAATTTGATTCTTTTGCAATTTTTTTTATTTTCAATTTTAAAAATTTCCCTCAAATATATCAATAAAAGCACACCAAGTTAAATCAGTTCATGAATTTAACAATTAACGGCAAATATAACATTAGGCCTAGAATAATAAAGGACCAATTAATTCTCGATACAAAAGTATTTCTTTTAATAAAGCTAGTCCCGCATTGGACTGATCGTTAAGACACGGTTCCCATCAGATTACCGCAGTCAAGCATCACTGGCTGCTGTCAGTGTGCGGGTGGGTGACCACTTGGATCAGTCTGCGTAGGGACCGAGGGTGTGCGGTATTGGTCCTCGTAAACTGTGCTACCGTAAAGTGCTCGACTTCGCGTGCAGGTCGTCGGGCTACCGAAGCGGGGGTGACATCCCCTCTGCAGAGGATCAAAATTGTGATGGCATGTCTCCGGATCATCCACAGGGATGTTTCCCAGACCGTCGCCAATAGCCCATTGTGCAGCTCTAGTGCGACGTAAATAAACAACAACAACAAGTTAATAAAGCTAGATTTAGGTAGAGTTGGCCTATGTTAAAAGTGATTCTTGCTTTAACAACAATTCAATAGAAGATTCAGACAATTTTCCTGACATTCATTACAAATAATTTACTTCATATAAAAGCTATTAAAATTCTCCCATTATTAGAATTTATTTCAAATATGCACGGATCATAACAAATTCTTTGAAATTTAATTTTAGAATAAAATTAAGAAATTTTTAAAACACCATGATTTAAGCCACATAAATTTTATCTCTTATTATATCTTTATTATTATTACAACCATTTGGTTGATCTATATACGGTTCCTGGACAAATTATTAGACGTACTACAAGATTATACATAATTATCAGGTGATACTATACAGCTTTATTGTTTTTATGCGACAGAAACCGGTTTGCACTAGTTAATGTTCGTATATCAAATAAAACCTAATAAAAACGCATTGCATGTATGCTTAAATATAAAAGTATTGCATATAAACTCGTGCAAAACCTGGAATTATTAAAACACTACAGTGTGTCTAATAATTTGGTCGAATTATTATAATATACTAATATAATACCTGATGTAATAAATATTCTATATTTATATAATATATCGTCAAATTTATATTATATATAGTCTAATTTATCCAATCGGCGAATTTATATTATAACACATCGGCTGATAAGTTCCCGGCCTAATAAAGTAAACACAACTTTTTCAGTAAAATTCAAATTTATTCATCAACATAGTCTCCTTTCAGAGATATACAATCACTCCATCGCCTCTCTAACATCTATATACCTTTCTTAAAAAAAAGAACCATCTTTGGCCTCAAAATAAGCATTTGTTTCGGCAATCACATCCTCATTCGTGCTGAATCTCATAACCGCGAGCATTTTTTTTTCAAGTCTGCAAACAAGTAGAAGTCACTAGGAGCCCAATCTGGAGAATAGGGTGGGTGCGGGTGAATAGGGGGTGTCTGACACAACGTCAAACAGTTCTCGGAATCATCAATTGGTTTTTGGTCAACTGCTAGCACACGCGGCACCCACTTCGAAAACAGATTTCTCATAAACAAATGTTCGTGCAAAATAAAGCCTGCACGCTCTTTTGATGCATTTAGAGTATCAGCTATGTCATGCAACTTCACTTTGCGGTTTTCTATAACAATTTTGTGGACTTTTGTCATGTTTTCCGGATTAACCACAACTTTCGGACGTCCAGAGCGTGGCGCATTTTCAACATTTGTACGACCACGTTTAAAATTAGCAAACCAGTCGATAATGGTCGATTTTCCTGGTGAAGAACCCGGATAACACTCATCGAGCCAAGCTTTAGTTTCTACCGTATTTTTTCCCATCAAATAACTATGTTTAATAAAAACACGAAATTTTTCTTTTATCCACTGTTTCAATAATATAAATTGGTGTTCGATTAAAATCACTGTAACTTTAAAATCAATCGGCAGATCGTTATAAAATTTTGACACCTCTTATTTGAAGGTTAGGACTTGCTAAACAAAATACTAATTCTGCATATAGGGCGCCATCTGTATGTCAGACCGGAAACTTATCAGCCGATGTGTTATATCGTCTAATTTAACCAACTGACGAACGTAAACAAGTGCAAACCGGTTTCAGTCGCGTAAAAACAATGAAGCTGTATAGTATCAACTGATTATTAAGTTTCTACATAGAATCTTATAGTGGGTCTAATAATTTGGCCAGAGACTGTAATTAGTTTCTTTTAATTCATTATTCAGACTAACATCTAATGTATAAAAATTGAAATTCTCATTTAAAGCTCATTAGAAAAGGTTTCTTTGTACTGAATGTAAACCAAGACTTGCTTTGTACTCCTTCCGGGTGGATCCAAACTTTGTTTATTTTCATGCTTTCTATAGACATCCAAACAACCTTAATATGGTGCTTCCCATTAAATGTTAAGTAATGAATGTCAAATTTTGATGACAACATTTAATTACATTAAGGAACTAGTGTGGATAAAAAACAATCTATTTGATGCCATTGATTTTTAGTTTAAGGACAATTAAATTCAGAAAAAAAGGACTGATTATTCGTTTCGACTTTTTACAGCATTACGGTTTCTGTATAAATTATCATGCGATTCAATAATATTTGACGTTTCCCATTAAACGTTAAGTAATGAATGTCATACTTTAAATTGAGAATATATTGTCATACTAGGTTCCCTTTTATATTCTCTATAATGAGTCGGTAGAACGTTTATGTAAGCTTGCAACTCCTATTTTTATAAAGGATTGAAAAATGCATGTTATATTTGTTTCTTTTAAAAGATTATACTAGGTTAGTAAATCCCTTTTATATTCTCTATAATGAGTCGGTAGAACGTTTGTATTAGCTTGCAACTCCTATTTTTATAAAGGATTGAAAAATGCATGTTATATTTGTTTCTTTTAAAAGATTATACTAGGTTAGTAAATCCCTTTTATATTCTCTATAATGAGTCGGTAGAACGTTTGTATTAGCTTGCAACTCCTATTTTTATAAAGGATTGAAAAATGCATGTTATATTTGTATCCTGCAGAAAATGGATCACGCATACTTTACAACTTTATTTTTTCCCTTATTATTTTGTGTTTACAATTTTAATTATTTTGTGTTAAAAATCCACATGAATAGTTTCAACAGCTTCTCAATTAATTTTGTACTAACCCTGTTGAAGAAATAGAGTAGAAATAATTCAAATATTCTTTAGTACCTGGTTGTATCTTTTTACCGGACTTCGATACTGCGTCGCTTGTCTTCAAAAGAAAACGAACTTTAATAATAAAACATATTTAATAAAAAGAGGACGGACATAACATAAACGATCATCTTTCATCAAGGCTATAGAAATCAACACTGAAACAAAATAAAAACATTAATATTCATCCAGTCTGTGCGCCATCTGTTGGCATTAAAGTTAATCTGTTTCACCTGTCGCTTCCCCCAAAGCGTTCCAATAGTAAAATAGAAGCGAAATTTAAAATGGCGTCTCTTCAAATTGAAGTGACGTATATTTTTCGTTCAATTATAATAACAAAATAGTTTAAGTAAATATATCAAGAATTTGAAAGAAAATAATCGCTTTCATGCAATAGCATTAAGGCTTGTTAGATTGTAAAAAATAAAAGATGTGTTAGGTTACAAAAGATGGCTGCGCGTTTTATGGCCGTCATCTTACGAAGTTTAACTTCGAACTCGTCAAATTTATTATTACCTTAATTTTTTTGTTAATGAACCAAAATTAATTGACGGAAAGGCTATTTATGCGAGTTTGTAGCAGGATATATTTAATGTTTTCGTTGTATGCCAATGGAATAAAGACACATAAATATTTACGTAAAATTAATATATTAATTAATGACACAGCAATAATATCACAAGATACTAATATTTTTCTTTCACTCTTCTTTTGCCGATGTAATTGTTTTTCCTCCCTGGCTGTTTTTTTTTTTTTTTTTTTTTTTTTAACCCAACTTACACCCATCTCAGTGCTGACTCAAAAATGTCCTCAGTAGAAGACGGATCACGGGTTCCTTCACCGTCAGGCTAACCGTGGGATGCTTTCGTGGTTCTCCTCTCCATGTAACGCAAATGCGGGTAAGTTCAATCAAAAAATCCTCCGCGAATTTCTCTCAATTGTTGATCCATGAGTTCGCTGAATCAGGTACAAAATTACAAGGTTACGAAGTCTAACATTAGCAGTCGTAAACCCAAAATTGGGTCGGCTGATCAACGACGGTAATAAAATGAATTAAAAAGTACTACATCTTACATAGTTTTATTAAAGCACTTATCATTTCTGCGGACCTCCATTTTTTAAAATTCTGATGATATATTACAAAGTTGCTGAATAAATTACACGCTATAGTAATTAAGAATTTAAAAAAAATAATAACACAAACATTACTATTTCGCAACATAATTATTTTATTTTAAAACAAAACACTCTACAAAATAAACTTCATTCAATTATAAAAACAATATATTCTTACCGTCATTTTGTAATATAAACATTTCAGTAAGCCTTTGGTAAAATAAAAGTTTGAAACACATATTTGTCATTAAATAAAATAATTTTTATTATTTATTCCAAACAGCAACAATTGGATTATATGCTTTTATTTTATTTATTATTATCTGTAAAAAAAAATTTCAGACTTATTTGATGCAGTCCTCCTTTTATAGCAAGTTTTTGTTCACTTGCCTTTATTCAAGAGCAATAAATCGCTTTTTTGAATAATTTTATAAAATGATTAACCGCCACACAAACCAATAGAAAATTTTAAAGAAAATAATGACAATCAAAGAGTCATAAAAAAAACCCGAGAGTCCAGGAAGAGAGAAAAGACGATGTAAACAGAAGTTACAACAGTTGAAGAAGTTTTTTACATCCACTAATATTTTCGTGCCTTAACTGGCATAAAAATGCATTGATAAAAAATTTTATTATAAGGAATATTTTAATTTATTGTTTTCTACCACAAATAAATATTTAGTTATTAATAATATGAGGTGCCCCAAAAAAGTGATGCTAGACCAAAGATAATGAAATTTTAAAAGTTCGAGATGGAAGACATTTTCTAGCATCCTTCGAATGTTAAATAATATCGTTTTGCTACCAGGGAGGTATTTAGAGGTAAAAATGCGAGGGGGCACTATCTAAACTTTCCTCAAATTTTTCATTCAACTTATTCGCTTCAAATTTAAGAATTTTAAAATAGCCTCTTCTACAATTTCTCTTTCAGCTCGACGTAGTTTTTTCGATATTTTGGTCGGCAAGAATGTTACAAGCATGTTTAAAACTGTAGAATTTGACAAAGAAAATTACATTGCTGACGGATGACGTGTCCAGGGCTTTACCACTTAATTCATTCTTGAAAATTAATCTGAATTTTAAATGAAGTTTTGTCTCGCTGTCTTAATGCTGTAGAAAATTGCTTTTATCTTTAATTACAATATTTCAAGCAGAAAATCTATATGTTGATTTAAGAAATATTTGAGCAAAACAAATAACAATTAGAACAGAAATTCTCAATATTTTTTCATCATTGTTAGAAGACCCAGCTCTAGTCCGAAATGTTTCCGAAAGTTAAACGTTTATTTAGTTTCAGATTATTTCCTAAATTTTTTTAAAAATTAAGTAAGAAATATTATTAAAACGCAAATAAAAGTATTTGTTTTCTTTTATATCCTAAAACTAAATACTTAAGATATTTAATAAAATGAAAACACTTAATAAAGAAAGTTCAATTAGCATACCTACATTGAAAAAAAGCACCAGTTAAAATAGTCTGAAATAAACAATGACGAAAAGTTCTTAAATTAAGGATGAGATTTATTTTAATGTTTCAAAATACTTGTCTTTTATAAAGTTAATTTAAAAACCAGCTATACAGAATATACAAATAAATATAATCAGAAGCGTGTTTTAAGGATTAATTTTTGCACTCCTATCCCCATAATATAACTCATAGAAATGAAAAAAGCACTTGCATTGTAAAATGTGCATTTAATAAGCTTTAGTTAATATTAAGTACTGTTTTTTTAAACAACAATTTTCAAACTCTATAATTTAATAAATTTTCATTCGGTTAAATTTCATAGCATTTTTATACTTAATATAGTTTCTGTGAGATGTTTCGCGTACATGTTTAAATGCTAATTTAAAGGTACTTAGAATTCACCATTTGACCATATCATATCACTGTCGAAAAAGAAAATTCTTTTTCTATTTCAATAGAACAGGTATCAATAAAAGGTTTCTTACCTGGTTCTTCTATCCGGTTCGGTTCGTAAAAAATAAATCTTAAAAGAAATGACCACATACTCAAGAAGAAATACTCTTTCGAATTAGTTAACAGGTGTATATTAACGAAACAACACTACAAAAAACAACACGATCTCTCGGTCCCCAGTAACACAAAAGCTCTCAAAAAATTTTTGTTCTTAGAGAGAGTTCTATATCCAGTGGCGCCATCTAGTATGTCCTCTGGCAAGGAAAATGGTATTCTGTTTTGGACACTCCCCTTTTTGAGTTTCGGAGCATGTTGAACCGAATCTCAATACTCACTGTCCAAATCTGGAGGGTGGGCGAACAACACGTCCAACTCTGGTAGTAGCAGGAGTGGAATCAGGAATGTCCGATGATGGTCTTTCTGGCTCATCTTTGAAAGTCTCTGGCAGCAGGTCTTCGCTGTTGAGATTCTCCTCGTCCAGTTCTAATTGGCGGAGATTTTGAATTGTTCTGATCAGAATTCCGGATTTGGTCTTAACTTTGGCTCTTCTGATCAGTCCATCTTTACTTGTGTAAACTGAGAGTATTCTTCCCAAGGGCCAATGCATTCTTTTGAGATTATCATTCCAAATCGAGATATCTCCAACTTTAGGAAGGTATGTTGGTTTTCGAACTGTCAGTCTATGATGCAGCTGACTCAGATATTCACTACGGAATCTTGCTCGTAAATCTGCCATCAGTCTTCTTCTATACGCAAGTCTTTTGTTTAATTCCGTCTTGTCAGTTAGCTTTAATCTATCCGAGTCCGAAGTACTACTAGTACGAGTGTCTTTCAGGAATAAATCAGGTGTTAAAGGACATAAATCTTCGGGATCATCGCTAACATGTGTTAAAGGTCTTGAATTTAGTTGGCTTTCACAGTCACATAAAACAGTTTCAATTTCCTGGTAATTCAAGGATGTATGACCTAGGACCTTCCTCAAAATTCTTTTCAAAAGTCCTATTAACCTCTCAAAAAATCGAGCAGTCGGAGGTAGGAATCTCCATAAAATTGGAGAAAAGGTTGTCTTTAATCTTTCTAGGTTTATATTCTTCAGAGAGTTGTTAGTTCCAATAAAATTAGTCCCATTGTCGGAGTAGATAATTGACGGACGTCCTCTGCGTGCGATAAATCTTCTTAGGGAGAGTATGAAATTATCTGTTGAAAGTGATGTCAATAGTTCAAAGTGTACTGCCCTATAAATCACACAGGTGAAAATTGCGATCCACACTTTCTTGTTGTCCTTCGTAAGCAACGGTCCAGCAACATCCACTCCTATAACTTCAAAAATTGAGGCGTTTTTTACTCTGTCCTCCGGGAGTATCCCTTCTGGTATTTCAGGTCTTTTCACATTAAATCGTTGACAAGTTATGCAGGTTTTCATTACCTTTTTTACAGTTCTTCTAGCTTTTAATATCCAATAATCTTTTCTCAGAGCTACCATTAAAGATTGTACTCCAGGATGTCCAAGTCCTTGATGTTTGTGTAAAATAAGGCTCTTTCTTTAAGCCAAGATGGTCCTGGGTGCCATTGTCTCTTCAATACGGTTTTAACTGTGCAACCTCTTGAAGGCAAATCCGCTGGATTTTGTGTTCCCGGAACAAACTTCCAATCACTAGCTTCTGAAAATCATAGAATTTTGTCAACTCGATTGGATACGAAAATCATCCAAGGGCCTTCTTTCCTTATCCAATAAAGAGCGTCCATGGAGTAGCTCCAAAAAATGTTTCAATATCTTCCAATATTAAATCCTTTTTTACTGTATCAGCCAATCTAGCTCTAATATCACATGCTAGTAATTCTAATCTTGGTATCGACACTTTTTTCAGTGGCTCAACTCTAGATCTTGCTTGAATAAGTTGGCAAGTAATTTTCCCATCCCTTTCCGCCTTCAAAAAGATGCAAGTCGCATATGGCACCATGGAAGCGTCACAAAAGGTATGAAGTGTTTAGCTTGATTTAGTTTGAAAGTCTACGAGGAATTTTAAAGTTGCTCAATTCTTTTAATTCTTCTTTCCATTTTTCGAATCTTTAAATTATTTCGTCGGGCAATTTTGAATCCCAAGAAATTCCAATCTTCCAGCATTCTTGCAGAAGTTTCGAGACCAACGTTATAGGACAAGTGAGCCCTATAGGATCAAACAGCTGGGTGCCACAGATAGAATTTTTCTCTTGGTAACTGGTTCACTATTGTTTTCTACTTTAACCAGCTCACAGAATAAAGTGTCATTTTGCTTGTCCCATTTTAGGCCTAATACTGACACTTCCTTTTCACAGTTGGAATTATCTTGCACAAATTGGTTCATCTCAAGTTGGTAGTTATTTTCCCAGCCATGTAAATCAAATTTAGCAGCTTTCAAAATTCTCTGAGATTCAGATCTAAAATGTTCCAATTCTGAAACTGAGTCTACACTTGCAATGCAATTATCAACATATATAGAGTCTTTGACCTTCACTGCAACACTTTTCAATTGCTCTTCTACCTGATCTAATACATGATTCAGAACAGCCGCAAGTAACAAGGAGCTACATAATATTCCGAACACTACTCTACAATGTCTATACGTAATTGTGTTTTGAGGATCTCCGTCTTTCAACCACATGAATCGAAAACCATCCCTATCAGATTCGCTAAGAGATATTTGTAAAAATGCCTGTTTGACATCCGATATTACTCCGATCTTACCCCATCTAAACCTATTTAATACAGCTGGGATAATTTCTATGAGATTTGGGCCCTTTAATATGCATTCATTTATTGATACGGAGTTTTTGGTTTTAGCTGATCCATCGAAAACAGGACGTACTTTAGTGGTTGAATTATCTTTAAAAATTGCCCTATGTGGCAAATAATGTATTCCGAAGCTTTTAGAAATATCATTACCCTCATTAACTTGCACTATTATACCTCCCTTTTCCCATTGGTTAAAAACCTCTTAATAATCATTTAACCAATTCGCTGATTTAAGGGATTTAACTGTGTATTTTAGTCTTTTAAATGCCAACTCTTTATTATCTGGTGAAGGAGGATGTCTATCTAACCAGGGTAAATTAACCGTATGTCTGCCCGTACTGTCTCTACTAACCGTTTCTCTGAAATGTTTCAAAGCAAGTTCTGGGGTCTGTGTTTTCGAGCGTTTTTTATTACTATCTTTAATACCTAAGGTATACAGAGATCTTCAATTTTTGCATTATTTACATGTAATGACAATACTAACATAGAGCTGGTTGTAGATGTTCCCTCTACCTCAGATTTACCCATTACTATCCACCCTAACAAAGTGTGTACAGCAACCAAACCTCCCTTAAGGTGTTTTACTTTTCCCGTCAATATCTTTCCAGCGCATTCAGCTCCAATGAGCAAATGAATATCGCCAGAATCTCTTTCATATAAACAGGACCTATCATTAATCATCGTATCACTGATATAAATACCCAGATCTTTTAATTCGTTTAAACAATATGCATCATTCATTTTGGGTAAGGAAGCACAAATCTTTTTCTCATCTAAAACCTCTAACTCACAATTATAGCTTCCATCAACATTCGATAAGTTAAGACAATATTTTCGATGCATTTCAGTTAGTTCAATTCCACCGAATAATCCATGATACACGGATTCTTTCCCGAACCCTTTTAAACTCCTTTTTCCCGCAACAAATTTTGTTACATACGATCCTTGACTACCTTGATCGATTATTACCCTTATTAACTGTTTCAAATTATTTTCTTTAACGTATACTATTAAAGTTTGAAGATAAACTTCCCGCGAACAGTTATTATTCGAAAGTGTAGTATTTTCTATTATTTCTGGTTTCTCATTTCTTGAATATTTATTATCCTGGAAACACATAATTTCAACGTGTCTTCTATTGCAATGAGAGCATTTAACCTTTGCCCTGCACATTTTTATGTTGACGCCAACTACCTTAATTAATATTCGGATACGGCGGTGAATTTTGTTTTTCTTTCACTCTCATTAAATCAGTCTTTTCTTTAGCTATCAATTGTTTATTCAAAAAATTAATCAAATCAGTTAAAGAATATTTTTCTCCGAATTCTTTATTAAATTCAAATATTAAATCGTTTGGGATTGACTTAAGTATTACGGGGGATTATAAAGTACTAAAAGTATCTGATGAAATACCTAACGATTCTAAACTTCTTATATGGATTTGTATTTTATCATTTTAAATCTCCTAGTTACTATCTTTTCATGGTATTCTTCGGCGGTTTCTAATTCTTTATCTATATCCTGTGGTTTAAACAGATTCTCTAATTCAGAATCAACTGTTTTGAGAGACTCGAATTTATCATTTAATTGCTCAATAATTAGTTCAATTTCAGTTTCTTCATCAGTTATTTCGTTTTTTTTGAATTTCTGATTCAATCTTAGAAATTAGCCTAGTAACTGATGCTCTTAACGTAGTGCGTTTCTTTTTAAGAAGTTCATTGTCTGTGGCCATTTTAGGGCTATTATCATTCACAGGATTTTCAGTTCCAGTGTCCATTTATTTTTATAACACTATCAATCAAATATTTATAATAATAATTCTTATTTTTATTAACATACGAACCGATATCCCGGCAGGGATGCCATGTCAAAAAAGAAAACTTAATTCTTTTTCTACTTCAATAGAACAGGTATCAATAAAAGGTTTCTTACCTGGTTCGGTTCGTACCAAAATAAATCTTAAAGAAGTGACCACATACTCAAGAAGAAATACTCTTTCGATTTAGTTTACAGGTGTATATTAACGAAACAACACTACAAAAAACAACACGATTCGCCAGTAACACAAAAGCTCTAAAAAAATTGTTGTTCTTAAAGAGAGTTTTATATCCAGCGGCGACATCTAGTATGTCCTCTGGCAAGGAAAATGGTATTCTGTTTTGAACAATCACAATTTATTTAAAAATTATTTTAAAAAATGAAAAATTGTCGTCCGCACAATTTATAAGTTAAAATTTTTATCCAATTTATTTGAGTATTCACTTAAGTGCCCTTCAATGTCTCGACAAATTCACTGCTGTTTACACACCTATTCATTGATTGGTTTTCTTTCATTCCTACTTTATTCACTCGCTATGCTAAATCGTTCATATTAATAGTTTTCATGAAGAGAACTTGAAATAAAATATTTATGAAGTAAACTATTTAAAATAAACTCTCGGTATAAAATATGTTAACAAAGGAACAGATAGATATGATTATTGCTATCAAGTAATTTTTGGGAAAAATTATATTCCCTAGCTAAATTTATATAGGTTTACAAAGCGCAAAAATAAATAAAAACCTACGTGCAATGGAAATTGCAAAAATAAACGATCAAATAAATCAGACGAATAAAGAAGTTAGCAAATATTTGTAGAGAAATTTAGTTTCCCAGAAAATCTTTTAATAATAACGTTAAATAAATATCAAATTACAAAACGTAATATATATGTCTTGTTGTTAACATAAAATTTACTGAGATCTTGATAATTATCTAATCTTTTCCAATTATCTTATCTTTTCTAATTAACTAACCTTTCCGTCTTGTTTCTTAATATACACAATTTCTTAAAAAATTCTGCCAAGACTTGGAAGGAAAGAAACTTAAATTACATTTTGAGACGAAATAAGAGTAGTTTTTACAAAAAATATCAAGATTTATATCGCAAACTCACAAGGTACATTTGGGTACATTACATATTAGGGGTACATTTGAGACACAAATTAACGAGTACAGTTCTCAAAAAATAAATAAATAAAAAAGTAAACAAATAAATAAAATAAAATGATTAATTTCTGATCTAATTATCGGATTTTTGTGCACTAGACCTCCTATTGATTTGAGGAGGCGAGTTAAAATGCACTAATTAGTTAGTGCAAACGATATTTTAAGTTATGAAATCATACACAAGAGAGCATTTTTTTTTTGAATAAACATACCTTCTTTACAACGAATTCTAATTCTATACCCCCAAAATAACCGCACTCTGGGATAATATAGACAGATAGATATATATTTTTGCATATTTCGATATATTTGGAGAACGTTTTAAGCGAATTGAAAAGTTTTTGCACGAAATAATAAAATCGTTTTTTCAAAAATAGTTCCGAACAAAAAATAATTTTCAATAATTATTTATTATTATTTTATTTAATAATAGACGAAACAAATTTAATTGCGAGTAGTACACATTTTACAGATTTTATAAGGCAAAATAGAAACATCGGCCGAATAGTTTCTGAAAAATCGAATTTAAAATTTTTGACTTTTGAGAAGACTCCTTTAGAGGGAGAAGTAATGACCCTCCTCACAATTTGTTTGTTTTCTGAGACATCTTGAAAAGAGGGAACTGTCTTTTCTTTCCTTCAATACTTTTAAACAGAAACATTTAGCCACTAAGGAATATGTAATTAAAAAATACCTTTAAATATACTTTTCATACAAACAATATTTTATTACATTTTACATTGAACAGCCGATTCAATACTGATTTTACGACTATCAATGTCCGTAGTCTTCTAATTTTTAACCCAATAAAAGGGAACTCCTACTTCACGCTTTGGGACACGGCTACCCTTTTTGATGGAACTAACCCGTATTTGGGTTACATCAGCGTTTCTCAGCCTTTCAGTATTCTGGGCCCAGTTTTCAATTATAATTTTAATCCCCCCTCTTACAATAAAATGCATACAACAATAATGTACGTATATTGAATATTTTAGAATCTGTTTTTAAATTATTTTTAACTAACTGCCAAAACAAAAGTAAAAGCGAGCCAACGTTGGCGGAAATCATATCTGACATTCTGCCAAGCGGGCGGTGAACTGATAAAGTGATTGAAAGCGGGGGAAATTTAAATATCATATTTGAAATGAAAGCCAAACAAGGAGATAACGTTAAAAGAATAAGAAAGTAGGAAAATTCGTTAATGAAAGTTAACCTAGACGGGGTGAGCTGAATTTGGATACAGGGAATGTATTTTTTTCGAATAATAATAATAATAATTATAAAAAAAAACAGAAGAATGACTAAACAAAAGAGAAAAAAATAAGTCATGTTTGTGGAAGGGAATCCACACGACTGATGACATCACGAGCATGCGCAGGAGCAAATGTTTTCTCGTAGGAAGAAGGAAAATGTTTGATAACACTAGTTTCGATTCCAGCCAGATAGTCAAGCACAGACGAGCGTGGTTCCGAAAATAAAATCAAGAAAATATTCTCAAGAATACTTAAATTTTGGGTTTACCAGTACTGAAGTAAATGAAGAAAGGCCCCGGTGTATCATTTGCTCAAAAATGTTGGCCGCAGACAGCATGGCACTTAATAAACTTAAATGACATTTGGAAACGCTTCATAGTGAGTACGTCAACAAACCCTGGGAATTCTTCGAATTAAAATTAAAATCATATAAAAGCAAAAATCATTTTTTAAAGAAACTTTGTCTGGGAATAAAAAAGCTATAATTGCATCGTGCAAAGTTTAATATAAAATAGCCAGATGTAAAAACCTCACACCATTTGTGAACAGCTTATTTTGCCAGCAGCAATTGAGATTGTTGAAGCTATGTTTGGAGATAATTTTTCAAATCAATTGCAGTCCATACCTCTTTCAAATGATACTGTCGTCGAATTGGTGATATAGCTGAAGATGTACAGTGTCAGCTTTTCTCGAAGTTACGTGACAAATTGTTTTCAATGCAGTTAGATGAAGCAACAGATAGTAATAAAGATGCTCATTTAATTGCCTATGTTCAATTTTGTGATAATATATCAGTAGTAGAGGAATTACTTTTCTGAAAACCAATAGAACTCAAAATAACAGCGCTCGCATTATTTGTTATTTTAAATGATTTTATGAACGAGTCAAACATAGAATGGAAAAATTGCGTCGGAATATGCACCGATGGTGCTTGTTCTATGTTCGGAAGATTCCAAAGAAAGCACTTGTAAAACAAAAATTGCCTCAGTGCGTCTGGACACATTGCATGATCCACAGAAAAACTTTGGCTTCGAAAGTTCTGGTCTGAATATTGTGTTAACTACGGTTGTAATCGTAGTAAATTATACAAAAATGAGACCCTGAGACAAATTGAGAATCTTTTCCGCACTTTATAAAGATATGGGTTCAGTACATTTAGCGTTACTATTTTATTGCGACGTAAGATGGTTATCACGTGGGAAATTTTTGCAACGCGTTTGTGAATTAAGAGAAGAAATCGTCCTTTTCCTAGAAGAAGAAAACAGATTGGAAGCAGGTCCGAGCATTGCGAACTGCGAACATTGCGTCATCCAACATCACGTAATACTTTAAGATAGTTGCATCATTCTTCATCATGTAATACTGAGAAGAAATCATGTGATACTACTTCCTAGTAGAGAGGCGCCAACGAGTCCAGAAGGGGAAGTCCCGATGGGAAACTCTCGAATTTATAATTAACTCTGAACTTCTTCGATAGAACAATCTAATTTCTGATTCACATGCGATTGGCGACCACTGTGCGAAGGTAGCTCTCACCATCCATGTCGATGTTAACTGTTATATCCTTCTATCCTTTTATTTCTATTAAATTGTTATGTTTGTTAAATTATCGTCGTTATTTATATATATAGGAAAAAAATTGTGTGATGATAGAATTGCTGAAAATTTTCTTTTTTGTAATTGCATATATCTACTTTAACATAAAGGGAAGAGTAAAAAACGGTTAAAAGACTTTTCCGAAAATTATTTCCCATTCTCAAAAGAACAAACACGCTTCGCAGAGAAGGGCCAAAACTGCATGTAGTTGATTGTTAACACTTTCTGCATGTTGCACTTTTGTCTTACTTAGTTGTTTCTTTTACTGTCTAGTGTCAGACTGGTCAGACCAAGAAGCGTGGCCCTCTAAAATTTTAGTGGTGGGGTTAAACAATGAGTTTCGCCCCTCCTGAAATTTAGACACTCAGAAAATTGAAGTCAAGTAAAATTTGTAATTTAAAAAAAAAATTTTTTTTTTTCAATTATGAAGCAATTTTTCAAATAGAAAACTTTATATTCCTCTAAAATTTAAGTGGGGGTGTTGAATAATGTGCTTTGCCCCTTCTGATACTTAGTTATTCGCCAAGACTAAGTCAAGTAAAATTGGTAATTTTAGAGAAAAAAAAGCAACTTTGAAGTTATGTACCAAGTAGGAAACTTTATCTTGTTCTGAAATTAAGCAAAATGGGCGAAAAATGTGCTTTAAAGTAAATTATAGAAGAATAAAGTAAAAGTATAAAAATAAAATTTCCTTTCCAATTTTCACTCTATTTTCCGAAAACTTTATTTTCTTTCGAAATAGTAATGAGAGGTAGAACAAAGTGTTTCTCTGCTTCTAAAATTTCGACGTGAGCAAAAATAAGGTGAAGAAAAACATTTTAATTAAAAAAAATTTCATCTTTGAATCTATTTTCCAAATAAAAAACTTTGTTTTCCTCTGGTGAGGGGCGAAAAGTCTACTTCGCATCTTCTGAAATTTAGACATTAATAGAATAAAATAAAGTATTTTTAGAAAAGATTTTAAAACTTCGACGCTGTTTTCCAAATAGAATATTTCATTTCCCTCTTAAATTATAGTGAGTGTATTTTCTTCTGATATTGAAGTAAGGAGAGCAAAAATGTGTCTTGTATCTTCTGAAATTTAGACATTAATAGAATAAAATCAAGTATTTTTAGAAAAGGTTTTAAAACTTCGACACTGTTTTCCAAATAGAATACTTCATTTCCCTCTTAAATTATAGTGAGTGTATTTTCTTCTGATATTGAAGTAAGGAGAGCAAAAATGTGTCTTGTATTTTCTGAAATTTAGACATTAATAGAATAAAATCAAGTATTTTTAGAAAAGGTTTTAAAACTTCGACACTGTTTTCCAAATAGAATACTTCATTTCCCTCTTAAATTATAGTGAGTGTATTTTCTTCTGATATTGAAGAAAGGAGGGCAAAAATGTATCCTCTGAAATTTAGACTCTTGCAATAATAAAACCATGTAAAATTGATTATTCCTCTTTTAAAAAAATTGAAGCTATTTTCCAAAAAGAAAATTTTATTTTCCTCTTGAATTAATTTAGAGGGCGAAGAATATACGTCAGCCCTTCTAAAATTCAGACATTCGCGAAAATAAAGTCAAATGAAATTAAAATTTAACTCTTATTTTCAACTTTAAAGCTATCTTCCAATTAGAAAATTTTATTCTCCTCTGAAATTTAATTGAGAAGGAAGATAATGTGAGCCACCCCTTCTGAAACTTTCACATTAGCTACAATAAAGTAAAATAGAATTGGTAATTTCAGAAAAAGAAACTACTTTTCTTTTCAGTTTAGTAGCTCTTTTTCAAATTGAAACAAAAAACTTTTCCTCCCTAGAAAAATACTTCTGTTTTGCTTCAATTTTTTTCTACATATGATAACTTTTAATTTATTTAAAAAAATAAAACTAAAATACGAAAAGAGAAGAAGAGCACTGCATAACAAAATAAAACTAGTGCTAAAAAAGAAAACTAAACTAATTGTCACTCTTTCACCCTACCCTGGAAAAAGTAATAAATGCATCCTACACTGCCTAATAGATATATTTTAATTAAAGCATTCCTTGATTCTCAACACTTTCAGACCACCAACCAAGTTTACTCACAGTTATCTGACTCCTCAAAAATAGCGATCTCCTTTCACTTTACACCATAGGAAAATGTCCTTTTGCTTCTTTAAATTGCCTTTATCATTTTTATGACCCTGGGATCTTTTGTCCTTTTATAAAATGTCATATATTTACAGAACCATATATAAGTTGCCACAGTTGTCTTGAACAAGCAATTATCTAGATGTTCTCGGAAAACAGATGTAAGCTTTTAATAAGAGATCTAAGGGGATGACTTGTTGACATTTACTTTGGTCATTTTGTCAAGAGACTTTTTCTGAAACAAACGTTCTAATCACTCTCTGTTAAACTTCATTCTTTAGCTCATTTAATTGCGTAATTTAAATAAACTATTTTTATTTCAAATATAAATTTTTGTTAACTTTTATTTTGTTCAATCTTTCAAATTAAAACTTAACTTTAATTGAGACTAATTAAAATTATTTGCAAAAGAAACTTTCTTTTTAAACATAAATGTCATTATTTTAAATTGCAAGAAAATGAAAAGGAAATTGATTTCTCAGGAGGTAAGCAAATGTTTACATTAAATTATTTAATACATACAAAATTGCGTATTAATGTACTGTTAGAATTGTTTATATGAATGGTTACATATAAATTGCTTTTTTATATTCCTAAATCGAACTGCATTTATATAGTATTTTAGATCATGATTTTACTGTTTATTTGTGTGCATGGATTTTGTTCTTGTTTTATATTTTTTAAATTATTAAGACCTTTGAATTTTTAAAATTGGAATTTTTAGTCTTTTTAACAACTTTGTTTTCATTCAAAAATGAAATGCTATCTTTAATTTTATAAAAAAAAAGGAAATTTAATTCTATAAAAAAACGCATTTAATTTAATAAAAAAGCTATGTTTCGTTGTGAATAATTGAAAAGATGTCATCATTTAAAGTATTTTAGTTTAAACAAGAGTCACTGTTTTTCAGTCAATAAAAAACAAAGTTATTCGAAAAAATATTTTATTTCGTTGTTTCAATAATTCTTCCTACTTTTAAGAGAGACTATCTTATATCGATTTTTTAAGGTCAGCATTATTTTAGTGAAATTAAACTAATTTCAAACCCTTTGCTT
The DNA here is from genome assembly GCF_982258835.1 of Parasteatoda tepidariorum. Lineage (NCBI taxonomy): Eukaryota > Metazoa > Arthropoda > Arachnida > Araneae > Theridiidae > Parasteatoda > Parasteatoda tepidariorum. The sequence continues at coordinate 76,308,142 of NC_141765.1, forward strand.
TCATTGACAAAAAAATGGAACAGTTTTATATACTGATGGAAAAAAAACTGCTACTTCAAAAAACAGGGAAATGACAAGATTGGGTAATTAATCTTCTTTTAAATTTACTATTTTATTCTTATCTTATAGGATAACGGTAGAGTAGAGCTGAAACACTGAATCACATTTATTCTTGTTTATTTGAACTAAACTATATAAAATATCATTTATAAACCAACAATAATTTATATAAACAAAGGTAATTTTTATTACAATACAAAAAATTAACTTCAACTTATACTTTAAATAATTAAAATAACGAAAAAATATTTTTAATACAAAAGTTTCATCAAAAAATTCCGTAAAATTTTATTATTATCAGTAATAAAAGCTGATTTAATTAAGAAAAACAACAACATATTTTCCAGAATGGGACAATTTGTTTCTGAAACATTTGGAGAGAGAGGTAGTGACGAATGCAATTTATTTAGTTTTTTTTAATCAAAATCATATGGGATAATCAAAGTGATTATTTGTGCTAATTAACTTTTTGAGAACTCTTCTTATGTATTATTTTTCTGAGTTTAAGGCATTTGATGAAGGAAAAGAATTTATCCGATCATCAGAATTATAAATTATCATTTCTTCCAAATGTGTACATTTCTGTTTATCAATTAAATAACTTTGTTTTCCATTTTTACATGGTAATAAATTAAACTTGAACAGGATGAGAAACACACTTCAAATATTGCAGTTTAATTTTATTTAATTGCTTTAATTTTATTTAACTTTCCACTTTAATTTTATATTAATATAGCTTTTATTATTATATTGAAATATTATTATAACTTTTCACTTTTTTTTCAGTTTTGAGATTTATATTTTTTTAATAGTGAAGATGATCTTTACTGCAACCAATGTTAAAAATATTCATTGAAATGAACATTTCTGTTTATCAATTAAATAACTTTAATTTTCGTTATTTTACATGGCCATTTCGATTTAAAACCAGATAAATTAACCAGAACAAGTTGAAAAACACATTTCACATAAGATTGCTTCAATTTGATTAACCTAACTTTCCACTTTTTTATTCTTTTTTTCACAGTTTGGAAATTTATATATTTTTAATCGTAAAAATGATCTTTCTATAACGTATGTAAAAGATAGTCATTTAAATTTTTTGTTCAAAATTATTGCATTTTTCAGCTTAGAAATATTTATCATTATTATTTTATTTTATTTATTTTTTTTTTTAATCAATTATGCGGTGTCAGATTTCTTACGGTTAATGAACCTTAAATGAATTACCACCTTTCGGCAGAATAAACAAAATAAACTTCGACTTAATATACAAAATAAAGACAATTGTGAATATATATGTATATACGAGCCGTGGTGACTCAGGGGATAGAGGGCTCGTCTCTCAATGACGGGAACCGGGTTCGAATCCCGGCAATGGCAGGTTGATTCGAATTCCGCACTCTACTCGCACCGACCACACTGCGGACGTAAAATATTCTCAGTGGTAAGAGGATAATGGGTTAGAGTCCCCTTGCCATCAGGCTAACCTTGGGAGATTTCTGTGGTTCCTCTCCATGTAACGCAAATGTGGGTCAAAATCAAGAAGTCCTCCACAAAGACAAATTTCTCCCAATACTTGATCCAGGAATTCCCTTGTTTTCTGGATTGGGTTCAAAATTACAAGGATACGATATTGAGCATCGGTACTCGTAAACTGAAAATTTGGTCGGCTGTTTTCTCATCGTTTTATCATTAAAAATCTTAAATTTGTTTTAAAGTCGGACAGTTGAATTCATAGTCCTGAAACTTTAATCATGAATTTATTTTTTATAAATAACATAATTATGCTGAAATAAAATAAGCTGAAAAACAGCTGCAATAAACGTTGGAAATGGTTTTTAGGAAACCATATTTCTGCAGCAAATTTAGTTATTGATTTAAAAAGCGCGATATTCTATTGCAACTTTTCATAATTTATCCAATAAACTGTAATTAATCCACAACGATGTGTTCTCATCTTGTGTTTTGTCGCGAGCAGGTTAGGGCCACCCAAACCGGAAAACGAACACAAACAACTTGTCCAGTAAAAATCTCTTCCTATGAAATACCCGGCTGCCTGCGGTACATGGAATGTTCTGCGCCAAGAACTAATATTTCTTAATGGAGGAATTTGACAGGATGGAATGAGAGGAAAAACAAGATATATTTCCTCTTGACTTTCTGAACTGTGCAAGGAAGATCTTTCAACTATATCATTAATGCTTATTATATGGGGAACACTATGCAGAAACTGCTGCTCAAGATCATTGTGGCTAAAATAGGCCAACAATTACACAAGAGAACTAATGATAACGGTCACTGAGAATGGCATTCAGTACTTAATTTGAATGAATTCACAAGATCCATCGAATCGACTCCGATCATTTCTTAGAAATTAAAGATGAATCATCAAACCTTTTTGAAATGGAAGGCAAAACGGAGGCATTCAATAAAATCAGTTGATGATTATAGAGAAAAGGGCTGAAAAGAGACCACGGCAGACCATTTGCGAGGTTTCTTTCGTGAAAGAGTCCAGAGACAAGATTTATTTTAAATGACGGAATGAATAAACAGGGTGAGACATTAACCCTAATAATAACGATTGTTCTGCAGTCATCCTTCTTAATGGAAGAATCTCCTGCTGAATTTAGAAATGCTAAAGAAATCCAGCACTATTTTGATTTCGTATAGAAGACTGGAAAGAGCATAATTTGCACTATATGACTTTGCAATTTATGACTCAGTAAATAGAAAGTTACTCATACAGGCAATGAGTATTGTACAAACCTGAGAAGCTCTGGTCACAATCACTTAAAATAAAACTAAATATTGAGTCAAGGTACAGAACAACCTGTCAGAACCGGTCGATTTTTCAAACGGCCTCAAACAGAGAGAACTCTTTAACCTCCAAAAGATAGTTAAAGATTATGCAATTTACACCAGAGGAACAATTTTCCACAATACTCAGTAAATTTTTGCATTTGCTGATGATATTGCCTCTCAAACAGTCCTTTCTTTCCTTGGAAAAAGAGGCAAAGAAAGTTTCAATCAGCCAAATACAAAACAGTTTTAATGATCTAAAAATAGGTGACTACAGTTTCGAAGCAGTTCACCTATTTATACTCAGAATTGATTGACGCAAAACCATCTGGAGCCCGAAAAAAGGATCTGGTGAGGAGACTGGCTTGAAAAAGTTATAAACTGGAAGAGACAATCCAAGAAGAAGGCCTGAGGAAGACTATGGCTCAACCTGGGCTGGTGCGCCATTGAAAAAGAAACTGTAATTAAAAAAGTTATATTTCTTGCCCTTTCTCTTTTATTAGTATTTTACTTTAATAATGTTGTAAAGGCAACGGAAATATAAGTAAATAATGATTATTGATCAGATCTAAATACAATATCAGGTTTCAAAAATGCTAGAAGAAAAAAAAAACTGTTAAAAAAAGTCCGAACACTTAGAACTTCTAAATTTTACCGTAGAACCCTAGGGATTCGCGGAACACTGTTTAGGAACCACTAGTCTAGATTACTTTATTTCATAACTGTCCCTGAACTGCCGATCCAATTTCGGGTTTACGACTACCAATGTTCAACTCCGTAGCCTTGTAATTTTGAACCCAATCCAGATAACTCCTGGATCAAGCATTGGGAAAAATTTGTTTCGTGGAGGACTTTTTGATTGAACTAACCCATATTTGCGCTATATGGAGAGAAAAACCTTGAAAACCTCCCATGGTTAGCCTGACGGCAAGAGAGCTCTAACCCATGATCCGTCTACCAATGAGGATATTTTTATGTCTGCACTGTGGTCTGTGCAACCCGGGTGAGGAATTCGTATCAACCAGCCATCGCTGGGATCTAGATTATTACAGATAAATACTGGTATTACATCATCATATCTAACCAAACATGGTTTTACATACATGTATGTAATGACCTACAAAAGTGGTCCCCAGGGGTCTCTCTAGGAATATTAAATTATTTCCCCTTTATTTACTGTGCTGCATTTTTCTCATGTTTGTTGTTGTTGTTACATATGCCACAAGACATTATCAGCAAGCCTGCTTGAAACAAAGCGAATTTTTAAGGCAGAGGGTGCGTGCCTTATTTTTCTGTTGCCCATTTATAACCAAGAATACGAATTCAACCACGCGTCACAGCCCGTTTTACAAGGAGGACCCATTGGTACTTCATTTATTCATCCACAGATCGTAATTCTGACCTGAATTAGAGATTAATTAATCTTCAATTCAGTACCACAGAGGTATAGATTTGCTATGGGAACTTGGAGGACTTAGTGACCCCAACAGTTTTAACGTGTACCAGTCATCATTTAATACACGGGTGTTTCTTCAACCGGCGGGATTCGAACTCAAGAAAACGAGCCCAACGTCCTACCAACCAAACCCTCTCGGGTTTGGGTGACGTTCTACGGACGAGATGTTAACTGGTAGATGATAACTCGGATAAAACTTTATCTGAGATAGACTTAAAACTAAGATTCGATATAAATATAGATATGTCTAAGATAAAATCTAAATAATTTATACCTTACAAACTTTTCAGCAATACATACCGCTTTTTGCCATTCCAATCTAACGTCTATTTGCATTTGCGTAGGCCAAAGTAAACAACAACTTCATCCGTTTAAAAAGTTCATGAACGGCTCTCACGTGGAAAGTAGAAGAATGCAGAGGAATATTGTGAAAAATATTGTGTTTACGATATTTATCGTTGTTTACAAATAATTCTTAAAGGAAAGGCGAAAGCCAGATTAGAAAGGAAAGTCCCGTTATCCACGGTGCCATATAGAGCCCAGGCAGAAAAAGTCCCGAATAAATTAATAACTCTTACTCTTTTCCATAGAACAATCTGATTTAGCTTTCATTCTTGATCCGGCAACCTGCGTGTAGGCAGGTACCCGGTCATGATATCGCTGTTAAACTTATTTCCTTTTTTTATTACATTAAATGTTAAGTTTCATTATTGTCTTTTTTTCCTCCCTTGCTCCACAAACTCCTACAGATAATGGGGGCTCGCGACCGTGATGTGAAAATACCGAGTTATATTTTTTGAACTTCGAAATCCCAAGTAGGAGATATGCACAAAATTTGTGGACTCTTTTAAATCCCCGCGAAGGGGATACTCACCGAATTTGTGGAGCTAAATCAAATGCAATTCTACCCTCGTGAAGGTGTAGATTACAAGTGCAATTCTACTCTCGTGTAGATTTATTTTAACATTCGAGCGAATGTTGTTCCAAAGAAAACTGTTCCGTCTGCCGTGAAGAGCCTCGAATTTTCTCACGAATTCTCTTTCATAACTAATTTAAAATGTGTATCATAAAAAAAAGTGAGTTCAGACAAACCTAGAGTAAGCCGTCAAGTTTCAAATACTGAAAAGAAAATTTTAAATACATTATGAGATGACAGCTTAGTATTATGCAACGGAGAACTTCTAATAATTGGTTTGTATTTTAATATTTCGAAGTATTTTTTTCAGCAATTGAAACTTCATAACTTACTCTAGGTTTGCCGGAACTTTTGTTTTCTTTCTTTTAAATTTTAAATTAGTAATGATGGAGAATTTTCGATGAAACTTTTCTTCCTCTGCATGGCATCCTCCTAAATTGTACCATCTTCAAAAATGACGAGTATTTATGATTAAGGGAATAAGTCATGAATTTTGGCATTTTATATTGCTCACCTCGTTTTGTGATGTTGGTTCGTTAAATCTCAGTTGGAACCCTTTCACAGATTGAAGGTTATCTATTTTCTTCGTAGTTAATTTAAAATATGTAGTATCGATATCATACCACTTAGTTAGGAGAGAGAGTTGTTTCATCGCCTTTTCACTTCAATTAGTAATTTAAAATATAGAGAAAGTGAGGCAAACCTAGATTAAGTTATGAAGTTTCAAATTATGAAACGAAATTTTCAAAATAAAAACAAACTACAGAAGGATTACGGAAGTTCTCTTCCATTAATTTGCTTGCGTTTTGAAACTCCATGTTTTACTCTAGGTCTTCCTGAACTCACTTGTTTTATACTTTAAATTATTTATTGAGGAGAATTTCTTCCGCGTTATAGCAATCTCCCATAAAAGCTCTCTAAATTATAATAATTAATGACTTTTTGCTTTTAAATTCATACATTTCTTAAAAATATAAGCAATGGGAAGCGTTGGAGGGGTTGTCTCCCTCAAAAAGTCTCTACAAGCCTCCTCAGATAAATAAAGAAAACTTTTATGAATCGATTTAAATTCATTAGAGTAAACAAAATCCATCTTTTTGCAAATATTTAGAAGGCATACTTTTTTTTTCTTATGTGTGAAATTCAGAGAGCTATTGTGGCACTTAGAAATACCCCCGGAATGCAAAAAATGTTTCATAGTTTCTTAATTAAACAATTTGTTGGCAATTTATTTGTGCACATTTTTAAACTTAAGCTTCCAAGAAAAAGTTTTCAATAAAAGCTAATGCAAAAAAAAAAAAAAAAAAAAAACGAGAGACAGAGAGAGAGAGAAACCGACTATTCTGAATAATTTTTGATCTAATAATCGGATCTTCAAGTTCTAGGACTCAATCTTAATCAGCGTGCATAGCTCTCAACAAAAAATAAGCACCTTTAAAGTACTTTTTAAACACTAAAAAATACTTTTAAGCACAATATACATTAACAAACTGCAAAATAATTTTCAAAGATTTTATACGATCATGATAAAATTACTGGGTCTGACAAAGAACTCTTTTCGTGATTATATTAACCACAATAGATCGAGAGATTTTTCGGTTCGATTTCAAAGGGTGGAAAATGAAGTCCGAAATTGAGAGCAAAATGCAACGGAGTTGCACATGAAAGTGAATCTCACCAAATCCAGCTCAGTAGACTCCCAAGTATTTCATCAAATATGTAACATGATTGACGGACCGACGATACACTGAAATGGATAATGGTTGAATGAATTGTGAAAACGTTGAATAGAACAATGTGAAGCTTTTGCGTAATATGCAGCGAAAATCGACCTGGTAAAGAAAAAAAAAAATCTCATTTTCGAAAAGCACTTTTTAAAAACATCCTACTAAAAAAGCACCTTTAAGGCCTTTTAAAAAACGAAAATAAGCACCTTTAAGCACTTTTTACAAACGCTCCATGTTAATAGTTCAAAGAGGTCAAATATTCCAATTAATTGGTGCAGATAATATTTTAAGTTACAAAATCAAACACGAAAAGTACTTAGGATTTGTTTAATCGTTTTAACCTTTGATACTGTCCTAACTCTTAACCAAAGATAACTGGTTTTAAACTTTTTAGGAGGATGGATTATTAAAAGCATCTAAAAAAATTGGATATGATGAAAGATCTTGAAAACGCTAGAGAAGCTGTGTTATGTTTGAAAAGTTTTACTATTTAAAGAAATGGTAAATATCCCCTTCTTTTTTCTTTTATCTATCATAGTATATTTAAACTGTGTAGTTTATTTTGTATAAAATTTATTAGTTACTGTTTCCCCTGATATTTTATCAAGAGAGTTCATTCTTGATGTTTTTAATAATGTATGTCTTAATAAACATTCATTTTTGAAATGAAATGAGTTTCACAATCATATACTCACATTAACTAGAACATGTAAAGACTCCACATAAGATTTTTCAGTCTCAAAAATTTCAGTCACAACATGTGTTCTGGTGTCCTATGAAAAAGTTAAATTTTATTAAAATTGAACACAATCACTATATCTGTATAAATCAATAAAAAGTGTTTGAACAATTTTGCATGATCAAAATTAATATTTAAAAGACATCGAAATTTAACAAAAGTTTCTACTAATCTAAAGCAATTCCACATATCATAGTTAATTTCTTTAAATCTATACTATAATCTACACTTTAAATCTATACGATACATGTAGTTTTATTAGTCACAATTTTGTATTAGTCAATTCTAATATTTCTATTTTAAGTGTATCCTGATACTTGTGTCGTATCCTAATACTAGAATTGATTCTCAGCTACTTGGTTTGTTTATGGAAATGTCTTAACCAGGCTGTGAACTAATGTCTGATTGTTTATCTTGATTTCAATTCAAATTTTGAAGTATTTTATTCATTTTCCAAGTTATTTGTATTAGTTTTAAAATTCTCTGGTACTTGAATATTTTATTTATAATTTCTGTCACGCCATAATTACTTTTATCATTGTAAAATATTTCGAAATTATTATTCGAACAAAAGATAAACAAAATCATTAATCATCAATATAAATTCCATTAAAAAAATCAGTATTATGTTTTAGATAAACTCTGGTAAAAATTGTTTACAAAGATTTAAAAGTAATAAATCCAATTTAATAACAATATCATGACTCCTGAGAAACATTTAGAATAAAAAGCTTCACTTTAATTGTAAACCTATCAGTATTCCAATCTTTTTACATTAAAATATTTTCAGACAACAAGTGAATATTTTAGTTTGATGAATACGTTGATCGGATGCATTTTCAGTTGTTTATCTTCCCTACTGTTTTATCCTAACGACTTCTAATGTCGTTGTCAAGAGGAAAAGGCAAAATATTTATTTAATAATTATTAAAGAGAGAACAATCATCTAAGTGACACAAAATCAAAGTACTTCTCAATAAAAGTTGAATCCGTGAAATGTTTTGTTTGTAGTTAAACTTGTAGGGGATAAGGGAAATCTTAATAATTATAATTGGTCTATTGAATAGGTTAAGGAAAAATTATCTTTCTCACGGTTAGCTAGAAGGAAAACTATAAAATGTTAACTAATGTATAACTTGAAGTCAAAAATAGATTAAAAGATAGAATGTGACTGTTAAAGAGTGAAAAAGAGCGATTTGTTTTGATTAATAAATTAAGAAAAAGATTTACAAAAAAAGAATAACATCAAGAGATTAGTTGAAGCTTTTTATATTACACAGAACGCACACGCACACACACACCTGGAAAAATTATTACCTGGAAAACATGACCGGAAATATTATCTTACGCTGCTAGGGGCTCTTTCCTATTACGGAAATATTGTTCGGTGCCTTTGTGATTGCACTTTTAATTTTCTGAAGTATTTTAATTTCATGTTAATTTTATGTTAATACAATTTTATTTCATTTTATAATCAATCATTAAACGATAACTTGCATTATATATACTATCGTTGAACAGTCAACCCCAGGGCTAAAGAGAATAGAAGGGCTGGTTCACTCCTTTGAAGAAACTCTCGCCGCGCCAATCCTCCGATTTTTTCTAGTGACGTCACTTGGGCGCAAAGCTCGCACTTTTACTTCAAGAACAGAGCGTTCGGCCTTACTAGCTCTAACTAATATTCGAGCATTTCTCTTTGTGACATATTCTAAGACATTTGTTATTTTCTATAATGACTTTCCTCAGTTTTTGCCGTGAATTTACAAAATTTTAAAACTATTAACAAAATGCCAGTTTGCGCGATTGCAACTTGCAAAAATTCTGATAGAAAACAAAAGGAAAAAATATAATTTTCTGCGTGTTCCCTAAAGTAAATGAACAACTATGTAAAGAATGGATTCCGAAATGACACAGTTAATATCAAACAACAATACATTTTTTCAATCGTTAAGAACTTTTATAAAAATTCGGAATAGAAACCGCCTCGTTACTTCAAAAAGAAAGGCTTGTGAAAAAAATTAAAAAATGGATAAAGTCAAAGAAAATTAAAAGGTAAGTAAAAAGTATAAATAAAATATATAGTGTACAGTTGAAATTCTCTTAATTTCATAACTTATTTTTTTAATGTAGTTATTCTAAATATTTATGATTCGTTTAAAAATTATATTCTCTTGAATTTAAATATCTATAAATTATATCATGTTAAATTTAAATATCTATAAACAATTGAAAAATTTCTAATGTCATTATGAACCTAAATTATTATTTTGTTTCAATAATTAGAGTTTAAGGTTGATGTTTCCTAATGATTAAGTAAGAACAAATTTCTATTAACGGCATATTTTAAAATCGGGGATTCTAAATTTAACTCAACTTATTGTTATAAAAGAATATGAAGATAAAAAAGTGTCGATATATGCTTTCATTTTTCTTAATAATTAAAGTTAAAACTGAACTTTTTAAAATAAAGTATTTATAGTGTCATTTTCGCCAACTAGTAAAATATTTTTATAAGTTTAAATTGGTATTTTTTTAATATAACGGCCAAGAAAGTTTTTTTAAACTATGTTTATGAATGGAAATAATGTGTTAATTACGAAAAGTTTGAAAGCTTATAACCAGAAAAAGTCTAACTTATTTTTACAAAGAGAAAGATGCAAAGTTATCATAATATCTTTGCATGCGATCTTCCGAGATCTGTGGATACAGTGACGTCATAAGGAGGGAAATCGTAGCTTCAGCTCTAAGAGCGGAGTGAACTAGCCCTTCTATTCTCTTTAGCCCTGAGTCAACCCAATGTTTTGTGTTTAGGACTACTACCCCACAGACTTGTAATTTTGAATCAAATTCAGAAGACAAGGGAACTCCTGGATCAAGTATTGGGAGAAATTTGCCTTCGTGGAGAACTTTTCAATGGAACTAATCAACATTTACGTTACATAGAGAGGAAAATCACGTAAACCTCCCACGGCTAGACTAACATCAAGAAGACTCTAACCCACGATCCGTCTACCACTGAGGATATTTTTACGTCAGCTCTGTGGTCAATCTGAACCGGGTGCGGAATTCATATCAACCAGCCACCGCTGGGATTCGAATTATTTGCAAAATGCGAAATATTTTGTTTTAATAATTTTTCTCTTTTCATTAATCTTTATTTATTAACAATAATTGGAAAAAACACTCAGTTTATGGCATTTTCTTAAACTTTTCATAATATACTTAAAAGATATTTTTTTTAGGAATGTTTAGTTCAAGCGATTTTTTATACCTAGCAATAAAGTTTAAAGCATTCAAAGGTTTTCAGGGACCGACAATTAATTATGAAATAAAACAAGTATTTTTGAACACCTTTTGCCAAAAAATTAAACAATAAGCTTGTAACTTGTATCGATTACTTTGGTCGTTATTTTCAATAACTGCATAAAATTTCGTAAACCTAAGGACATATGGACATTTTCATAAAAAAAATGCTTTTTTCGTCTTACATTTTTTTGTTATTTTTTTATAAATATAACATGGAATCAAACAATATTTTTGGAGCTATTTAAAATTAATTACAAAATTATTTATTTAAAATTTTTAAAAAAATCGCTGAGAACTGTGCAAGATAAAACTATATATTTCTTTTATACAGCACATGCGTAAAAAAAATTTAAAACTTTCTTTTTCTTAATTTTGTAGTGAATCGTATTTGGCAACTAATGAAGAAAGTTTTATTTGAATATCTAAAAAATTTAAAAAGTTTCACCCAGCAGTTTTCGTACTGTTTAAAATAAAGATCTAACTAATAAGGGGTTTTCCGCAAATTTTATTTTATATCATAAAACTAAAGATAATAACAAATAATAATGCGAAAAGATCCCCCCAAATGCCAGAGTTATTTTTAATCAATCTTGCAAATATAGTTTGTGAAAAAAAACTTATTGTTTCTAGCTTTATTTTAAAATACAAAAACAACTTAGAAAATTTACTTGAAGCTTTTTAAATTTGAAAGTTATTCAAATCAGACTTTTTCTATTGGTTGCCAAATACGATTGATTAAAAAATTATGAAAAAAATTTTACATTTTTTTCGCGCATGCGCAGTATAAAAGAGCAACTTTAAATGCTCATATCTTGCGCAGATTTAATGATTTTTTTTTTCTTCAAATTTTAAAACAATAATTTTATAAATAATATTAAATTGCTCCCAAAATATTGTTAAAATTTATTGCATATTTTTAATGTTATAACAAAAAAACGTAAGACAATTTTTTATTATTTTTTTATATAGTATATACATATAAATGCCTATATCTCCATAAAAATTTAAGCTATGAAATTTTATGCAGTTATGGAAAATAACACTAATCCATAGAAGTTTATTGTTAGATTTTCTAGCATAGGGTGTTCAAAAATACTTGTTTTCTTTATTTATCGGTCCCTCAGAACTTCGAAAGCTCTCATTGCTAGGTATGAAAAATCGCTTGAAATAAAAACCTCCAAAATTACTCAAAGTATTTCTTGAGAAATTTTTAAAAAATGTCAAAAACTGTCATTATTGTTGTTTATATATAAATAAGGGGAGATAGAGTGAAATAAGTTTTTTATTTATTGGACCTTTGTGATATATCTTCTGAACAGTTGCATACTTCTGTAGAAATTTGTAACTTTTTTCTTTACTTTTTCATACTTCAGTGTTTCCCAAACTTATGACTTTTGTGCACCCTTTCTAAATTTTTCGTAACGCTGTGTACCACTAATAAAAAAATAAATGTATTTTTTACTATAAAAAAATTGCACAAAAGTTAAAAATCTCAATTGGCTGTTGACACAACTAGTTACGAACTGTTAACTCTGCAAAAAAACAGCCAAAAGAAAAAAACGTAAATTTTCATGGCTAGCTTTGTTTTTGAATAATTTTCGTTTGTTGCAAGATATTTCGCAAAAGAACCCTCGTTAACTGTTCCCCTGAGGGTACCACACTTTGGGAAAAACTGACATATTTCCGAATTTAAGGAAAAGATGTTATAAATGATATTTACCTATTTTGATATTAACTTTTGCACTATATAGTTTCAATTAAGCAGCATAAACAAACTGTTTTGTAATTTTCGTTTGTTGCAAGATATTTCGCATAAGAACCCTCGTTAACTGTTCCCCTAAGGGTACCACACTTTGGGAAAAACTGACATATTTCCGAATTTAAGGAAAATATGTTATAAATGATATTTACCTATTTTGATATTAACTTTTGCACTATATAGTTTCAATTAAGCAGCATAAACAAACTGTTTTGTAATTTTCGTTTGTTGCAAGATATTTCGCATAAGAACCCTCGTTAACTGTTCCCCTGAGGGTACCACACTTTGGGAAAAACTGACATATTTCCGAATTTAAAGAAAATATGTTATAAATGATATTTACCTATTTTGATATTAACTTTTGCACTATATATTGTTTCAATTAAGCAGCATAAACAAACTGTTTTGTAATTTTCGTTTGTTGCAAGATATTTCGCAAAAGAACCCTCGTTAACTGTTCCCCTGAGGGTACCACACTTTGGGAAAAACTGACATATTTCCGAATTTAAGGAAAAGATGTTATAAATGATATTTACCTATTTTAATATTAACTTTTGCACTATATAGTTTCAATTAAGCAGCATAAACAAACTGTTTTGTAATTTTCGTTTGTTGCAAGATATTTCGCATAAGAACCCTCGTTAACTGTTCCCCTGAGGGTACCACACTTTGGGAAAAACTGACATATTTCCGAATTTAAAGAAAATATGTTATAAATGATATTTACCTATTTTGATATTAACTTTTGCACTATATAGTTTCAATTAAGCAGCATAAACAAACTGTTTTGTAATTTTCGTTTGTTGCAAGATATTTCGCTTAAGAACCCTCGTTAACTGTGCCCCTGAGGGTACCACACTTTGGAAAAAACTGACATATTTCCGAATTTAAGGAAAAGATGTTATAAATGATATTTACCTATTTTGATATTAACTTTTGCACTATATAGTTTCAATTAAGCAGCATAAACAAACTGTTTTGTAATTTTCGTTTGTTGCAAGCTATTTCGCATAAGAACCCTCGTTAACTGCTCCCCTGAGGGTACCACACTTTGGGAAAAACTGACATATTTCCGAATTTAAGGAAAAGATGTTATAAATGATATTTACCTATTTTGATATTAACTTTTGCACTATATAGTTTCAATTAAGCAGCATAAACAAACTGTTTTGTAATTTTCGTTTGTTGCAAGATATTTCGCATAAGAACCCTCGTTAACTGCTCCCCTGAGGGTACCACACTTTGGGAAAAACTGACATATTTCCGAATTTAAGGAAAAGATGTTATAAATGATATTTACCTATTTTGATATTAACTTTTGCACTATATAGTTTCAATTAAGCAGCATAAACAAACTGTTTTGTAATTTTCGTTTGTTGCAAGATATTTCGCATAAGAACCCTCGTTAAGTGCTCCCCTGAGGGTACCACACTTTGGGAAAAACTGACATATTTCCGAATTTAAGGAAAAGATGTTATAAATGATATTTACCTATTTTGATATTAACTTTTGCACCATATAGTTTCAATTAAGCAGCATAAACAAACTGTTTTGTAATTTTCGTTTGTTGCAAGATATTTCGCATAAGAACCCTCGTTAACTGCTCCCCTGAGGGAACCACACTTTGGGAAAAACTGACATATTTCCGAATTTAAGGAAAAGATGTTATAAATGATATTTACCTATTTTGATATGAACTTTTGCACTATATAGTTTCAATTAAGCAGCATAAATAAACATATGTATTCAAAGGAGGCTTGAGGGGGGAACATGTTTTGAAATGGTTTTACTTTGTTTTAATCGGAATAATGTCAGATCATACAAATAAATTGAAATATGAAACAAATTTCAAGGTATTTTGTTGTTTTCAAATGCATTGATGTCTTTTTTAGTATAATGAAATGCTCCAATACAAATTAGTATATAAACTAATAAATGTCAATTTTTGAGAATATATATATACGAACTTTGATTATCTAAGGCATTAAAAATGTACATCAATAATGTCCTATTTTTCACCGACTGCCGAGTTGACGTAAAATTAGTCAAAATAATCTCTAGATGAAATGCAAAAATTTCTTTAAAAAATCCTTCCAATGCTCAAAATTTTAATGCTTCAGAGGGTATTAAATTATAAGTGTTAAAAAAGTTTAACAAATATTTTTAGACTCGTTAAGAATTAATTTTATTAATTCAAATATTAATATAATAATGATTTTGTAAGAAGCTTAAATTGATTCTTTCCACTAAGCAGTATAAAAATCTCCCCATGTTTTGAGCGTATAATCAGAGATATTATATGGCTTTGTTGCTTTTAAAATTAAGTTACGCAGAACAGTTTTAGAAGTAGGTTAGTAAAAGAGAATATAAGAACGTACTTCATCTGATGGACCTCTGTATTCATTTAGAGTTCCGTTTTCCATGCCGAGAATGCTTAGACTAAACGGAATAGCAGATGTATTGATTCTAAGGATCAATGACTGCTCTCCTGCCTCCATCTATCTTTACAAATCTTAATTTCATCAAAATTCATTAAATGCGATCTTTTGTATCCTCATTAAAAGTTATATTTTTATTTAGGCACAATCTTAAAATATTAAGAGATCGTAAAAAAAAATCTTTTTTCAATATACAGTCCCTGGCCAAATTATTAGACGTACTATAAAATTTATGTAAAATCTTAATTATCATCTATATTGTTTCTACGCGACAGACACCGGTTTGCACTTATTTACGTTCGCATATTTGTTAAATTAGACGATATATAATATTAAATCGACGATTGGTTAAATTTAAATTAGACGATATATTATATAAATATGGAATATTTATTCTATCAGTTATTATATTAGTATATTATAACTTTAAGACCAAATTATTAGACGCACTGTAGTGTTTTAATAATTGCATGTTTTGCACGAGTTTGTATGCTATACTTTTATATTTAAACATACATGTAATGGTTTTTTATTCAGGGGATTTTTGTATGCTTCCTAATTGTATTTATTGTCAAAAAAATAGCAATGTCAAAAAATTTATACACGGACATAAACAAGTGTAAACCGGTTTCAGTTTCAATCTCGTAAAAACAATAAAGCTGTATAGTATGACCTGATAATTAAGATTTTACATAGAATCTTAGAGTGCGTGGCCAGGGACTGTATTGGGATTTAAGAGTATAGTTAAAAGTATAGTGACATAAATAGTTTTTATAAGGCACACACAAAAGCTTCTCTTTTATCTGTATTTGTTGAAAGACTCACAAAACTAGTAGAAAAAAAAATTTTTTTTTCTTTATTTGATATTTACTTTTTTAATAATTTTATCAAAATCTAATATTACAAATTTTGCTTTTATAAAAAAGAGGTACACGCTTGTTACATTATGTACTTTTATTTTAAATTCTATAGAGCGAAAATAAACAAATATCGTATCCATGGCAATTACAGAAGAGCAATCAAGATACCTATTTTATAGTTACATTTTTATCTGCAATTATACTCAAATGAAAACAGGTTGAGTACCAAATCATTCAACAAAAAGTAAGCACATTTTAAGTACTTTTTAAGCACTCAAAAAATATTTTTAAGCACTATATGCATTAACAAAATGCAAAATAATTTTCAAAGACTTTACATAATCATGATGAAATAACTAGTTCTTCTAATTATATTAGCCAATATAAAAAGATCGAAAGATTTTTCAGTTCGATATCAGAGGGTGGAAAACAAGGGTGAAATTGAGAGTATCTTGCAAAATGCAGCACATGATAGTTCAATAATCTCAACTCAGTAGACGGACTCTTTCATCAAACATGTAAACTAATTGGCGCCTTCATAAGCTACGGACCGAAGGTTTGTGGTGGAATAAATTGTAAGCACATTGAATAAAACAATGTGAAAAGCAACAACGCTTTTGCATAATACGTGGCGAAAATTGACATGGCAAAGAGAAAAAAATATCATTTTCGAAAAGGGAAAATTAAGCACTTTTTGAAAACACCCAATGTAAAAAGCACTTTTAAGGGCTTTTGAAAAACGAAAATCGAAAATAAGCACCTTTAAGCACTTTTTCAAAACACTACGCACCATGGAAAAGAAAAAAAAGAGTTGTTTGCATACATCTCACACTTTTATATTTTGAAATTATTTTATTTAATAATAATTAAAAAAATTAAATAATAGGGTATAAATTTTTTTTTTACTACTTATTTAAGGAGTAAAAACACAAAACACGAATGAAATATTGCAAAAAATTCATAATTTGTTCAAATGTTGGATCATTCAGATGCCCGAAAGCAAAAACCCTACAGCAAGGCAGCGGCCACTGCAGATTATTTTTCATCTCCAGTTTTTTTATTGGTAAAAAGCGAACAGACAGATGGTAAATATTGCTGAAACCACTTTTTAGAACATCTCTAAACTTGCTTAGAATAAAAATTGAAAAACTGAATTATAAAAACACTAAAGAGAACAAAAAGTACAGAAATATTTTTTCCCCGTTACTTGATTAGGCTTAACTGTACAGGGAATTATTCCTTTTTTTTTCTTCTGTTACTTGATTATGCTTAACTTTGCAGGAAATTATTCCATATTCTTTCTGTTACTTGATTAGGCTTAACTGTACAGGGAATTATTCAATTTTTTTTTCATTATCATTGTATAAAATTCAACTTAAATTTACACAAATATTTTATCTGTAATTTTTAACGACTTTCAAATTTTAATACATATATGTCATGTCAGCTTAAAGTTAGTTTAAAGCACCAATAATCCCTGTCTGACTGCATTGAGGTCGCAAAAAAATTTGGATTTATGAAGATAGTGCAACAAATATACACCGTAAATGTTGCTACCGGATTCAGTTCACAGCTAAATATTTAATCTATCTTTCTTTATTCTATTCACTCTAAAGTAATTTTCCTGGCTTTTTTTTTTTTTTGCAATCTCTTTTCATATTTTATTTCAGGGATTGTTTTGTACAGCTTGTCATCTGAAATTGCTTTTTTTTTTATTTATCAAAATGCATTTATGCTATTTGGTGAAATATTGATAAATCCGGCAATCCGTAATAGCAAAAGAGTATCTTTTCTAGAGTATTTCGAATAATTGAAGAAGAAAAAAACTAAGACAAGTATATTTTAAGAAGATTTTTTTCAAAAACAAAATTGTTAAATGAATAAATGCATCAAAAAACAAACCTATTAGCACCAAATAACTGATTAACTGCCTATAACTACCACTCAACCCCATGTCAGGGTGCGTAGCCAGATTTTTGAACAAAAAATAAGAGCCTTTTAAGTACTTTTTCAGTACTCAAGAAATATTTTTAATCACTATCAAAAAAAAAAAAAAAAAAAATATCATAATCAGGATCTGCGCAGGAATAAAAAAGATTTTCTGTCGCTTAAAGTTCTTAATTTATAAACATAAAATTAGTAAAATTAAAAAAAATTTCAAAAACTTAATCATAACTTAAAACATAATCATGATGTAATAACTAGTTTTTGATAAATATTACAAAGAAAAGTGTGAAAATCATGCATTTGTTTGTAATTTAGAACGGCATTCGACATAGCGAAGAAAAAATTTCTTTCGAAAAGATAGAAAATTAAATACTTTTTACAAACCCGGAATAAAAAAAAAGCACCTTTAAGGGCTTTTAAAAAAGGTAAATCAAAAATAAGCACTTTTTAAAAACGCCCTGCATGTTTATGCTACGGAAAATAGCATTTCAGGTCATTACATTTATTTATCCATACTACAAAATTTTTCAAGAAACTCCTTATAGAAAGAAAACATTATTTATTTTGTAAATTTGTATTTTTCCTTTTATAGTCACAATTAGGGTAATATCTCCTTAACTTAACAATTATCTCAGGTTTTTTGAGTTAAATCTTTTTCTAATCCTTTTATCTTTTTTAAATCCTTTTCCTAATCCTTTTATCTTTTTTAAAGTAAATTTAGAAAAAGTAAATTTAAAAAAGTCTAGATTTTAGTTGGCTTTTACATTTTTACAAATATCGTTACATCTTCTATAATACTATCTTCTTAATTTACTACTATCTCAATACTTAACTACCATATAATACTTACTACTATCTTAAAGGAAAATATACTAAAAAAATATTTAAAAGAAAAGAAAACTTGGTTATAATTTCGTGGAGACAAAAAATATCTAGTTTCATTCGTCATGTTACTTTTGTTTCACGAAAAATAACTTTTTGAAATAACTACAGTCGGACCTCTATTTAGCGAAGTCGCTAAATCCCTATAAGTTCGTTATATGGAAAATTTGTTAAATAGAAAATCACCTTTTGAAATACTTAAACAACACAAATCAGGTTTTAAATTCATAAACACTAGACGTAATTAAGTAGCAATTGATTCACCTTTATCTTGCAAACGGATATTTACTATTTATTTTATAAACCTTAACCATAAAAGAGCTCTGCATGGAAAGCAAGAATAGAGCAAAACATTATTCAGTGTTATACTATCATGCTACATACATTTTCAACTGAGAAAAGCTAAATATATATATACAATTATAGCCTCATTTATTATAGAAGTAATTTTAAACATACATTACCACATGCGTTCTTAATTGCTATACTGATAAAATCTGTTAATTTTGTCCGAGTTTTTCGTTTGAAATACAAACAAAAAGGGATTATATTCCTTTCTCTAAAAGTTAAGTGCCTTCGAAAATCAATTCAAGATCATTTCCCGCATAAAATGCGTTAACAATTCTCGAAAAAAATCGCAAAATAGAGAAATTCGCGAAGTTTGTTAAATAGAAGTCCAAAAAAAGTACTTTTTATAAAAAATTAGACTCACCTCTTTGATGTTTTGCTGAGATACTTCTTGAGTGTTTTGTTTTTCACCTGATTTTCGCATTTCTTCTTCAAGTAATTCCCCATATGGACCTCTTAACCTTCTTTTAGAATATAGTCTTTGTTCTTGAGGGCTCTTACAAGGAGAACAGCTATGCCAAGAGAAAACACGCATTTAAATTGCTCCAATAAAAACACCATTATCAACCTTTTATTTAGTGTCTCTAAAGAAAAATTAATTTCTTAGTAAATCTTATAAGTTAAGAGAGGGTGTATTAACGCATTTTCAGCCAAAGGTGCACCATTTCAATAAATATTTTTTTATTACCACTGTGACGTACATTTTTCAGCAATTTTATTTTTCTGCTATTGTCAAGGGTTCTTAAGAAATCCAAAAATTAAGAGTAATTCAATTGGAGAAAACACTGTCTGTTGAGAAATTTTTAAAGTTTTTTTAAAACTTTAAACGGTTATTGACAAATGAATTTTTTTGAAAATGTATAAATATTCCTTTTGAGATTTATCATTATGTTTTCATGATGGATTAAAGTTGCAAGTCAGTAAATAAAAAAACAAGCGTTCAACCAAAAGGTTTGTTCATTGATTTGGTGAATGGTGCCTATACGCCCCATTTTATATATTAAATATAATATAATTCTTTACACACGAAATTTTGTGTGTGCCTTAATAAATGTAATATAAGCATATTTCTATGAAAATAAGACCACATTTTATAAGATTTATATGTATCTTATTTTTATTTATGTGTATTTTATTTTTATTTATATGTATTTTATTTTTATTTATATGTATTTTATTTTTATTTATATGTATTTTATTTTTATTTATACACTTATTTTCTTTATTGCAATCATTAACCTGGATTTCAGGAGATAGGACAAGTTGCTTTTATTGGGAGTAGAAATTAATTGTTTTTTTTTGTGGTCAAAAATGCATTTATTTCAGAACAAAATGAATGAACAGATTAATGAAAGTATTATCCATCGCTGGCTACAACTTTTCCCCACCTCTCAGGTAATTTTCGAATTCCATCTCGAAAAAATGTCTCGTCTTTTAAGGCGATCCAAGTTGGGAGCCAATTTTCGATTTCTACGAAGGAAGTGCACTAGTGACCTGCCAAATCGTGCTGCATCCGTCGGAACAACCAGCAATCAAAAGGAGCAATGTCCGGCAAATACGGCGGGAGTGATAAAATATCCCCCTTGAGTGCTTCCAAATGATTTTTTACGACTTTCGCGACATGAGGCCGACAGTTATCATGCAGAAGAATAACTTTGTCACGTCTTTGCTCGTATTCCGGCCGTTTTTCTCGTAATGAACAGTTCAAACGAATCAATTGTAGCCGATCGCCCGTAATGGAATCGTCAGGTTGTAGCAGTTCATAGTATACAACACCATTCTTGTAATGTCGAAACCATTCCCTATATGATTTATCAGTTGGAGCATTGTCATCATAAACTTCTACAAGCATTCGATGCTGCCCTTCAGCTGCACTTTTCTTACAATTAAAGCAGAAACATAAACAAACCCACAAATGATGCTTAGTTACCATTTGACATATTCAACAAAGTAAAAAACAGGGTTTCTGTATGAAACTTATAAACTGAATATTATTGACAGATGTCTACCCTCTCTGAAACCGCCGAAACCCGCTGTCACTATGAAACATTCATAACAGCCAGAGTCATCTTTTGAAAACGGACCGAACTAATTTGTACTCCCAATATAATTAGAAAAAGTGATCAATGTTACATTACAATTTGTTTAACACAGTTAAAAATTGTAAACAAATCACCCCGCTTATTGATAAAAGTTGCTTGTTACCTGAGTCAGGTAAAAATTTTATCCTTGTTAAGACGAGAAAATAATACTTCAATAGTATAAAGGAAGAACACAATTTTTTCAGTTAATTACACAAATATTTCTGGTAAAATAGATGTTATCTTATATAAATCATCACATTATTGAGTGCTCATGTTTTTAGGTTTTCTTTTTTTATATATAAAAAGTGTACCATATATTTTCAGCCAGTTTGAAAAATAAATCTTTTCATTACCGCAATTTTTACCAGGTTTTTCAATTACTTCCATTTCAGAAAAAATAAATATCTTCCTTCAAAATGCTTAACCACATCTTTTTTTGTATTTAAAAAAAAAGAGAAAAAAAAAGACATATTTTTCATGCTGACTAAATTTTGATTGAAAGCATTTTCTTCGTAAGAATCTTTAGGAATATGTTTAAAATTTTCAGTCAAATTGTTCAAATATTTTTCGAAAAAAATGTAACATAATGAAAAATAGGGGAAAAATATTTTTAAATAAAGCCATGACATAAAGAAACAAATCTGTGACATATTCACTACTATTTTCGTATAGCTGATTCTTAATGAAGATATTTTTTTTTTACAGCATCAATCGTATTTATTAAAACTTAAAATTGTGGCGGCTAAATTTTTTTTTAATGTATCCTAAATTAGTTTTGGAAAATTACAATATTTTCCAATACTTCTGCTGCTTATTTGAGTATATCTGAAATTATTCATGTGTTCTTTATTTATTTATTAATTTTATATTTTATTTTGCTATTTACTTATTCTTTCAAGCTAGGTTTTATTAATTTCATAGCTTATCCATCTAGTAACTTTTTAGTCACAATTTTACACTCATGTCCATAAATTAAGGATAATTCAGAATCACACGGAAATCAAACTCTAAAATTATAATTTCACCTCTAGAATTATCACACACATCCTGAAGAAGAATATGCAAATTACTGGAAACGATTAGATGACGCTGGTAGTACGTCACAATGACGAGAGTGTAAGGGAGGGGTTTATAAGGAATGGTGGCAAAGAAGTAAAATTGTTCACAAGTGCTTTAAAAGCCTTTCAGTGCAATAATCGCATAGTTATGGCACAAAGGAAGCATTTGGATGATTTTTTACGTGGCAGAATCATCGGACGACTGGAATGTGGACGTACCCAGCTGGAAGTATCCAAGGAACTTGGAATCCCCCAGAGTGTCATCTCCAGGCTTTGGCAACGATTCCAAGGTGATGGTAATGTAAGTAGACGTTACAGCACAGGTCGCCCCCGAGTTACAACGCTGAATGAAGACCGGTATTTGGGAGTTACTGCCAAAAGAAACAGACGGAGCACAGCATCAGACCGTTCTCGTCAGCTCTCTTCACTACCGGTACGACAGTTTCAAGGCAGACCGTGTACAGACGCTTAGGGCAAATTGGTCTATATACTCGTAGGTTTGTCAGATGTGTTCCACTTACCGCAACTCACTGTCGCCTGCGATTAGCCTGGAGAAGAGAGCATGCATTGTGGACACCGCAACAGTGGTCCTGTGTGATGTTTTCCGACGAGTCCAGGTTTAGTTTGAAAGTCTGATTCTCGCCGGACTTTCAGATGGAGAGCGCCAGGTACCCGTTACCACCAAGACAACACCATTGAACGACGCAGTTACGGTGGTGCAGGATGGCTCGTTTGGGGAGGAATTATTCTTGGTTCCAGAACTGACCTGCATGTTCAGAGTGTAACGATGACAGGCCACATCTTCGTTTGTTTCGGGGCGCCATGGGTGCTGAATTTCTGTTTATGGACGACAACGCCCGTCCTCACCGTGCAAACATTGTAGACGAATGCCTTCAATCGGAGGATATCACCCGCATGGATTGGCCAGCATACTCACCGGACTTGAATCCAATTGAGCATGTGTAGGATATGCTTGGCCGACGAATTGCAGCCCATCAATCCCCTCCCACCTGTCTACCGGACTTTCGGAGGGCATTGCTTGATGAGTGGTGTAATATTCCCCAAGATCAGATTGATAATTTGATACTCAGCATGCCTAGGCATTGTACGGCCTGTATTGCATCGTCCGGGAGTTATACTCCGTATTAACCATCATACAAACCATGTTATACTGTTTTTTGTAAATAGGTTCTTTTTTGAAATTTGCTCCAGGGAGTAAAAATCGTAATTTTTATTAATTATGTCAAACATATAGCATCTTTTTTGCTCTTTACCTTTTGTTTAATACATAGACTTTACAAATAACACAAATTTGTTTGGCTTCTGTCTCTTTCTGTGCCTGAACTTCATTATCCTTAATTTATGGACATGAGTGTATAACAACTTTTAACGCTAGAAAGACGGAAAATTAGTATATACCTATATTGCCCAAAAGCAGTCAAAATGACTGGATTGTGAATGAGTAAATAAATTTGCTTAAAATTAATTTTTAAAATTTTTTGTACTATTTACAGTTATATAAAAAGTTATTAGTTAATATTAACAATAAAAAAATTATGTTGTACAAAAAGTCACAAAATTCTAAGAAATTGTGTCATTATATACGTCATTGTTTCTCTAATTGAAATTAAAAGCAGTCAAAATCAGTTCCTTAGGCAATCTAGTGTTAATTTATTCGATTCTGCAACACGTCAATTGGTCTACTTATTTTACAATTATTTTTTTTATTCATTTTGTGCGCTACTTATAAAATGGAGTAAAAGATAATATGAAAATTATTAAATTTATTGTCACTCTAAAATTATGAGGACATTTTTTTCTCAATACAAAAAAACACATTTATTAACATAGGCAACTTATTTCATCTATTTTGATAAGAACCATCCAGAGAAAAGCAGGATGAAAAAAAAAAAAAAAAGAGAGATTTGTATTTTAATTTATGTTCAAAAAGGAGACGAAAACTTTTTGTAAATTTTCTTTTTGAAATATTTATAACTGTTTAAAATTTTAAAAGAATTTTTAAGTTGCTCGAATTATATCACTTGTTGTGGCTCACTTGTTACAACTTTATTTTTTAAAATTTTTTTCCTTACTTTAATAGCTTTTATTGTTTGTAATTTGCTTTAAAAGTTCAAAAAATTATTATTAGATTATTATACATTTTTTATGCCTGAAAGCTGCTGGACCTATTTTTATTTATTTTTATCACTTGCAGAATGGTAATAATTATTTCGTATTTGGTAATAAAAATCTTACTTTCGTTGTGATCGTTTTATTTTATTGTCATAATATTGATTAAATGTTTTAGTGAAAAGGCCTTTCAACTTAAGTAATATTTGTACTTTAAAATTACTCTCTTTCTTTAAAGTTTCATAGTTAAGTTTCTCTTATTTGACTCAAAATCTTGTCATATATAAAGTCTTTCCATAATCAGGAATCAATAAACAGATGGTCTTAAAACTGTTATATAGTTATGATAAGTCAAAGTTAATGCTTATCATTTAAAATATACTAAAATAATTTTTTTATTTTACAGTTCATAAAAAGTTTTCTTAAATTGAAACATTTAATACATTTACTTTAATTGTTACACAATTCTTGATGACCGAAGCTGTTGAATGAGTTAACACACATAAAAATATTTATCATCTGGGACATAACATTTACAAAAATTTGTCACTGCTAAGTATGATTGTTTGTATGTAAGACACAAGAACTGGGGAAATAATACATCAAACTTAATCATTGATATCAGTGTCAAAAAAAGTTAAAAAAAATAAATTCAGGTGTGAAGCGAACGGCAACAATCTCCTCTATATTAAACGCATACAAAAAAATTTATTGAAATTTATAAATTGTGCAATTTAAAACCTAAACAAACCAAACAAAAAACTAAACATTTTATTTAAAAACTAAACAATAAAGTTCTCAAGCCGGCGGCATTACTAGATATTGTGGACACATACTTGGTAAAGACACAATAAATTATTTGAAATACATTTATAAAAAAATAATCAAAACGTTACATCCTACTCACAGAGGAGAAAAAAATTCGGGTATAAAACAAATTATTATTTTTTTTTTTTTGGAAACGTGATAAGACTTATAAAACAAATTTAAAACTAAAAGGAAAACAAAAATCTGTAAAATATGCAGAAAATTCCTTAATAAAAAGACTGCACAAAAACTTATGAAGCAGCTAAATTTATATCATGTTCACTCATACGGTTTTTAAATGATGTTCAAGTGAAACGTTATTCAAATGTGAGTTCCAACTTGGCGAATTTTAAAATATGGCGCCTTTTTAAATCAGGCAAAGAAATTTCGCCAATCAACAATAGCGCCTCACTCCTTCTCCGGTAACCCCACTTTCGCTCAATGTGATTCTTTTACTTAACTTTGATCGTCTTCCTGATTTAAAAATATATACATATATAAATTAGAGATGTTAAATAAAAAGTCCCCATCTTTATTAAACAAGATCGGTTAGAGTATATGTGACAGAGGTTATACAGACATCGTTTCTTCATTCTACTTAGAAATAAATAGAATATTTCCTAGTACACCATAGAACTAGAAATTTTTGCATGCAGTGCCATGTCCAACTGTTCTCTAAGGCTTCAAGCTGGCTGGTGATATAATAATAATTAAATAATTTTAATCGATATTTCAAAAAAATTTTGTTTTCTGATAAATATGAAATGGAAAAGAAAGCAATAGCCTAATGTCTAGAGAAAAACTTTATAAACCAAAATTAGATAATTAGAAAATAAGATATATTTAAAAAATTTTAGATGGTTTTTTTGATCGGGGTCCTTAAATTGCAAAAATTTTCTAATCAACACAAATGTCTTGCACGTAAAACATGAAAATTAAATGATAGTATATAAAATTTGAAGGACAGAAAAAAGAATTAAGTTCGAGAATTTTTTTTCCCAAAAATAAAGGTTAAAATGATAGGTTCTAAGCGATTCTATCCAAGGGATACAGCAGAATATTTTTTGTTAAAAGTGTTTTGTTAGTACTGATTTAACTTGGGTCAGTTTTTCACTAAAGTGTTAATTTTCTTATTTTAAACTTTTCATACGGGGATTATAACTGTGTCCTAATTTTATGCTTACTGCTTTTACAATCAATAATAAAATATATTTTAATGACCACAATTAACGCAAATGAGTAACTACTTTTTCATTTATTATATTATTCATATTCATTTAAAAATTCCTATTTAAAGTAATCAATTTTGAAACTTTTTGCATATGAAAATGCCAATAAAATAGTGTTATTTAAGAAAAAACTATTTTCATAATTAAATCGTCAAATTTATTCGTTCTTTTATTTTTAATATCGTTTTTATTAAAAAAAAAGAACGTTTCTTTAATTTTTAAACGTTTCTCTTTTTTTTAATACCGTTTTTATTAAATCACATTATGATCTGCAATGGGGAAATTTTGTAATTTTGGAGTCGATGATGACCTTACCATGAATTGAGATAAAGGGTCCATATTATAAGAATCATACCCACACCACGATAATGTTATTGCTGCTTCAGCACTTAATTTACGACCTCGCATTAGTATACATTTTTGACTCCCTCAACAGTAATTCGACAGACGTCAATTATGTTATTCAGTTAAATAATTATTTCGCAACCTATAAAGTTCCTATCAAATTATTACGATAAATGTTGATTGTATTTTTACTGCATCTACGTGTAAATAATTGATTTATGATTCATCATGTGTACACTTAATACTTGTTAGATTTCCTAACTAGTTATTCGGTTTGTCCTACTAGTCTGGGGAACCTTTGTGTTCTAGTGCGAACTAAAGTTAGATTAAAAAAATGTTACGCCATTAGATTAAAGTTACACAATTTTGTTACAAATTGAGCAGGTGGTTTGCAAGCTAGCTGTTTTAAGGATTTTTTTTTCTTTTAAAGAGAAGAAGAACCCATATCTAAGTTTTTAATGAAAAAAAAACATAAACAAATAAAATCAAAACACATAAATTTTGAAAAATTCCGGTAATTTGGAAACTTCATGAAAAATATCTTTAGAAAAACTCCACAGTGTGGAAGATTGCTGATTACCTATCACAGTAAGGTTAAAATCTTTTTTTTCAACAAGCAATTTTTTTTTTTAAATTTCGTAATTTTCCACAAATAATAAATTTGCTTTGGCCACTAAGAGGCTACAAAGCGTTAAAATTAACTTGAAATTATAATTTTCGAACATAAAAGTATAAACGATACATTAACAAAAATTTTATACTTCAAGTTCAAAATTTAATGCGCGGATAGTAGGGCAAAAAAAAAAAAAAAAATTAAAGCTATAAAGTGTTAAAAAATGAATGTGTGAAGAATATAATAAATTTGTAATTAAATAATTTATACACTAGAGAAAATTAGAAACAATAAATGATATTAAAATGAACAAATTAAGAAAAATTTATAATATAAAAATATTATACTACGAAATTCGGATTCTCGTCATACTGGAATTGAAAAAACTATTTCGCTTCTAGATACGGATAAAAAAAAAACAATCTCATCAATTGAAAAACTTAAACAAAACTTGCTTAAAATGCTGGTTCATTGACGGCAATGTCAAATTATTGTTTAAATTCGGAGCTAAATATAAAAATAATTTCTTTGCGTTTAGTCAAAAATCTATCCGAAATATTTGCTTTTAATTTACAAAGTGATTTATTTTGACATAAAATTATTCAGAAAAGAAATAGATTGGTAGTAAATTTAAGGATTTATAATTAGGTGCGTCTAATGTAGTTTAAAATCTTTAGAAATTTATTACTGGGTACAAATTGGAGTCACTTTCCAAAACTAAAATAACAGAGAGCTAAAATAGAGTAATGAAAAAATCGTAAGAAATTTTCTATTTCAGGGAATAAAACTTATAAATATTTTTAAAAAAATAAATTTGAATAATATTGTGAAATTTTCATAATCTTAAAAAATATAAACCAAAGAAAATTTTAGTCAAATTCTTTTTGTTTTTTTAATTTAGTTTTGCAACTTAAAAAAAACAAACATCTGAATTAATTTTAAATACATGGAGAGTTACCAAAGCAAAAGTCTTTTTTTTTGGATTTTGCAAGAAAAAAGAAATCGTAACGGGAAAAAAAATCCATAAAATGGCAGAAACAATAAATGGAAAAAATATTTATAAAATCTTATTATGTAAGAAAAAAAAATTGCTACTAAAGTACTGCTGCAGACTCATCAGTGGCAAGCAGCTAACTAATTGATACATCCCGGGTTTCGTCTTTACAACGTGGCGAACAACAAAGTTGTAGGCCATGTTGTAATTGCCAGACCCGGAACATCCTTCATATAAGCCTTTATAAAAAATAGGATTAAATAGACTCAAATTTTGCATGATTCAGAAAAAAAATTTCAAATAAAAGTAATAGACTTTAAATTATTTCACACGTTATCAATATTTTACTGAAAGTTAGCAAATAAATTCGAATCTGATGAAATAATAGCTACCATAAGCACAAGAATAAAAATTCTATACCATAAATCTCTCTTATAAAGAGAGTTTTCATGACTCCTAAAAAATAACTAATAAATCTTCATTGTTGGTTTAAGCAAGTTAGAATAAATAGAATGGAATTCAAAATTCACAACTAGCATTCTCAAAATTTTTTTTTTCATAATAAATTAAGAAAAGATAAGTTAGAATAAAGCTAATATTAGAGTATTATTTGCAGTAATTAACATTTAAAAAACATAAGATCTACAATCAAATCAAATTGTACTTATATAACAATTAACATCTAAAACCCCTTAATCATACATAGAGAAACATTTGTAGAATTCATAAACTCATATGTACTTAAATGATGGCTTTGTATGTATCCAAGTTTATTAACTTTATATTAATGATCTTTTTCACCGACTTTTTCTTTTTTTGCTACATTTTTTACAGTATTTAAGAAATCCTGATTTCATAAATTATTGAAAATCAGAGTCAATAACTTATATGCCATGTGTGAAAGTTATTGTGTAGCTTATGTACATTGTTCACATTTACGTAAACTTTAAGTGTTGAAATATCATCATTATAAGTGGAAGAAAAATATCTTCCTATAATTCCCCTTCTAAAAAATAGAGAATTATGTAACTATTTAATTTTATTTTTAAATAGTCACGTAGTTTTATTTTGTTAACTTCAAAGGGCCAAGCGATGTTTACTTATTTCAACAAGTAAAAATAAGAACATTTTTTAAAAAAAAGCTTATTTATGACATTGTTCTCGATCCTGAAGTAGAAATTTAAGATTCTCAAAGCCATTTTGTGAGAATAATTCCACAGATCAATTATATATTCATTGTTTAAATTTATTTCTCGACCTTATCTATTTATTTTCATTTTGAGATAGGACAGTGGGGACATCAAGAGTAATTTTAAAAAAGAAAGCCATTTTGTGAGAATAATTCCACAGATCAATTATATGTTCATTGTTTAAATTTATTTCTCTACCTTACCTCCAAAAAATGAGTTTAGTATAAAATTTTAAATTTTGAAAATCATTTGAGCCAAAAGGGGCTGAAAACCAATGTTCTTGAAACATTTCATCGAAAGAATTGAAAAAATTATCAAAAATATAAATTTTGAAATCTAGTATTTAATTCATATTCCAAATAACTTATATTAATTATTGAACTATTTGAAAAAATTTAACGGTTGTAAATGTCTAAACAATAAAATAAATCCGCTTTTTAAATAAACTCATTTTACTGAATGAAGAAAAAGATTCAAAAATTTTAATAATTTTAAAAATATTTTCGAATCTGTTAAACAATGTAAATAAGCTCAGTATAAAAAAATATTAAAGATGAGGAAAAAATTTAATAACTTTTCATCAAAATCAATAAATATTTTTGCTATTTAAACACCAATTACTTTCACCTTCAAAGTCATGAATTATTTCGAAAAATATTATTAGAGTAAGAATCAACAGATCAAAATACTATTTTTGATAATAACTTAATATTATTCTATTTTAAATTACCCCAAATATTATCATCAATTTAGTTTAGAAGTATTGGCTTTCACAAATCAAAACTGAAAAATGATAGAATCAATCAAGGCCGGATTTACGTAGAATCTATAAAAAGGCTTAGGGTCCCTAATATTATTCTATGACCAAATATTATTCTACTTCAAATTACCCCAAATATTATGATCAATTTAGTTTAGAAGTATTGGCAATCAAAACTGTAAAATGTTCGAATCAATCAAGGCCGGCTTTACGTAGAATCTATAAAAAGGCTTAGGGCCCATAATATTATTCTATGACCTAATAATATTCTACTTTAAATCACCCAGAATATTATCATCCATTTACTTTAGAAGTATTTTTAGTTTTAGATATCAAAACTGTAAAATGTTAGAATCAATCAAGGCCGAATTATCTAAAAATTCTTAGAGAACTGCATTGGGCACCAGAAATTGAAATATTTTTCTTTAATCATCGCATCAAAAGTTCCGTTGTGGGATATTATTTCTTGTTCCATACACCTACCGTAATGGAAATTCCAAGTAATATGTTTAATTAAATAAGACAGTTTGATATGTAATAATTAACAATAAAAAATAACGACAGTTTGTTTTGGGGATGTTGAAAATGAACTGGCCCCTACTAAGCTTAAATTCTGCCCTGTAATCAATATCAATTACTTATGCTTTCATAAACAAGCAAATGCATACATCAAAAAATATATATATCTATAGTAAACAATACAAATTATTTGTTTTTACACACTCACAGGATATTATTTTTTTTAAAAAAAACCTTTTCCCCCAAAATCCTATTTGCGACTTGTTTAGAAAAGCGCATTCATAATTTCTCTTTCATATTTGCATTAAAAAAAAAACACTAATTGATAATAACACAGCATCTAGTTACACGGCACATATTCATCGCATTGAGGAAACCATTTCTTTCATCCACACTAACACCGAAACTATCGAGTCCATTGGTAGCGTTCAATGTCAATGGAAGAGGTTTTTTTCTTTTTGACCTTTCTGTTCCATCGGTTTTATTTGAGGCGAATATAAATGTATACTCTCCAAGGCTAAATCCAAGCAATCCAGACAAAATGTTCTTCACTGCAAGGATGGTTCCATGAATGCAGGCAAAGAGGGTAGAAAATGTTCTCACATTTTAGAGGAGAGCTTTAAATCTTGCTTTAGGGAAAGTAACACAAGTTTTTCCCTATAATGTTACGCCTTGTGGAAAAAGAAAAACATTAGTAATTACAATGGGTATATAACGAGCCGTGGTGACGCTCGAGACGTGGGTTTGAATTTCATCGATGACTGATCGAACTCAACTCCGCATCTGGCTCGCACCGACCATAGTGCTAACGTAAAATATCTTTACTCGTAGGTGGATCATCGGTTAGAGTCCCCTTGCTGTTAGGCTAACCTTGGTCCTCTCCATATTAAGCAAATGCGGATTTGTTTCACCAAAAGTCCTCTACTGAGGCATATTTGACTCAGGGTGCGTGGGATGTGCCAAACTCTTCAAGGGGCCAGACGTGTGCTATACTATTAAGGATCATTTCCGTTTGGAGGAAGAGTCCATTTGTCTTCAGGCTATTATCATATGAAATAACTGTACAAAATTTTGTAAACATAGCAGCATTTATAGTTTTTTACGTAAATCGAAAAAAGTAATTTTTTCAAAAAAATTTCCATATCTCCATGAAGCTAGGTTTACAAAATTTTGTGCAATTATTTGAGAATTTCCCCGTCCCTTAAAATAAGTTACACTGATTATTTTTTCTGCTTACAAATAGTATTAATTCAAAAATTTCTTCATTTAACTTATTGTCTTTTTTTGGTTCTTAATATTACTTGACGTTAAAATTAGTTTTTCTTACAATTTTATAATGAGATTTTTTTTGTTTGTTTGAAAGCAGTATTAATTTAAAAATAAATTATTTTATTTTTTTAGTTATTAGATATTACTTCACATTTAAATTAGAGAGATAATTCAATATTTTGGTAAAATGTGATGGTTACAAAAAATTGATTAAAATAATAATGTTTATAAACAGTGATTATAAAAAAGTTATAATTTGAAGTATTTTCCCAGACCTTGCAATTTTTTTAATAGA
This sequence comes from Parasteatoda tepidariorum, assembly GCF_982258835.1. NCBI lineage: Eukaryota > Metazoa > Arthropoda > Arachnida > Araneae > Theridiidae > Parasteatoda > Parasteatoda tepidariorum. Next base: position 76,340,675 of record NC_141765.1, read on the forward strand.
CGGGTAAAAAATTTTATAAAGCATTGAAAAGGAGAGATTTATCCCAATTCACTTTCACTTAATTATATTCCATTTTTAATTTATCAATAACGCGAGTCTACATTTAATTTGACCTTATTTAAGCGATTATTTCTAACAATCAATTCATCCCGTTATAATTTAAGCCTTCCATTTCTGCCAAGCCGACGTATCGTAAGGAGAGGCCAATTTTCAAGCAGCCTCCAAATAGTTTTTTTAAAGCTTGGAATATATATATTTTTTTATTAGATTTCTTCTAGCTACTTTTATCTCCATAAAGCAACAATTTGTCATGCTTTTATAAATGTATACTTAAATAAAACTAGATATTATTTCGCACAACCACGGCATCACGAATCTATTACCAAAGTTCAAACAAGAAATAAATTCTCGTTCAATTTAAAAATACAAAAAATAACCATGTCAATTTCCAATTTTTAATGAAATGGTAAGATATGATTGGTACTCTCTTTCAGAGAATTGAGAAATCTTTTATTAATCTCTTCTAGGACATTTAATAAAGCCTATCAACTTACAAAAATGTGTAACAGTCATCTTTTAACAATGCCAAATTATTTTTAGTTTAGAATTTTTTCATGATAATTATCATCTAGTTTGTTTATTAAACAAAATCAATTAAAATCTAATTTTTTAAAACTATTATAAGCTCTATTAATAAAAATTCTCATTTGAACCGTTATTTTATCGAAAGATTAAATAATTGCTGCATTTAAATATTAAGAAATATCTAACAATTAAAAAATACTATAAATGAAATAAAGAAATTAAGTTAAACATGACGTGATAGAATCGAGATGCATACAAACCAACTTCATTTAATGGCCGTGAGTTTGTTCTGACAGAAGACTGCGTACCAGTAGTGGTTGCAATGTCTGTAGCTATCTTAATGGGATTTTTGTTTTTTTGCCACCAGTGGCGTATCTAGGGTATGACACCCATGGCAAGTGCCACAGGGCGCATTATTTGAAAAAGGCGCAAAATCAGTCAACATTGAAAATAATCATTTAGAAAACTCTCCAGAATGCAGAATAAAAACTTCAAATGATCCTCAGATAAATCTTTATTTTTCCAGTACGGCAAGCAAAAAGAAAAGATAAGCAAACATCTCTTCATATCACATTACCAGGATGTAAAAGGCAATTATCCTGGGAAGGATAGAACATCTGCAGATAGAGAATAGCCCTTTGGTGGTGACAGAGGGCAGAGAAATGTGAAAATCATGGGGTGTCCCTGCCTAGTTTAGCCCAATTATAATACCTAAAATGGTTGTAGATCTTAAATTTTATCAGGGGTGAAAATCACTTTGAAGGGTGGCTTTCGAATTTGTTGAATGTACAAATCGAACCCTTGCTGTAAATTGGCATAAATCCTACCACAAAGGGAGGTAATTTGCCACACATGGTGGGAATCACTGTCACAAAACATTTAAATAGTACTAAAAACAGGAGGTGCTTCTGCCCTTTTTAAACCAATAGTAATCAATATATACACTCCATCTACTTTTTTTATTTTTAAAAAAACATAGTCATAAGTGTAACTAATATATACTTAAAACAAGTTTTACAAGGATTTTCTTATAATCAAGAATTCAATTGTAAGTAATAATTTCTTACACATTTATATAAATGCATGAAACTTAATTTTTTAGCTCACATTATATTTTATAGGGATTGATATATTTTCTAGCAATGCCAACGGCTCCACTTTCTTTAAAATATTTTATTGAGTGGAAAAGAGTTAAAAGACGAAACCTTGCATAATTTAAGATAATTCTGGTAAGTAAAAAAAATCATACAATAAACATAACTTTTGCCCTCAATAGAAAATATTTTTCTACACGGAGCAGAGCAAATTTGCATCTCTGTATATGTAGATTGAGAGGGACGTTTACCCTCCTCCTTCTCATGAGGTAATAAATTTAAATTTATAATATTTTGTTTTTGTATATAACTACTTTTATATAAAAAAAATAACATTTCATCTGCACAATGATATTTTGGGGACAAAAAGTGAACTTGGTGTAATTAAATGCTCGTTATTGTATTATTATTATTAAGAAAAATGTCTTAATGAAAAAAAAAAAAAAAAAAAACGAATGCTAAAATTTGAAATGTTTGGAACATAATTTTTTAAGTTTCCTGAAAAATTATTGCAATAAGTAAATATTTTTGTGTAAATTACGTAGCATAGCATAGGCTCAATTAAAAGTGCCAACTACCGAGAAATAAAATTCTTTTCATTCATTAAAAGTTAGATTTTAGGTTTAACCACTCATAAAAGTTCAATTTATTTATTTTTAATTAATTAATTAATTTTTTCATGTATTTATTTATTGAATGAATAGATTAAGGAACGTATCGTTAATTGCTCAAACTGATTTTTCTTGTCTCAGATATGTTATTCACACACAACTTTTATTTTAAATTAATAACTTAAGCTCAATTTTAAATAATTCTTCTGTTTACAAATTGAGAAAAAAAAAGAGTTGTGTAATTTATCAAGACCTTACTCTGTATATTTTTAATTTCAAAGCATCTCCGACACAAAATTTTTTAATCTTTTTTACTGCTATAGACATATTTTGGTAGTTATAAATTATATTTATAAAAACGGATTTTAAAAGGGTTCATGTAAAGTGTCCTTTATTTATATATTTTATTTATATATTTGTGTATGATAAATAAAGTAAAATGGAAACAAAATATTGAGGCTATAATGTATATTTTATAACTATCTATTAAAGAAGCACAATAATAACAATATTTTTTTTTCCTTAAATAATAAGTAAAAAATAATAATAAACATCTTATAGAAAAATTAGAGCTTGTTTATTTATGAGGCATGTGCATTTTTACAATGTATTATCATAAAAATTCAAAAAGCCCTCTCTGCTCAAAATATTCAAAAAGATTTATATTTCTCCTTTTTTAAAAAAAGAACATTTTAAAACTAATTAAATGCAAATTTTGAAAATCTAACTTTATTAAATAAATTTTTTCTTTGCTATACTGGCCTGTGGACCAAATTAAAACAAGCTAATTAGTTCAAACACGTAGGAAACTACTTAATTGAGTTTCGCGAAATTTGCATATATTTATTTCTATTAACCAAATTTGTTTATAATTTATTTTAAGATTTGTACTTATAAATATAAAGAGAATGATAAACTCTTTAAACAAGTTCAAATTCGTGGAGATTTATTCGGATAACAGTTTTTTAAAAAAATACTGATGTTTAAATCCTTTATTTTATATATTAGTTACTTGTTGCTTGTAAGCTGAAGTTGCATTTTAATGGAAAGGTTCTCGATTGGGTTAATTTTGAACCGCTTAAAATTTTCAAATTACTTATCAGCCCAGACGATATTTAAATTTAAAAAAAAATGCGTGTGCACCATTGAATAACCGCTGAGGCAAAAATTTACTTTATTAATAATTATATATTTGTCGATCTATGTGTGTGGATTAAATTTGATCATAAGAATTTCAAATTTTTTCTATAAACGTGCACTTTGTCTCTATCTTTTTTTATGTTTTCAACTATTTGCCGCTCAAGTGCAACAATTAAGAAACGACATTTTTATTAACTAAGGTTCAACGGAGTAATTTGGTCACAAAACAGCTTACTTTGGTTTTAATAAACCGTAACTATGGAAAATTCTCAGAACTATTAAAAATATTTAATAGTAATATTACATTACCTTTTTTTAAAAAACATTTTATGCCCGCTCAAAATAATATCTTTTTTAGCTAATTCTTTTAGCAACTTTTTTATCATATCTTTTATGGATTTTTTAAAGAATACCCTCGGTACAGTAGCCATGGCCATATTTGGAAGAAAAAAAAAGATTATCAAGATTATCGTAAAATAGTTTTTATTTATTACATTAATTCAGAATATTTCTAAGAGCTGTGTTAATAAGAGATTAATTGATATGTAATTTTGATCTATTATATATTAAAAAACAAACATAACATAAACTTTTATTTTAACTCTTAAAATAACACTCTCTTCATCATTCGACAAGTTTAATTTAGTATTTAAATTTGACACAACTTAACAAAATATGTACGTTTTAAAAGATTTATTACCTAGTTAATTTTTATAAGTTACAAGATTAAAATGAAGAAAAGAAAAAAAATAATTTTCTCCCCTCGTACATGATTTTAAGATCATCCAAGAATGTTTACCTCTCTCCATTTGAAACTGCACTAGTTTTTTTTCTTCATAATTTAAATTCAGTCTTCAATTTAGAATCTGCTTAGCGAATGAACGTTTTTCCCTTTATTTCGAATTAAATTAGTTCTGCATTCTATTTTGAACTCAACATTTAAAATAATAAATAAAGTTTTAGAAATAAAGTTTTCTTTATCCTCCATTTTATTTATTTATTTATTTTGTAAAATAAGTGAAAATTGCGCGACGAATATGAGGAAAAGAAATTAATATGTGTTTTTAACATTTTATATTAAAGCAGATTTTATAAATGTGTTTCAGTTATTATTTCACTATTGTAACACTTTTGTTTCTTTACGTAAAAATAATATTCCATTTAGCTCAAATTTAAAGGAAATATATTAGGGGGGAGGAGGAGCATCATTACGAATTTCGACCTGTTTTCTAGTCTAAGCTTCTGGGAAATATTTTGAAGATCAAAAACCTAGATTCGATGAAATGAATGACATGTCTTTTAGTACCATTTCATATTCGATTTTATTGTTCTAATTATTGTATGCACTAATTTTTTCAACTTATTTATATGGGTTTAAAGAAAAATAAAATAACTTACAATTTTATCGTAATATTTTGTAATTTAAAATAAAAGATTTAACGTTACCCTATCAAACCATTAAAATTGTAATAGCACATGATTATCTGATACTAATAATTAGGACTATCAAAGGTAATTCTTTCTCTAATTTACTTGATGGGTTCCAACTATCTTCGGACTTATGTGCATAAAATGAACAAACAAGAATTAAGGAGAAAAATTTTTAACTTAAATACACAAACTTTTAATTAAATATTTTTTTGAATAGTTCCAGGTCTAAAATTTGATTTTTAAAAAAAGTTTTAATATCCTAAAGAAGAAGAAAAAAATCCGAACGAAACTTAAGTGTCTATACTTTAACTGCCTTCATTTTCTTTTTTCAAGCACAATGCTGGAAAAATATGTGCATAGTGGTTTCCATTTTCACTAACTACTGAAGTATTAATTATTAACAATATTATTACAGAAGGTTTTTCTTGAATTATCACTAATAATTACCCTAGCTGAGAATTTATTAAAGATAATAAAATTAATTCTATTGTGACTTCTAAACTAAATGATGTCTTTTTGAACTATTACTATGATTTTAAAAATATCCTTAATTGCGATTTTGAATATTGGGAAATTCTAATTAATTTTTGTCTTTTTAATAACTACCTTTACAATGGAAAAGAATTTTTATTCAAATTGATGGAATACCACAAGGATCTAATTTTTCATCTCTCTTGGCTAACTTATTTTTGCACTATAATGAAGAAAAAAAAAAATAATGCTCTTAATATTGAACATGTTTTTAGACTTATTCATGATTTAACTATCTTTAATTTTCAAGGTTATACAATTTTTTTAAATAATATTTACCCGTAATCTTACTTCGTAATCATGATGATAATATTAATTTTAATTTTTTAGATTTGGGTATTAAAAAAGAAGAAAATATCTGCTTTTGTGATTTAAACGATAAAAAAAATTATTTTAATTTTAATATAAATAAACTAATTACTTAGAATACGAATGTTTCTAAACATGTCTATTTAAATACCATTTTTAAACAAATGAATAGAATTAAAAGAACATGTAGCAATGTTTATTTATGCACAAAAAAAAAAAGACACTCTTTAAAAATGTGATAAAAAAACAATGGTTATCCAACTAAAGTATAAAATTCTATGTGAAGTCATTGAGTTAATTGTATGTTATAAATAAGTTTATTAAAAACTTCTTGGTTAATTTATATAATTTTTACTAAGTGCAAATCTATTTCAGGCAATTCCGTGGCTAAAAATAACTGCAAAACGGCAATTCATGTTTCTTTCTCTCCTTTTTTCCTTCTTAAATAAATGATTTTTTTTCTAAAATCATTAAAATTGAGTAATTAAATATCACCTTGCACACATTCATTTTTTGAGCCAATCCTTGGTAACTAACAAATCACACTTCAGTACTGATGTAAGAATGAGCTTTAAAATTAAATTCCTCTACTGTTTGTCTACGATAGGTACTCTGTCCGCCATAAAGTCTGCGGCAGTCTGGTGCTATGGAAACAAGAAGAGAGCATTTTAGGGAGGGTGGCTTCGATGAAGAGGTCTCCTTTTCTTTCGCCTTCGATGATAGCTTGTATGGGGAGTATACCAGATTGGCTGACTCAGCCACCAGTAGGAGACTTATTTAATCTGATTCAAGAACTTTTTTAAGATTCGCATGAATATTTCTTTCTTACTTAAAATAATTCTCTCGATTCAATCAGTTGTTATTTTTTAAATACAAAGGAAAAAAAGTGAACAAATTCTGACATTAAAGGTAGTACAGGTTTTTTTTAATATTACTTTTTAATTTCATGATATTTATTATGAATGTTCATTGATTGTTAGATGGTTTAATTTCTAAACTTGCAAATTTTTTAAAGCAGTTAATTTCTTTTATTACTTGAATTTTCTGGAAAAAGTGAAGAGCTTAAACTTAATAACTCTGATTTTAAAAGGAGATAAAACTTTTGCAGAAAATAAAAATAGTTCACGTTATCTGTGCCGGAGAAATATTAAATATCTTTGTTTTGATTATTAATTTTTAAATATTTTATTTATTTATTTATTTATTTTTTTGAAACTGAAAGCAAGTGACCGCAACTAGGATGAAATCTAAAACTATCAGCGATGATTTTTATCAGCACCCATCAAACCATCTGAAATTATCTGAAGTTTTTTTTGCTTAAATTACGTTTTCTTATTCATATTTTATTGTAACCTGTACAGTTTTTTTTCACTATTTATTAAAAGCAGTTTTTATTAGCAAATTTATTTTTTTCTTAATAACCAATTTACTATGTATGATAAATTTATAGATGAGTTATTTATTAATAAAACATTGAGCTGCTTTAAACAATTTTATACAATTTCCATGCATATTCCATACATACATATAAATTTTTTTAATTTTTTTTCTAAAACAGAAGCTTTTGAAAAAGAGAAAAGATTAAAAAAAAGGAATCACACGCTCTAAACGATGTTTCAGGCGCGAATGCTCATTTCTCTTAACTCTAGGGCTAATACAATAGATCGAAGAAAGAAGTCTCCTTTTCTCCCACCGAAACCAGTCTTAAAGAGGGACCCCGCACCCCTACTTGAAATAATCATACCGCGTTACCATAGTCCCCGCCACCCCTCCAGACGAATGGCGGACAGAGTACCTATCGTAGACAAACAGTATTTAAGCTTCTGTTTTCATATTTTGTAATCTGACAATTTTACTACGGAAATATTTTAAATCATTCTTGAAAATTTTCTCTTACATGTAAGTTTATATGAATTAACTACTCGTGCTCTGCAGATTTTGTTTTGTGTTCTGTTCAGTTTTTCCTTTACATTTTATTTTCTGTTTTTTACGTGAATTTTACTACTTGATGTGTTCTGTTTTGTTTCAAAATATTTTTTTGAGCGCTCCTCACACTATTGTATTGATATATTTTGCTTTGGCTATATTGATACAATATTAGAAAGCACTTCTTTCTACGGATATAATCGTGTAAGCTGATAAAGACATTATAACCTTTTTCCCCGAATTTTTTATAAAGAAAACTTTTTATTGAACTTAATTTTAATCTTTTTATTTTATTTTAATAATTTTCTTCTTCTCTTCTCATTATTTCATCTTTATTTATATATATATATATATATATATATATATATATATATATATATATATATATATATATATATATATATATATATATATATATATATATATATATATATATATATATATATATATATATATATATATATATATATATATATATATATATATATATAACAGCCTGCTTCCAATCGTCCAATTGCTCGTTCACAATCACTCCAGTGAGGGTGATATTTTACCCTTAATTATTGCAACACCACCTTGAATTTCACAGAAATAAGGTCAACACCATGAGTTTTCGAATGAATGAAGAGCTCTTTATACAGATTCTTGATATTTAATGGTGGGTTGTCAGAACTTTCATAAATCAGTTGTTTCTTAGCAAGAATACAACAAACGGTGTGGTATGTTATACCAAAAAAACAACTAATAGGGTGCACTTAGATCCAGTGCATGCACATAAGAAACAAAGTGACACCTATTGTTAGACAACTCTATTTGCACAGTAGTTATTCTTTTTCTATATCAGATATAATTAACAGGGATGATATAAATGTATTCTCAAAGAAATATCTATATTAATAGTACAGTACTGTTTGTAAACAGTGTAAAAATACAGACCATAAGTAAAAAAGAAACACCCCAACTCCAGTATTAGCTAGGAGGATTTTCCTTTATACATAGGGGCCACATCTATCCTTGGTTTACATTATGTCAATGGAATTATCTTTCGATGTAAATTAATTGCTCCTTGCACCGATTTAATTTATGTATAAATTCGCTTTTCTTGGAATTGGCTGGCGTTTCATTATGTTAAGGAGTGAACATCTTTAGGATATACCATGAGACGTGATAGAGCGTTCGCCTTCCAATAAAGTGAACCGAGTTCGAATCCCATTGATGGTTGGTCGATACAAATTCTGCATTCGGCTTGCACCGAACACAGTGCTGACGTAAAATATCCTCAGTGGTAGACGGATCATGGGTTAAAGCCCCCTTTCCATCAGGCTAACCGGGGGAGGTTTTCCTCTCCTTTTAACGCAAATGTGGGTTAGATCCATCAAAAAGTCCTCCGCGAAGGCGAATTTCTCCCAATACTTAATCCAGGAATTCCCTTGCCTTCTGGATTGGGTTCAAAATTACAAGGCTTCGGAGTTGAACATTAGTAGTCATAAACCCCTTGCCGTCAGGTTAACTGTGGGAGATTTTCGTCGTTTTCCTCTCCATGTAACGCAAGTAAGGGTTAGTACCATCAAAAAGTCCTCCACGAAGGCAAATTTCTCCCAATACTTGATCCAGGAGTTCCCTTGTCTTCTGGATTGGGTTCAAAATTACAAGGCTACGAAATTGAACATTAGTAGTCATAAGCCCAAACATTTGGGTCGGCTGTTCAACGACGGTTATAATTTAAATAATAATATAATAATAATTTAGGGTATAGCATGTTTGATTTCAAAACGTCGCGCCTTCTTCAACCTTTTTTTCATAAAGGTCCAAAAAAAAATTTTTTGCTACGAAATAGGTTAAGCTAATTGATTTTGATTCTAATTTTCTAAATAGAAATAAAATGGATGCACAAAATATTCCCTGGAGACTTATTAAGAATAATAATTTATTTTGAACTGTTAGTCTATAGGGAGCCTTGCTCGCTTCCGTCAACATTATCAACGACAGTTATTTTAAAGGCCTTTCCATTTCCTTTCTAATAAAACCTTCAGTAAGAATTCGTCCCGAATAGGGACGAAATATATAGCACCTCCAAAACCCGCTCTACTGTCTCCCCTACATTTTTGTTGGGGGTGCGCGTATTTCCTGGGGTGTTAAGTAATCCGAAACTAATCGACTAACCACTGTCACAGAAAAGGGGGAATTACAACCTGCGGGGGTCAACTAGCTTTTAAAAGATATCACAAGAGACTCACTCTGCATTATGCTTTTTCTCCTTCTAAGAAAAACTTAAGAAATATTTTTTTTAAACTCTAAAACGGCTTTATTTATTTTCAAAATGGTTTTATCATTTTATTTAACATGCACTTTTTCTAATTACATCTTGAATTGTTTATTATTTTGATTTGAATTGTTTGATTATTTTGATTTGATTATTTAGAGAACTAATAATAACCAGAGTATTTAAATTTATAAAATTTTACTATGTAGTCATATGAAAGCAATTCATATAAAGTAACTACATAAAAATAAATTTATATTTTCTCTATAAATCAAATAAAGTTTGTTAGTTTTTTTAAAAATTGATTTGCTAATTTGTAAAACTTTTTATGTTAAAGTAACACCTTGAGTTCAAGATTTTATTTTTTATTACTTATTTAATTTTTTCTTTGAATTAACATTCAAATACAAATATTTTTCACAACCTTTTTTTTAATTTTAATTAATTTTTTTCAATTTTGTTTTTTAAAGATTGTTACACTGTTTTGAAACTAATTAAATTCTACCACTTTAAAAAACTGTGTTGACATTTAATCCATTGTTTAGGCAAATATGGTTGCTTACTGTGTAAATTCGATTTAGACTTAAATATTTGAATTTCGCAATTTGAATGCACTAAATTAACCTTCACTAGAAACTAACTTCATTTTAATTATTACTTTTGCTAACTACATTTATTATTGTATAAATAACTCCGAATTGGAATTATGATTCGATCTCAAAAAATAAACACCGGGGATATTTGTTATTTGTCACAAATTGAAAGATCAAAATTAAAAATTATTCGATTTAATGATCACAAAATTTTAAATCATATTAAGACAGATCTAGATTCCGATTATATCACTTAACTTATTCTAATAACTTAGCTCGGATAAATGAAAAACTTCACCCACAAACTCATATTCATCATTTTTACTTACATTATTTCTACTTAATTATAGTTACTTTAAAAACATATCGCCAAAGATATTATTTAACAATAATGCAAGAAAAAAAAAATCCTTATTGATGTAAAGCAGCTATTTAGTATAAATTTATTAAACTGCATATTTTGAGAGCGCAGTTTTATATGAAGTTTATTTTAAAGGAATAAAGGAAACTATAACTTATTTATTAAAGAGCGAATATATTTTATTTATCAGCTTTTGGTTGTTAAACGGTATTTATATTTTATCAGACAATTTTTATGAAGTAAAATCTTGTGATTACTTTATATAATAAAGGAACTTCATTCTGCAAAGGAGGGTCAGGGAAGAGAAATTAAAATAACCCATTGATTACATACTTCTTTCTATCAATATAAAAGAGCGAAAAATTGTGAATAAAAACTACATTAGACACTTTTAATATGAATTCGAAAAATTTCTCGTTATTAAATACATAAGGTATTACATAATAACTACTCTTAATACATATTTTTAGAATATTGCGAAAAAAAGTTTTAAAAAGTGTATTAATTAGGCATTACAGATTAATGTTAAAGTAACAAAAAAAGACTAATAGTTTCAAAATCTAGTGAATCAACTAAGGAATCAGGTCTGAAAACATCAAAACCAGTTTGACAGTCTGAAGTAACAAAGAGAAGCTTAACTCTTAAGTATTACAACTTATTTTTATTTTTTAATTTATCGTGATGAAATTTCGTGGTGTTTATAATAATCACATTTCTCATTCTTTCTATTTCATCTGGCAATCAAACTGGTTTCAATATTTTCAGTGTTGCGTTCCTAAGCAGCGATTAATCATATTTTGATACCGTTTGTATTTTTCTCTCGTGAATATTAATTATGTCCACTAATGTTCTTTTACTTCCTTTTTTTCTTTTTTTTTAAAGACTTTTACAATACATGCGTATATTTTCCTATTTTACTTCATTTACTGTTTTAAATAAAAATGTCATAATACTTTAGTGTTCTTGTGTATTTACATTAAAGCCCTAAAAACAGGGATAAGTGCTTCTTCATGTTTGGATGACGTGTGGTCTTGTGTACTAGCTATTTTTTTCCCCCTTACCATGGAAAAACAAGCTATCCCAGCTATTGGAGTAATTAAAACTATTTATGGAATGGAAAAATTGCAACCTTTTAAATTTTTTTAATGTAAATGTTTTTTTAAACCTACAAATGAGTGTACGATATATTTAAAAAAAAAAAAAAAAAGGAAAATTGCAGTTTTGTGATGCTTTATAGTATAGTGGAAGATCTTTACGTCATTGTCTCGATTTTAATTAATCTCACTTTATTCAGAAGCTAAATTTTTTAATTCTGAAATATCTTTAAAAATCAAGGAAAAAAGTTTAAAAAAAGGTGAACAATGTATTTAAAAAATAAATTCCACTCTCAAAATGAATAAAAACAAGAAAATTATTACTACTAAATAAAATGTATATAAAATGAACGAATTTTCAGCGAATATAATTTTCATAATAAATTACAAGCTTATAAATAAAAAGTAAGCTATCGGTTTTTAAAACGCCCCAAATCAGTTTTTCAAAAGGACAGAGAAAGAAAAAGATTTTCAAAAAGAGTTGAACAGGGAGAAAGCAAGACCACCTACGGAGAAGATTAGACCCTCAAGAGACGATTGGGGGTGGAAGTTGCCTTCCTCCCTTACTCAAACGTAGAAAGTGACTTGAGTTACAAAGGCAATATTACAAAAAGTAATAAAGATTAAAAAAAAATTGACCTACATTTTCATGGATAGGAAAGATTGAAAAAATTATTAGCCTTTTTTTTTAATTGATCACTCCGATTCTTAAACAAGAAAATTCGATTCAAAGTATGACAAGCACGCCATAGACTTTACATGTTAAGGCCCTTTCTAAGCTGAAAGACAAGTCAAATTGAAGGAGCTATGGGTGGGAGAATGGGAGGAATAGGCGTGGACATTAGTGGACATAGGGGGTGGAGATATACTGAGCGACCATGAAAGTCCGGGTTACATTTTTTGGCAAAACTCAATATTTAAAGGGTGCGCCAAAAATAGATCACGCAACTATACTTATTACTTTTCCACTATTTTTGGTGTATAAAACGGAGGTAGTGTGATTCCTTGTCACTCCTCTTATTTATTTAATTATTTTTACACCATTCATGTTTCGTCATCATTCCAAATATTGGTAATATCAAATAAAATTTAAAATAATGTATGACACTGTTTTTTATTCTTTCATATTACACTTTTCTCCCGGGGCACTAATTACCTGAGCATTTGATCTCGCCCAGTGCTTTTGTTCGCCAAGTTCTTAACAATAAACATCAAAATTAAAAGATTTTTCTTTCTTTTATTGTAAAAACGCAGATTTAGTTTCAGATAGTCTTGGAGAAAAAGAAAACTTTATAGTTTTGCTAGATTATCAATGCAACTTCATTCTTCAACTAGTTTTTAATTAAAATTATTTTTTTAAAGTTTTTAGTTACTACAAAAACTCGTTAAACATTTTCCGCCAAAGAAATTATTTAGCAATTGTGCGAAAAACTGACTCGTAATATTGCTTTAGAATATTAGATAGTAATTTTGTATTCATTATTTTAATTGCATACGTTGATTGAATAATTAGACACAAAATTTACTATAAAAGTAATTACTTATTTACCGTCTAATAATTGCCATAATTCGTCATAAAATTTTGCATAATAAGGTAATATCATGTGATCACTTTATAATATCATAAAGGACATTTATGAATAACAATCAAATTAAAAAACGTGATAATATTAAGAAAGGTTTATAAATGAACAAAGAAATTATTTGCAGATAATGACCATCCACACACATTCGGTAAAGCGTCCTTTTTAGTCTCTGTTTATTATTAAATACATCATACAATTAAATTTTTATGACAATTCTTCATTGACGATTTCTATTTGGAGTGTTGCATGGATCATCCAATTCAAAGCATTATTTTAATTAAAAAGATTGAATAAAAAGGAAAATTCACCTGAAAACTGGTTTTAATGGATTGGAGGGTTTTCCTAAATCAGGTTCACTACGCGATGATCCTATTGTCATATGTCCAGAAGATCCACCTGGATCACTGTGATGCTTCTTTTTCTGATTACTAATTGACAGATGATGAACACTAAAACAAATCCCATATTTCTATTCATTTTTAATTATACATTTGCGATTTTAACACTAGAAAGACGGAAAATTAGCATATACCAATATTGCCCAAAAGCAGTCAAAATGACTGCATTGTGAATGCGTAAATAAATTTGTTTAAAATTAATTTTTAAAATTTTTTGTATTGTTTACAGTTTTACAACAAGTTATTAGTAAATATTAACAATAAAAAATATCACCCTGAATAACTTTCGTTCTAATGATTGGATTTTCACGAACTAAGTGTCAATCTTAATGGTTCTTGGGGGTGACCTCAAATATGCTAATTAATTAGTGCTAACTATTAATTAAGTTACGAAATCAGAAACAAAAACGTACCTTCTCTGAATAAACATATACTTTTTTTTACATATTTGGATTCCTCATCTTCAAAATATAGGGGGTAGCCGCAATCTGGGAATAGTGGTCCCCATAGTTTGGTCAGGAAAGCGATTCAAATTTTTGACCCCTTAATGTTAATTTCGCTTTTTGCGTTTTCAGTCATATTTTAAAAACTAATGAAGCAATTCAAAAAAAAAAAGTTGCACCCACTCATCAAACACATTTACCCAAAGATAATTTCATGAAAAAAAATAATTTTTAAAAATTATTTATTATATTTTAATATTTAATTAAAATGAGGTTGAAAATATTTTGAATTATAAGGTATGGAATTTTTAATACCATTTTAATCTACATATTTTGCAATTGAAAAATCTAAAGTTTCAATTGTTTTTATTTATTAGAAGATGAGAAAAATTAAAATTAATTATTTAAAAAATAAAAATTTGGCGACACTGAGGAAATGATTAAATGGGGCGATTAACATTAAAATGTGATAAACTTACGAGGAATTTGACTTAACGCGCGTAACGTAAAATTTCATTCATAATTTTCTCGCTAATAATCGTTTGCTAATCTTTTTATTTTTATTCTTTTAAAAATATAAAATACGATGTTTCTTTTTTAGTCGTTTAAAATTCTATTAGCAATTTAGTAATGAAATTTGAATAAAACATTTTACTGAATAAAAAACATTTTATTCACCGATTGTCGAGTTTTATAAAAGCATGCTTCTGATAGAATATGATTATACACCAGATTGTGCTTATTTAAAGTAATTATTTTTTATTTTTTAGTTTTTTTTCTCAATAACTTATACAATTTCAATAATATACTTACGTATGAATAGAATTGAAATAAAATATTTGTCAATTTCTTGAATATATTTTTGATAAATATTAATAAAAATACGTAGTCAACATTTTTAAGCATCTCTCACATCATCGCAAATTTCTCAACGCTGTGTTTCGCTGAACTATTCTACCAACTATTTAATTAAATTTTAACATTTTTAAAAATCTTATTCTTTACCCTACTACGTTTATTATTTTTTCATTAATATACTAAAAAATTTTTTTAGTACTTTAATTTAGGTTTTCTTTTAAGTAAAGTTCCTTTTTAAATTATAGTCAAGTTTTTTTTAAAAGAATTATTGTCTGCTAGCTAAGAATAAAACCTTGTTAAGAAATTAAAAACATTCCGCTGCTTAAATTTATTTAATGCAAAACAGCTGATTATTTACTAAGCATACTATTTTTTTCGAAAAAAGAGCATAAATTATTGATTGACTTTTTTTGTTTTGTTTCTTGTGACTTCAACATAGATTATCTAAAATAGTGCTGATGTTTTCGAAGTCACTACAAATAGTATAAAGATATCGAACATAAAAAGCTGTCGAATACGTAGCCAAAATTTTTAAGCGTCTTAAAATATCTCAATATCTTAAATGTCGCCCTAACATCTTAGTTATGAAAATAAATTTTTAATTATCTGACTAATTATCTGATTCACTAATTATTTCATTATATCTTTCACTCTTTCTTTATGATTCCATGTAGATTTTTTTCCGGATAATAAACTAAACTATTTTGTTTAATTTTTTACCCTAGCACGATTCCCAAGATATTATTGTAGTATAATTTGTTATCAGGAAAAATGCCTTATTTTGTTAAGCAGGAAATAATAAAAATTGAAATTTGTGTGAAGATTCCGAAGCCGTGCCAATTTTAGAATCATCTGATTTCAAAAAATAAAAATGCAATAAAAAATACGCCATTTCCGAACTTACTTTGATTAAAAATAAATAAATAAAAATTTTAAAAAAGTGGCTAGAAGGTTAACATACGTTTTACAGAAACTGTGAAAACCAATTTTTCCTATATTTCGTCAAAAGAGGATAAGAATGATATTGCTCCAAGGGACCTACTCAATAATTTCATTTCCAAAATGAAATCTGTTTGATCGAAACATATTTCCTTGAAAATAAAAACGAGGAAAAAATTAACTTTTATTATATATCTAAGCTTATTCCATTTATTTAATGATATCGGTATCTAGGTTAAGGATATGCGACGGAAGCCCCGTTTACTATTATACTATAAATGCATTAAATCATGTAGCTTGAATAATTTGTTTTAAGCAAATTATTTAATAATAATATTAAGCAAATAAGGGTGTAAAAATAAACTCGTTCAAAATACTTCGAAAGTATACCCTAAAATATATGCAGAATAAACTTTGGAATCGATATATAAAAAAATACCTTTTCAAAGAACTTCGATGACAGAAACGTTAACTCGTTTGAAATAGTTGTCCTTGAAACTATTTAATTTCAATTCCGGGTCCTGGGGGACATTCCATTTTCACATTCGACTTTTGAAATTTCAATTGTAAATGGAATTATTTTATGTCCTTAAATTAAAATGTTAAGGCCAGCAGCAAAAAATAAAAAATAAAAAAATAAATTGCACTGATTATTTTACAAAGTAGTGAATTATTATTTTTTTCAATCTAAGAGCCTGTGCCTATAACTTATGTAACACTTATTTTAATATCGAGTGAAATAATTTAATATGTTGTGTAACTAAATAGATAATCTCAAGAAACTGAATCGAAAATATAAAAACTTCATTGATAATAAAAATAATAAAAAATAAATAACAGATGATAATAAAAATAGACATGTTTTGAGTATCCAATAATAAAAATCACAAGTTATTCAAGCTTGACAAGTTTTGAGAATGGGCGATTATATTTGAACGCACGAAACATGTCGACTTTTACTTCCCTCTTCATATTTTTTGAAGCCAGTTGAGTTTTCATCATCAATTATACTGTTTTATATTTGGGTCTTGATCATTATTTTGATAAGGATTTTGCACTCGTTAAAGTAAACATATGCATTTTCATATTTTAACAGTATTTATGTGGTCTTTAAAAACGTAAGAGCATCAATATTGTAAAAGTTATATTTAACTTTAAAATTAAAATTTTGAGACCAGATATTTTGAGTTAATGAAATTAAATATTTTATCTTTTAAGTTTTCATGCCCCCATTTCAGTATCTTAACCTTACGAGCTCTGCTTGAAAAGAGAGTATCGTATCAGATATATATATGTTACCGGCAAAGTATGAAATCCGGCATTCTGCAGAATGCCTAGGCATTGTATATAATGCCTAAAATTAGCCGTCAAATTATGAAATGATTTATATATCACACATTTCCTAGGCATTCTATAGAATGCCTAATGAAAAACCGGCAAAGTATAAAATGCATCTCCGATCGTCAAAATGTCTTTCAAAAATGACAATTACGTTATTTTCTTATTTTTTATATGAAAATTTTGTTTCCCTTAATAAGAAAGGCATAAATTATGCTTTGCACAACTTTTTATTTTTCTTTACACATTTTGAATAAATGTTTTTTAATGGCACTCTCAGTATTCTTTCAGAATGGCATTTTTATTTTTAAGAAATGCATGATACTGTGATGACCGAAATCTGGTGAATGTCGACTTTCACCGGAGAATGTCAACAATCACATAGTCGCTTTGGTGAATGTCCGAAATATTTTTTACATCCGATTTTATGTTAATTTATTCGTGAATATAATTACATTTATTCGATGTTTTAATACTTACTGACGAAGAAACATCAGTGTAGGGTATACCAGGCAGTGGCACTTGACCTTAAAAAAACATCAGTGTAGGATATACCGGGCAATTTGTATTCCGGGCAGTGGCTCTTAACTAGACCTAGTATATATTTCGGACATTTACCAAAGGTCTAGTCAAGTGCCACTGCCTGGTATACATTTGCCGGTATACCCGACACTGATGTTTTTTTAAAGGTCAAGTACTCCTGCCCGGTATATCCTACACTGATAATTTTTTAATTTCAAGTGCCATTGCCCGGTATATACTTGCCCGATACTCCAAACACTGATGTTTCTTCTAATCTATCGTCAGTAAGTATTAAAATATCGAATAAATTAATATCAAATCGGATGTAATAAATATTTCGGACATTCACCAAAGAGACTACGTGATTGTCAACAACCACCGATTTCGGTCATTCACTGTAACATGCACATCATTTACATAATGACCTCATTAGTATGTTTCTTTCATACTTTGCCTAAATAGCATTTGTCATTCTACAGAATGCCTAGGTATTCTATACAATGCCTAGGGAAAGTATGTAATACCTCTCACATTTCATACTTTGCCTAAAAACATCCGGCATTGTATAGAATGCCTAGGCATTCTATACAATGCCGGTGTTTCATACTTTGTCAGTAACATATATAAGAAAACAAAAATAATCATATTAGCAATATTTGGTGGTAAATGTAGCTTATCGTTATTGAAGAATATGCTGTGCGACATTTTATGGTGAATTTGCGAACATAAGTTTCAAAATGTATCGAAACATGAGGATGCTATTTGCTAATCATCGTCATATATCTAGCAGAATGAAGCGATTTTTTAAACAATGAATCCTACATTATGCAACATATTATTTCAATATCTTATTCTTAAACATAACATATTTCAATGTTTTTAAAATACTACTGAACATTCAGCAATTCCTTGAGTTATAGAAAAAAGAAATATCGTAAATTATAGAAAACCTCGTGAATGTGCATTAGCATTACTATACAATATACATTTTATTTTTCAAGCACTTTTGTTTTCTTCAAACTTTCTTGCCTAGAACACTCGATTAAAGCTGTAAAAATGATTGTCCCTAAAATTTTGTATATAGTCATAATAAGTTATGTTAATTTGATTTTAGTATGAAATCCTCGAATAAGTATAGCAAAAACAACATAATCTAAATAATATCAGATAAAAAGTTCATGTATTTAAATTCTAAAAACTTAGAAAATCATAAATAATTTATAAATTGATTCAAATTTGCTTTTCAAAGGACATTAAAATAAAAAAAATTTTGCTTTTTGGACAGAAATTAGCTTAAAAATTGTCTATTGCCTAGAAACTTCGAGATATTTTCTATTAACTATTAATTAAACCTCTCCGAGCAATCACAGAGCAGTATTTCAATTTTTTTTTACTTGGTTGCATAGCAACCTAGTAAAATTGAGCATTCTTCTTTTGAATTAGTCAATGGGTTATCTTAAAATATTCATTTGCGCTGGCTACTTTTTTTGGTGGTTTTCTGGACTATCGCCAAATATATAAACCTTTATTGTGACCCAATTTTCTTAAAATTTTGTCTACCCCCCCCCCTCAAGTGTCTGGATTCCAAATATGGAGAAAAAAAAATATTTATTCAGAAAAAGTACGTTTTTGTGTCTGATTTCGTAACTTAATTAATAGTTAGCACTAATTAATTAGCATATTTGAGGTCACCCCCCGGAACCATTAAGATTGACACTTAGTTCATGAAAATCCGATCATTAACTTCCGTAGGCAATCTAGTGTTAAGCATCACGAGAAATTCATTTCAGGTAATAAATAGCATATTTTTACTTCTTGATGAAACTTTTAATACACTGGTTATCATAAATTAAGGAAAAATCACAAAAATAGCGATAACTCTTTCAAAAGTAAGCCAAACCGTGCAAAATTTGCATATGTTGTCCACTAAGAGTAGCTGAGTAAAATTGCAATATGCAAATTAGTGGCGCTGCACTCGGCTTACGTCATCTGCCTGGAGCATAAAAGTCCAAGTTTGAGAGAAAGCACATAAATTTTACTGTGATTGCGACATTGAAAATCTGAGATAGCCAATTCGTAATAATGACCTCTAGGCATCATTTGCCTGAAGAACTACGATGGAGAGCCATCGGGAGACTAGAGGCAGGGCAGAGTCAATCAGAAGTGGCCAGATGGCTAAATGTGAGTCCATCTGTGGTTCATAGACTTTGGAGGCAATTTCAAACCACAGATTCGGCGTCTAGGAGGTTCAGTCAAGGACGGCCAACTGTTACGACCAGTGCCGATGACCGATATTTGACATTAAGTGCACGCAGGAATAGAACCGCTACTCCGACACATCTTAGATCCTCTCTTGCTGCAGCCACCGGAAGGTTGGTGTCAACGTCAACTGTGCGCAGAAGGCTCCACGAAGGTGGTCTGTATGCGAGACGACCAGCCATTTGCGTGCCGCTCACATCACGCCATAGGAGAGACCGTTTGCAGTGGGCCCGACAACATGTCCACTGGACGTCAGATCAATGGAGGCCTGTTCTCTTTACGGATGAGTCCAGGTTTAGTCTAGAAAGTGACAGTAGACGTTATTTGATATGGAGAGAACCTGGGACCCGTTATCATCCATCAAACATCCGTGAAAGAGATGCATACGGAAGAGGCAGTGTCTGTGTTTGGGGAGGCATATCCTTAGGAGGGCGCACATATCTCCATGTCTTTCCAAGGGGAACCGTGAATGCTCAGGTTTATCGAGACAACATCCTTGATGCTTATGTGCGCCCATATGCCGGGGCAATTGGTGATTGCTTCCTGTTACAGGACGATAATGCAAGACCACACAGAGCTCGCATTGTTGATGATTATCTTCAACAGGAAACAATTACTCGCATGGAGTGGCCAGCTCGATCCCCGGACTTGAATCCTATCGAGCACGTTTGGGATGCTCTAGGGAGGCGTGTATCTGCCATCAATCCGCCCCCTCAGACCCTTGCCACGCTTGCAACTGCTTTACAAGAGCAATGGCTCTCACTTCCTATTGAACTGATAGACCGCATAATTGAAAGCATCACACATCGCTGTTTGTGCTGTATTGCTTCTAGAGGCAATCATATTCCATATTAAAGGTACTTTTTCTATTGCAAACCGATACTTCCAATTTGTTTATTTTATACATGTGCTAATTTCTATACTACTATTAATGTCTGATAATTTCTTTTTATGTTGTTTAATACCTTACTATGTGTTGTATATTGTGGGTAAGTTTCATAAAATTCCATGTGTAATTTCTTGAGTTATCGCGATTTTTGTGAATTTTCCTTAATTTATGATAACCAGTGTACTGAAATTACAATTAAATTAAACAAAAGGCGACTTTATCCATCGAAGTATCAAGGGAAATTCATTTGAAGTAATTAATAGAATGAGCATATTTTCGCCTCTTGATGGAAGATTTAATACTGAAATTACAATTAAATTAAACAGAAGGCGATTTCATACATCGAAGTATAAAGGAAAATTCATTTGAAGTAATTAATAGAATGAGCATATTTTCGCTTTTTGATGAAAGATTTTATACTGAAATTACAATTAAATTAAACAAAAGGCGACTTTATCCACCGAAGTATCAAGGGAAATTCATTTGAAGTAATTAATAGAATGAGCATATTTTCGCTTTTTGATGGAAGATTTTATACTGAAATTACAATTAAATTAAACAGAAGGCGACTTCATACATCGAAGTATAAAGGAAAATTCATTTGAAGTAATTAATAGAATGAGCATATTTTCGCTTTTTGATGGAAGATTTTATACTGAAATTACAATTAAATTAAACAGAAGGCGACTTCATACATCGAAGTATAAAGGGAAATTCATGCAATAAATGAAATGAGTATATTTTTACTTTTTGATGAAAGTTTTTTCTAGAGAAATTATAATGGTAAATTGAGCAGAATTTTATCAGTACCGAAATGCTACATTAAATGATTAACTCTTCAAAATAAATTATTTATATATTATAGTGGTTAAAGTCACTTTATATGAGAAAATACCGCTAGTTATAACGAATGAAAAAAGTCTCATTTGAATATCTTGAAAATTTCAAAGGTTTTTAAGCAGTTGTTTTTTTTTTTTTTAAGAAAGATAAAAATGATTAAGTCATTATTACGCATTTCATTTTGTATTACAAAACAAAATTTAAAAACAAAAGACACTATCCCACAATAATTGATGTTTATTTGGTGTGACCACTTATTAATTTTCTAATTTTATATCTAGGATTTCAAGAACATTACCTCAAGTTCTGTGATATTATGAAACCTTTATAAATGACCTCACAATAAACAACAAAAATGCAATGAAACTTACCTATCATGATTTTCTAGTGTGATGTGATCATGTCGTTGACTCGCAGAATCTGATTCATTTGGTTTCTAAAAGAACAAATAATTATATAGAAAGTTCAGTTAAAATATTTTACGTACTAATATTTATTTGACTATATTATTGTGGATCAAATATAGATAAAGTTACAATTTATACTACAGCCCTGAAAACATTACATATTAAAGGTACCATTTATTTCCTTCATATAAGAAATATACAGTCCCTTCCCAAATTATAAGACGCACTCTAAGATTCTATGTAAAATCTTAAATATCAGGTGATACTATACAGCTTTTTTTATTTTTACGCTGCTGAAACCGATTTGCATTTGTTCACGTTCGTGTATTAATTGGTTTAAGACCTGTTTAGATGATCCAAGTTCTTGGACGAAGATTGATTGATATTAATGGAAATTTGTTTTGCTTTGAGCTTGGATCATGTAAACGATCATCCAAGTACTTGGTCCAAGTCCTTTGACGGTAGTAGAGCATGTTCTACTCTCCATCCAAGTTTTTCCTCTTTTAACCAATCAGCGTTTTAGGTTTTGTGACGTCAACAAGCAGGTATCAAATCATGTCATTTTGTTGTCGGTTTTCATATATTTTAGTCCAAATAAATTGATCTGTTGTGGTTTATTTGTGTTATTATAAATGCATTTTACTTTAAACTTATGTAAGTATGAGTTTATAATGTTGAAAATGAACGATGCGCATGCGCAAGTTTTTCTTCCGACCAATCGGTGACATTCAAGAACTTGGATAGTGTCGACGAATCATCCAATTTCTTGAACAGAGAAGTTCCTCCAATTTCTCGGATTCAAGAACTTGGACCGTGTAAACAGGCCTTAATATTGTAATAATAAAATAAAATCTTTAAAAATAAATAAATCTTTAAAAATAAACACAAATAGGAAGTATATAACAAATTCCCTGAATAAAAAATCATTACATGTATGTTTATATATAAAAGTATAGCATACAAATTCGTGGAAAACATGTAATTATTTAAAAACTACAGTGCGTCTAATAATTTGGTCTAATTATTATAATATTCTAATATAATACTTGATATAATAAATATTCTATATCTATATAATCTATCGCCTAATTTATCTAATCGTCAAATTTATATTATATATCGGCTAATTTGACCAATTGAAGACGAACGTAAACAAGGGCAAAACGGTTTCAGTTGCGTAAAATCAATAAAGCTGTATAGTATCACCTCATGATTAAAATTTTACATAGAAACTTGAAGTGCGTCTAATGATTTGGCCAGGGACTGTAAAGGAGTTTCTAACGCAGATTTATTTCCTTTAAAAGAGATGTAAATAATGACGCGAATTCTATTTACTTTGTCTACTGTAACCTTAACCAAAGTTTTTGAAAAAATAAATCAAGTTAATGTTACAGTTAGTCAGCGGTTCCCAGATGGTGTTCTGCGGAACTTAAAGGGTTCCGTGGAAGAGGCCTCACCATCTTGGATTTTAAGTTAAATTTTTAATTCTTGTTTTCTTGATATTTTTTTGTACTTAACGAACTTTTGATAATTTATTATTAGACAGTAGCACAATACCTTCCAAAAAAGGTAGAAAACAAAAGCTTCATTATATTAGAAAAAATAGCCCTTGAGAGTGTGTTTAAAACTACACGTTCCTTAATTTTTAGATTTTTTTCAATCTAAATTTATTACAGTTTTAACTGATGTTAACCAATTTAGAAGACGCTTTAAAATTCATTTAACGTTGATTGTATCAAAACAAAGATGCTTATCCAAAAAAAACTAAAAACAAGCAACTATTTGACTTCCCATCAAAAACTATTAATTCCAGAATTGTATCAGCATAATTTTGTCGCAAAAAATTATTAGAGAACGCTTTATATCTCAAATTGTGATTGACTTTCATTCATTCTGTCTAATACTTGTTTTAATACCAAAACTGTTTGTATTAACTACATTTTTTGTAATTTTTCAAGTATACTATAGAACAAAATTCTAGAAATTTTTTTTAAACTTTCAAGTATTCTACAGAACAAAATTTTATACATTTTTTGTAATCTTTCAAGTATACTATACACATTTTTTGTAAGAATGGGAGACAAAAAATTGAAAATTTTGCAATGTTTTCAAAATGGGGGAGGTAAAAGATGATTTTATTATTGGATACTTCTATGAAATCATTCTTGAATTAAAATATTCCATTAGAAATTTGATTGTTGAGTAGTTTTTAAAACATGTCTTTTTTCGAATTTTTAGAAATTGATTTTTGAAAGTAAAAATGGCAAAACATATCAACTGTTTACAACTGATCAAATTTTTGTTATTACATAAGACACAAATACGTTTATGTAAACGTATTTTCAAACCACCCTTTAAGAGACCTCAGCCATACCATGCAAAATTTTAGTATATCATGATTATTTCTTTCGGAGAAATTGGTTCAAAATCAGAAGAAATGGAAGACTGGAAGAAATGGAAGAAACGGGATAAATTGGAAGAAACTAAAAACGACCGAAACAATTTTTAACTATAAAAGGAATCGTTCAAATTTAAAGCAAATGAAATGTCACATAATATAAGAAAGCAATAAGTTTTTTACATTTAATTTCTTTAAAAAAACAACCAACTTTAATTTCCTAGCATTTATTTTAGTTTTACACAGAATTTTAAAACTTATTAATTTATTGCTATGATTTATTTTTAATTTATAGTATTCTTATTTTTCTACATAAATATGTACACTTGTATATTAAAAAAATTATGTGAAGTTAAATTATTTTTTTTTAGTTTACTGAATATTCTGTTTTAACATCGAACAATTTAAAAAATATTACTTAGTAAAATGTTAATTTAGATGTTAATTTAGATGTTAATAATGTTACTGCGCTAAATTTTTCTCCGTTGGTAAATTTTCATTGCAAATTTTTTCAATATCAATGTAATTTAATAGTTTCTAAATTAAAATTTTGTTTTGATTTAATTTCCCTTTTTAAAAAAGAAAAATTAAAAAAAAAAAAACGATTTTCACTAAGAAGAATAAATAGCAAAAACTATTTTTTCAAATTGAAACTATAATATTAGTAGATCCTCAGTTGCATAACAAAAGCCTATTAAAATGAGAAAAAAATTAGCTATAATATGTTAAACCGTTGAAAAATTGCAGGTTTTATTTTTTAAAAAATAAATTCCCTATAACTGAAAATACACTTTAAAATGTTCTTGAATTTATATCGATAATTTTCAGTTCAAATGTTAAAAAGTTTTTATGTTGCTTCAAACTGTTTAGTTTTGTAATTTTTTAATGTAATTTTTATTATACATAGCTAAGCACTGATTGGAAAATAAAAATTCAGTAATGAATGAAAAAAATTCTAAGTTTAAAATTCCTAGATTTGTTTTATAAATTATAATTAATTTGAGAACATGTATACAAATATAAAATCATTATTAAAAATATCTGTAGAAAAATACCTTTAGAAGAATTGTTTTGAATATTCATACTGGTTATGAAACTTAATACACTATTTGTAATTGTAGTAAAGTCAGTATATATATTGATTGAATGATTTTTAGTTCTACTCTACTCCTTAATGTAAAACACTGGGAAAAGATATAATTGTTTTAAGAAATTCATCAAATTAATTTCCATTTTTTTTTTTGTTTTTGCTTCTTTACATTTATTAATTTAAAATGATTTATTAAATGGCTTAGAAATTAATAATAGATTTACAAATTGCAATTACAAACTGCTCGAAATTATTGATGTTTCTTTTTTAAAAGAGTGAATTCTTTCATTTGGGTTTCTTTCGTTGTGAAAGGAACGTTATATGATACTTTAAAATAATGTGCTTAAATGTATTTTCTTTATTTATTTTTTGCAATTTTCTCATTGCTGAAAAAAAATATCTGTTATAAATAATTACTGTGCTTTTTAAACTCATGTTGTTTTTAGTTGTTTACATTTTTAAGCAAAATTTGATAAGTAATTGTTTGAAGGAATACCATGGAGCAAATTATTCAGCATTGTTTAAAGCAACTTTTTACCATGTAATATGTAAACAAAATTAATTGAATGTACTTGATCCTTGTGTCATCAAAGGATAAGGTTTGTATTACACCCGTTTATAATAAATGACCTTTACACAAAGTAATGAAAAGGAAAAAATATTTATACTCTTGCTTTTAATTTAATGTGCAATTTGGTTTGTCTTCATTAGCACTCAATAATTAAAAAATAGAATTTATTTATTTATAAAAAGAACTTACCATATGATGAACTTCTGAAGTAAAGGATAAACTTCGAAATAAACCAAATGGCTTTGTAAACTCTTCCATTTGAAGAGAATTTCTTCTCCGATACTTCTTAAAATCTAAATTATCTAATATATTTTTAACGATTTCCAATTCTGTTGAAGGATTATTTTCAGTTGGCTTTAAAATCTCACTTGAAGACTCGTTTTTTTGATCAGATCGACGACTCTCAGACGACATAAACTCGTCATATATTTTCTCGAAGGTAGTTATAATGTCATCCAGGGAAGATTGCTTCGTTGGTGAGCTAAAGATAGAGTTGCCTGCATACGTCATAGTGAATAGCTCTGCTACTCCATCAAGGCTGAAAAATAAAGACAATTGGATACACAAATTCGATAAATAAAATAGTTTGAAGCTAAAAACCATACCTGTGTATTAAAAGTCGGTAAAATACACAGTTTAAAAAACAGCTGATATGCTGCATTTAACACAAAAATGAAGGCGTATTAAGTAACAAAATCAAATGGTGTTACAGTTTGTCTAAAGTAGGAACTCCCCTAGCCATTGATCTGGACCGGTGACTATGGTTACGAGGTATAACTATTTCAAATAGGGGTATGGGGTCACTGTTTAGGACAGGTTTTGGCCCAGGTCGGCGAGGGAATCTTTTTATTCGGTCTATTTTGTTAGGCTTAGAGGGAAGAGAAATTAGCATTCGCACCTGAAACATTGTTTAGATAGTTATATTCCTTTTTTTTTTTTTTTTTTTTTTTTTTTTTTTTTTTACTTATTCAAAAGTTTCTGTTTCAGAAACGTTTTTCAACAAAAGAAAAACATTTTAGTAAGTTCTATTTTCTATTTTTCATTCTTTGTTTTATTTATTTATTTTCTAAAGATGCGTTTCAAATTTAATAAATGCCTTTTTAAATATCTGAATAAGAAATAAAGTTGTCTAATAATAATGTTTTTGATGAGCCTTTTTTTTTTTTTTTAATTTCTGTTTCGGAAACGTTTTTCAAAAAAAAAAAAAAAAAAAAAAAAAAAAAAAAAATTAATAAGTTTCATTATCTATTTTTCTTTCTTCATTTTTTTAACCTAATTTTTTCAGATGCACTTTAATTTTAATAAATTCCTTTCAGATTTCCTTGAAAAATAAATAATGTTGGTAAATATGAGAACAATTACTCAGAATGGAAATTTTTATAAAATTGCTTAAAGCAGTTCGATTTACACATTTTATTAATAAATAACTCATCTTTCCTACACATGTAAATTGATTTTTAAAAAAGAAAGAAGTAAAAATAAATATGCTAATACTCAGAAATTTTTTTCAATAAATGGTGAGAAAAACTATACAGGTTGCATTAAAATAATAAAAAATAAAACGCAATTTTAAAGAAAATCTTAGAAATTATTAGGTGGTTTAATGAGTGCTGATAAAAATTATCTTGATAGTTTTAGATTTCATTCTAGTTGCGGTAACTTGCTTTCCGCTATAGGAAAAAAAAAGAGAGAAAGAAAAAAGAACATCAAAAAAATAAAACGCATTGCAACTTATTACCTATTTATTTAATTTAATTTAATTTATTTTTATTTATTCATTTCACATATTATTTACGAAAAAAAAAAAAACTGTAAATAAAATGGAAAAATACCTCCCTGACCAAAAATGAAAAAAAAAAAAAAAAAACGTTTCTAAATTAAAGAGAAAAAAAAGATAGAAAAT
Source organism: Parasteatoda tepidariorum (assembly GCF_982258835.1). NCBI lineage: Eukaryota > Metazoa > Arthropoda > Arachnida > Araneae > Theridiidae > Parasteatoda > Parasteatoda tepidariorum. The sequence continues at coordinate 76,369,054 of NC_141765.1, forward strand.
GTTAACATTTATATTAGCCAAATAAGTCATTTAAACTAAATAATATAGATTAAAATCTCTACACATAAGAATTTACAACATCAGCATGAATAATAAAAAATTCTAATGAATCGGTGAAAATTTCTCCGGGATGGATAACTTGAATTGTTTCTATCTTTCGCAAAACTTTTATTACTCTTCAAAAATAAAGTTTAAGAATTTCACCAGAAACAATTATCTGTTTCACCAAAAATGTGTAAGTTTAGAAATTATATGAATCTTAAATCCATCTGAAAATTAATAAACATTTATAAAAATAGCGTAAATAGTGAGAAACTAGCGTAAAATTAAAAAGTAACATAAAACAAACCTCTATTACCCTTAACGTCAGTACTTTTTTTCCTTCTTTTTATATTTAAAAAAAATAGAAACCGATCATTTTAAATAATGAAAGAAATATCAATGCTAATCTTAAAAAAGTTCTTAAAATCAGCTGTCTCCTACTGGCTGCAGATTCGGCCAATATAGTAGTTCCTATATAGTGAAGTTCCTATATAGTGAATCAACGAAGCTCCTCTTACTGAAATAAGTTATTCTTATTTCCAATGCAGCAGACGGCTTTAGACTTTGACTTTGAGTAGCGGGGGGAGTTCTTACTATAGACAAACTATATATATATATATATATATATATATATATATATATATATATATATATATATATATGAAAGAAAGTTAAAAATATAAAGAAAACACGGTAAGAATTTGTATAAATTTTTTAAAAAGAAGAAGAATAATTATTAATAAATAAAATATTTTTAAGATATGTTGAAAAAAAATAATAAAATAAAAAAAATAAAAAAGTCGGAAAAAAATGAGGAAAAGATAATTGTTAGATCAAGTAATTATAAAGCAAAATAAGGAAAAGTAATTTCGTCACCAGAACACACGATTACAGCCGCAAAAAAGTGTGCCAAAAGATCGAAACAAAAATAGAACATATTAGCAACAAAAAAAAAAAAAAAAATTCAATAAAATACAGAATAAAATACAAAATGTCATGCATGCATCAGCGAGAAGCTAATTCAAATATAGTTCCACTTATCGGCAACTCGGCAACTATGAAAAATAATTTAAAATATTTTCGTAACAAGTTTGCCAGATTTCAAAATATGAAAATAAAAGTGTAAATAGTGGGATCATTTTATGGCCCATTCTTACTGAAGTACAGAAGCGCGTTTGATTAGTTAGTAACCTTGGATTGGCCTGAAAACTGAGTATGAGCAAGGTAAAAATATTTTACTGGATAATTCAAAGTTCACAATTAATAAGGTTGGCACTACTAGCTAACACACTAAGATTCAATCATGAAAACACACAATACAACATAAAAGCGGGTGAATATCAACAAAAGATAAAAACACATGTGGTCCACCCGGCCCATAAGACTAGCCATAAATACACTAACCTACCAACAAGTACTAGAACTAGCAAAACAACGACGGTGCAAATCTACACCGATGGCTCCAAAACAGACAATGGCGTGGGAGCTGCATTCTGTGTTTACCACAACAACCAACTTACAGATACACACAAATTTACGCTAAAACAAGAAAACACAGTGTTTCAAGCAGAGGTTTTAGCCATCAAAGAAGCCATCAATTGGTTAGGGACACACAGCTGCGAAGATGCAACAATTTTGACAGACAGTCTGGCTAGTATACACGCTATTTGAAAAACGAAACAAAAAGACTCACACGTGGCAACAACACAAACACAACTAGAACACCTAGTCAGCAAATGCAACACACAAATACACTGGGTGGCAGCGCACACAGGTAACATAGGTAATGAAGCAGCGGATTTAGCGGCTAAAGATGCAGCAGTAGGTCACGGGATTCCCAGCGGTGTTCTTCTACCATCGAGCCTAAGAAATAAACTTAAAACCATCACACAAAAACTTCTAGCAAGCATATTGGGACGAAAATGAAAAAGGCTATACAACAAAATCATATTACCCTAAAGTAGACACAAACTTATAGACCATCCAGCAGCAATACAATTCCTTACAGGACATGGCTTCTTCCAGGCCCGGACTGGGATCTAAAATCGGCCCGGGCATTTTGGAGATATCGGCCCTCTACTTCAGATAAACACCGTGTGCGCGAGGCGTACGTGGCTCCCCTAATGTATAATTTTTAGACATTTTTTACTTATAAATTCTCATGAACGTAAGTTAATTTATCGAAGTAAGAAAGTAGATTAAAATTGCTTAATAATCCTTTATAGAATATATTTCAGTTTAAAATACATGGTTCTTATGAGGAAACATAGGTTGATAAAATCAAAAAGGTGAAAGATGAAGTTGTTGTTGTTGTTGTTAATTTACGTCGCACTAGAGCTGCACGTTAGGCTATTGGCGACGGTCTGGGAAACATCCTGGAGGATGATCCGAAGACATGCCATCACAATTTTGATCCTCTGCGGAGGGGATGGTGAAAGATGAAGAGTTAATAAAAATATTTATTATACTGCACATACATGAATGATTTATCTAAACATTTTTTTAAAAATAGATTTAATGCTTCTTCAAAAGTCATTAAATTAAAATTTAATTTAATGACTTTTGAAGAAGCTCACTATTTTCTGCCACTTCATCGATTCTGTCGTCGCTATCTAATTTCATTAATAGATCGTTTTCTATTGCTATTACCATGAGAGCATTCAAATTATCCGAAGATAAAGTACTTCTCATTCGATTTTTAATTGCTTTTAATGTGGAGAATGATCTTTCCCAAACCACCTGACTTATTGACAATGCTAGTAAAAATTTTAATGCTGGACCAATTAAATTGTAAGAATTGGTCAATAAATTGAATATCTGTAATATCTTGTAGCAACAAATAACACAATTTTTGCACGCACTGCGTGTTTCACATTTTAGACTTACTTCTTCTTGTGTTTCCAAAGTAAAGTCGTTATTATCTTCATTTGAATGATCTTCTCTTATTATTTTATAATCTTCTAGGTCTGAATTTTTCAGTTTTTCCCAATGTAAAGCTAAATTTTTTTAGTTCAATCCACAAATTTTCATCTATAGCTGTTTCATCAAATTTTAGCAAGAGTTTGCTTAACTCATTTAGTTCGCCAGATTGAAGCTTGTTAAGACATATTTCAGGGAAATGTTTCGGATCTAGATAGGAAATATCAGCATACAATTTTCCATTTGCGGGAAACCGGCGTTCCATTGATGCTACAACTGTGCTGAAAATAATGTTATGGACGTTTATCTTAAATGCAGTGTTTTCATCATCAAAAACTGTTTCATTCGACGCTATCTCAACCGGCATGAATTTTCTTTTCTTCACTCTTTTTTGTGGAAACTTTGTTTGAATTTCTATTTCAGTTTCAGTTTCTTCAAATTCCTTATTTACGCGAATAATAAAATCATTTGTAACTTTTTGTACACCTTCAAAATCTCTCACTACTTTTTTTAGTTCTGAACACGTTTGTGATACCATTCCAAAAGCTTTTAAGATGTCTAAACCAGAGGTTTGCGAATATTGGGAGATCGGTGTAGTTAATTCAAATATTCTTGAGAATATTTTGGCGGTGATTACTGTTTCATATTTGCAAAATGATTCTAAAAATATTTTTGCCTTTGCACGGATATATGGCTTGAAATTTGAATTTTGTTGTATAGTCTCTAAACTTGTAATCAATGTGACATATAACGGCTTTATAGTTGAATCTGAGTTTAAAAATGACAGACATTTAGTAACAGACATTTATCTTTAGCAGTTTACAAGATTAAGAGCCCATTAAGAATAGCTGTTTCTTAAAAATTCTTTAATTTTCCAATCAAAATATGAAAAAATATTGCATGAATAAATGCAATATGTATTAGACAATTTGCTATACAAACAAATATCAACTTTATTACTGGGGGTGCACAACCTTTTTGAGTGAAGGGCCACTTGCACAGCTGGTTGGATAACGAAGGGCCGCACATGTATTTAGACATGTTAATGACAAATGTAGTAATGTTTATTTAAACATTAGCGTTCCATTTTTTTAATCAATAAACTTAGTAATATCAATAACTTTGAAGTGTTCCATTATTGGAATTCATTCAAAAATAAAAAAACTTATACTTTTTTTTTTACAAAAAAAAAACTTGCTATTTTTATTATATGAACAATAGATTTATCAAAATGAATAAACATTGAAGAAAAGAAATGTTTTTTTTTATCATATCATGCAATACGAAAATTCATTTTAGAATTAAATTCTAATAAATAAAAAAAAAAACTGCAATGCCCACAGAATGAAAATAGGAAAAAGTTTAGTCATATTTAAGTATTATAAATTCAAATTAAATATTTTAATTGAAGAAAATTTATAGGTTTTAAACAAAAGCCTAAAATAAAAGCAAAACTGTGATAGTTCAAAATAAAATTCAATGCTTATTTTGTAATGTACTTTGCTATTTTATTTTATTAATTATTAGATTTTTTGTATCGTAAACATTTTCCTTTTTTTTATCGAAAAAGATCACTTAAGCAACAAAAAATTTAAATCTAAACTACAAACAGTGAGCAGTTTAAAAATTCACGTTTTCCGCCATTTTATGAATTTCTCAAGTTGAAATAACATTGCATTTAAATTAGGGAGGGATGTAACGAGTATTTGGCCATTCTGTGAAAAATTCAGTTGGTTGAATGATCAGTCAAATATTCGGCAGAATATTTTTTAGAAATGTATTTTTCTAAGTTTCTTTTATTTTTGAATTTTTATAAATATTACTTTTTTTAAAAAAAATTATAATCAGACAATTTTGTCAATTTTTTCGATACTTTGAGAATTGAGAAGGATTTTTTTCCACTTTTTGCTGCTTTTATTATAACCCAGCATTTTAACAGAACGTCTCATAGTATTAATTTATTATCACTCTTTCCCTGCACTGTAATATAAATAACCAGTAACATAGAAAAGTGTGATTTTCAGTATTAAAGTTTTGTTTCAGGAACTAAGAAAAATTTGTTTCTTCTGTTTTTCTTTTTTTAGGCCTTTTTATTATAACTCAGCATTTTTTTTTAAAAATAAAGTTACTAATAAAGTTCATTTTATAGAAATTTTTTTTCTTCTAAAATTATGGCAATGAGAAAAAATTAAATTGAGATTCTCAGCATAAGTTTTTCATTTTAAAAATTAAGAACGTTTTTTCTATCTTTTTATTTTCTTTAAATAAAAAAAAACTTTTTTTAGACGTTTTCACTATAACGCAGTAACTTTTAATAGCATTTCTGATGACTTAATTAATTTTTCTTGGCTTTTTCTGGTAATTGAAAAACTGAGATGTTCAGCTTTAAAAAAAATTTTCAAAAATTAAGATTGATGTTTATGCTCTCTGTTTCGCTTTTCTACATTTTCAAAAACGTTCTTGATTCGCCTTGATTGGCAAAAACGTTCTTTTTAGAGTTAATTTATGAATACGTTTTTCCAGGAAATATTATTCTGAGCATTAAAATTTTAGTTTCAGTGTTTAGTAGCAGTAAAAGATTTTGCTATTTGGCCCCAATTGTACTGCGTTCAGTCGATTTTTTCTTCTTTTTTTTGCCGAATATTTGGTTTTTGACCAAATCACAATTCATTACCACATTCGACCAAATCATATTCGTTGCGGAAATAAAAACGAAGGAAAAATAACTAGGTTTTACGATAAAACTGTACCGAAATACCGTATCAAAAAGTGATTATTTAATTGCGCGATTAACAATCACGTGTCGTAATAACATCATAGTTAAATAACGGGATAGTCAAAATCATGCGGAAAAACATAGAAATAAGTGGGAAAATATATATTTATGCTGAACTCAGCACGAATAAAGCGTGTCAAATGCATGATTTAAAATTTGCATGTCGTAATAGAATAATTGGAATTTTTTATAATACGTGGGAATGCGTAGCAATAACTGCCGAAAAAAATTGTTGAAAAAAAAGAAAGAATTGCAAAAAAAAAAAAAAAAAAAAAAAATATCACTTAGATTTAAGATGAAATCGTCACAAATAAAGTGCAAGAAAAGTGATTATTTAAATTTGCGATCTGAAACTCGCGTCATAATAAAAATTCGGGATTTTTGAAATCACGTAGAAAAGCGGAAATAACTGTTTAAAAAGAAATCATTTATATTTACTATAAAATCGGCTTAAAGAAAGCGCGTTAAACGTACATTTACTAAAGAATCTGTTAAAATTGATTGTGTCAAAACGTGATGACTTAAAAGTGCGATTAAAAATTGCCATTTTTTAAAATTTTTTTATTGTGTTTAGAAGCTCTCGCGGGCCGCACTTCAGTAATCGAAGGGCCGCAGGTTGTGCACCCCTATTACGATTTTTACTAGAAGACAATGAAGTGTATAGTGTATTCAAATATTATTCAAATAGATATGCTATTGAATTCTGAGGTTAAACCAGTTTTTACTTTTAATGTTTTAGTACGGTATAAATTCGACAATAGACCCCCATAACTCCTTCGTCCTTATAGACCCCCTTTAAAGGTCCTTCGACCGGTTGGGGGTCGATAACGATCCTTAGGAAACCCCTGGAACTTAATACCTATACAATATAGAAATAAAAATTAAAAATAGGTACTTACCAAATAGAATTTAAAAAACACACAAAAAGAAATAATACATTATATTATAAGTCTAGTGAAGAGTCACACACTGTAGAAAATTCTACTGGATAAAATAAAAGTTCACGTTTGTGCAATACTGGAAATAATAAAGAAAGAGAATATTACACAGCACTAAAGACTCACAGTCGGACATTTATTTATTTATTTGATTTTATCATGTGTCAACAACGACATCTAACAGTATCTCCAGGAACTAATTTAATATTAAGTTATAAAATACAGGTGATTCAGACCATGCGTGCCACCCATGTTTTTCGAGAATGGAGCGAATAATAGGTTTGAAATAAAAAATCTTATATCTAAATCTACCCCAAGGGATTCAAAAGTGATATTGTTAATTCCCGCAAGTAACCTGAATTACCAGAATTTGAACACAACTTTGATTTTTAAAATGGAAACCTATATCTTATTTGGCTTCATTGGAGAGAGTTTTTGAAAAGAAGTAACTTTTACTTAAAATATTTTTTAATATCTCTTATTATTTTCAAGATAATAGATAAGAAAAAATACATATTAAATAGATTTTGACATATTCATTAAAAAAAATTTTTTTTTTTGTCATAATGTCTTATACCTTAATTGAAACACATTTGTGCTTTTCTTCCCATGTTTTATAAAAATTGAAGCGATTTTGATAATTTAAGTTAATTATTTTTGGTAAAAATGATAAATTGAAGTAAATAATCAAAATTTTTTCGTATCTATTATCTTGAGAACGGCAAGAGATATAAAAAAAATTTCAAGTAAAAGTTACTTTTTTTCGAAAACCCTCTCCAGGGATGCCAAATAAGATATAGGTTTCCATTTAAAAAATCAAAATTGTGTTCAAATTCCGGTACTTCCGGGAATTAGCAATATCACTATTGAATTCCTTAGGGTCGATTTAGTTGTTAGATTTTTTATTTCAAATCGATTATTTGCTCCATTCTCGAAAAAAATGGGTGGCACGCATGGTCTGAATCACCCTGTACATTAAAACAATATTATTACTACATGTATCATAAATATGTTATTTAATATTATTATTATTTGCGCAATATTATTTGAAATTCATGCAATGTATAAAAGAAATTTGCGCTGCTGGTTCGGCCCAACCGGCCCTCAGGTCAGACCGGCCCACCGGGCATTTGCCCGGTCTGCCTACTGGCCAGTCCGGGCCTGGCTTCTTCCCCGCATTCTTACACAGGATGCAGCGAATAAACACAGACACATGCCCATGCGATGACACAGGTACCCCAAGTCACTATCTACATGACTGCCCACTAACTGAATCGTACCACCTCAAAAAACCCAATGAACAAGGCAGAACGATATTTGCAGACAGTTTCAAAAACAAGCAAATTGCAAAAACTAATAAATATTCTTGCCATAACCAGGAACATCACAGACAATATGGCATAAACCTAATAATAACTTTGTAAAAATACTGGCAGCAAATACAATCATGAGGAGTCAGGGCTCCAGGCAAACCATTGCTGCAACATAAAAACACACTCTGGCCCCATCCCTGACCAACAAACATTTGGCAGGCAGTCAGTCAACACAAGCTGTTGTCCGTGAGGCTAAAAAAAAAAATTAATAAATGAATAAATAAAAAAAAAATTAAAAAAAAAAAAAAAAAAAAGCCCTCAAGCTCGGTCTACACAAACAAGAGTAACTGTCGATAAACGTACACACATAATATATATATAATACACTATATAATACACTAATCTATATCATGATTATTTTATCCAGGGTACAAGGGCTTAACAACAGCTGGGTCTTCAGCAGACCAACTAGCGTCCATAGCAGTAAAAAACTGGCCAAATACAACCTAACTGATATCCCTATGTCTCTCAAACTCCCAAAATCTCTATGACTAACACCGAAACATAGTCTCAAAACATAACACAAACAAAACACGCATATCCCACAATCAACCACGGACTGGCTCACAATGGCAGCCAACGTGGTTGATCACCACACACGCCTCACCACTGACCCTGCTCAAGCAATGTGCTAGGAACTTTTCAGTTGCCCGTGATGGCTATTCGAGTAAATTTTTAAAAAATTTTTTTTAAAAAAGTGGGGGATGAATCAGCCAACTTAATTACTAATTCCTAATAAGTTACCACCATTTATGATTTTGATAAGTTTTATTATTCACATTCCACCAAAGCACTGCCTCAACTACCACCCATACTAAAAATTGGTAAAACACACAACACAACATAAACAAAACATACATACCCCACAATCGGTCACGGACTGGCTCACAATAGCAGTCAACGTAGTTGATCACCACACACGCCTCACGACTAGGACTGGGCGATATTAGAAATTATATATCGTGATATATCGTCAGTTTTGCATCGCGATATAGCGATGTATCGCGATATAGTATTTCTGAATTTCATTTACTTTAAGGCACAGAAAGTCAGATTTCTATCAAGACTTCATACGCATATTGATTTAAATCAATTTATAAATTTGAAAATATATATGTTTTGCTAAAGAAAGATATTAAATAAATTAACTAAGATGTACAAATCTTACTTAAAATATTTATAGAAAAAATGTGTGTAGATACAGAATGAAATATTTGCACTTCTTTATCGTTTATAAGGTATAAGCAGTCTTAATTTAAGTTAACCCCTAAAACACCCTTAATGAAAAAAAATATTGTTATTAAACAAAAGCTGATTTTAAAATTTCAAAATATATTTTAATTAAAATAAAAGTTAGATTGACTAAAAGCCGAAGTTTAAAATTAAAAATGTTCGAATTTTAAACTAAAAAGTAAACATAAGATTTGTAATAATTTCTTAAAATTTTCGTTCTCTGAAAGATTTCTCAGTTTAAAAATAAAAAGGGAATTTTATAAAGATATCTAGCTGAAATTATTGAAAGAAAATTTAAAAAATTAAAAAAAAAAGCTTGTTAAGAAATTCATTATACACTTAAAACAAAGTGTTAAAAATATTTTTTTTTTTTTAAAAAAAAGAAACTTTTTTTAACAAATCAATATTTGCTTGTACTATTATGCGTAAATAATTACAGAATTATTAAGTTCGATCGTAATGTTCAAATTCTTAATGAAGAAGTAAACACAAGTTTTGTTATATTTTCTAAAAATGATCACGCAAATAACAAAAGATTTCTTAGTTTAAAAATAAAAAAATAAATAAAAGTGAAATTTATCAATATATTTACCTAACAGCATAGGAACAAAATTTAAAAAATAAGTTCGTTAAAAAATTATTTGTATGCTTAAAACAAAGAGCTAAATAAATTTTAGAAAAAAAAATGCTTCTTAAACACTATTTTTATTATTATTTCATATAAATAATTAAATTAAATTAAATAATGACCGAATTATGAACGAAAAACAAAGTAAGGCAAAGTTTCTTAATTAAATTCTTAAAAATAAAAACAAAAGAATTGTGACATTCGGTAATATATTTAGCTAATTAACTAATAATATAAAACGAAAATTAAAAACAAATAATGATTTTACTCTCTAATAAAACGAAGTAGTAATTGATAAATTAAAAAAAAAGAAATGAATAAAATTCGCAAACTTTTCAAATTCTTTTGAACAAATAAAGTTTATTGACTTATGTCCAAAAAATAAGTTTTGTTTTAACTTTATTTCTAAAAATAAAAACAACTCAAGATTTATAAATTTAAAATCAGTAATAGAAGCCCATTAAATTATTAAAAGTTTTATCCGAAAGGTTTTTAATAAATTAAAAGAAAGTAAAAAAATAACCTAACAAATTTATTTACTTTGTAATTTAATTCCTTATGGTTGCCTTAAATTAGATTTCCGATAATTTTCACATTTAAAACTATAAAAAAAGTTTTGTCAGAAAATAAATAAAAAACTTACCTAATTAATGAAGAAACTTTTCTTTATAAATTCTTTTCAATAATAGATTGCGTTCAGAACAAGGTTACGACGGCGATCACGAAGTTAATCCCATTGAAAATAATCTACAAGAAACGATTTCAAATCGCGAAGTTGCGAAAACGAACATGTGATATAACGATATAAGGTCTCAGAAGTGATTCTGATTCTACCGCTCATCAGTCAAGGCCGTCTCAACATAACGAAACAATATCGTCTTCCACAGCGCGAGTTGGCATCGGAACGTAAGAGAAAGTCCTTGCGTGTATCGCTATATCGTTATATCGTCTTCTTCACTCGACGGCTTAAATCAGATTTCTGATGCATCGCTTGGAATGAAAGTCGCTGTATCGGTTTGCCGATATAGGCGTTAAATCGATATGTCGCGATATATCGATTTATAGCCCAGTCCTACTCACGACTGACCCTGCTCCCACTCCCTGGGGACAGGCAGTGAGTCCGGAGTTTTTCAGCTACCCGTGATGGCCATTTATGTTAAATGTTTTTTAAAAAAAAATATATATATATAATTAAAAAAAATACCTGTGACGTGACTAGCTAATTTATATTGTTATTGTCGATGTCCATTCTTTGAGTCTGTAATGTAACGCTGCTAGTCAATCAATGTAAAATAACTAATTAACATCTGATGTGATAATTTTAACAGAAGGGTATCCAAGATCTAGGTGTCGGCTCAAATTAGACACACAACTTTTCTCAAACACTAACTGCAGCACTCTGTGACTTTCTCAAGGTGCAAACTAAACAATTTGGACCTAATTAGGCCAAATAACTAAAACACCAACATAGGGTACGCAATCAATTAGCGATAACATAAGTTTCTAATCGTGTTCTAAGGCAGTAAGCCAAATTAGACAAGTTTGTTTCTCATGTTACTAATTTCTCAAATTCAATAGTTTACAGGCGATGAACAACACCATGATGGAACCACTAGAAGATATTGGTAAACACCAAACCCATTATCTAACCAAAGTAACGATGGTTTGACAGATTAACATGCAATTATGACAAATGATTTCCATTTACAGGCGATGAACAACACCATGATGGAACCACTAGAAGATATTGGTAAACACCAAACCCATTATCTAACCAAAGTAACGATGGTTTGACAGATTAACATGCAATTATGACAAATGATTTCCATTTACTGCCATAATCAACTAATACTCCCCTTGTAGCAGGTCCACAGGTGCGGTGCAACAATAATTCTGATAAATTGCCGCTACTAGGCCCGGAAAGCCTGGTCGGTGGGGTGCCGGGTCCATGTCCAAGAATTCGTGGGTTCGGTCCCCGCCGGTCGAAGACTCCCCGTGTTGTAAATGGTGACTGATGCACGCTAAATCTGTCGAGTCTCAAAGTCCTTCATGTTCCCATAACAAATCAATACCTCTGGGGGTACTGATCCAGGAGATTCCTTGTCTTCTGGATTGGTTCAAAATTACAAGGCTACGGCGCTGAGCATTAGTAGTCGTAAACCCAAAAATTGGGTCGGCTGTTCAACGGCGGTCATAAAATAAAAAATAAAATTAAGAAGGTTGGTCTCCTTGCGTCAGGCTAACCGTAAGAGGTTCTCGTGATCTTCCTCTCCATGTAACGCAAATGCCGGTTAACTCCATCAAAAAGTCCTCCACGAAGGCAAATTTCTCCCAATATTCGATTCAAGAGTTCCCTTGTCTTCCGGATTGGGTTCAAAATTACAAGGGTACGGAGTTTAACATTAGTTGTCGTAAACCCATAACATTGGGTCGGCTGTTCAACGACGGTTGTAAAATAAAATAAAATTAATAAGGTTGGGCCGGGATAGCCTGGTGGGTGGGGCACTGGGCCCATGTCCAAGAGTTCGTCGGTTCGATCCGCGCCGACCGAAGACTCACCTTGTAGTAAATGGTGACTGATGCACGTTAAATCTGTCGAGTCGCAAAGTCCTCCATGTTCCCGTAACAAATCAATACCTCTGGGGGTATTGATCCAGGAGCTTCCTTGTCTTCTGGATTGGTTCAAAATGACAAGGCTACGGAGTTGAACATTAGTAATCGTAAACACAAAATTGGGTCGGCTGTTCAACGACGGATATTTAAAAAAAAACTAATAAGGTTGAGCCGTGGTTGCTCAAGGGATGACTTGATTCGAATATTGATCCAAATCACATGATTCGAATTAAGCGATTCAAATTACTTATTTGAATCATGTGATATGGATAAATTATTCGAATCAAGTGGTTCAAATCTCTGATTCGAATGAGATTTGGATCTTGATTCGGATCACTGATTCGAATCATGCGATTTGGATAAATATTCAAATCAAAGGGTTCAGATTCGCAATTCAAATCAATTGATTCAAATCATGCAATTCGGATCAATGATTTCAATCATGTAACTTCGATCAATATTCGAATTACGCGGTTTTGATCATTATTCGAATCAAGTGCTTCAAATCACTGATTCGAATAATGCTATTTGTGAATCACTGATTCTTATCATGAAATGACTCCGATCTCCTGATTCGAATCATGCGATTTGGGTAACTATTCGAATCAAATGATTCATATCAGTAATTCAAATTAAGTGATTCGAATCGAGTGATTCAAATCACTGACTGGAATCATGTGTTTCAGATCATTGATTCGAATCCAGTGATTCAGACCAATGACTCGAATCAAGTGATTCCAATCTCTGATTCGTATCAATGATTCAAAGCAAGTGATTCAGATCACTGATTTGAATCAAGTCATTCGAATCACGTGATTAAGATTAATGTGATTCTAATTACTGATTCGAATCAAATGATTCAAATCACTGATTCGGATCATGTGATTCAGATCAATGATTAGAATCAAGTCATTCAAATCACTATTCAAATCAAGTTCTTCTGATCAGTGATTCAAATCATGCGATTCATATCAGTGATTCGAATCATGCCATTTGGATCAATGATTCGAATTAAGTTACTTAAATCACTGATTCAAATCAAATGACTCGAATAGCTGATTTTTATGAAGTGATTTAGATCGTTGATACGAATCATGCTATTTAGATCCCTATTTGAATTATGTGATTTGGATCAATATTCGAATCAATCAGTGATCTGAATCACTTGATTCAAATCACAGATTCGTATCGAGTTATTCAGATCAGTGATTCGGATCTCATTTCGAATCTAGTAATTTGGATCACTGATTCAAATAACATGACTTAAACGACTTAGTTGCGAATCAATGATTCTAATCATATGCTTCAAAAAAATGCGAAATGGCAAAGAATTCGAAAAGTTTACTTACCTATCACTATTTTTTTAATTAATGCTGATTGGAAAAAAAATTTTCTTTTTCTCATTAATGAATTATTTTAAGTAAATAAATATACTTATTATATCTTTCGTACATTGCATATGTTGCTAATTGTTATAAAGACTTTTAACTATAAATTTTAAGAAACTGCTAAAGAAATATTTTCTATCTAAATTGGAAAATATTAAATCTTTAATAAAGAAGAATCTCTTTAACTGTATATGACATAGCATCACTGTGAAAAAAAACTAACTGAAATTTAAGAAACAATTATTCATCATAATCTGCGGCCTTTATAGTCCTCTAGCTAAGAAAATAGTATATGCGATTATTGGCGAACTTTTGATTTATGAGTATTGATTTATGAAGGGTAAGTAGTTAGCATAGCACCCTGAAATCTAAAAAATTCTGTAATAAATTCATCAGTATCGGTACAAAAGTATTGAAGTGTAGCAACTAATTTAGGACAAAGGGAGTAATTTTGATACGAGTATATACAGTAGGATAGGGGGGGGGGGAAATGGATCATAACTTTTGAACAGTTGGACGGATTTTCATTCTAGTTCAAGTTTTCATTCAAGTTGTATGACAATATCTCCTCTTAAATTATACATAACAGCTAACAGTAACTGCATAGATATATATTTTGGTGAACAAACAAACTTTTTCAGAAGAAACATATAAATTTTCTTATTGAATTCGATTTAACGTGCGAAAGTAACCTCTGAGACGAAATTTCATAAAATTCACACTGCTTAAAATGAGCCTAAAAGACAAATAGATATTTGGTACAGAACTAGAATGTCGCCAATATTTTGCATAGGTAAAAACAGGTTTACGTAAAGCATCTTTTGGAACATTCATTGCGTAATTTGTACAATGAAGTAAATGCAGGCCCAAATTTAAAAAATAGATAAAAAGTGGCAGCAAAATTTTCAACTTTAGTCATTGCGTAAACGTGTCAACCCACGTGAATAAGTATCTCTTATCCCGGATTAAAGGAATAAATAAAAAGTGGTAGCGACATTTTTAGGTTATTCGTTGTGTAAAACTATCAATCTAAGATCTAAGCTCTGTAACAAATATGACAGAGAATAATATAAATAAAAAGTGGTAGTAAAATGTATTTTCACAAAGAGAAACTAGGGGGAAAAAAAAGAATCCCTCATTTTCTGGCTGTTAGAGTTCAAATGGGCAGCGAATTTGTCTTACAATTAATATAATATTCTATTACTGAGATAATTCTTTTATATTCACTCAAATTGTACTGATTGAAAAAAAATTATGTTAAATTTACATTTTTTTATTTATTTATTTGTTTATTTTTGCTTTGAAGTAATATGTTCCTATTATTACTTCAGAATTACAGAAATTACTATTATTACAGAAATTATTACAGAAATTAAATTTAACACAGTTGCTCTCGCATCCGTTGAAGTATTAAAAAAGATAAAACTGGTAGTACACTGATGTGCAAAACTTAAGCAACAAGTGGTTTTTCGGTCACAGCTCCCCAACAAAGTATAAGATAAGCCATGAAATTGCAGTATAATATGCAAGTAATTCAGTAGAAAGATTATTTGTATGCAAATTTTAAAAATAAAACGTCGTAGGTGATGTAAGTGTACGTAAACCTTGTGGGTCGGCGCGCAGGTCAAAGCTGTGATAAAAGGATGAAGAGCACCGTAGTTAAAGACATTCGCTGCAAGTGCAAGTGATTTGTTTTGTGAAACATGTCTTCAAGAAATCATTCAGACGACTTTACTCGAGGAAGAATGATTTGGAAGCTTGAGGAGAGACGTAGTGTGACCAGTGTCGCCGAAGAGTTTGGGATCAACAAAAGTGCTGTTTCTCGTGCTTGGAATGCCTTTAAAACTACTGGTACAGCTGTTCGGAAGGTTGGTGGTGGCCGTCCAAGGAAAACAACACCAAGAGAAGACAGTTACATCGTCCCCCAGGCGAAAAGAAACCGTTTTCAGTCAGCGAGCGCCATACCTCAGCAACTGTGCACAGCCACAGGACGACAAGTATCAAGATTTACGGTGGCCAGACGCCTCCTCAAAGGTGGCTTATTGGCTGGACGTCCTGAACACTGCATACCTTTAAAAGTTATCCATCGGCGGCACCGTTTAGAGTGGAGCAGAGAGCACGAAACCTGGACACCTCATCAATGGAGTCGCGTCCTCTTCACAGATGAGAGTCGTTTTAGTGCTACAAGCGATTCTCAACGTCAGTGGATCTGGAGAGAGGTTGGAGTTCGATTTCATCCCAATAACATCGCGGAAAGAGATCGTTACGGTGGCCCTAGAGTTGTCTGGGGTGGCATTATGTTGAACGGGCAGACTGAGCTTCAGATCTTCGACAGAGGTTCTGTAACTGGAGACCGCTACTGCAATGAGGTAATCCTACCCCATGTGCGTCTGTTCTGAGGGGCCATTGGACCAGACTTCATTTTTATGGATGACAATGCCCGGTCACACAGTACTGCTAATGTTCAAGAGCTACTGGAAAATGAAGATATCACACGAATGGATTGGCCAGCTTACTCTCCAGATCTAAATCCCATAGAGCATGTGTGGGATGCATTAGGGAGACGTCTTGCGACACGACAGTATCATCCTGGTAATACCCATCAGCTGAAAGATGCGTTAAAGGAGGAATGGAGACGTTTACCCCAAGAACTCCTGGATAATCTGGTGCTTAGCATGGAGAGACGATGCCAAGCAACAATTACAGTAAGGGGAGGGCATATCCCATACTAGGGAACATCTGTCAGTTGTACTTACGCTTCTTCAGGCAATCATTTGTAACGCCACTATATGTCAAATAAAGCCTTTTTTTTTGTTCCATACCCTACTTTAAGCTCTATATTCATTTCTGCGCCATTATTCTTTTACCATCGTTTAAGTACAAAATAATGTACATCATATTCAAATTTCATGTCAATCGGATGATTTCTTGTAGAGTTATGACAAAAAACGCACTTGTTGCTTAAGTTTTGCATACCAGTGTATGTATGCACAGCTATTTCATCGTAGCTTTTACAGAGTGCGTAGTCAAATCTTTCAAAAAAAAAAAAAAAAAGGAACATTTAAAGTACTTTTTAAGCACTCAAAAATATTTTTAAGCATTATCTACATAAACAAAATGCGAAATAATATTCAAAGACTTTACATGAACATGATAAAATAACTAGTTTCTGACAAAGAACTCTTTTCTTGATTATATTAGCCATTAAAAAATGATCAAACAACTTTTTGTCTCGATTTCAGAGGGTGGAAAATGAAGCTTGAAATTCAGAATATCATGCAAAATGCAGCTGAGTTGCACCATGAGAGTGCAATAATCTCACCAAACCCAGCTCGGTAGACGCTCATGCACAAGTATTTCATCAAACGCATAAAATGATTGGAGCTTTCATACGCTATGGACCAACGGTACGCCGAAATAGATTGTGGTAGAATGAATTGTGAATAAAGTTGAATACTACAATGTGAAAATCACGCTTTAGCACCAAACGTGGCGAAAATCGACATGGTAAAGAAAAAAAATCTCATTTTCGAAAAAGAAAATTTAAGCACTTTTAAAAAGCACCCATTAAAAAAAGCACCTTCAAGGGTTGTAGGTAAATTCTAAGATACTTAATTTAAAGAACTCAATTTTCTATCTACAAAATTCTTAAGCGTTTCTTAATTACACAGGTATAAATAATTAAAGCAAGAATTAGAAATTTGTATGACGGAAATTAATTTTCATGCACCTTTTTATTCATCAAATTGCATGAAAATCTAGATTTAGGTAAACAATTTAAAGTTTTTCCATCATCACCAAATTAATTAATGAAAATTATTACATCATTATCTTGTCTTTGAGCCTTTTTGTGAAAGAAATATTATAGTTTAATCAAGCATTCAAAATATATGACAAGTTAAAATATTATTGTGAAGACCATGAATTGTCTATAAAAGCTAACTAAATATTTAAATTTGTTCAAAAATTAGGAAAACACCTAAGAGGGGACAAGTAATGCTTGCGCAAATGATTGTTGTTATTAGGGTTCAGCATATATATTTATAGTAAAATATTTTTTAGTTAGTATTTATTTTGACTAAGCAAAATGATTTGTTTTAGTCGTAACAAATTTGTCGCAAAAATTTCATATTGTTGTTCATATCTGTTGTCTAGATAGTGCAATTTAGCAATTATTATTTTTTTCTTATTTTTCCTTAATTTAATTTCAGTTTTTAAAGCGGTATTTTTTAAATTCAAAAAGAAAGTTACTAAATTTATCTACCACATACGAAAATTAGTCTTTTAGGAAAAAATACTATGGGCGTTTCATCGCAAAAACTATTTAAGATAAGGGACCAGTAAAAGTTTCAAACAAAAACTTATTGAAACAAAATAAAAAAGAATATTTTTTCTCTAAAGACCGGGTTTTTATGCACTACGGTGGCATCCTAATGATTAAAATTAACTTTTATTTTCTTTTTACAAAAACTTGTTATTCGAGCATTTTTAAAATTTCTTCCTTTTATTCTATTCAGTCTACAAACAGTCTAGTCTATAGAAGTATTTTAAATCAAAATAACTCTCCTATATAAAAGAACTTTCACTCTATTTAAGATGCATTTTTCAGTCGAATTAAAATGAGAGTTGCAAAAATGTGGTCCAAATAGTGTGACTATTGAAAGTAAACGACCTTCATTTCACTTCATGCATTGTTTCCATTTTAACACTTATTAGAATGAAGACTTTCACGAATAATTTAGAAAACGTATACATTTGTACATATTTACGCAACTGATATTGCTATCTAAACAAGGAACATTGTTCCCTATGCATTTTTTCACATTGAATCGAATAAGACTGCACACAAGTCAATGAAACAAATAATTCAAAATTTAAAAGGGTTTTCGTGTGTAAAAAGAAAAAGTACTTCTTTTGACATATACTTACGTATACACTTTTTATATCGCTATGAAGAGAGCTATCTGAACATGTGAGGTACATTTTTCGAAGAAATTTCTTATGCTAAAATGTTTGAGATAAAACAAGAATTGATAAAATAAATTTTTAAGAAGTTATAAGGATTTTGTGTATCGAAGGTACAATCTTGCACTTACATGCGCATCTCGTGTTGCTATACAGACAAGTTAGGTATTGTTTCCTAAGCATTTTTTCTCACTTAATCGAATGAAAACAAACTTAAGTCAAAAAGACTAATATTTATACATAAAATACTATTTTTGAATTATGAAGAAATTTCAAAGTTAATTTAATCCTATCAGCTTGAATTCTACATATCTTATTCAATTCAGCATAAAAAATTTGATCGGACTGTACATGTTTGGATAGCCTCTAGATAGCATTGTAAAAAGTGTACATAAGTTCAAGTGAATAGAAATATTTAAAGCGCTTTTAAACTATTCAATCTACTGATTATTGCATAGACTTATTCGATTCAACGTTTTAAAAAATTACATAGAAAACAACGCCCCACTTGTTTAGATAACAATGTTAAATGCGTAAATAGCTACAAATGTGCACTTTTTATATAAAAAAAAACAAATATAACTTCTAAATTATTGGTCCGATCATCTCGCAATTGGTTTCATTCAATTCAACGGAAAAACGTGTGAAACAATGTTTCTCTTTGGAAAAAATTAACCATCATTTCCCTCAAAAAAGAAAGGAGATAATGACATAACAAAGCCACAAAAAAATACTTTTAGTGTTAATTTTTTCGAACCCTTTTTGTAATATAATTAGTGAACCAACATGCATCTCATTGAAACCACAAGAAATTGTGTCAACCCATACGAAAATTTAAGGTACATTTAAGGATGATTTGAGGTATTTTTGAGGTATCAAGGTTGCTTTGAGGTATATTTAAGGTTTCTGAGAAAACAGCAATAAAAATTATACCTCGTAAAGGTTGTAATTAAGGTGTACGAGGTTGTTATATATACACTTCAGCTTGTTTTGAGGTTGTTTAAAATTCACTTCAAATAAACCAGACTGATAAGGTGATTTTTAAGGTATACCAGGTTGATTTTCTTACACATGTAACAAAAGAGGTATTTTTCAGGTATAAAATTTTTTTCCTTATTTCAATTAAAGAGAGTTAGGTATTTATTGAGGTATATGAAGTCATTTTATTTATACCTAAGCTTATTTTGAGGTTGTCTTAAATCCACTTTAAATCAACCAGACTGATAAGGTGATTTTTAAGGTATACGAGGTTGCTTTTCTTACACTTGTAACAAAAGAGGTATTTATGAGGTACAAGAAAATCAACCTTATATCAACTAACGAGAATGAGGTATTTACGAGGTATAAAAAAAGATACCTTATTTCAACTAAAGAGAGAGAGGTATTTATTGAGGTGAATGAAGTCATTTTATTTATATCTAAGTTTGTTTTAAGGTTGTTTAAAGTACACTTCATATTAACTAGCTCACTTCCCAGAGTTCCGTGCGAGCAGGAAAATGGCGTGTATGTTGACAGTCGAAAGTCTATTCGAAATTCGGTAGGTAAGTGTGCTTGACATTTATTAATTTAGTTTTATCACTTTTAATCAAATATGCTTAAATTTTCTAACTTAAATTTTATTATTTTTGTTTTAAAGACGCCTCCTGATCTTAAATAATTTAAGTTGGAAGATATTCTTAGAGGCTATTGGTGTAGGCTTAGCAATATGAGAGAACAATCGAAATATTTCTCGCCGCTGTTTAGGGCAGCGTTTTCCAAACTGGGAGGCGCGCCTCCCTAGGGAGGCGCGGACTAGTCTAAAGGGAGCCGCGAAAATTAGTCACAGTGAACAATTTTCCAAATTACTGCTAAAGTTTTCTATGTAAAACCTGAGAGAATAAATGAAAAAATATCATCGTGCTTTATCGCGCATAGTTCAACTAAACATTTCGTAACTTAGCATCCATATACCTAGACCGTCGTTAATTTGGCGACACTAATTTGGCGACCGACACAACTTAACAAAAGCCAGATGAGCGCGCACTGACGCCACTGGATGCCACACATGCAGAAAAGATCGACGCACGTTTAGCTCACTAACTTGTTTCGTGTCACAGCTAATATTTAATTGGTTCAGCAGTGCTAGGTTGTGTTTCTATTGTTATTGACGTGATTGCCCACTGATCATAATAGTAAGTAATTTAATAGTTTTATTGAAGTGAAACTTCTAATGCGACTTCCAACAAGGTTGCGTTAAACGTTTAACGCTACCGTTGTCATGGAAACTAGATTTCTCTTTACGTTCGTTGAGCGCACGAAGTGAGAGAAAAACATAGTAGGTAATATTGGCGTTAAAGAAAACAAAGCGATATTTTTTTTAAATTCGCCAAGAATACCTTACTGAAATTTAGAGCATTTAGAAATAAGCTGACCTTATTATAATTTTTTTTAAAAAAATATATTTTATTATTAATATTTTTTAACTAAGCGAAAAAATTTTAAAATGAAACAAAGTATTGTATTTAAAAAGTTAATAATTATATATTTTTATTAAATACAATTAAAAAATACTTTGATGCACATAGATACTCTGCTTTAGATACTTATTTTTCTATGTTTTTTATTTTTATTTTTGCCGGTTTTTATTTTATAAGTGAAACTTCTAATGCGACTTTCAACAAGGTTGCGTTAAACGTTTAACGCTACCGTGGAGGGGGTATTATACCTGTCAACTCCACCGGATTTTCCGGAAGATATTATTTTCATATTTAAAGTGGTAGTAATTATATACTATTTTTTTTTTTATAATCTTAATTTTTAAATGATATTGATCACCTTTATTCTTACAAAAATTAAGCACATATATTAATATGCGTTACTATCATGGTTGTCAAAGTAAGTTTTCTCAAATAATACGTATTTGTTTGCTTAAAATTGAAGTTTTAATTCCATTTTAATACCACTGGGAAAAATGATAATGGAAGGGATTAAAAGTTGGCAGGTATGGGGTATGAAAGCACTGTTGTGTTAAACGTTCGACGCTCGTGGGGAGGGGGAATAGAAAGAGACAGAGCGAGAGTGAATGCGTGGCACTTGAACGCATGCGTGTAGAAAATGATAATTAAAAGATGCGATCAATTGTAAATTGTAAGCAATGCTAATAAAGTTTGTCTTAAAGAAACAATATGATTTCACTAAAAATCTATTTCAACCCCTTCCAATTTTCATTTCCACATTACGACGCTTCACTTCTTCCGCGCGGAGCGACTCCACGCACTATTTTTTTTTTTAAATATTTAATAGTTTTATTTTTTTAGAATAATATAATATTATTCCTAATATTTCCAGACAAATGGATAAGTTTTTGATAGGATATAAGCGAAAATCCACTAATAATGAAGATTCTGATGTTGGCACAAGTAGTGGGAATACAAGCCACAAGGAACAGGAAGGAAGAACTCCCAAGACAAGGAAATACGACTTATCCTATTTATCGTTTGGATTTACTAATATTATTCACGATAATGTGGAAAAACCAATGTGTTTGTTGTGTTCAAAAGTTTTGGCTGCTGATAGTATGAGACCCGGCAAATTGAAACGGCACCTTGAAACTATTCATTCTGAATACGTTGGTAAGCCCCAAGAATTTTTTCAAAGAAAATTGGATGAGTTATCTTAAAACAAGCAAAATTTCAAAAAAATTGTTCATATTCCATCAAATGCATTACTAGCATCATACCTAGTGTCTTACAGAATCGCGCAATGTAAAAAACCCCACACAATAGCAGAAACCTTAGTTTTGCCAGCAGCTATTGATATGGTCAAAACAATGTTTGGTCAATCTTATGCGAATCAGCTGCGACAAATACCGCTTGCTGATAATACAATTGGAAGAAGAATTGATGATATATCTGAAGATCTTTGTGACCAATTAGTTTCTCGAATGCGTACTTCTAAATTCGCCATACAAGTAGATGAAGCTACTGATGTAGCTAAAGACGCACATTTAATTGCATATGTTCGATATGTTGACGATACTAATATAATTGAAGATATCTTATTTTGCAAACCAATTCCTGACAGAGCCACATCCAATGAAATTTTCAAAATAATAGACAGATTTTTTAATGAGAACGACATATTGTGGAATAATTGCATTGGACTCTGTACTGACGGTGCACAATCAATGGCGGGACACAAAACTGGTCTTCAAACGCTAGTTAAAATGAAAGCTCCTGAGGTTCTCTGGACGCACTGCATGCTCCACAGAGCAGCTCTCGTATCAAAAACTATAAGCGAGGAACTTAACAATGTTTTTGTAAAAGTAACGAAAGTTATAAATTACATAAAAAACAGTCCATTAAAAGCAAGGTTGTTCGCAAAACTGTGTGAAGATATGCGAGCTAATTACACGTCACTTCTGTATTATTGTGAAGTGCGCTGGCTATCTCGTGCAAAAGTGATTCAAAGGGTACTTGAACTCAAAGAAGAAATTGCTATGTTTCTCGAGGAAAATCATAATGAGGACGGCCATATGTTTAGGGATGATAATTTTATCGTTAAACTTACATATTTGGTTGACATTTTTGAAAAACTGAGTGTTCTTAATAAATCAATGCAAGGACCGCAAATGCATTTGCTTATACAAAAAGACAAAGTGAAAGCATTTATTAAAAAAGTGGAGCTATGGAAATCAAATTTGCAAAAAAATAAGATTGACATGTTTCCACGTTTAAATTTATGCCCCCGAGATAACATAGAAGCAAACAAAAATCTCTTTGTGGAACACTTGAATGGTTTGTTGCTTCAATTTTCGAATTATTTTGGTGATTTTGATTTTAAAAAGTTTGCGTGGATACAGAATCCATTTATCGACGAAGAAGATGATGAATTTGGATTGACAAGTATTGAAAAAGAAAAATTGATTGAATTATCTTGTGATACTACATTAAAACATAAATTTCAGACTGTATCTCTGGTTCAATTCTGGTTGAATCTTCAAACAGAATATAACACTTTGTCAAACAAAGCTTTGAAAGTACTGCTGCCGTTCGCAACATCATATTTATGCGAAACGGGATTTTCTGCCTTGGCTGCAATGAAATCCAAATATCGAGCTCGTTTACTTGTAGAAAAAGAGCTACGAGTAGCTATATCGTCACAAACACCAAGATTTGATAAACTTTGTGCTAATAGACAAGCACATCCATCTCATTAAAAACAATATTAAAATATCGTTTTAATGTTTGTGTTTTTATTTTATGAAATCTTCAGGGGGGGGGCGCCAAATGATTAAATATTTTTAAGGGAGGCGTAGTAACATCAAGTTTGGAAACCACTGGTTTAGGGTAACGTTACTGGTGAATCGTTACACCAGGTTACGCACAGTATATTTTATTGTTTGCAATTTATTCAAATATTACTATTCTTTTTATTTTGCTTAAATGTATATGTTTTAACGTAGCAGTATGCAATCTGATTATTCAAGTAAAATGTTCATAATTTCTCTAATAAATAAATTCTTGAAAATTGAAAGATTTTTAAAATTGCTATTTTGCTTTAAAATTCTACTATAGCTGTATGCTTATCGTTTGCTTGGATATCTGTTGCAAAGTTTATATTGTTGTTTATGAGTGAAAATATGTATAATAACACTGCATTCAGATTAACATGCTATTTCTTTTCCTTATATATATATATTTACTGAGCTTATATCCACAGTTCCCTGATATTGCTGAGATGACCTAGGCTATATATAGCACATGTGCAGCACAGCGAAGAAGAAGTGACTAGCAAGTTACTGCTCAGTCTTCCCCTATGAAATAGTTCTGAATTTATACCAAAAAGAAAAAGTAATCTCTCCTAATAAAATACAGAATTTATGTAATTGTTGATAACAATAGTTTGCTAGATATTTGATAATTGAAAACTAGTACTTGTACTAGCTCACTTTTTTATGTTTGATCACAAAACTGCTATTTTCAGTACATCTTATATTTTCGCAATTTACCCGCGTTAATTATTTACTAAGCAGATTGTTATTACTTAATAGGATATCGAGCAGAATCAAATTAAATCCGATTTTAAGTTTATATGGTAGTATTTTTCAAGGTTATGAGCATTTTTATGCAGCTGCTTATGGTTCACTACTTCAAAAATAAACGACTTTCGGAAATAAATTTTTTAGAAATAAGTCAGTATAGTTTCTTATGCAATTTTAGTGCTGAATTGAATAAAATCAATTGCAAATAAAAAACATTTATTGTTGAAAGTAATATGCATTTTTTAAAATTTCATTCTATGGGATGCGCTTATATATTTAAACAAATGTTTGTAACAACTAACTATTAGGTTTATTCTGCTCGGTATTATAAGTCATATAGGAGATATTGTACTCAACTTATTTTAAAAGTATTACTTCAAATAATTCTCTCTTAGACATTTTCCTCACAAAAAATTATACACAACTTTAAAATAAATGCTCCTTATCAGCTTGTAATTTGTTCTATTCGATTGAGTGTAAAAAAAGAAAAAAAATTGGTAGATAACTTTAAAATTTTAATTTATTAAACGATTGTTGATTCTTGATTACATTTATTAAAAAAATATTAAAATAACTATTTTTTAAGAAATTCTGATGTGATTGACAATAACGGAAATCCTTTTCAGAATCATTTTTGACGCTGCAGCGTCGAAAACTTATAAAAAAGCTATTTGTTTCATGAAGTCTGACAAAAAGTTTAAAAATATAGACTAGGTTTATTGAGTTTAAAGATTTGTAAGTAAAAATGAAAAAGTATATAATTATCAAACTTACAAGTATCATAATGATACCAGATGCATGGAAAAATAAAAAGTGTTAAAATTGCATAAAAAGATTGGAATTATATATTTGAATTTCTGTAAATGTTGCTAATGGTAGTACTGTCTTCAGTGTACTTTATTTTGTGGCTGTGGTACCTGTTATGCTTTTTAGCTGCGAGGATTGAATAGAAATGGCAGAAGAGTAATACTATTTTTCTGAAAAGGAAAATTAATTTCACACAGTTAATTTAAATCATAAATAAAACAAATTCTTAAATTTTAATAGTTTAAAACCTGCCACTATTATTGTAAATATGACTTTCTTACTAATACATTTTTTTTTCTTTTAGGTTCCAATAATTACAAGTTTCAACAGGTAGACGGAAACAGTATTTAAAATAATTTCGTTGGTTTGTTAAAAAAAATGAAATTTTAGTTTTAAATAAAAGTAATTTGAATTTCAGCTGACTAATTATTTAAATTTGCAGTTTTATAGCTTTAAAAATTGAACCACCTTAGACAACTATCTTCTAAAAGTACGAGTATGAGTTCCCATAAATAATTTTTACTAACTGTAGAATTTGGATAAGTGTTATTTCAAGATGATTTAATTCAATCTATTAAAATTATAGAAGAATTATGCATTTGAAACTCTCTTTTATAGCTTAACAAAAGAAGCAATTACTGCCGAAGGTTTAATATTAAGAACTTCAGGTTGATAAATGATCTCTACTAGTGAAAAAAATGTAATGATATACTTTATTCTTCATATAATATATATAATATCTTTATACATTATATTTTTTATATAGTGATTCTAAAAATTAATAAACTAGGTGGTCCGTATAACTCCTCACCTTCGTAAATATTTAAAAAACAGCTTTAGGTTGAGCTACATAAGCCTAAAGTGTAAAATGTCACATCTTTGGTTGATAAATTAATACTTCTAAAAATATAAAAATATATACTTGAAGTTACGAAATAATAACTTAAGGTAGAACATGGAACGAGTGACGTTAATAAAAAATAACCTTTCCAAGTGTTGCAAATACACTTCAGGTTGATTTATAACAACCAAAAGTGTAAAACGACGCACCACAGATTGATAAATATATACCTCTACAAACATAAAATTATATACCTGAGGTTGAAAAATAATTTCCTGAAGTAGAACAAAATACACCCGAGGTTGATTTACAACAACCAGAAGTGTAAAACGACACTCCATTGGTTGATAAATATATACCTCTACAAACATAAAATTATATACCTGAGGTTGAAAAATAATTTCCTGAAGTAGAACAAAATACACCCGAGGTTGATTTACAACAACCAGAAGTGTAAAACGACACTCCATTGGTTGATAAATATATACCTCTACAAGCATAAAATTATATACCTGAGGTTGAAAAATAATCACCTGAAGTAGAACAAAATACACCTGAGGTTGATTTATAACAACCAGAAGTGTAAACGACGCACCACAGGTTGATAAATATATACCTCTACAAGCATAAAATTATATACCTGAGGTTGAAAAATAATTTCCTGAGGTAGAACAAAATACACCTGAGGTTGATTTATAATAACCTGAAGTGTAAAATGACACACCCTAGGTTGTTGAAAAAATATTTCCACAAGTGTAAAAAAATATACTTCAGACAGATAAGTAATAACCTAAGGTTGAAAATAAAACACTTTAAAGTAGTAAATATCTACCTCTCCACAGATGTAAAATTAAACACCTCAGGTTGAAACTCTGGAGGTATATTTAAGGTATATTTGAGATTGATTTTGAGGTATTCATTTGCACCCTTTTCAACCTTAACGACGTATTTAAATAACAACCTCCTTTATACCTTTCAAATATACCTCGTTTATACCTCATTTATACCTCGATTTTTTTCATAAGGGAAGACTACGATGCGACACATTGCATTGAAACATTTGAACTTTTTTCTAAAGCAAGACGTTTATCGCCTGAGAAATTGTTCGTAAAGAATTTGCCGATTTAATAAAGCAAGGTATTGTTCGTCCATCTAAAAGCCCGTGGGCAAGCCCGATACATTTAGTTCCAAAGAAAAATTGAGAATTTCGAATATGTGGTGATTTTCGTCGTTTAAATGCCAAAACTAGTCCTGATAGATATCCGATACCTCATATCCAGGATTTTTCGCATAATTTAAATGGCAAAAGTGTATTTTCTAAATTAGATTTAGTAAAAGTATGTAACCAAATGAGAGTTGAAACTTCCGATGTACCTAACAGCAGTTAACATCCCAATTGGACTTTTTGAATATATATTTATGCCTTTCGGTTTAAGAAATGCTGCACAAACATTTCAACATTTTATTGATAATGTTTTAAGAGACATAGATTGCTGTATAGCATATTTGGATGATATTTTCATTTTCTTTGAAACCGAAGAAAAGCATAAATCTGATTTAGACAAAGTTCTTAAACGTTTAAACGGTTTCAATTTAATAAATAACTTAGAAAAATGTGTTTTTGGTGTTAATGAAATTAATTTTTTGGGATATTTAGTTTCAAAAAATGGTATTCTACCTATACCTGAAAAAGTAAAAGCTTTAAAAGACTTTCCTTTACCTAAATCTGTAGAACAATTACGCAGATTTTTAGCTACGGTAAATTTCGATCACACATTTTTTAAAAATGCAGCTAAAATCTAATCTTGTTTACACGATTTAACTAAGGGTAAAGCTAAAAAAGATAAAACACCTCTAGTTTGGACTGATAGGTAAATTACTGCTTTGGAGGCAGTTAAAGATGCTATTGCAAATGCTGTTTTGCTAGCACGCCCATTACCAAATGCAAATTTATCTCTTGCTGTAAATTCGTCAGATTTTGCTATTGGTGCAGTTCTGCAACAAAAAGTAAACAATGAATTTCAGCCTTTGTTTTTATTCTTGCAAACTTAATACTGCAGAGCAAAAATACAGCACCTATGATAGGGAATTGCTTGCAATTTATTCATGAATCAAACATCTTCGGCACATGCTTGGAGGTCGAAATTTTCTAGTGTACACTGATCACAAGCCTCTCATTTACGCCTCTCATTCAATAAACACAAGACTCTCATTCAACAAAAAAGTGAAAAATGCTCTCCAAGAAAAATGCGACATTTAGAGTTTATTAGTCAGTACACTACAGATTTAAGACAAATTCCCGGTAGTCAAAATATAGTTGCTGACACTTTTTCGAGAATTTCTTCCCTTAGTTTTAATAATTCAAGTGATATTAATTTTGAAGAGATTGCGGAGGCACAGGTTAATGACACGGAACTTCACTCTTTACTTAAGTCTAATTCCGGTTACGAACTAAAACCTATGAATCTCCCAAATTCAAAAATAATTTGAGATGTTTCAACTAGTGATATAAGACCATACATTCCTAAAGACTTTCGTTGGAGAATTTTTCAGACTTTTCATGGCTTATCTCATCCCGGAGGAAGAGTAACTTTAGACCTCATCAGGAAAAGATTCGTAAGGAAATCCATGGCCAAAGACATAAAGCTTTGGCGCAAGACTTGCCTCTCATGCCAAAAATCTAAAGTTGGACATCACACGAAATCCTCTCTAGGAGAATATGGACTTCCTAGTGCCAGATTTTCGCATGTTCATTTAGATATCGTGGGTCCTCTACCACCGTCAAGAGATTACAGATACATACTTACATGTATTGACCGTTTATCTAGGTGGCCTGAGGCATTTCCAATGCAAAATCAGACAGCTGACGCAGTTGCAAAAACGTTCTTTGCTGGTTGGATAGCGAGATTCGGCGTTCCAGAGACTGTCACAACTGATCGAGATCGTCTGTTCGAATCTGAATTTTTTTTTTTTCTTCCTTGACCAAGTTTTTAGGAACACAGAAAACCAGGACGGTAGCTTACAATCCAAAGTGTAATGGAGCTATCGAAAGGTTTCATGGAATCCTGAAAAATGCAATTAAATGCCACCTAACTGTGCGCTGGATGGAAATTTGACCAACAGTTTTGTTGGGCATTCGCTCAAGTTTAAAGGAAGATATCGATTGTACACCAGTTGAAATGGTGTATGGTTGTTCTATACGCTTTCCAGGTGAATTTTTTCAGAACTCTTTTTCTAAAACTGTAACATCTCACTCTAATTTTTTACAGAAATTTTGTGAAAAAATTAGAGATTTACGCCCTGTTCCTCTGAATACTCGTGGTGTCACTCGTCCAATCTTCATCAGTAAAGATCTGTAGACTTGTAGCCACGTTTTTGTCAGAATAGACAGTGTCCGACGTCCTTTGGAACAGCCCTATAAAGGCCCATTTAAAGTAATTTCACGAACTAAAAAATGTTTTTGTTTTAGATCTTGAAGGACAGAAAGCTAGTGCTTTTATAGACAGATTAAAACCAGCCTATTTTTTATCTGATGAAGTTGCAGACTCTACCAAACAGTCTCCCATGGTAAAGCCAGAAGTAACTACTAGGTCTGGAAGGAAAGTTAGATTTGTCTTGATTAGATTGTTAGATTATTCCAAGCATTTTTGTTATTCCGCACTTTTCCCAGCATATATAACTCTGTGAAATCACAAAGTATTTACTACAACTCAGTGTTATACACTTTTGTATTTTAATTTATTTTAAGTTTGTCACTCAGTTTTGTGACTGTACTTTTTCCGGAAAATAAATCGTTTATTTTTATCCTCTGATTTTAATCATATTTTCTTTGGTTCCCTCAAATATGAGAACGTTATACCAGTTCTTACAAAGACGATGTTAGTTTCGTGATGTTATATGACGACGAAGAGCGAATTGAATCAAAGCTCCCGGTTTCGTGCGAGGATCACCGTTGAAATTCTCGATGGTTGATATATAGAATGCTATGCATAGTTTCTTTATGCGCCATTTTTGTCTTAGGGATTTTACGTTTATTGAAGATTATTTTCAGCCTGACTTGCGTTATTTTGCTACCATTGTGCATTCTATTTCGTCAGGATTTAACGTTTTTGGTAAATTATTTTCAGTGAGACTTTTGTTGCTTAGCGATTGTTTAATTGAGCAATATTTCGTCACTTTTATTTCTTTTTAGTCTGTCGGGATTTAGCGATTCTTGTCAATTATTTTTAGCAGACCTACTGTTACTTTGCGATCGCTGCGCAATAGCTGAAATTTTGAATTTTCGTTCTGAACTCAATCTATTAATGAAAAGAAAATATGAATAAACAAAAGATTCTTCATTGACTTTTTTTAATTATTGTTTTTCATTTTAAACCATATCATTTAATAGGAGTTTTCTGTATTTAACTTTGTTATAAAAAGTTAGATTTTTAAAAAAAAAATTATTCATTGCACGTAAATATAATAATTTGATAGAATTTGATTATTTTTAAACCAATAAATCTTCAGTCATTTTTAATTATAAAAAAAATTAAAACAACGCCTACATTTATTTAATTTGCTTTTATTTTTGAGAAAATGAAAACAAAGTTCGCGTTACTTTTTTTTTTAATTTGGCTATTAGTTAAGACAATTTTTTTTTTAACTAAATAAAAAGTTAAGCAATGATTTGACGTTTTTTAGTACTTAAAGTATTCTTATTTTTCCTTTTTTTAATTTTTCCTAAAATTCTTTCAATACTTGTTTGTTTCATAATTTGTCAGATAGTATCATTTTTAAACAAATAAATCTTTAGTTGCTTTTATTTTCAAAAAGGAAAATAATAATAAATAATTAAAAAACTTGAATTTATTTTGACATTTATTAAGCATAGATTTTGACCATTAGCTAATACAACTTTATTATTTTAAATAAAAGAAAGTCTAATGATGTTTCAAATACACTGCTTTTTTTTTCAACAAATAATTTAAAAAACGTTTTACTACAGTGAAAATTTCTTTGGTTTGTTTTTTACTTTCATTTCTTTTCTTTTAATTATTAATAGATGTAAGTAAAATATTTTGTTACGGTTTTATTATATTTTCAAACCAATAAATCTTAAGTCATTTTTAATTTATAAAAAATTAAAATAAAGCTTGGTTTTGTTTTTACTTAGATATCTTTATTATTTAAATTGAAAAAATTAAGCAATACTATTTGCTGTTATTGAAGCATCTTTTTAGATTTAACATTTTCTGTGTTAATAGATTTATTCCTTTTATTTATTTTTGATAGATTTAAAGATTTCTGATAGATAATTTTTGAATATATTATAATTCGCAATACATCGCTACATAGCGATGTCTAACAGACGATGTATCACGATATAACATTTCTTACTTCGCCCACTGCTATTCAATGCATGTACGTATAATAATTTGATAAAATTTTATTATTTTTAAACCAATAAATCTTAAGTCGTTTTTATTTTTAAAAATTAAAACGTAGTTACAATTATTTTTTTACATTCGACCAACTTTATTATCAATCCAACTTTATTATTTTAAATAAAATAAAATTAAAATTTTTGAAAGCCACTCTTTTTTCTTCTTTTTGTTTTTTTACTCGTTTAATACTTAATTTGAGTGAATTTTGATAGTTTTTCTAGCCATTTTTTCTTACTTTTTAAGAATTTCTCAATACATATTAATTACTTGTTTTTTCCCCCTTCTTCTATCATTATTTTTATATTTTTAATACTGCAGATATTAAGCTGTTTTTATTTTTGAAAAAATTAAAACAAAGTTGCTTTAACTTTTTTAAGAAATCGGCTGTTAGTTAAAACTAATGATTTTTTTTAATTAAATCAAAAATTAAATGATGTTTTCACTGTTTAAAAGTAGTGTATTTTTAACAGTTTAAGTATAAAGCTATTAATTTTGTTAAAGAGATTAATTTAAAAAATAACGTCTAGCGATGGTTCAAAAGTACGCTTTTTTTTCCTTCAAAATAATTCAAAACTTTCT
Source organism: Parasteatoda tepidariorum (assembly GCF_982258835.1). NCBI lineage: Eukaryota > Metazoa > Arthropoda > Arachnida > Araneae > Theridiidae > Parasteatoda > Parasteatoda tepidariorum. The sequence goes on from NC_141765.1 coordinate 76,401,604, forward strand.
TTTACTTAACCTTTTCATAAAGGTTTTCGTACGGAGGGAAAAAATTAAAAAGAGGTAGGTAAAGTTTTTATAATGTCTTATTTTTGCTTTCATTTTAATTCTAACATATCTTATCCAAGCCACTTCAAAGTGTAACTAAATAAATTTTATTTTGAATTAAGTAGTGATACATTAAGTAAATCAAACTCTCCAAATAAACTGCTACCGAAATAAACTGCTGTTTGTAGAAAATGCAACACCATGAAAGAATCATCAGAATCAAATGAAATTTAATGCAGAAACGACTTGTACTGATACAAATAAATGATGAAATTTTCAAAACAAAAGAAACAAATTAAGCGTCCGAAATCAGTATTTGGTGCAGCCACCACGCGCTGCAATAAGTGCTGCTATACGACGTGGCATGGAGTCAAACAGATGTTGAATATCTGCTTGAGGAAGAGAATTCCATATCGCTTGTATGCGCAACCAAAGTTCGTCTTTGGAAACTGCAGGACGCGGATCACGAGTGAGACGCCGACCAACCATATCCCACACGTGCTCAATAGGCGACATATCCGGCGAATAAGCAGGCCAAGGAAGAAGTTGCATGCGTTGTGCTGAACAGAAGTCTCTAACAGTCCGCGCAACATGTGGGCGTGCATTATCCTGCTGAAAGATAGCTCCAGGGATGCCTTGAAGGAAAGGAACGACTTCGGGCTGTAGCACTTCACGGACGTATCTGTTGCTATTGAGATTACCCTCAATTCGTATCAAATTGGATCGTCCATGATACGAAATCGCACCCCAGACCATAACTCCGGGTGTTCGACCACTATGTCGTTCAATAATACACTCAGGAAGGCAGCGTTGACCGGCATAACGTCTAACACGAACACGGCCATCATGGGTCCACAAATTGAAGCGTGATTCATCTGAAAAGACAACTTGGTGCCAATCAGCTCGCCAGTCTCTGTGCTCAAGAGCCCACTGCCGACGCAGCCGTCGATGATCCGCCGTGAGGGGAATCCTGTATAATGGCACCCTTGCACGCAATCCACGGCGCAGCAGACGACGACGAATTGACGAAGCCGACAATTGTACACCTGTAGCAGTAGACCAATGTGCTGCCAGCTGCCTGGAGGAAGCTGTGCGATCATTCACCGCCATGCGGAGCAGGTGTCGATCATCGCGCTCTGACGTCACCTTCTGTCGTCCAGTGCCTGTTTTTCGAGTTGTTCGGTGCTCGTCGGTCCACTGCTTCCAAACTCGCATCACTGTGGAACTGTTCCGCTGCATACGAGCTGCTATTGCGCGATAGGAAAATCCTCCTTCTCGAAGGCCGATTATCCTCCCTCGTTCAAACTCCGTAAGTTGCTTGAATTTCTTATTCTTCCGTCGTGGAGGCATACTCAGGTCTCACTAAACGTTTGCCACTAACAAATAATCATAGACTATTTTCAACGTCCCGCTACAGCACTTTATTTATACGCTTTCAGCATCAATTCAGAGGGCGCTGCGCGCGCCACGCACGCGCGATGGCTCTGAAACTTTATTAATTTGCATAATATCCTATAATTGACATTTGCTGCGAATTTCATTTGATTCTGATGATTCCTTCATGGTGTTGCATTTTCTACAAACAGCAGTTTAGTTTTATTTATTGTATCCTGGTTGTAGCCACCCCGAGAATGCATATATGATTCGTCCGACTCGATTACTTTTGTTTGTCCCATCTTTTATTTATTTTTGAAAAATTTCTTACAATGCATGTAAGTAAGATATTTTGACAGAACTATTAAATATTAAGTCTTATTAATTGAAAAAAATTAAAACAAAGTTTACGTTTGTTTTTACATATAAAATTTAGTCTTAAGAAAGCCATCTTTATAATTTTAATTAAAAAATTAAATAATGTTACTGATGTTATGAAAAAGCATTATTTTTTAAAATTAACAAATTTTTTGTTTGTTTTAGATTTATTTAAGATTTACTTTTGATTCAGTAGATTTGCTTCAAAATAAACAATGTGCATGATTCTTTAAAAAATTTCTAATGTTAATTATAGATCAATGAAAAAATACTAATAAAGTTTTCATATATATTTTTATTTTTCTTAATCGTACAACTATATAATAAATCTAATAGTAATATTATATATAATGTATCAACTAACAATATTTTTTCAGGAGGAAAATTTTTGTGTTAAATTAAAAATATTATTAAAAATTATGAAATTTTTTATTTTTATAAAAAATTTTTTTAAAAATCACTCGTTAATAAAGCATTATCACAACACATTGGAATTATGGAACTGCTTAAGAACCCTAAAATGTTTGTAATCCTTGTGATATTTTTTAAATTTATAATTTCATTTAAATAAATATTTAATTACTTTAAATTCGGGCTTAATTCGCTCAAATCAAATTGGACGTAAATTTATATAATTATTAAAGTGATTTTTTTTCTTGACGCTTATTTTCATAAGTTTTTTTTTTTTTTTTTCGGTGTTCTTTCTTTAGAGCTTTTTTCAGTATTTTTTTCCCCCAATGATCTTTTTTTCCTTTTGCTGTAGTGTAAATGATGTGTGAAGGGTGTTGTTCACTGAAGGGTGTATTTTCAGTGTGTTATGTGTGATGTGCAATGTCACTGAATTTGACTATTTTCTTAGCTGATGATTACTCAGTTTAGTAGTAAATAGCTTCAGTAAAACACGAAGACCTATAAAAGGATAGATATTCAGCGTATTTTTAATCCTTAATTGTTTTATTGAATATATCGGATATCCGTAACTTTTTTAAGTATATATATCAGTGTAATGAGGCACCTCCAAATTAAAAATATATAAATCTATAGATAAGATAATTTTTCTATTCATTTCTGAAAAGGGATCAAGCAGTAAGGAGTAGATATAATAATAGCAATAATAAAAGAAGGTCAAAGCCCTTTGTAATAAATTGTAATTTTAACAACATTCAAACATTTGGCGCCATGGATATCCCTTTTTCTAAGCGACGAAAACTTTTTTGATAAACTATTGGGAATAAATTATGTATTCTCAGATTTATTATATGATTTAAACACTTGTATTTATATTATCACATTAAAATCGTCCACAAATAAGAATAAAACAAAGCATTTAATACATAATTATATTTTAAATGAAAATCAAAAGTTGTTAATGATCCCATTTTTGTCTTATAACTAGAAAATATTCTTAAAAATACGTTTTAAAAATTAAGAAAATTAGTTTTATTGCTTGAAAATGTTCTTTTATTAAATAACATTTTTGTGCACATTGCTAAGAATATAAACTTCAATTAAAAGCATGCACAGAGTACGACATGCACATGGAATATAGAGGAATTTACATCGAATGACAGTTTCAACCTCTTAATAATCCCATACTAAGAGGATCTTTTTCAATTGAAAGAATCTTTAAATAAAAGTTTATCGAAAAAAGCAATTCTAATTATCAAGAAGAGAGAGACTTACCATTATTAAACAGTGATTCATTTGAGGGATTTATAAAACATTTGTCCAGTGTAGTTGAACACGTGACGAAAGCACATTTGGAATGTCTGACACTTGACCCTAACTTTTCTGCTCAGGGTTGCATTTCTTTCTTCGCCGTCATCAAAGAACTTTGTCAGACTCTATTAACAGTATTTTTCGGAGCAGTGTTGCCAGATTCAGCTACAAGTAGCTGATTGGGCTACTTTTATAAGTTCTCGCCAACTGAAAATCGAATTTGGGCTACTCATTTTTCGAAAGCTCATATCTTAAAAATGCGCTATTCTTTTCCTTACAAAAATATTTTACTATTAATATTTTTTCACTTCCAATTATAAAATGATTCTGAAAAGTCAGCAGTTTTTTTTTAAACACATCCGCCTTAGTTTTGAATTCTTGTATAATTTTGATGAGTGGAGTCAACAATTTTCTGTATTTCAAATCGTAGACTCGTGAAATGTCAAAGATATATAAAAAAAATGCACGGCGAGTATGATGGAAGAAAAAAAAAATCTTTCACTCCAGCCATTATTAACCAGTCATCTTCTGGAAAAATAAATCACGTAATCTGAGTTAAAACGAAATATTTAACGCAATGCATTGAAATTTTACTTATTTCTTCTTTAATTTAGTGTATATATATATGGGTCATTCTCACAAAAAGGTGATTTTTTAAGTCCCTTAGTAATAAATATTAGGAAATACAGCAGATTTCATAATATTTTTCTTCATTATTTTTCGTAAAGTTTTAACTAACAAATCACATGCATTTCTGCTAAATGTATTTAATATTTCATTCTTATTTTCTAATAAACATAACTTCAAAATCCTCTCCGTGGACGTCCCTACGTCTGTGACACAAAATAATTTTTAATGGCTGTTAAACAATTTAAATGTTATTTTAACGATTTTTGTAGTTTTACTTAGTTAAATGCTTATAGTAACTTTTAATTTAATATTTAAAAAAAAAAAAAAAATTTATAAAATAAATGACTAGTAAACTTTGTCCATCAAAAATGAAATCTCCCTCCGTGGACAATTAATATAGTTCGGTAAATATGCAATAAAGGGCAGCATATGCGAAATCCCTATAAGACAGCTGATGGGAAAGGTAACCATTCCTTTTTCTAATGTTAACAATCAGTTGTTTTTGTTCTCTTTGGTGTCAGTTTCGGATTGTTGTGTTCAACTGGGGTTTGGTAAAGTTCTCACCGTATACTCCGTGGACATCATAAAGAAGGTAAGAGAAAATTATTTTATTTTTGATAGATGAATTTTAGATTGCAAAAATAGTATATTTAATAAAAAGAACAGCCTCATTTTTGTAACTTTGAAATTAAAAATCGGAAAAATTCAAGAACTAGTTTTTGTCTCCTCCGTGGACATAACAAGTCCACGGAGGAGAAGACACAGTCAATGGAAGAGACAATGTGTTAGATAACAATAATACAATTTTAATAATTAAAAAATCTATTTTCTTTTAATTGATATTTTTTAAAATGAAACAAATGTGTTAATTTGTTTGTATTTTTAAAGAAAATCAATTAAGTTTAACTTTTTCTTATCGGAGAAGTAAATATTGGCAATTTTTCTAAATAATTTCTGTGATGTTTAACATTTTTTTTCTCTTCAAATTTTAGGAAAAAAATGGCAAAACCAAAATGTAAAAAAAGAAAGCAATCAAATGTTCAAATGCAAAAGAGAAAGGAACAGAAAAAACTTAGTATGAGACAAGCTAGAGAGAAATTAAAATAAAACCCTATATTGTTTGAAGAAAGTAAAAAAAAAAAGAAAAAGAAAAGAGCAAGAAACTTAAAATCTGTATCAGAAAAAGATTTAACAGAAAAATCGTAATTAAATGTACTTAAATTTCTAGAAATTGATAGAGCAAGCCGTTTGTGCCCAGGGAAAAAAGAAACAATAACAAGAAGAAAAGAGAAAAAACAAAAATGTTATTAACTTGCATAAAATGTTCATAAAAGAGTACCCTGAACACTCAACTTTCATGTGGAGTCTGAATTTTTATTTCAATAGTCTTTACATTTTAATTTATTAATATTCAGTAAGAGTTACTTAAAAAATTGTACACCCAAGTTAAAAATGGATGTTTCCTTTCATAGCAGCATGATTAATCAGAAGTAGCTCTGTCTCTAATAATGAAATATTTTATTATTTACTTATTAATGTTAAACTCATATCAGTTGTACCCAATAATTAATGAATTAGTCTTTATTGACATTTTATAATATAAAATGTCTCCTCCGTTGACTATTACATTTCCTCCGTGAACAAGGCAGAATTTAAAATTATTTTAAATCTTGTAAAAATAAAATAGAAAACTTTACCATTATTATAAAGACATATAACAAAAATAAATAAAGGCATTTATGTAATTTTTATAATTACTTTAATTTAAGAAAATTTTTTAGTCTATTTATACCTTTTCAGTGAGAATGACCCATATATATATTTATATATATATATATATCCTATTGGAAAAAATTCGCAAAACCAGTATCAAAAACCAGTAACAATGATACCAGAACCAGTATGACTTTACCAGAAATTTAAAACCTGGTATGAAACAATACTGGAAATTTTAAAACCTGGAATGACACCATACTGGAAATTTTTAAACCAGTATAGCACCATACGGGAAATTTTAAAACCAGTATAGCCCCATACTGGACATTTTAAAACTAGTATGGCGCAGCACTAGAAATTTTAAAACCAGTATGTGTCATACTGGAAATTTTGATACCAGATTTCAAATATACAGGAAAGTGTGAGACCAGTATAAAATCGTACTGGAAATTTTGATACCAGTTTTCAAACATGATGGAAACTTCGAAACCAGTTAGAATCCATGCTAGAAATTTTGAAGTAGTTTTAAAATATACTAACCTTAATTCTTAGAAAGTGCATATTTTTCCGGAAATCTAACAGGTTTCGACATTTTCAAACTAGCTTACTGCTTTAATAATTTATTATTTTATAAATTCTTCGTTTTTTTCCTTGATTATATACTACTTTCCAATAATTAATTTCTTAGACTTTTATAAGAACTCTTAACTAATATATTAAGAGTGGTGAAAACGTACACTTTCTATGCACATTAATTTAAAAAAAAAAATGCATATTTAAAATTATTAAAATCATTTTATAGTTTTGGAGCGAAGGAAGTTTTTGAGTTAGATTTTTAAACATTTTAATTATTTTAAAATCTAAGTCATCTGAGTAAAATCTAGTTACTTAAATTAAAGTAATTTTATACTAAAAGTAATTAAACAATAAAACTTGTTTTTATACTTTTCTTCTTTATTTATATTTTTATTTACAAAAATTATTTTAATCAAAGTCATGATGAGAAAAGAATATTATTAATTGCATTACTTTAAATTTTACTATAAGCTGTTTTTAATTTTTATTTATTTCTTATTGAATTTATGCTAAACTAGAACTATGTTGCTCCGAATCGAAACAAATTTATCAATTCGCGAAATAAATTATTTAGTTTAGGTTTCAAACGGCTTGGTAAGAAAAGAAATATGTTTACATAAATTGAAATAAAATCTCAAACTTTTTACCTTAACCAAACTTAAATCTCTCCTTCATAAATTTCAGTCCGTTTTTGAAATTTGTAGTAAATAAATTTAAATCATAAAACAAAATAAACTTTTATGAATGAATGAAATAAATTTGTATTGTAACAATATAATTAATTTAATTCAATTGAAAAGAGCGATTAATGCAGAAACGAAAGGGAATCATGCAAAAGACTAGAATCGACCTTAGCCGTTCGTTAAATCTATATAAAGCTACCCACATTCCGAATTTATCAGTTTTTTCAGATCGTTCCGTTCTTAGTTTGAACTTACAGCCAATCACTTTTCTTCAACTTTGAATTTGAGCTAGGCATGGATGCATCATGGAAAGAATGGCGGTATATTTTAGTAAGTGTATTTTTCTCTTTATTCCTTGCTTTTATTTACATATTTTCTAGTTACAGAAATGTTAAAACGTATTCTTAAGTAGTACTTATAGATTAAGTAATCAAGACATATATTATATTATTCTTGAATTAAAACACTTTGTTCTCATGTTATTTACATAAATTCTCATTATTATCATGTGATCAACGTTATTAACAAATAAATTATTTGTTAAGTTGTATATAATATTTTTAAACTTTGAATTATATTTTAATTGCAAATTAGGTATTTTGTTATTTTTAATGTTTAATTTTATTTTAAAAATTTTAAGCATGTAATTCAAATTACATTTTATTAACTGTTGGTACCCTGAAGTTTCTGTAAAACTAAAATAGCATTTTAAAAATAAAATAGCATTTTAGAAATAGCAGTTGATACTTAAAAGTTTCATATTATCTACTTAATAGCTTGCATATATTTTGTTTACTATTGTATAATTTCTAAATAAATTTTTTCTTTCAGAAATGATTTGGAAAACTTTTTAATTCCTTGTAATTTCCATGGAGGTATGATTTTCTAGTTCTTTTCATTTTCAACATGCACATTATTATTGAAATTGTTTTTTTTAATTTGATGGTTATTTTATCCATTGGCGTCGGCAGATAAAATTTATTGGGGTGGACCATACTTAAAACTGTTATTTTCAAGTTTCTTGAGAAAAATATTACCCTTGCCCTTATTATTTATATATATATATGTTGTAATTTTTGTAAAAAAATTTTTGAGTGCTTTTCACAGTATTGTATTAATATATTTTGCTTTGGCTATATTGATACAATATCAGAATGCACTCTTTTGTGCGGATATAATCGTGTGGGCTGATGAAAAAATTATATCTTTTTTTTTCCGTTTTTTTTTTCTTTTTTCTAAATAAAATTTCAACCTTTTTTTTTTTTTTTTTAAACTGCTGTTTGTTATTTTTTGACTTATTATTTTCCCCCCTGTTTCATATGTCTATAATTTTTCTTTGTTTTATCTTAATTTTGAACTTATATATATATATATATATATATATATATATATATATATATATATATATATATATATATATATATATATATATATATATATATATATATATATATATATATATATATATATATATATATATATATATATATATAGATAGATAGATAGAGAGATAGATATATCTTAATGTATGACAAAAACATGATATCAAACAGAAGAAAATTATATTTCACAATCAAATCAATATCTTTTACTAACATTCAATATATAATTATGAAAACTGAAACATCATGATTCTATGATGCAGAGTGTTCCGTAATCTAAGTCCTCATATGTAATTTTAGAATCATCTTTAAGAATTAAGTTTAAAAAAATATACAAATTAGAAATCTCAAACTACCATTTATAAGCAGGGAAAAACGATAAGAAAGTAGTAAGAATCACTATTAAGATAAACGGAATTAAAACTAGTTTGATTGTCGAATTTAGTTTGAAGTGTCTTTCAATTACACTATGTTTTTTTCGGCAAATAAACATACATTTTTAATCTCACCTTTTCAATTGATGATTGATCATGGTTTGATTTTCTTTTTCTCTCCTAATGTGTTAATTTGTGATCTTTTTTTTCTTCTACTTTTTTGTGACAAGAATTCAAGAAATTTATCCAAGTAGTAGTCTTTACGAAACATCCTGAAAACAATTCTATGAAAAAATACTATTAAGTGCCCAGAAAATTTCTAATCAATTGTAGTATGCCTAATGGAATACAACATATATGATATGCCTAATGGAATTATGTAGTACGCTTATGTAGTATGCCTAATGGAATACAACATAAAGTACCGTCTGAGTGGAAACTTTCAGACTAGTAAAAACATTTAAGAAAATCGAAAAATACACGTTAAATCACTTTTATTTAATTCTTAAAGTATATTATTAAGAAATAATACTACATACAAGATTTGTAATCACGTAATTTTCAGAAAAAAATTTTATGCTCAAAATTAGTATTTTAGCCTGAGTAAAAACTTTATATTTAAGCAACTACGGCCACTAGAAAGATTTAGGCAACTGAGGCCACTTGTAATATTTAGGCAACTACGAAGATCGTAAAAACACTTGTATTTGCAAATTTGCCGGGCATTTTTGCTATGCATTTTTTCTTGTATTTTTTCGAAGTTTTGGTGCTCGTTGCGAAAATTGCCAAAGGTAAAGTGATTAACTGATCATGAAAAGAACAGATAGAAGCTTTTTCTTCAATAAATATTCGTGCTATTGCGATGATAAAGAAAGTTCAAGAGCAAAAATTTAAAGGGAGTTCAAGATCAAAGACTCTAGTCCAGGGGTCCCCAACCTTTTTGTACCTAAGAGCAAATACCAGAATATCGGTCCAATGGCGGGCACCATTTGCTTTTTCAAGATAAATTTATATTTGGTAAGGTAAACACAGGTAATAATGCACACTACATATAATGCACAAAAAAATTAATTTTAAAAATTAATTTATCATATAAATATAATTAGTATTAATATCCTTTGGGAAATAAATGATTACTAAATAGTTTGCAAAACAATAAAATTGTAGTATAAAAATTATTTATAAATACAGTCAATGTGATCTTTGACATTGCATTTCACTGGCCAGAGCTTCATAATTGGGAGAATATGATGAAATTCCTGATCGTAAGCAATCGTCAAGATGTTCATTTGTAAGTCGTGATCTATATTTTGATTTTATAACATTTATTGTTGAAAACAATGATTCACACAAGTATGTGGAACCAAAAAACGACTTTATTTTATATGCTGCTCTTTTTAAGAATGGAAATTTATTTCTGTCAACTATATTCCAGAATTTCTCATCTGATATAATAGTTTTGAGGATAATATCATTCTGAAGATCCAAAATTTCTATCTCCACTTCTTCTTGCCTCACTTGAAGAAATTCTTAAACGTATGTTGCTATTTCGGTTACGTTTATTTGGTTGGTAAAAGGATTTACAAAAAAGGTGACCATAGGCTCCATACTATTAAATTGTTGAAAGCGCTTTTCAAATTGATCTTGAAGTAATTGGAGGTTGATGACAAATGTTGATAAATCAATTTCACTGTCACCTATCATTTTTTTCATGTATGGAAAATGGGCAAGAGACTTTGTTTTCAAATGTGATATCCACAAAACTAGCTTAGCTCTGAAAGAGTTTATAGCCCCTATCATTCTTGCTACATGTTTATCCTTTCCCTGCAACTCCAAGTTTAAATTATTTAGTTTTTCCATTATGTCTGTTACGAAAGATAAATCTGCTAGCCAAAGAGAAACGCTTAGCTCTAAAAATGTTTGATTTTTGGCTGCAAGATAATTTTTTATTTCTTCAATTAAATGTATAAATCTATCAACTACTTTGCTTTTACTGAGCCAGCGTACTTCAGTATGTAAAATGAGGTCAGCATCATCAGGATTTTGTAACAGGGCCTTGAAAAGTCGATGTTGCAAAGCTGCTAGAATTAAATTGGCAATTTTGGCAACAATTTTTATTACGTGCCCAAATGGTAGTACTTTACCGCACAAAACTTCCTGGTGGATAATGCAGTGATATGACATAAAATTTGGAAATGACCAATCCTTTTTACAGAGAGCAATAAAACCATTCACGTTTCTTACCATTGCTGGTGCCCCATCAGTGGTTATCGCTGACAATTTCTGGAGAGGTATATTTATCAAATTTGCAAATGCTATAAATGTTTTATAAATATCCTCTCATGTTGTCCGTTATTTCATGGGCAACAATTTTAGTAGCTCTTCTTTTACTGTAAAATCACTTAATACCATTCTCACCATAACTGCCAACTGTGCTGTGTCTGCTATGTCTGTAGACTCGTCGAATTGTAGTGAGAACCTCTCACATATTTCCAAATCACTCTGCAATTGATTTTGCACATCTTTTGAAATGGCTCCTATTCTTCTTGTAACAGTATTATCTGATAACTGTAAGTCTTGTATTGCTGAAATTATTTCGTGTTTGTTGGAAAATCCCTCAAATAAACAATCAACACCAGGGGCGGATCTACTTAAGGGCTTCTTGGGCTGCAGCCCAGGGCCCCGTGGATACAAAGGGCCCCAGTCGCCACTGAAAACAATAGGTGATATTTTGAATTAAAAAAATATCTAATATTAAAAAAAAAAATTTATAAGGTTGGCAACCCTGAGATCAATCAACCCATGCATGTGCGCGTCTTCGAACGGAACGGGGAATTCCCCGTCGCTTGTTTTTGGTCAGTGTATTTTTTCACGTCTATTACGGGGGACTCCCACCTCCCTTACGTCGCTTAACGCCCGACGTAATTTTTTTTCCCCTCACATCTGTTCTCGTAGTCAACGTAACAAACTTGTTTAGTTTACTAATAAATGATAACTTAAAAGTTATAAAGACCGGACCTTTCTCTTATTTTACTTATAATTGAAAGTACATAATCAGTATAAGAAAAGATTTCCTGCTCTTAGTTGGTAAGTAAAAAGAATTATAAACCATGTTTTTTTGTTTTTAATGTATTTTTTCAATACTAAATGAACGTTTTAATCGATTTTAATGATAATTTTAGAATTACTGCACTCATTACAAAGTATTAAAATGTGATGTGAAGAACAATATTACATCGACTGTACTGTTTTTTTGTTTGACTTGCAAACTTTTTTCTAAGATCCTTTCTCAATACACAACCGGATTTTCTGATTGGAAACACATAGGAACTTGTTTAGAAATCATTAAAATTCTAATAAACATAAGAAATCAATGTTAGTGTGTTTGACACGAAAGGAAAATAAATTTGTCTTAGACAAGCAGCTTCAGAAGCAATTAAGAAAAGAAACAGAATATTATTACTATGTCCTGAAACGGGTTATTGCAGTGGTCAAATTTTTAAGTATAAGGGGCTTAGCATTAAGAGGTTCCGAGGAAGTATTTGGTTCTCCACATAATGGTAATTTTATGGGTGCTCTGGAGATATTGGCAGAGTTCGATCCATTCATTGGTGAACACATTGAACAACGAGAGCTGCGACCAAAACCGATAATATCGCACTTATCAAAAAAAGTATATGAGGAAATAATTGAGATTATGGGACGACAGATAATTAAACAAATTATAACTCAAATAAATAACGGCGACACAAAGTATTATTCAATTGTGATGGATTCTACTTCAGGTCTATCTCACAAAGATCAACTTGCTATTGCATTACGATACTGTTTTCGGGGAAAAGTTTATGAAAGATGTATATCCTTCATTAAAATTAGTAGTCATACTGGCTTACATTTATTTAATATTCCACAAGACTTTTTAGAAACTAATGAACTACTACTGGATAATTGTAGGGGACAATTTTATGACAACGCAGCTAATATGGTGGGTCACTACTAGGACTGGGCTATAAATCGATGTATCGAGACATATCGATTTAACGCATATATCGGCAAGACGATACAGCGACTTTCATTCAAAGCGATACATCAGAAATCTGATTTAAGCCGTCGAGTAAAGACAACGAGCGCGAAACGATATAGCGATATAAGACACGCAAGGATATAAGACAACGATATAGCGATATAAGACTCTTCTCTTACGTTCCGATGTCGACTCGCGCTGTGGAAGACGTTCGTTTCGTTATGTTGAAATGGCCTTGATTGATGAGCTGTAGAATCAGAATCAGAGTTTTGAGAACATATATCGTAATGTCGCATGTTCGTTTTCGCACCTCTTAGGTTTTTTTTTTTTTTTTTTTTTTTTGTTTTTTTTTGTTTTTTTTTTTTTTTTTGTAGCGACTTGATATCGTCTCTTGTAGATTATTTCCAGTGGGACTAACTTCGTGATCGCCGATGTTACCTTGTTCTGAAGGCAATCTATTATTGAAAAGAATATATAAAGAGGAGTTTCTTCATTAATTAGATATGTTTTTTTTTAACAAAACTTTTTTTTATTTTTAAATGTGAAAATTATCGGAAATATAATTTAAGGCGCCCATAAAGAATTAAATTTGTTAGGTTATTTTTTTACTTTCTTTTCATTTATTAAAAACTTTTTGGATAAAACTCCTAATAATTTAATAGGTTTTTATTACTGATTTTAAATTTATAAATCTTGTTGTTTTTATTTTTAGAAATAAAGTTAAAACAAAACTTATTTTTTGTCATTTGGATTTGGACATAAATCACTCAACTTTGTTTATTCAAAAAAATTTGAAAGGTTTGCGTATTTTATTCATTTTTTTAAATCATTTAGCACTTCGTTTTATTAAAGAGTATAATAATTTTTTTAAAAAAATATTCTTTTCATATTATTTGTTAATGAGCTAAATATATTATCGAATATCACAATTCTTTTGTTTTTATTTTTAAGAAATTAAACCTTACTTTGTTTTTCGTTCATAATTAGGTCATTATTCAATTTAATTTAATTATTTATCTGAAATAATAACAATAAAAAATACTGTTTTAAAAGCGCTTTTTTTTTCTAAAATTTATTTAGCACGTTGTTTTAAACATACAAATAATTTTTAACGAACTTATTTTTTAAATTTTCTTTCTATACTGTTAGGTAAATACACTGGTTATCATAAATTAAGGAAAATTCACAAAAATCGCGATAACTCAAGAAATTACACATGGAATTTTATGAAACTTACCCACAATATACAACACATAGTAAGGTATTAAACAACATAAAAAGAAATTATCAGACATTAATAGTAGTATAGAAATTAGCACATGTATAAAATAAACAAATTGGAAGTATCGGTTTGCAATAGAAAAAGTACCTTTAATATGGAATATGATTGCCTCTAGAAGCAATACAGCACAAACAGCGATGTGTGATGCTTTCAATTATGCGGTCTATCAGTTCAATAGGAAGTGAGAGCCATTGCTCTTGTAAAGCAGTTGCAAGCGTGGCAAGGGTCTGAGGGGGCGGATTGATGGCAGATACACGCCTCCCTAGAGCATCCCAAACGTGCTCGATAGGATTCAAGTCCGGGGATCGAGCTGGCCACTCCATGCGAGTAATTGTTTCCTGTTGAAGATAATCATCAACAATGCGAGCTCTGTGTGGTCTTGCATTATCGTCCTGTAACAGGAAGCAATCACCAATTGCCCCGGCATATGGGCGCACATAAGCATCAAGGATGTTGTCTCGATAAACCTGAGCATTCACGGTTCCCCTTGGAAAGACATGGAGGTATGTGCGCCCTCCTAAGGATATGCCTCCCCAAACACAGACACTGCCTCTTCCGTATGCATCTCTTTCACGGATGTTTGATGGATGATAACGGGTCCCAGGTTCTCTCCATATCAAATAACGTCTACTGTCACTTTCTAGACTAAACCTGGACTCATCCGTAAAGAGAACAGGCCTCCATTGATCTGACGTCCAGTGGACATGTTGTCGGGCCCACTGCAAACGGTCTCTCCTATGGCGTGATGTGAGCGGCACGCAAATGGCTGGTCGTCTCGCATACAGACCACCTTCGTGGAGCCTTCTGCGCACAGTTGACGTTGACACCAACCTTCCGGTGGCAAGAGAGGATCTAAGATGTGTCGGAGTAGCGGTTCTATTCCTGCGTGCACTTAATGTCAAATATCGGTCATCGGCACTGGTCGTAACAGTTGGCCGTCCTTGACTGAACCTCCTAGATGCCGAATCTGTGGTTTGAAATTGCCTCCAAAGTCTATGAACCACAGATGGACTCACATTTAGCCATCTGGCCACTTCTGATTGACTCTGCCCTGCCTCTAGTCTCCCGATGGCTCTCCATCGTAGTTCTTCAGGCAAATGATGCCTAGAGGTCATTATTACGAATTGGCTATCTCAGATTTTCAATGTCGCAATCACAGTAAAATTTGTGTGCTTTCTCTCAAACTTGGACTTTTATGCTCCAGGCAGATGACGTAAGCCGAGTGCAGCGCCACTAATTTGCATATTGCAATTTTACTCAGCTACTCTTAGTGGACAACATATGCAAATTTTGCACGGTTTGGCTTACTTTTGAAAGAGTTATCGCTATTTTTGTGATTTTTCCTTAATTTATGATAACCAGTGTATATTGATAAATTTCAATTTTATTTATTTTTTTATTATTTATTTTTAAATTAAGAAATATTTCATTTATTTGCGTGATCATTTTTAGAAAATGTAACAAAACTTGCATTTACTTTTTCATTTAGAAATTGAACATTAAGATCGAACTTAATAATTATGTAATTATTTATGCATAATAGTACAAGAAAATATTAATTTGTAAAAAACGCTTTAAAAAAAAGTTTTTAACACTTTGTTTTAAGCGTATTATGAATTTCTAAACAAACATTTCAATAAATATTTTAAGTAAGATTTGTACATTGTAGTCAATTTATTTAATATCTTTCCTAAGCAAAACATATATATCTTCAAATTTATAAATTGATTTAAATCAATCTGAGTATGGAGTCTTGATAGAAATCTGACTTTCTGTGCCTTACAAGTAAAGGAAATTCAAAAATACTATATCGCGATGCAAAACTGACGATGCATCACGATATATAATTTCTAATATCGCCCAGTCCTAGTCACAACAATGGTGTACAAGCACTACTAAAAAAAAAATAATAAATCCGCGGATCATGTGCCATGTGCTGCGCATTCCCTTAACCTAATGCAGAAAGGTTGCTTTATAATTTATATAACATGACTACACATAACCTGTCAATTTCTTTTGCAATAATGTTGTACAATTACTGTTTGTATACATAAATAAATAATAAATAAATAAAATTATTTTATTGTCCTATTTTTTTCTATATACTTATCTACATCACTATAGAAAACAGTTTTTTGACAAAATGGCTATTAGGGCCCCTGAGTAGTTTCAGCCCAGGGCCCCACAAATTCACTATCCGCCCATGATCAACACCAGTAAGAAATTCTTCTTTTAACAACTCACCATCAAGAAAGGGTTTTTTTTTTCTTTGCGAGCATATGAGAAATTTTTAAAGAAGCAATAGTGGCATTTTTAGATTTTATCTTGGTACTTGTAAAAAGCGACTGTTGTACAGAAAGAGTTGATTTTAACTGCTCTATTTTCTTTTTTCGAATTGCAGATTTAAGTGGATACTCGTATAAAAGGTAGAATGAACTGTTTGGAAATGACGTTCAACATTGTGATTTTTCGGCACCGCAAAACTATTTCCACATAACAAGCAAACACATTTATCTTTTGAATTGACGAAGCAATATGATTCCTCCCATTCAGTATTAAAATTATAGGTACGTTGTCTTTTGCTTGATCCATTCATTTTAGTGTAAACAGAGGAAGTATTTAAAAATAATGAAGAAGTAAACGCTTTATGCAAAAAATAGGAACACACAAAAAGTATAGATCGAAAAAGAAATCGACTAAACGAATGAATGAACGTTATTTCAAAGCGATTTTCAAGAGACGAGTTTCGAAAAAACGCCTTCGTAGTACAGCTACTATAAAAATGAACCAATTCATTTTATTTCAGGTGTGGAAAATTAGGATGGCGAAGACTTGGCGACAGTGGAAAATAGATCAGCTACATTTAGCTCTGTTCTGGGGGGATGAAGGTCGCTTTCCTGATGACTTCTATTTTGTTTGCGTTTTATATCTTTATTGAAAAAGCTTAAAAAAATTTTTTAAAAATGCAGTCTTCTAGGGGGAAATGGAAAACTGAAATATTTTATAGTGGGGCACAGACAGTGGGTGCACCTAGAACGATCAAAGGGCACCATGGTGCCCGCGGGCATAGGGTTGGGGACTCCTGCAGTCAGTAAGTTCAAAAAATTGAAAGAGTTTTTTCTTCAATAAATATTCGTGCTATTGCGATGATAAAGAAAGTTCAAGAGCAAAAATTTAAAGGGAGTTCAAGATCAAAGACTCTAGTCAGTAAGTTCAAAAAATTGAAAGACAATAATGGTAAAAAAGCATGTTGAAAGAAGAAACTGTGTCCTCGTGTGATGAACGACGAGATTACAATGGTATAAAACAGACAATTAACTTTGTCAAAATCTAGTTTCTTCTATGAAAACTAGAATATTAGAAGAAGATAGGTAGTGTTAAGTTTTAATATAGTTACAAACTAATGAAATGCAGAATTTAACGGTAAAAGATCAAAACAAAGCGTACTAAAGCAAGGTGATCATTGCTCTAATGTAACTCTGGCGCAAAAAAAAGAAGGAAAGATCT
The DNA here is from genome assembly GCF_982258835.1 of Parasteatoda tepidariorum. Lineage (NCBI taxonomy): Eukaryota > Metazoa > Arthropoda > Arachnida > Araneae > Theridiidae > Parasteatoda > Parasteatoda tepidariorum. The sequence continues at coordinate 76,419,288 of NC_141765.1, forward strand.
GGGTCTGACGGATTCGTGTTAACATACTACTGATGAGAATAATATGACGAAAAGACAGGAACATTCCCTAAGAATCAAAGATTATTGTTTGCTTTTAAATTCCTATCCTACATTAATAAAAGTGCTACTGATGTTTTTTTCTTTTTTTTTAAAGTTAACTTTATTTTTTAGTAAATTGGTGAAAATTTAAAGTTATTAAACGAAGGAATACAGATTTTTCCATTATCCATGCGTCTACCTGAAGTATGCTATGTCCAGCCATTACCTCGTATTCATAGAAAAATATTCTCAAAGATATTTGTTATGCATTATTTGAAATAATTACATTTTTGACAGCATCACGGAAGTATTTTTCTTTTATCAAGTTTGTCATAGTAGTTAAACGAGTTATCTAATATCGAGAGATTAAAAAAATACATTTTGTTTCAAAATGCTTTTTTTCAAATATGTTTGTTAAAACATGACTTTAAAACCCAAATTCCTCATATTTTCTTACGAAAATTGAAAAATATAACTTTAGATTTAATTATAAAAAGGTCATTTATTGCAGATTCTTTAATAATAAAATATTTTTTTATTTGTTTCACCAGGTAAACTCAAGGAACAACATAAACGGCATTTAGGCGCAAGGTCCACGTCTATGTGTCATGTTTATTTCGTTTATAGTTACGCTTTTGTAACATTTTTATGAAACTAACCATGTTAAAATCAACGGTAATTGAAAGAAATAGCAAAAGTTATAATTTTTTTAGAGTAAAATTACTGGAGAAATATGTCTGAGGTAAATTTTGACTATAATGAGTTGGCATGCCTGATCAGTGGCAGCTATGTTTTGCTAATCTTTATTTTGTTTAATTGAACTTCCTAAAAAATATGTTTCTCTTAATCTAACCTAAAGTCATTAAAAAGACCAACAAATAACAATAAATAACAAAATTTAATTATTTTAACTTTATTAATTGCTTTGGTACAGGCTTGTGCATGCGGATTAATATCGATTTATTGATTATTTACTTTTCTATTTTCTACCCCGTGCGCTGAACTGGTATTCAGATTGTAAATAAATAAAAAAATTTAAACTTGAGTGTTTGTCTGGATAATACTGATGTAACTGTGCAATGTTAAGGTGTGATTCAAAATGGGAATCAATAGAATAAGCAGTAAATACAATTATTACATTTATATCAATAAAAATTGAGTTGTGGTGAGTCGTAAGTTTGTAATTTATTTCAGGTGAAGAAATATATTTATCCCTAAAAACTGCCTTGAGAGCTAGGCTTGTTAGTCTAAAATAGCTAAATATTTTTTTTAATAAAAATACTATTTACTTCAATTATAGTTGCATACTAAAAAAAATAAAAGAAAAAAAGAGTTCTGTTAGTCAAATTTTTACTATATGGGCAGAAACCGCAGAATAGTGCATGATAACAGCATTTTCACAAATGAATATTTTATTTATTGATAATTTCTATTTTTGCTTTCCATTTTTTGATTAAATGATTATTTCTTCTTTTTTTAATACATTTTTTATAAAATAGCATTATTTAAAAGCAAAATTTCATCAATTTTATTTTTTAACTTTTGAACCATTCATGTTTTTGTATTCCATGTTTAATTACTATATAATATAAGAAATACTGCAAATTTATTCTATGATTATAAAAGTAATTGTATCATCGAAGAGACTGAAACTATACAAATTGATATTAATTAATAATTAAGTATGCCCTTCCCGTTGTTTTGACGATGGATGAAAAATAAACACTTGAAGAAAAGGTACACAAAAAAACACCTCATAAGTAACTATATGAATTTAACAGCCTACTCAATGGGCCCGTTAAACCGCAATTTAAAGTTATGAAATATTCATTCGAATGAAATTATTAATATTTTTTTAAAAATTTTAATACATAAGGATTCATTTAAACACGTCATAGTATTTAGGAAAGTGATTACGGTTCTTAACACCTCCACTACGCATTTTTTTAAAATAGAAGAATAACACTGGGGACCAGATTTTATGCTGCATTTATACGAGTGCTTTGCTTTTTCGACTAGATATTGTTCTAAAGATTCTGTTAAATTAAAATTTTGTTTATATTTTTAACTAATTAAAAGATTTAGCCCCTGAGAGACTGTTGATTGATACATTATTTATAGCAATACTATATATTAAATAATTAAAAATATGTAAAAATTGAAACATATAAAGTATTAAAAATATATGAAGTAATCATGTATCACATATCATTTTTATGTATCAAGTATGTCCCCTTTTTCAAAAGATTCAATTGAAAAATAAGCATAATTTAAGTAATACATTGAAGTAAAAGTAAAGTTACTTAAATCCAATATGTACAGTGTCTTAAAAATATAGTTTTATTTTGAAAAGAACATTTTGTCTGTTAAAGTTTTTGATGAGAATGGCATGAAATTTATAAATGCATAATACTACACTGCTGGACAATTGCTAAGGACGGATCACAAATTTGCAATGTAGCATAATATTAAGCGGGACATGAGGCCTAGTAGGATAAAATATAGTTGCCACACTGTTTAGACGTTAGAATAAAGAATATTCATTGTTCTGGAAAGTACAAAAGCTATGAAACACCTGAAAGAAAAAAATGTTCATTTGATGCTGCGCACGAAAAAATGGAACAATGCACCTAAATGTCAGCAGGCAACTTGAAGAAAGGTGTCAGTACGGGATATGTCCACCGTGGAATGTGATGCAACATTCTATACGTCGTATCATACTTTGCACAACATTATCCAGCAGCTGCTGAGGCAATTTATCCCATTCCTCTATCAGTGCAAGGATAAGGGCGTTTTTGTTTGTCGGAGGATAGTTTCGACCAGCAAATTGCCTCTTCAAAGCATCCCAAACATTTTCAATGGGGTTCAGATCTGGAAAACGTGATGGCCATACGAGGCGTTGAATACCCTCGTTGTCTAGACAATCCTGAATAGCGAGTGTTCGATGACATGTTGCGTTGTCGTCCATAAAAACAAATTTATCACCGACAGCACCACGGAAGAGACGAATATGAGGATGTAGAACTTCATCAATGTATCGTTGACCCGTCATAGTCCCATTCGCAACCACATGTAGGCGCGTGCGGCCAATGATAATGATGCGGGCCCACACCATGACAATGCATGTCGGATATCGGTCCCTTTCCTGGATATTTTCTGGACAATAACCAGTACTACTCTCGAGCCAGATCAGTAGGCGTCTACAATCCGATGACAGACTGAACCTACTCTCATCTGAGGACAGTACGCATGCCCAGTCCTGTTCAGTCCAATTGTGATGCTCACGACACCATTGCAAACGGGCCGTACTGTGCTGTCTGGTCAATGGGACACACACAACAGGTCTGCGGGCGTATAGTCCTCCTCCCCTCAAACGTCTGGCAACAGTTTTTCGGGAAATCTGCTTTCCTGTGGCAGCAAGAAAGTGATTTGTTACCTGCTGAGCTGTGGTGCTCCTGTTTCTTTTTGCTGATAGGACGATGTATCTGTCTTCTGCAGGCGTCGTACTTCTAACACGACCTCCCCCGTGCAGCCTACTACACATTCCAGTAGTTTTAAATGATTTCCACAGCCGTGAAACAACGCTTTGAGCGATGTCGAACTCCCTGGCAACATCTGTTATTTTTCGCCTTTCTTCGATCTTTCCAATAATTCGGTCACGCTTAAAATCATCTTAGTGATACCGGAAAGACATGCCGAAAATTTCAAGTTTGTCAACTAAATCTTTCCTGTAAAACTTTGACTTGAAACAACAACTCTCCACACGCGTCAAAACCTTTAAAGCTCTTATTAGCGCTATCACGTGATGAACAGAAGTGGAAAAAAAATTTTGCATACGCATACCTCTTCTTACTACATCCCGCACTTATTCTAATTTTCAACATTTTGCTTCCTTTCATTTTGAGGTTGGTATGGATGATAGTGCTATCCGTCCTTAGCAATTGTCCAGCAGTGTATTATGTCACGTAATCCTACGTGATAAAGCAATCACGAATGAGATATATTTTTTGGGACATATTTTAATTGTAAATTGTTTTAAATTGTAGTCGAATTTTTAAAGAAATATAAGAAAAATTTGATAAAACGTTTTGCTTAAAAAAAATTTTTTTTTTTACTATGAATTTGAATTGATCTGGATTTCTGAGATGAAAGATACAACATTAAAAATTATACTAAAGAAACTATCGTTAATATTGGTTACAGTAGCGATTATCATGGTTAAAATAAATATATTTATAAAACCCTAAGTTGCGAAAAAAAAGAAGAAAAAAAAGTGAGAAATTCAAGAATATTAAAACACTTTTAAGTTTAGCTATTTTTCTCATCTTGTTCTGGTTCAATTTATACAGTTTTAAAAATCGAAATTGTTGTGTTTAAAAAGAGAAATAAAATTATTCAGTTGATTGACAGAACTAGTATTCATATTTTGAAGAAATTATAGATTATAATAATTGTGATGGGAATAATTTTTATGCAAATTTTATTTAATGTATTTATCCCTTTTTATTATTTTCAAGTAAAAGAAACAGACAAGATGAGATATTTTGGTTTTCTTTGATAGCATGATCCATTTTGGTAACCATAAAAACTTCATATAAATGTACACGAAGAAATGAAAAAGACAACGCATAGAACTCTTATTTTCCTTCCTCTATCGGCAGTATTTATAGTTCCAGTATTAAGATTTTAAAAATTAATGTAAATTTCCTTATAAAAATTAATGTGACATTAAATTTCTGAATGAAAACAAAGTTATAGGAAGGTCATAAAAATTCCAAGTTTTGATTTATAATTTTAAAAATTTAAAAGTTACATTGGTTTTATAAATATAAAATAAGAAGTAACTCCGTGCGTTCAAAATAAATTCATGCACAGTGAACAGTAAAACCATGAACTAATGTACTATAGAAATACATTTAATATACAAACTATAAAACAATTCTTGCAGTATATAAACATACAATTATAGATGTATTAAGTGATTTAATACAAACATGATCCGAAGACATGCCATCACAATTTTGACCCTCTGCAGATAGTATGTCCCCCCCCCCCGCTGCTGTAGCCCGACGACCTGCACGTGAAGCCGAACACTTTACGGTAGCACAGTTTAACGAGGACCAATACCGCACACCCTCGGTCCCTACGCAGACTGATCCAAGTGGGTCACCCACCCGCACACTGACCGCAGCCAGTGATGCTTGACTTCGGTGATCTGATGGGAACCGTGTCTTAACGATCAGTCCACTGCGGGACTCTACTTAATTATATAAAATAATTAAAAATACGTAAAATATTCAGTACATGAAAGCATATAAAATATGCACTGAAGTATATACCACTTAGTTGTTCAATTTATTATGAAACTTTGGAAAAGAAAGCATGCATGATGTTACGTTGCATTTCTGATAAAATGTTCGTGGTTTTGATGTTTAGTTTTTCATCTGACAACGTCTTTGCTTCTCCCTTTTTGCTATTGTATGTCCAATAGGATCGTACTTCAGTAGTACGATCCTACTTGCAGCAGTAGAGGTTGATTTTATCATTTGCCATCTACTCGATCTAAATGTCCTTTTTTCAAATATGCTACGACAATCATACCTCGAACATACTTTATTGAAATCTGCTTCTTACTCTCTTTTTTGTTAAGGGCTTTTTACAAAATGTAAGCATTCACTATCTACATGTCTATCATTCTTGTAAATAAACACCAATTCCATTTTCGCCCCTTATTGATTTAGTGTGCTTTTCTAGGAAACAGGCATGTTGATCCCCATCCCCCATGAAAGTGTTGTAATCACGTATGATTTTTTATTGCGGTACAGGCACTCTTTCCTTTCGTACTTTCCACCACCTCATTGTTTGCCCCCACGGAATTTATTTATTCGAAATTCATTGCAATTGTAATTGATTTATTGTCATTCCATCCAAATCCTAGTCATTAACCTCAGGAAATCATTGAAATGATAACTGCCTAAATTTGTTTGAGAACAAATATTCCTGAACTATTGCAAGAAATCTTATCTTATTGTAAGAAATTTACGGGATATAGTATTGGATTAAATTTTTGGAAAATAAATACGAAGATTTAAAAAACACGTACAAGGTAAAATAATTTCCTAAAATAAATGAAATAATGTTAAAAAAAATGTCTGCAAATTCTGAAATTCACTTACTCTATCAAAATACAAACACGTATGGGTAATTAAATGAATTAAAACAAATTCTGGAAATTTCTTTAAAATTTGCCTGTAACGCCCAGTGTCCTCAATCGAGGACAGTAAAGTATAATGTTATATAAAAAGAAAAGAAACTGTAAAAAACAAATTTATTTAGCGTTATTTTTTGAAATATACTCTTAAGAGAAAAACTGCAATAAATAAAATAATTTGCCTTTATTTTATTTGATATGACTGCATAAAAAGAAGAGTCTTGTGTGAGGCTAGAAAAATCTCAAAATGGCGATCCAAATAACAAACCAAATATTGCAGCATATTTATTAAAAATATTGCAGGTGTGTTGATAGTGCTGCCAACTATCTTCCCAGAAAAGAAAAATTATTTTTGAAATAAAAATTTTACATAATGTTTTATTGACTGTCCTCGATTGAGGACAGTGGGCGTTAATGGGTTCTCTAAACACCGGTTTTATTTTTTTATGCAGTGCATTTTTTTGTGTGTATTTTACATTTTACTAATTTTCTTTTAATTATATAATATAATAAGTTGAACTATGTAAAATAAGAAAGAGAGAAAAAAAAATTAAAAGTTATGGAAACAAAACAGAAATATTTTCTCAAAATAATGGACCCTGGCTTCCCAATTATTGGGAGGGTCCGGACCCCTATGGTTCCGACGCCAGTGGCTTCGTGAATTTTGAAATTGCTGATTTCTCTAAAAAACATATCTAAATTGAGACTTAAACCAATCAGCAATACTTTTAAAATTTAACAGTTATTTATAATGCTTTCATTTGCTCTAATAGTGACTTAACTTCGAGTTACTAACTTATGTTTTCTACTTAGCATTTCAATTAGAAATCGTTTCATTTCGATATTTTAAATTTTATTTTTTGCATCATTAAACCTTACTCAATTAATCAATGAATCTTAAAACTTACTCGTGGTTTTCTCAAGATTTGTCTGAACTCACTCTTACTACACTTTTAATTTTAAATTAGTTTTGGATAGATCTAAAAATTTAAATTTTCATTTTGTAACCAATGGTTGATAGACTAATAACTACATAGCCACTTTTTTTCTTTCAAATCTTGAGTCTCCGATTGATAGCAATAGGTAGGTCCTTTTCATTTAGATATTTTTTACTTAGATTAAAATATATTTTTACAAAAGATTCCTGTTAGGAATAATATGACTATAAAAAGTTAATCTAACAATATAAATATGTGAAAAAATAGTTATACATACTAAATTAAAAGAACTCTTTTCTTTATATATTTGGAGCGGCAAAATACATTTAATGTATACCTTACAACTTTGAAATATGGGAATTGTGATGGAACTCTCCTTCCACTTGAATCTTTCCAAGCCAAATTGATGGATACTGAAAGATCAAAATTTTGATCCATCAGTAAAATTTAAGTTACCTTCATACAGGGATCTGTCCAAGCCAAATTTACTACCGTTTAGCGGTACCTTCACAAATTCAACTTTAGGAAAAAACTGTAGTTTCACAAAATACTTTTTCTTAAAATTTTATTACGTGTCTCGTAAGAAACGATAAATTCATATTTTTATCATAATTTTTTAATATAATTTTTAATTTTCACAAATTATGTCTAAATTTTCACAAAATCGGTACCTCTCAGAAAAACCTAATGGAGACATTGAATTGAAAATTCTGTTATCTTGAGTCTCTATATTGATGTTTTTAGATCATTAAATGGTTATATGTATATATGCATATAACCATGGGCGGATCGTGAATTTGTGGGGCCCTAATAGCCGTTTTGTCAAAAAACTGTTTTCTATAGGAATGTAGATAAGTATATAGAAAAAAATAGGACAGTAAATTAATCTTATTTATTTTTTGTCTATACAAACAGCAACTGTACAACATTATTGCAAAAGAAATTGACAGGTTATGTGTAGTTATGTTATATAAATTATAAAGCAACCTTTCTGCATTTTGGAGCTGCAAATTCCTTTATTTGCTCATCACATTGTCCTTCGTTAAATCACAATTTATGGAAAGAACTGATTAATGACTTAGTCGATGGTTCGACATTGTTGTCCTATATTTGTTTTCTATATATGACATCCTGGAGAGAGAGCGCTCAGCTTCACAGCTAGTAATTGGCAAAAGTTAAAAAAATCTTTAAGACAGTGTAGCAATTTGGGAAAACATCAACAAATTTATTTTCATAAATTAGCATAAAAATTTCACTGCAAGAGGTGTAAGACTCTGGCTTAGACTGAAATAAATAAGATTTTAACTGAATGCACTCATTCACTAAATGCTCGTCTACGTCATCTGGATAATAATCAACATTATTACGTACACTTTCCAGATCTATGTTTTCCATATTTTTGTCTTGCAAATCCATTAAAAATTTGAATTTCTTGCTATACATCTCATAGACTTGGCTCCTTTTATTTAAATCCATAATCAGCTTATCCAACGCAACGTTTAGCGTGCCTCTTTTAAATTTTTCTGCGCCGTATACTGAGAATTTATCTGTAGACTTATCTGAAAATTTTGGAGTAATGCGTCTCTTGTTTATGTCATTGTAGTCTAGTCCCACACTAGTACTTAATTTTTTAGCTTTCTCTCCGTATTCCTTTAGCTTCTGATCTGATTGGTGCCTTATGTTGTTCACGAAGTCTTTTAATGATACAATTAATTTGTTGCCTTCACGTGTCAACCACACTAACATTGATTTCTTATATTCATTAGAATTTTCATGATTTTCTAAACAAGTTCCTATGCGTTTCCAATCAGAAAATCCGGTTGTGTATTGAGAAGAAATTTTAGAAAAAAGTTTGCAAGTCAAACAAAAAACAGTACCAACCCTGGTTGAATAACATAACCAAGATCTTTCCAATGATTGACCATTTTTCATTTTCTTAATGAAATACCTATTTGAAAATGTTCTGTTTTGTTCTTTGTATTTCTTTATTGAAGCTGAATATATATTTTTCGGATCTTTATTTTGAAAGTCAGTCATTTCAGGTGAGAGTATGTCATTAATAAAATCATTATTTAGCAATTCTGACCACAAGCCCACGTCAACATATTTCTTAAAATTAATATTCTCTAAATTTCTTTCCGCCTCGGTATTACCGTCCTCTTGCTGAACACCAATATAGTTTTCAGTGGGATCAGACGGTTTCTAGTAGTCAAGACAGTTATTAGTAAACTAAACAAGTTTGTCACTTTGACGGCGAGAACAGAAGTGCGGGAAAAAAACAAAATTGCGTCGGGCGTTAAGCGGCGCTGCGGGAAGTCCCCCATAATAGACGCGAAAAAATACATTGATCAAAAACAAGCGACGGGTAATTCCCTGTTCCGTTCGATAGACGCGCACATGCATGGGTTGATTGATCTCAGGGTTGCCAACCTTATAATATATATTTTTTTAGTATTAGATATTTTTTTTAATTCAAAATATCACATATTGTTTCCAGTGGGGACTGGGGGCCCTTTGTATCCTCGGGGCCCTGGGCTGCAGCCCAAAAAGGCCTTAAGTAGATCCGCCCCTGCATATAACGATGGGGAAAAGGTACTAGTTTTTCTTATTTAAGTCTCCGCTTTCTCACTCTCTCTCTCTGTGAGTAGTTATTTTTCAGGTCTAGTTATGGAGGTGAAACAAAATTTGTGATGTAAAGTTACTCCCGTGGTATGACATCCTCTTAAAAACACAATGTAGCATTTAATTAAATATGAAATGGAAAGACAAATGAATTTTTAATATTTTTTGTTAAAATATCCTATTATGCAAAAAAAGAAAAATCATTTTGAAAATATTACAAAAATATTTTAAAAAATGCTTGTATGACTTAAAAATTAAAAAAATAAAAATATCTAGTTTAAACCAACTAACCTTAGTATATACTAAATCAAGTAATATTTATTTTTCTTTAAATTTTACATTTATTTTGAGAGTTTATTACTCAATCCATTTTACAGAAAATCTTTAGGGGAAAAAAAAGGAATTATGATATAATTATATTAAAATTAGAGAGCAGTACTGTGCAGCATAATCATTACAGATTAAATCAATACTGATGTTCATAATGTTATATATCAATGAGATGATCTTTGCTGCCTGCAAATAATTATTAATGAATTTTCTTAAAAATAAAAAATTGAAAGCATATTCAGGTGAGTCTCTTGTTTGCCTGTGTCACAATTTTTAAATTTTTTGTTGTTGTTCTACACAACTGTATATTCCAGTTGTTCCTTATTTTTAATATGGAACCCTAAAAGATCAACCATCTCTCGGCGGTACCTGAACAATTTTAAATAAAGTTTATAAAAACATCTGTGAATGTATTTTCCAATAAAAAAAAGTATTTAACTCTTAAAGATTTTCCAAGAGAAATGAAATTTTTTTCATCATTTATCTTTTTCATAATAATCTTCAATCAGGTATTATGTTAGACAGTTGAATTCATGGTCCTAGAGCTGCATTTAGTATAGCTATGAAATTTTTTTCAGAGTAAAACTAAGAAATGAAATAAGCCAAATAGTGTTTTTTATTGAAATGAAAACAAACGGAACTGCTATAAATATTTAAAAAAAAGAGTCTTAAGGATGGATTTTTTATTAGTGAATCTAGTTATTTCATTTCAATTTGAAAAGCACAATGGGAAATAAAACTAAAATTTTTTACAAGGATTTTCAATTCAATAATATTATTAGAAAAATTATTTTTAAAAATGTCTTCTCTTTTTTATTAGCATTATACTTAAAATAATTACACAAAAGCATGTGCAATATTAAGTAATCGATTATTGTTTGGGCCTAAATATCATAACAGGTGTTAAAAATGCTTTCTTTTTTTAAAAATGCTTTTTTTATTTTTAGACTGCTTAAATTTCTATCATTTACATCTCTTTTATTCTTCTAGAGTTTTGCAGAACACTGTTTAGGAACTGCTGGTATTTTTAATAAGAACAAGTTAATTATCAATTCTGATAAATAATTTGCTAGACAAATTTTGGTGAATGAAAGTGGCAAATCCCTAAATAATCGCTTTCCCCTTAAAATACGATTTTTTTTGTGGGAAAAAAAAATTTCTACTGCAATATTAATAGCAAATTTGTTTTGTTTTCCTAATCGTAACATATTTTTAATACAGTTCTTTAAATAATGTTGGCACCAGTGCAAATTTTTAGGAATGAGCATGTTATGGAATGGAAAGTAGTGTAGTAGTTTTCTGCGCTTGTGTTAAATTTGCCATATTAGTACAAGCTTCTATTCTTTAGTACCTGGGAAATTGTATACCCTTACTTGCTACTCCTAAATGATATGCGCTTAGTTTTAATCTTTGTTTTTGAATCTTTATCAAAATCAAGATAATGATGTTAATAAGAAAAGTCAAACATTACTTGCAAATTCCGCGGCAGCATATTTTATACTGCAGTCTTTTTTGCTAACATTTTAGATTCTCTTTGATTGTATATAAAATCATGTCTTTTTTAAATTCATGTATTTTCTCACCAATAAGAATGCATAAAAATGTAACAAGACAATCAGGTTTGTTTAATATGTAGGGAAATATGTGATGCTATCTTATAAAAAATATTACTTTGATTTAATTTTGTGCAAATCAAATAAATATATTCAAATTTATTTTATAAAAAGTAGTAAGTTTAATTCTGCGGTCTTATATGATTTTGTGATTTAATATTGCTTAAATTTTATTTATTTTTTTAAGGTGCAGCAAAGCTTTATTATAAGATTTATAAGGAGGCCACAACGGCGGAAATGTAGATATTGAAAATTAGGAAGATAAATATTGTATTATTAGCATTGTATTTTTCTAAATAAATGTCTTTTTTTTTATCTTTGTATTTTTATTTTTAAATAAATATTTTACATTTTGCTTAGGAAAGTAACAGCAGAAGGACTTTTAAACTAATAAGCTTAGCGTTTAAAATTAGTTGGTTTACAGTTACAATATTTAGTTGTAGAATTGTCCAATTTAAATTTGAAATTCCATATTCTTATTTCCTCCCTTTTTATGTAGAATTATACCAAAAGCAAGCTTTACCCCTTTATGTGAGATTATAGTGATAACTAATAAATTATATTGCATCATAATGGATTTTTTCTTGTTAGCCCATTTTAAAAATTCTTTATACTATGTTGAATATGCTATGTTGGCCCAACACGAAAAGGTGCTAATTCCTAACTTTGGATGCTGGGCCTAACATAAGGCATGATGGTTTGTGAGGGAAAATTATAATGGTAACCTGTAAATTATATTGGATCATTGTAAAAATCCATCATACTATATTGGGTATTCTATGCTGTCCCAACATAAAATTCCATTACGCTATTTTGGCCCAATATAAAAATCCATCATGCACTGTTTGGTATGCTTTGTTGGCCCTACGTAAAAGGTGTGAATTCCTGAATGGGATGTAGGGAATTCATGATGGTCCCATTAAGCTATATGTTGGTCTTTGATGAGAATTCAAGATGGTAACCATCAAATTTATGTTGGTCCATTAAGGTTCTTTTGCCTTGGGATCGTGGTGAAGAAATAATCTAAAAATATCAAAATTTAAAAGCAACTGATGGTAATATTCATATGCTAGAATAGCAAAAATTAAAAGCAACCGATTGTAGAATTCTCATGCCGGAATAGCAAAAATTCCTAGCAACCGATTGTAGAATTCTCATGCTAGAAAAGCACAGAAAGTTAGCAAGTGATGGTCTTGATTACTGCTAGACTAGCAAGATATTCCAGCAACACAAGCTGGTATCTGTATGCTAGACAAGCAACAAAGTGTGCCAATACATGGTATGGCAAGCTAGTTTTTTTGCTGGTACCAGCAAATATTTTTGCTAGTTCAAGCTGGTTTTTTTGCTAGTACATAGCATTTCATGCTCGTCTAGCAAACAAATACCAGCAAGAATTTTTACCTGGGTCAGACTACCTATCAGCACCTTGTGGAATCAAAGCCACAGCGGGTGCTAGCAGTTTTGAGGACTAAAGGTGGTCCTACATGTTATTAGCAGGGTGGTCATAATGTAATGGCTCTGCGGTGTATATATATATATTTCGATAACTGCTGTGGGAGAAACAACGTAATCTTAGGAGTTCATTCACATTACGAAAAGTATAGTAGAAAGTAGTACAGTTTTATTTCGTGCTAAAACTTATATTCTAAAATTATATGCAACTAACAAATTGCAGATTAGTTCTAAACAAAAACTTCCCTTTAAGAGAAAACTTATCTTGCATAAAAATGAAGCTGAAACAAAATCAGAAATTATTCTCTAAGATAATTTGGATTTCAAAGCATAGTAATAATCTTTAAAATAACGTTGTCCAAAGTGTTTAAGCCTTCTAATATAATCTCAAGAATAATTTTACAATATCGAGAAATCGAAAAAGAAAAAACTTATCCGGCTGCCTTTGAATTAAGGAAAATTGCCTTAATGCTTTGCCATATGAAAATTATTTTGTACTGTGTAAAACAAATTCGTGCAAGAAATATGCTAACTTTATGTTTTACTATCGTATTTAATAAAGCAGTTTTTAAAATCAATTTGGAGTAGTGAATAAATAATTCGTATTAAAAACTAATAGTTATAAGAATTTAATGTTAAAATTAATTTTAAGCCATCTTCTAGAACATTTGGTTGTTTTCATAAATAACTTAGTTAGGCAACGCATAATTTTTGTATATAAGTCACAAAATTTAGCTTAAAATAGAACGAGCAAATAAATTAATTCTGTAAAACATTTGTAGTTTTTCCTCATTTAATTTATTTTTTATTCTTGAACTAGTGACAAAAAATTCCTTATTTTTTTAGTGTATAATATAATTGAAGAACTGATGAGAACCAACGCACTGTGTGGAGCTGCCGTATATTTATAAGTCCAATTTAACATTTGACATGGCAACTTCGTTAATTTTTAAATGGCTTTACCTAATTATTTGTATTGCTACCTTCTGGTGTCTTCGAAAAATACCAATTTATCCTGATCAAAATGCGTTTTTTTGTTCAATTTCGTAACTTGAAAAATATGGTATTGACTCGTTGTACGCGAGAATAGAATTAAATTAAAAGTTAATCAAGGTGTTCCCTTTTACCATTTCATACACTGTACATAAAATAATCAACATAACAGATTCTCATTGACTTAATATATATTTTAAGATATTGAATACGAACAGTTTAATTGTTTTTCTGAATGAATCAACAATCTTTTTACTACTAAGAAAATGATCAAAAAATTATAAATTAAATCTGCCTAAAAAATTAAAATAAATTTAAAATATTTTGTTACTGTTTATTTTTCTTTCTTTACGACTGCATATTTATTGCACTGATTAAAATATAAATCTTGAATCCGAATAAATAAATGTTTTTCCGCCTTTAAAAGAATTAAAAAAAAAAAAAAAAGATGAAAAAATTAAAACTGAAATTTTTTTATTTTATTCTTATACTTTTATTTTGCTTCAAAATTTCAAAAAGCAATTATGTGATTACATAAACCATTGATAAACACATTAGATAAAAAAGAATTTGTAAAGAAGAGGACCTGTCTCTTTCTGTCCCTCAGGCTTTTGTCAGATATTCCCCAGCGAAGAGGTGTGATTATCCCCTCCTCAGTTCTCCAGAAGAAAGAATAGCAGTTTGAAAGATAAGTTTCCAAGAAAATGAAGATGTGTCCATGCAGGCCCGTAGCCAGGGAGGGGGGACCGTCGGGACAAATCCCCCCCCCGAAATTCTGGGATTCAAACTTTTTAGTCTTTCTTTGAGCCTCTCAGTAAAAAATAAAATATTAAATAATTTTATGAAATAGATCTCAAATTAAAATAGGTAATGAAATAATAGCACAGCTATCATAAAGACAACGAAAAGTTTATAAGCACTCAAAATTTGCCAAATAATAAAATAAAAACCTAAATATCTTTCAGCCAGGTCAAAGAAGACTCTGTTATACTCATAGCTCCTTTTCCAACAAAAGGGTCTTTTAAAAGAGTGTGATGAAATGACAGGTTAACGGGTCGTCAAACAAAATCAGGGGAAGGAAACAATCGGCACAACAGTGAGCCAGCGCCGTTGTAAGGGCAACTTTTTCGAGCAACGCATATGCAGTGCCAGCCGTAGGCAAAGGGTTAATGATGCACTCTATGTTAGTTAAGATTTGATATCTATTTTAGGTCTGACAAAAACCAAAACATTTTTCCAATTTAAAAAAGTAGATTTCAATTTTATTTTTTTTAGTTTTATGTACATAAGGATAGGAAAAATCTTTCGTTTTATGTAAACTTACTGCTTACATACCACATCACAACAAATAATTGAAAATTTAGATTTTATTAAATCTCTTTAAATAAGCTGATTCTAATTTTGCTAAAACTATTGATATCATTGTAGGGTGTGACTATTTTTTGAGTTAATTCATAATGGGTTAATTTTAAAAGATGATAAACGAGTTATAGCCCAAAATACTTTATTTGGTAGGATAATTTGTTGTAAATGTCTCATTCTCATTATAATTTGCATTATAATTCATGCATTCATAATACTTGTCCCGATTTAATTATTGATAATTCTTTAAAGTGTTTTGGAAAATCTAAAGAGATTCCAGTTAATGATATCAGTGTTTTGGATTCCAATGAAGAGTTTCGTGAGAATAACTTTAAAGTAAATTGTGTTATTCATTTTAACTGTAGTTTTGTTGTAAATTACAATTTATTAAATCTACAGATTCATTATGTGAATTTAAATCTGCATCAGTTAGTATAAAGTTGAAGAAAAAAAAGAAAATTTCCCAAGGATCCAAAATTTGAAATTCAATATAAGAAATATATGAGTGAATATTTGGAATTAGGTCATAATGGTTGAAGTAAAGAATGAGGATCTTTCTCCAGACTATTCTAAATCATTTTATTTGCCTCAGCATGGAATTATGAAGTCCTCCACCACAACTTCAAATTTTGAGTAGTTTTGGATGGCTCACACCATTCATCCACTCAAGTTCCATTAAATTCTTGCCTGGGCTGAACCAATTTGATGAAATTTTGAGCTGTGGTGGCTCAGGGGATAGATCATTCATCTTCCAATGAGGTGAACTGGGTACCAATCCCAGGGATGGCCAGGGGTGAAAGTTTCAAAAATTGTCAAGACTGAAAATTTCAAAATCAGAAGTGGGCGTGTCCTGTCTAATAATTTTAAGTAAACAAAAAATTATATATGAATTCTTTCTACAAAAATTGCGAACAAACTTTTAAATAAAAATTAAAATATACAAAATCCAAACAAGGTTTATAAAAATTCCATATTTATTTTAGCAAACCTACTATTGTTCAGGAGCATAAACAAAAAATGCAAAGTAATTAGTTATTTCAAGCAAAAATTATCTCAGCTTTTAATTTTTTTTCAAACATTTAATTTTCTAATAAAATAAAGTGATAGCATTTTATGGAAAAGAATAATACTTAGCTAAGTTAATACTTTGTTAATAAATAACAAAAACAATATTCTATAAAATGAAGTCTACAATGCTTATTAAAATTAAGATATATTGATTAAAAACATATTACATTTACACAACTGTCTTTACAGTATATCTATACTTATCAATTTAAAAAAAAAAAAATTATGAAATTTTAATTACAAACTAAAACATTTATTAAAAATTAAAATTTACTAAAAAATTAGATAAAATTAAATTAAAATTCTTAAAATAAAAGTACATAAAAAAATAGAGTGAATAATAAAGAGTAATGATTTAATTATTTTGAAAATAATTTGTTATAAAAGAAGACTTTAAAATCTTAGGAGGCTTTTCTTTGTCTAAAGAAAAATGTTCACTGGATCTTTTTTCGGACAACACGGCTGCACTATTCCAGCAGCCTTCTGAATTTTTAACCGTCAATGTATTAATAAGCTTGGAATTAGAAGGTCCAGGTGGATACAGATGTTCCAAAACGGAATTCGGAGACACTTCTTTTGATAAATTTTTTGTACTTTCAACTTTTCTAGATAAACACTTTTTAACAGATAAATGCTTTCTGTAACTTGCATGTGCACTATGGATTGCCTTACGCATCTTCAAAGAAGGCTTGATATCAATAGACTTAATTTTTTTTCGTTTTAAATTATATTTTATGGTAGAAATTGCTTCAAAATTTTCAACTGAAAGTTTGCTTCGATCTTCAGTAATAATATCATTCATAATGTTGAAACTTCCCTCAACTAAAGGACCAGAGAATGGTGTCAAAAGTGCTTTGCATAATATAGTTAAATATTTATACTTTGGTTCGTTATTCTGATCTTTTAATTCAAAAATTGGCTCCCACCAATCTGAATCAACTCTTTTGCACTTACTTAAAATAAATTTTTTTTCAATACTATCAATTTCAGAAAATAAACTTTTAGCTTTAGGGGAATCTTGTATATCATAATATATATCACTTGCTACTCCTTCCAAATAATTTTCAAAATGAGAAAAAAACTTTTTAGCTACATTATTTATAATATGCACAGTGTCACCATGAATGTCCAATAAGTTTGAATTAGCAGCTCTAATTAAAGTTTCAACACCAGCTTTACAGCCACACATTGTATTACAGTTGTCTAACAGCACGCTGACAACTTGATTTATCTGTAGCCCATTATCTAATAAAAGGTTATTTACCTTGCTAAATATGTTCTTTAATGTGCTTAAATTTTCTTTACAAGAACCAAGGTGGTCTGTTAGCACCAGTTTTTGCTCCTCATCATAAAATCGAACAAATACATTGATTACTTTATCCATAGCATTGCTAGTTCCTTTATCAATGTTTAAAGAAAAGAATTTTCCTTTCAAGTTATCAACAAGTTCCTCTCTTAAACATTATCTGTACCATGAGTTGTAAAGTACGTAGCATGAGTGAGCGAAAATTTTAGTCTGGAAAGGGCATTTTTATCTACAGCCAAAAATTTTGCCAAATTTACAATATCTGCAGCAATAGAGAAAGGAAGCATTTTCTCACATAGAAATGCAGTAACAACAGCTTTCTGGTCTGCAACACGATCTCATATCAAAGGTTTAGCTAATACCGACTCAACAGCTGGCAAAGTTTGAACATATTTTTGAGCCTGTACCAATTTCTGATGCTCAATATCATTTGAATGATTAAAAAGAACTTTCTTTCCGTTGTTGCCGTAATTTATCTTTTTATTGCATAAAAAACAAAAGCAATAACCTGGCTGTTCAATTTTTTTACACCAATTTCTTATTTTGCACATCACTCTCTTCTAACCAAGCAAATCTCCACTTATATTTTATTCCTACATCGTTAACTTTCAAAGCATCATTCTCATTGATAAATTCCATGATAGGATTTAATAACTCACCCCCACTCACACCATAACTAGTAGGCACGCGAAATAGAAAAACAATCCACAAATTTAGCGAGTCGTCATTTAACTTTGCTTCACTTCTAACCAATACCAATTTCTTCTAAAGAAAAATAAAAACAGAAATTTATTCGCCCAAGAGCGGAACTTACTGATAGACATTCAAAACCGGTTCTCCCCTCTGACTTTAACCTACATACGGAAATGGGGAAAAGTTAGAATGAATGAATCGGTCGTTTGGGACTTTTCCCACTGAATCCGTCTATAGCATAAAATTTAAAAAAACGAACTTAGAATTTACTTATAGTATTATTCCGTTTCGCTCCGTCTTGTGTTTTTTTTACAAAGACGTAAATCCGTCAAAATACTGAAAACTTTCACACCTGGGGATGGCTGGTCGATACGAATTCTGCACCTGGCTCCCCGACTGCAGTGCTAAGGCAAAATATCCTCAGTGAGCATGGGTTAGAGTCCCTTTGCCTTTGGACTACCCTTGGAAGGTTTGCATGTTTTTTCTCTCCATGTAATGCAAATGTGGGTTAGTTCCATCAATAAGACTTCCGTGAAGGTAAAATTTCTCTCAATACTTGATCCAGGAGTTTCCTTGTCTTCTAGATTGGGTTCAAAATTAAAAAAATATTGTCAGTTCTCATAATATTAGATGCTTTCCTGGTTTCCCACACTGGAAAAATCTCTACATTGCGTCTGGGTTTTGTTTCAGGTGCTTGGCTAAATAAAATTTTAGATACTAAAAGAATTAAGTTACATAAGTATTTCTTCATTTAAATTCAGTGAAAAAAGAAGTGGAAGAAAATACTTGTTGAAGTCAGTAATTTAAATATTTTTAAATGATGTTCTTTATTGTGTCCATTATTACAAAAAGTAACAATTTAAAAATTAAACAATTTCAATTTAGAATTTTAAGGAAATTTTTTTTAAAGATAAAATTTCCACTCAATTCAAATGTAAATATAACTTTATAATTATATAGTGTGGTTTTTATTATATAATTTTAGAATATGAATAATGTATGATTATTGTGAAATTACAAATGGCTAGAGTAAAATGAGAGATGACTAGAGTTAATAAAATTGGCCAGATTGATTAAATTGGTTATTTCTTAAAAAGGAAATAGGAATACATTAAAAATTTTTTTAAAAAAAACCCTCTTAGAAATGATAAATGATATAAAATTTATCAAAAAAAAAAACCTCATTGAATAAAGAACAGGAAAAAAATATCAATAAAAGTTTAGATAGTCAAATATTATTTCTCAATTAAATTTGAAATATTTATTCTAAAAAACCAACAGGGTACAAAAAATTCTTTGGAATAAGAGGGAGAAAAATCAGAATTTGATAATATAATTCAATTTAGAGTTTCTGTATTGCTAAGTAAATAAAGCGTGGAATGACATTATAAAACTATGCATTACTTATCAATTGTGCTGATTTAATTTTTTTGAAGATAACTCTGTCTGCTATTCAGGGTGGATAAAAAATATATCCTTATACTTTGCTTGCATGCACCTCATAATCTTAAAAACTGGTCTCTCTTTGCTAATACAGCAGAAAACATTTTTGCCTTGACTTTTCAATTAAAATTAAAAACTCAAATTCGTCCCCTTCAGAAACAGAAAAAGCTATTTAAGAAAAGTTATTAAAAGATTCAGGTAGTAAAAACACATAAAAATATTTTTTTTTTAAAAAAAATCTTAATATTACTACTACTTTTTAGTTTTTCAAATGCACATGAATTCTGCTATATTACTGAACTCAGGATTGCAAAAATGCCTAGATATTTGAGATACATTATGAAGTGTCCGTTAAGTGAAGTCCAGTGCCTAAAAATAAAAGGCAAACACCTTACAATTTCTTTATTTAATGATAATTAATTAGGGGCAGACAGAACGAAATCAGACAGAAAGTGTACTTTCATTAAATAAACGTATATTCTTCACCCTCAGAATATGGGAGTAGCCCCAATCTGAAAAATATGGTCCCAATAGTTTAGGCAGGATGTTAATATTAATTTTTGCGTACTTAACAAAATTACACAGCTTAAAATGAAGTAAACATCTTACATTTCATAAATCAAATTTTTTTATAGCAATATTAAATAAAATAAAAAATTATGAAAAATTATTTTTATTATATGAAATTATCTCTGGAAAATTTCTTTTGCATAATTTTGTGTAAAACACATTTTCGATTAATTTAAATACACAAAAAGTAAAATTGACATTACTGTTCCAAACATCTGGCCTCTCTACTGATTAAACTATTGGGATCATATTATAGAGAATATGGCTACCTCCCCACACACATTCTGAGGGTCAAGGATGGTAGGAATAGAATCCAAAGAAAAAGGTTAATTTATTTAGAGAAAACATCCTTTTGTAACTTAAAATGTTGCCCACACTACTTAATTATCATAATTAAGGTTATATTCTTGAACCATTGAGTCCTAGTAAGTAAAAATCTGATCATTAGGTCAAAAGTTATTCATTGGCTTAGTTTTTTTACTTAATCCACTGTACCTCCAAATGTTACACTTAAGATAAATTATTAAATTCATCGTTTGCAATGGGTACATTTTGTAGAGTAACAGGGGTAATTGTGAGCCCAACTCAAAAATCCTGAAAATTTCTTGAGTAAAATCATTAAAGACGCATAATGTCTTTATAAATTTAAATCATTGATATTTTCAAAACATTGAATTTTAAATAAATTATATACAGCATAATTTAAATGAATAATTATGTATAAGCTTATTTCTATCTCTAATCACTATTATTCTACCAGAAAAAATATTTGAAAATGAAAGATCCCAAGTATAAATTCTAGTTCTAATATTTTTAAACAAAATATACAAGAATTTTTATACATAAATGTGATCAATTTCTTGAAACTTCTGGACCTAAGATTTCTGGAAACTTCCTGAGCGCAGTTAGGGAAAAATCCAGAAATCCGGATTTTTTTTCCGGTGCATAATCACCTCTGGAGTAATAAATTTATAAACTACTTTTGTATATTAGTATATCAGTTTTGTAATTAATAAACTACTTTTGACTAAAAAGAGATTTTATATGCGAAGTTTTTGAACATCTTTCACTATCCTACAACTTTGATTAAATATAATATTTTTATGCTGAATTTGTTTTTTTTGTTCTTTTTTTTGTTTTGTTTTTTTATACACAGGGAAAATTCTAGATTGTTATTCTTACATTATTAAATAAAAACTGCTTCTAATATACAGGAAATCTGGATTCTTATTCTTCAATCCATAAATAAAAAGTTGAAAAATAATCAGCAAAATCATGATTCTAACAACAAAAAATATCAATCATGTTGGCAGATATTACATGCATACTATTTGGGGATATGACTATAAGCTCTTAGCAATCAGCATGTTCACACCTGAAGGATTAACACTTGAAGTTACATTATCTGATGGACAGAGTTTTTCATTAATGTCATTGCTGAATACAAAACGTATTTCATAACAGTGTACATTTTTCAGTCCAATTGAGGCCAAGTTTACACTAAGTTTCACTGGTCCACCTAATGTTCGACGATTGAAAAACACAACAGCATATGAGTAGGAAACACTTGTGCCAATGGGATTAATTGGTCTGGTCCAAATTTCAACATTGTTTACCTACATTAAAATAATTGTATGTCAAGATATTAGGAAGAACCATAAATATGACACTATAACCTATTTTGTCACAAATTAATTTTTTAGACACTGAAAATAAATTGAGCAAAATAAAAGTGAAACCGAGATATGCTAACTTTCAGAAACTAACTTTTAATTGCATCGCACCAAATTCACTTAAGTTTTTAGCTTAAAGCATGAATGTAAAGTAGGACGAGAGACCCTATTACAAGTTTCCTGGATTTTAATTTCGGTTTGAATGATGCACTTGTGACATCATAAATCTGTAATTATCAGTTTGGTGTATTACAAACTCTAGATTTTGCTTTGAATTAAATTCCAGTGCAAAATGATTTTGAATTCCATTCTGGTAGATTAAGGAAGCGATGAAATCTCTATTCTGCAATGGAATGACAGAGGTTACTACTATTATTGTCTTTTTTCAAAATTCTAATATATTACTTTTATTTTTAACTATTTTAATTTTATTTTTATTACAAGAATGCATTTATTTTTAATATTTTATTTTGCTTCTCTACATTACAATCATTTATTTAAATTACTGATTAACATTATTATTTTTTTCATTTTAATATTAATATAGTTTCAACAATTAGTTCAACGAAAGTAATTGCTAAAATAAATGATCTGATATAAAATAACTATTTTTATTGAATTTAATAACTCTTTCCGTCAATACACATGTGATTTTCAGATATTGTTTATAATATTTAATCATTAGACAGTAGTATATATTTAGACGTTTCATTGTAACTATTTTATTCCGGACAAATTTGGATTTTTAATGTACCAGTGAACACTGCATAAATAAATAATAAAAAAATATACCACTCTGAATAACTTTTGATCTAATAATCCGATCTTCACATTCTACGACTCGATCCTAATGATTCGAGGGGATGACCTCAAATATGCTGGTAAAATACTGCAGACGATATTTTAAGTTACAAAATCAGACAAAAAAATGTAGGTACTTTCTCTAAATAAACAAACCTTTTTTTCGACGGATTTGAGTTTTTGGCCCTTAAAATATAGAGGGTAGCAGCAATCTGGAAAATATGGTCCCAAAAATTTTTTCAGGAGAACAGTTCAAAGTTTGGACTCCTTGACGATTTAACTTTTAATTTTATTTTTTGTATATTTCACTGTATCAGAAATTTTTAAGGGAATAAAAAAATTTTGAACACAATTATAAAATTTGCTTATCCAAAGATAATTTCATGTTAAATATAACTTTTAGTAAATACTATTTTTTATTATTTTATTTAATGCTAGTCGAAAAAATTTTGAATTGTAAGATATAAAAAATTATTCTAAAGAATACAATTTTAAATAACAAAATACAAAATTTGAACAAGATTGGTTGAATAGTTCCTGACAAATCAAATTTTTAAAATTCAATTTCTCAGGAACTACTCTAGAAATTTCTTTAAAATTTTGTATTTTGCCATTTAAAATTGCATTCTTTAAAATGATGTAAAAATTTGTAGACCTTACAATCCAAAATGTTTCGACTATTATTAAATAAATAATAAATATTTAGTAAAAGTTGTATTTCACATGAAATTATCTTTGAATAAACAAATTTTATAATTGTGTGCAAAAATTTTTCAGTTTGTTTAAACAGCTCTCGAGATATGTTGAAATACGCAAAAAGTAAAATTAACAATAAGGGGTTCAAAGTTCGGAAAACTCTCCTGACCAAACTATGAAATTCGACTAAACTACCATATTTCCCAGATTGCAGCTACCCCCTATATTTTGGGGGTCAGAAATGTGAATTCATTAAAAAAAAGGTATGTTTATTCAGAGAAAGTATGTTTTAGTGTCTGATTTCGTGACTTAAAATATCACATGCACTAATTAATTAGCATTTTTGAATCCACCCTTTCAAACCATTAAGATTGAATTTGATCATTAGTTCAAAAGTTATTCAGAGTGGTCCATTTTTTTTTTTGCACACTATAAACAAATAATATCAACTGAAAAATACTGGAAATTTAAAAACCGCACAGAAATCAGCAGTGCAAGCAAAAACTGCCAAACAATTGAAAGAACAACAAAATCCTCATATTAAAAGTAAATTATTAAATGTGCAATTTGAAATTCGCCTGTAATAAAATTGCATAAAAAATGATGGAATTTTCCTTAATGTAAAAATTCAAACACCGTGTCAAAAAACAATTGAAACACTGTGTAGATTAACGATACTATCAGCACAAACTGAGCGTTCCACAGAGTTATTTCTTGAAAGTGGGATTCGAGCTTCGTGTGTGTAATAATATTGAATTTTAAAACAAATCATGAGATGATTAATAGTAATAGCTGAGCAATGAAAGACATCTGGATTTTAAAAACAAAGTTAAAACTTGTAGCAATTATTACCAAAAAAAAAAAGAGATCAGAGATGAAAAACGATATACTTTTTAATAATTTACAGAAGATTCTTACTGCTTATTTGCACAAAAATTTTAAATCACACATTTGAGTCTTTAATTTATTGCTATCAACTTGTGCTGATTTCATGATAAATATACACTACTGGTCAAAAGTTTGCGAAAATTTTGAAATCTACAAAGAAAAGGTCTAAATTCAAATGTTCATAGAACTGCAAAAAATCATTCAAATTGCATGAAAATTTGATATGTTCTAAAGTGAACCCTCTACAGTTAGTTACAAATGATCAAATTGCAATACTTTGCTTTTTGCGAACTGAATCCAGCTTTTCCTCATGGGTTGTTTTTATAGTGAAAAAATTTTTTAAGTTTGAACACTTGCCAAACTTGCGGAAATTTTTTTTTGTACTTTCTGTTAATGGAAAATAGTTATTTGAACCGTTCTATGTAAGCTCTGAAAATTTCAGATTGATTTGACTTTTTTTGACGAAGTTTTAGAATTTTGAAAAACATGTGTACTTTTCTCGATTTTTGAGCATTCCACATATGCTGTCTTTTGGTCTATACATCTTCTACCAAAGAACTTTTTAATTTTAATGTTTTCTATATTTTCAAATAATTAATTCTGTCTGATTTCGATCATCTTTCTCAGCTTATTATTATTACGTTTTTTTATCGTTTTATCTTCAGTTCTGATGCGTTTTTGTTTTATTAATATTTTAATATTTTTCTTTCGTTAATATTTTTGTTTCGTTTATACTATTTTCATTTTGTTTTAACATAACTTGTATTTAAGTTATCCATTTTAAATGCCTCCCATTAAGAGGAAAAATTATACTGCTGCGTTTAAGCTGTCAGCAATTAAAAGAGAAAAAGAAACTGTGATAAATGGCTTCAAATAAGCGGAAATCATCCCGGACAAACGAAACCGAAAGTGACGGAGATTAACCCGAAATAAACAATTAAATAGTAAACCCAATTTGCTCTGATACAGAGAGTTCTAAGTTTGAGGAATTTTTAAGTGCAGTGATATGAATATATAGTGATACGTGATATCTAAATAAATTATTTTTAACTTTTTCTTTGAACAAAAATTGTTTGGATTTATCGTTTATTTCTAAAACAGGATTTTGGATTGTTAATTTAAAAGTAAAATCGTTTAATTTTTAAAAAATTTCATACTTATTTTAATGGTTTATGATATATTAATTATTTTATTTATATTTTAATGGTTACTTCACTTTAAAATTAGAAAATGCTTAATTTCACTTAGAAAATTATTAAAATCTATGTTATATACTAGGATTGTTTCCATTTTTTTTTTAATATTTAATATCCTTTTATTTATTTAACTATTTAAATTATATACATGTGCATATTTAGAGCATGTGTTAAGTCTTTAATCAATACCTGCATTAAGTTCAAAATTCTTTAATTGTTAAAAATTCGGCGCAGCGTGTACGATGGTGCGGCGTGTCCGGTGAAAAGCTTTTTTCTGTCAATCGATTTTTGAGGGAGCGGCGTATATACCAGGGCGGCGTTTCTCCACGAAATTACGGTAATGTATTAGCACCAATCAAAAAATTAGTTATGGGAAAAATAAGAACCAATAAGATTGTAAAACTTAATTGAGTAATACTAACTTAAAAAGAAAATAATTTTTAAAAAATATATATTTTTAACACCAATTTATCAAAAAATCCTAAAAAGAAACTAGTAAATATGCCAATAATCCATATTTATTTAATTAAGTCAAATAGAATAAATAACTAAAAACAATGCTTTTTAGCAACAAACAAAAATAAAAAAATAATAAATGATAAAAACTTAATATTTTTATTCCTTAGCTACAAAATAAATAAATAAATTATCTTCAGATATTAAACAAAGTTGCAAGAAAATGAAAAATAAAAGTAGAACTTATTAATCAATAAAATAACTTTCCATAATTAAATCATCTTAAAAAAAGCTAAATTAATAAAAATATAATACAAATAATTTGTATTTATTTGGATTTTAGTCATATTAAATTAACTGACGAATGTTTTTAAGGATAGAAGGGAGGAAATTAAAAAGAGAATAAAAAAAAAACTATAAAAATGCAATACGTTAAGATTTTCCATTTTAAAAAAAATGAATGGATAGTTAGAAAATATAAATTAGATGGTTCCCAGTTTTCGGGGTAAAATAAAGTTTTTCTCCGACAATTCCTTGACTTTCTTTTCAATCTCAATATTTCACAAACAATTTCTAGTTTTCCCAATATTCTTGGTGCATTTGAACCCTAATCAATAAAAAGATTTGTCATCCCTTTATAGTCATTTATAAATTTCCACAATTTTATGGTGATTGATTTCTGCTGGGAACAAATTTGGAATAAGATATTTTAATTATAAAAGTTATATCCTTTTATTTAACTAAATCTAAAAATAAAGAAAGTGTGAATCTTCTTTATGAAATCTCACTAGGTTAAGATTTTATTAAATTTAGTTAGTTTTTCTAACCGCATATAAAAATTATCCTACTATCTATTAATATTTTAAACTAACCTACCTATTAATATTTCAAAACTTTTCCTTAGTCCATCAGTAAGCCTGTTATTGTGTTTAATAGATCAATAATCATTCAACGCTACTTGAAAAATATAACATTTAATACAAAACTTTTAATCTATTTATTTCGCAATATTGCTTTTGTACTTTAAATAAGCTTGTTAAGATATTCTTAAATTGGCAAAAATTTCTTTTTAAGAGGAGTTGTATCTATACAATAAGGAACAACTAAAGCTATAATTAGAAATTATATAGTAAGAATTATATAATTATAATATTAACTATAAAGAGGATATGTCATGAGCCAAATATAGAAACTTATTACATCATTTATATAAAATTATAAGATAGTAAAAATCAACTATCAGATATATATATATGCATCCTCACAAAATATCAATTACGGTGAGGATAAAGAGAAGTAGACTACTTACATTATATATACGTTTTCCCATTAATCCAAGGGTATCCTGATTAATAGAAAGTATATCTTTATTCAAAAGTAATTCTTTGAACTCAGGCTTTAAACTTCGCAAATCATTCGACATTAACAAAGGACTAGCCATGATCGCCCATAATGCAAGCTGAGATCGTGCTTCTTCATAACTCAAGCCAAAGTTGCCACCTATAATCTTAAAAAAAATTGGGAATTTTACTGCCATACTCATATTACTTTTAGTAAATACATTTTTTATTCAGAGTAGGTTAGCCAATATTCAGGTTAATGTTTCTATGATGAGTACAACCAAATATAAAAAGTCTCTTTTCAGATTCATTCCAAAAGGGGAGATCAAAGATTGAGGTTTGAAGTGAGATCAAAGATTGAGGTTTGAAGTGAGATCTACTTATTTTAAGGCTAAATACTTGACTGTTAGTCTACTTCTGAAATTATTTTTTCTAAGGTTCATAGTTGAAAACACTTGTTCACATACATAAGATGAAGCAAACATAGCACTGATTTTCTCGGCATGAGATATTAAATTTTGGTAATGATTTCAAACTTTGGTATATTTAGAAACAACTGCTTCAAATGATTGTTAGATTGCAACTCAATTAATTCAAAGCTGCAAATCCGACCTCACTGTTTCACAATTTATGTTGAAAGGCATGGTAAAAATATCTAATTCTGTTTGAATGGCTCTGAAACTGAAAATGGAGTTTTCTCTAGCGATTCACAATTCTTATGCTTTTCCTTATTTACTGAGGGTATTGAATTTAACCTCGAGAAATAAGACAAATCGTTTTTAGTTAGATGCCCGGGAAACAAATTAAGCCTCAGCTTAAAAGCTTTGAGACAGGCCGAGATATCATCGCTCAATTGATTTTTCCTTTGCATCATAGTATTCAAGTTGTTCGTATGACAAAAAAGATTTCTGAAAAATGCAGGCACTTTCAAATTTAAAAGTATTTCCTGAAACTCATGAAAAATATCACATCTCATTATAGTTCCCTTTAAAGAACGCATGCATGCCAGTCCCTCGGTAATTTCAAAGTTCTCATCAACAGCTTTTATAAATAACACTAATTGAGCAGTATCAAATATGTCAGTGCTTTTATCCATAGCTATTGAGAAAAATATAAATTGTGCAATTTTTGACTCTAAGGCTTCGATTCTAGAAGTTACTGTTTTTGGCGATAAGCTTACAGCCTCAAAATTATTTTTCATATCTGGACATAAAACGTCACAAACTTGGAGTATACACTGTTTAACAAACTCCCCATCACCGAAAGATTTATTATTTTTAGCAACATTGTATGCTACAATGTAACTTGCATTCGTAGATGCTTCTTGGACTGTTTATCTTTTTGAAAACTTTTGTCAGCCTGATAATTCTTTAAGACTTTTCATTTAAGGCATTTTTTCACATTCAGAGATTGCTTCGTAGTTTACATTCCTGTGCTTGACTGTAAAATGTCGGTTAATGTTTTATTCTTTAAAAACTGCTAGAGCTTCATTGCAGATAAGACATACTGGTTTATCTTTTACAACTGTAAAAAAATATTTCCAAGTCCATTCATCATTGAGCGCACTGTACTCTGAATCTGTACTCTTTGTGTTTTTGGTTGCCATTTTGGGGTTAAAAAATTTTACAAATAACTCAAACAAGTACTAGTTATTTGATACTTTTAATAACTTCCATTATTTACAATAACAATATATGTGTGCAATCTTTCCATATGCAATAAATTATGTTAGAACTCGCCCCGGCAGAAAAATCTGCTCGTATGAGCTTAAAATGAGCAGTCTGCCACATGTGAAGTACAATTCACCTATATTAGATTCAGTATGTCTGTTCCCCGAGAAAGACAAACGCTCGTTGGCGCCAATTTACGGTTATTCTATAAAGAACTTCTGCTTTCTACATTTTACCAATTGAAGCTATCTTTGCTAGCTATTTCCATCAATTTATGTTTTATAGAAAAAAATAGAAAAAGTAAAAAGGTCATCAGTACTTTGTTAAGAAAAAAAATAACAAAAATTGCTTTAAACAAAGTAGACAAGAAAATGGATGCATATTGTATATATTCGCTATGGATCGACAAGTTAAAATTCTATCCGCGGGCCGGACAAAACCTTCCAGCGGGTCGTAGTTTGCTCATCCCTGGTCTAGATTGATTTCCTTTACTAATCAATAAATTTTAAAGCTTTCAGATGTTCGAGGGTCCAGTAATATATTATGAATGAAACGAGTATTTTTGAGCAATCTATGTTAGAAAATATAGTAATAGACTTGTAGCTTGCATCAATTACTTTGGTTGTAACTTGAAATATTTGCATGAAATTTTGTAAACTTAGAATAAATATTTATGGATATATGAACATTTATATAAAAGTTTTTTTTTGTCTTATCTTTTATTGCTAAAACTTCAAAAACATTCAAAGAAATTAAATAACACATTTTAGAAAATAACACATTTTAAAATTCATTAAAAATTGAGCAAAATATGAGCATTTAAAGTAGTTCTTTCATACTATGAATGAGCAGAAAAATTTAAAAAGCTTTTTTCACAATTTTGTAGTGAATCATATTTAGTAACTAATGCAGTAAGTCTGATTTGAATATCTCAAAAATTTAAGAAATTTCTAGCAATTTTTTAAGTAATTTATAAATATATATTTTTTAAAGAAAGTTCTAAAAAAAGGATGTTCCATAAATTTTATTTCGCACTATTAAACAAGACAAGATTTATTAAAAATGACACGGGCATTATGGAGGATCCTCCCCGGTAAGAGTATGTTTTCTTTCCTTATACCATCACATTTTGGTGTCCAGATGATTATTCTAAGGTGTTATCATTTATTATTGTTATACAAAACTAAATACAAAATGATACAAAACATGCAACATATTATACAATATATAACAAATATATATAATGTATATATAACAAATATTATACAAAATTAAATTTTGTATAAAATCCCTTATTCAAAGCAAATTTTTTTCATAAGTCACAAAATCTGATTCACTTCACTATAAAACTATGAAAACACTTTTTCTTTTAATTTTCCCCCCGTAGTATGAACAAACAATCTGTAGTATGAATAAACTACTTTAAATGCTCAAATCAGGGCAATCTTTAGCAAATTTTCCTCAGATATTAATTTTGTAATTAATTAAAATTTGCTGCAAAAATTTTGCTTAATTTTATTGAATATTTTCAAAGTTATAGCAAAAAAAACACAAGACAAAAATGATTAGTTTTTAATAAATATTCTCATATCTCCACGCATATTTAAACTAAATTTTACAAAATTATTTTAAAACTGAAAGTGTCTCTTCTATTATTGTAGCGTAATGTATATATACACACCCATGTATTATATACACAAGTCATATATTTATAGATACAGTAAAGCCCCAGGAAGGACCACCTCTATGTAATGACCTCCTGTATTTGTGAGCATTTTTGGGAGACACAAAATTTTTTTCATAGACTTTATGTTGAAGAAAACCTTTAGGAGAGACCATCAAAAACCTCCCCTTGCAACAGGGCAATCTACACAAAATGCAGAAAAGGTTAAATTAGGATACACAAAAAATGTTAACAATACACATAAGTAAATCCAAATGCATTTGTAATATTTGTAATGTGCTCTTATTTAGAGTTCTTTTTGACAATCTCTGAAAGAGATCTACAACCTTATGTTGCAGTCAGAGTGCACTCAAGACGATGCTATCAATGATTTCTTTTTAGAGTAGAAAGTTAAATTTTAGTTAGTTAATTAGAAATTAAGTTATTTTAGAAAAACTGATCATCTCAAAAAAACAGCCTTAAAGCTACCTAATTTTTATGATTAAACGCAAGCTTAAACAAACAAAAAACATAATTGTGTAATTATTTAAAATAGTTCTATCATTCATAATTGGTAAATTTGTTTTCACACATAATTATATTAGTAAAGGTCATTTTTATTAAAGCTTAATTTTATTCATTGACCCGGTTGTCGTGACGCCAACATAAGAAAGATTTTGCACCAAAACAATTACACTGATTTCTTGCCAAAAATCATGCACCTTTGATATCATTTTGAAGTCAATGGAAGTAGCCCCTAAGAAAGACCAATTTCCATTAATGACCATTTTACTGTGGAACATAGAGTGGTCGCTCTCGAGAGGTTTCACTGTATATACAAATATCTTCTCTAGAAATTAAAAAAGAAAATATATTAAATTAATACTTAAGAGTTAGTACCATATCTGGATCATTCCAATGACCAGGTCCAGCAGCTGCAATTAATTCATCTTGATGAGCAGCATAGAAATCTATAATAGATAAAACACTTGCCCAAGAATCTTCAATGTCGTTGTAATTTCGCCAAAGATTACAATGTTTTGCAATGGAAGAATAATCAGGCTGCAAATAAAAGAAATAGGACTGAATTCATTGAAGAATTTTATGGCACAAAGGATATGCTGCAACAAACTCAATGAAAACAGATGTGTGTAAACAATAAATGTAACATTTTGTGTAAAACATTGCTGTGAACATTAAGCAGATTCAGAACATTAAGCAGTAGGGTTTCAAAGTAAAGTTACCCAATCTCAGTTTAGTAGAAAATCACAAAAATTGTCTGCAAATAAGAAAGTTCTTTCAACAGAAAAGCTGTGTATTCATTGCAAACCTAAGTTTCAAATTCTAATTTTAAAAGCATTTTGTGCCAACTTGAACACATTTTAAGAATTATTGTATATATCTCTAAAATTAAGTTTTTTACTTTTAATTATTTTAAATGTTGTTACATATATTTATTGCTGATGCATACAAGTAGCTTACTAGAAAATCAATAAACATTATGATTCAGAATAGAAATAAAGAAACACCAATAAATTTTAACAAGAAATTATTAATTATTTAATGCTTCCATATTTCATTATTTTACTTTTCATATTTTATTTTATTAAGTTGTTACAAGATGAAAATATTGAATAATAATTTGTGTTTCCAGGGTCCGATCAGCTTAAAATATTAAAAAATTATGCTTATAAGGTACAGATTTTACAAAATGCACAGACTAGTTCATTTTTAAAAATCAGTAAAATTTTTACAATTCTCATAAAACAATTTCTTGAATTTTTATTGATTAATAAAGAAAAAAGCACTCATGTAAATGAACAAAAATCATAAATTATGATTTTAATTTCTTTTCTCAAACTTGATGTTTCAAAGTGAAACTACTTTTTATACATTTATCGTATTTACTGTTGAAATTTTTTTCATTGAGAAATTTTTATTTTCAGTGAATTGATTGTTTTGATTGGCATAAAAAATGTTTGAAGAAATTATTTTCATATTTATTGTTTTATGTGTTACAATTTCTATGATTTATTGATTGGTTGAATTTATATTTTTGTTTTACTATGGTGTTTAGGGTTAAGATATAAATGCCATTAAAATATTTTTCTCTTCTTAATGCAACTACAATAATTATTGAAATTCAATTTTAGTATATGAATGCAATTACAGTGTGGCAGAAATTAAATCAAGAAATGTTAAAACTAATACAAATAACTCGGAAAATGAATAAAGTACTCGTTTTTAGAATTTGAATTGAAATGTGAAACCAGACATTAATGCTTGAGTCCAACATTGGTAATTAGTTCATAGCTCAATTATTTCCATAAACAAATCGTTTCTTTATCTCTGAGCTTTAATTCCAGCATAGAGATAGGAAAATGACCAAATACAAATTGAAAAGTATTAATAACCAAATACACTTCAAAAACACATTTAAAATAGAAATGAAAATATTATAATTTCCTAACACACAATTGTGACAAATTAATTTACCAATTAAGATCTCCACACAAATTTTTTTTTTTAACCCGCCAGCACGCGCGCCGGGTCCAAGAGACCCCGTCGCCCCAAACTCAAACCGTAGAAATACCCCCTTTTCTTCAAAATGGTCCAAGTCCGCAGTAGCTGCCTTCAAGGTCAACTTCTTTCCGCCGAATGAAATTTCTACATTCCACTATTCATTATTGTTGTTATTTTTCGATAATAGGGTCTGACAGACCCAGCGCGCCTGTTCGAGTGACTAGTCATAGGAAGATATTTCAGTGAGATCGTTTATGTGGAGTGTGTATTATAAAAAAAATGTCTCGCTATTTGAGTTACGATGAGGAAATGAAGCGATTGCAAACATTACTGGCGGAAGTTTCAACTGATGAAGAATCAATAAATGAAGATGATGATGAAATTATAAGTGAAAACGAGCAAAATGATAATTTTAGTGAGCATCAATCGTCTTCGGAGGAAGAATTAGAGTCCGATGATAGTACAGGCACCGGAGAGAACGAATATTTTGTTGGAAAAGACAAAATTACGAAGTGGAAAAAAACGCCATATCGACAAAATGTGCGAACCCCGGCCGTCAACATAATAACTAGATTGCCAGGAAATGTCGGAGAAGCCAAAAATCTATTGTCTCCTATTGAATCGTGGAAACTTTTGATAAATGAAGAGATGCTAAACAAAGTAGTGGATTTTACGAATATATACATTGATAGGATTGCTGACAATTTTCAAAGAGAGCGGGATGCAAGAAAAACGACTCTGAATGAAATTAGAGCACTTATCGGACTATTGTATTTTTGTGGAGTGCATAAATCTTCCCATGTAAATGTCCTTGATCTTTGGGCAACAGATGGAACTGGACTTGATATATTTCACAGCACTATGTCGTACAAACGATTTCTATTTCTATTAAGATGCTTGAGGTTTGACGATGTAAGAGATAGACAGGAAAGAAGAAAACTTGACAAACTTGCACCTATCAGAGATTGCTTTGAAACATTTGTTGCAAACTGTCAAAAATTCTATTATGTCGGAGAATATGTAACAATAGACGAAAAACTTGAACCATTTAGAGGAAGATGTTCTTTCAGGCAATACATCCCAAATAAACCGGCAAAATACGGGATTAAAATATACGCCCTGGTTGATTCCAGAACATTCTATACTTGGAACTTGGAAATATATGCCGGGACTCAGCCAAAAGGTTCATATGAAGTCAGTAATTCTCCCAACGATATCGTTAAGAGATTGACACAAAAACTCAATAATTCTGGGCGAAATGTAATAACAGATAACTGGTATACAAGTTATAGTTTGGCACAGGATTTATTGAAGAAAAAAATCACAATGGTTGGAACTGTAAAAAAAAATAAACGGGAGTTACCGATCGAATTTGTTACTGGAAAACAAAAAGAAATACACTCCTCATTATTTGGATTCCAGAAAAATATGACATTAGTGTCATATGTTCCTAAGAAGAATAAGTGCGTTAACCTGCTATCAACAATGCACAATGATGGAACAATAGATATTTCCAGTGGTGACGCAAAAAAGCCAGAAATTATTACTTTTTATAACATCACAAAAGGTGCAGTAGATGTCGTCGATGAAATGTCCGTATCATATTCTACTGCAAGAATAAGCAAGAGATGGCCTATGGTTGTATTTTTTTCAATTTTGAACACAGCAGCAATAAATGCAAGAGTCTTATTGCTGTCAACGAAAAATCCGCCCACTGCATATAAAAATAGA
This sequence comes from Parasteatoda tepidariorum, assembly GCF_982258835.1. Lineage (NCBI taxonomy): Eukaryota > Metazoa > Arthropoda > Arachnida > Araneae > Theridiidae > Parasteatoda > Parasteatoda tepidariorum. The sequence goes on from NC_141765.1 coordinate 76,454,565, forward strand.
AGAGCCTTCTTGAAAGAAATTGCCATGGCTCTTATAAAAGAGCATATTCAAGAACGGAGGGTTCAACCATCCATACCCAAAAAGCTGAAAGAAAAACTGCAACATTTTCCTGCGGAAGACGTAGAGCCGCCACAAAAGAAACAAAAGTGCAATACCAAAAAAAGGTGTTACATTTGTTCCTCCTCAAAAGACAGGAAGACCAAAACATGTTGTGCCAAATGTCAGAAGAATGTATGCAATGAACATTCAATTACAGTGTGTGATGTATGTGCTTAAAATGTAAGTTTTTTTTATTAAAATATAAATAAATTTCTCCTACAAACCTTAGAAACATATTGTCTCACTGTTTATCTACTTGATGTTATTATTTAAGAATAAATGCTATCAATTCATTGTCCTAAAACCGTTAAAAAGTAAGAAAGGGTCCATTGGACCCACCGCGCCTGCTCGCGTAATATTGTGAGCGCGCCTTCTGCCGGGTTAAAAAAAAATCTCCAAACTAAAATTTTGAAAAAATAAAAATAAAAATTTATGTCCAAAAAGAAAGATATAAAAAAAAAAAAAGAAATAAAAGGTAATTTGCAAATTAACCAAGCTTGCACTTCAGATTAAAAATAAGGAAAATCGCTAGGTCAGTCAAATTTTAAAAACTGATTCACCTTAATACCATATTAAATTTGAAAGCTTTGTTATGGGTTTCACTTAGTGATAAATTGCGTTAAACGGGTTGTAATGTAAAATCTGAGAAGACTGATCACCTTTTCTGATTATAACAACAATTTGTCCTTACACAGTTTTCCTGAAATCCTGGTTAATGATTGCAATAAAAATACCAAGAAAGAAAATAAAAGTATAAAAAATTAGAGAAAATAGAACAGGGTGGCCATTCTCCAGACCAAAAAAAATTTTCTGAGTTTTCCAGACTTTCCAGAGTAAATTTCTGAAATTCCAGATACCACAACGCAGCATTAACGAGACTTCATAAATTTATTAGTTATACACCAATATACAGTAAAAAAAAAATTATGTATACAGCTTTGTTGCATTTAAAATGTGTTGTATGAATTTCTTTTACAAATGTGGATACACATTTACAAGATCTGATGACACATTAAAATGAGGAAAAAAGTGTAAATGTTCTCTGATAAAACAGGTGTAAAAAGTTAGGCATTTCTAGCACCAAAAAATGTATATTAATAACATATTTCTGCTCAAAATATAGATTATTGAAATAGCAGCCATAAAATTTACATATAAAAAAATAACTGCTGTATACTCAACCATAAAAATAAACTTAAAAATTAATAATAGTTTATAAAAATTATAAAGATAAAAATCTACATTTCAAGGAATTTTAGAAACCTTATTTTGTATAAAATAAAAAGTTGTTATATAAATAGTTTATTACACAAATTGATCAACTCCATTAAACTAAAAATTTAGAATTGAGATCGAAATTACTTGTGAAATAAATTATCAATATATGAAAAGACAAAAATATTTAGTCATATAATGTTGTTCATTTATATTATCTGGGAAACTTATTTTAAATATAAATATAAAAAATATACCTATTTATATATATATTAATATATTCTTTGACACTTAAGTTTGAGATGTTTCAAAAAGTGGAGTTAATCAAATTGTACAGTATAAATAGCTCAACAAGTGAATAATTGAAAGCTTTTAAAAATTAATTTCTTATAGCCTTTAATTGTTCATTAATTAAAGAAGTTTCTAAATAAAAATCAGCTGTTAATTTTTGTTTTTTAGCATGCAATTCTTTTTTTAATTTTTCATTTTGCTTCTTTTCTAACATAACCTTTTTTTTCTTCTTCTGTTGCCTCCTTCCTTTTTTCTAATACTTCCATATAACGTGTATGAGACTGTTTTCCGTTGTTTATCATGGATTTCGTCACAGTTATATTGTCAACACCACCAGCATCCATAGCACCATCATGAATTTGGCTTAGAGCAACTAAACTATCTTCATGCTGATTTTCTATTAAACAATCTGAATTAATAGAAAAGCCCCTTTCTATAAAAGCACTTCCGTGTGACAATATGAGGAGAAACTTTAACAAATGAACGTAAATTTTCTGGTGCATTGCAAACTTCAAATAGAGAGAAGAAAACATTATCCAGTCGTTTTTCCCTCTTCTCAAATTGCTCCATTTCTTTCTTAACTAGAGGATTCCGAATGAACGTTTTGTAACTATCTTTCACACTGATACCTGATATCCAATTGCTAAATACCAACATTGAAAGGCAAGATGAAAGCCATTTTTCAGCAATTGCTGTATTTAGAATTACACCAGGATCAAGACAAAATAGCCCCCTTATTAACTGGAATTTTAAAGGTGATCTTTCTAAAATCTTTTCACAGAATTTTTTATAAGCAATTGCACATTCTCACCTAAATGAAAATTCTTCAGAAGGTGAAGAATCTTTTATTTTCCTTATTTCATCCCTAACTGCAAAACTGAGAGCAACTTTGTTGATTGGAAGCAGATTATCTGCCAATGACAAATCTATTTTTCCTAATTTTGAAGAGTTCTCCACTAAAATATCGGGTTTCACAAACTTATCAAGAAGAGATCTTAAAATTGATGTTAAATTAGAGAAAAGTAAAGGAGCTAATGGAGCATCACTCTGAAATTCTGTGAGAAATGGTTCAATAAAAGCAGCTAATGACTGGAAAAGTGCCAATTTTTCAGCAAAGAAACTGTCTTTGATACACTCCGAGAGTACACTGAAATTTTTTGAGCCAACATAGATTTTTTTCTCCTTCTTTGCTGCTTTTACAAATTCGAAAATATGAGGCAACATTTCTAATGCCCTCTCAGCAACTTCTACATCGGATTGCACAAAATTTCTTCGGAAATTCTTCACATCCAGTGAAATATATGAAATCAGCTCTATGTGATGGTACATCTTTAAAAATGTAGTATAGTGCCCATAAAAAGTTCACTACATTCCACCCTGTAGACTTTATTGCATGTTTAAACCCACAATGGATTGTATGCAATCCAAAGCTACCTATATCTAACAGCACAGGATCTTGCGACATTTCCTAAAGTTCTTTTCAAGATCATTAAGAAATTTATGGTTGACATTAGGTCCATCCATAGATATTTGAATTATTTTATTTTTATTGATGGAAAATTGGGTAAGGGCTTCTTTGAAATTATCCAACAAATCCTATGCTGTCAAATGACCAAGAAATACTGATGTCAAATATCATGTCTGGACTTTATTTGTATCTTTATTCCAAAGTCGAACACTTACGTCCATTTGTTGTTCCTGAGCTATTTTATTTAGACTTTCATCAAAGCCTATTACTAAATAATCACAGCTAGCTATGGTTTTTTTGAAATTGCTCCCTATAATTTCAGGCATGAAAGTGTACGAAAATAAAAAAGCTGAACTTTTACAATGCAGGTCACTGGGAAGAGGGAGGGAGAGTGCTCCCCCCTCCTAATGATACTGAGATTTATAAAAGCAACTTTAAACAATGCTGGGAGATTTTTATTCAATATTTAAAGTGGCAGAAGCATTTAGACAGTTAACTTTAAATTTTTCTTAAATAATTTTAAAATTTTGAAAACTAACATATTAAAAAAAATTAAGCAATTATAGGAAGGCGCGGCTATTAAATTACTTACTAATGAAAAATATATCACATCCTTACAGAAACTAATTCAAGAGAAAACTTACTTCTACTTCTTTCAAGAATAGCGATATTGGGTTTTAAAATCGTGTGAATATGAATCACGATATTGGATTTCAAAATCGCGTGAATATGAATCGCGATTTTGGATTTTAAAATCAAGTGAATATGAATTGTACCGTTGGATTTCAAAAATACGAAAATACAAACCACATTGGATTTTAAAATCGCGTGAATACAAACCACGATACTGGATTTTAAAATTGCGTGAATATGAATCGCGATTTAGGATTTTAAAATCGCGTGAATATGAATCACGATATTGGATTTTAAAATCGCGTGATTATGAAACGTGCGGTTGGATATTAAAATCGCGTGAATATGAATCGCGATTTTGGATTTTAGAATCACGTGAATATGAATCGCGCTGTTGGATTTTAAAAACACAAAAATACAAATTGCGATATTGAATTTTTAAATCGCGTAAATAAGAATCGCGTGAAAACGAATCGCAATTTTTAAATAGAGAACAAATACGAAAAACGATATCTGATATTACAACTGCGTGATAACGAATCGCAAAATTGGATTTAAAAACACGAAAATACAAATTGCGATATTGAATTTTTAAATCGCGTAAATAAGAATCACGTGAAAACGAATCGCAATTTTTAAATAGAGAACAAATACGAAAAACGATATCTGATATTACAACTGCGTGATAACGAATCGCAAAATTGGATTTAAAAATGCGTGAATACGAATCGCGACGTCGGATTTTATACTCACGAGAATACAAATCGCGATATTGGATTTTTAAATTGAGTGAATAGGAATTGCTAGTACGATTTTTAAATCGCGTAAAAAAATTGCAACACGTAAGTTTTAAATCAGTTAAATATGAAAATCGATGATTGATATTAAAATCGTCTGATTAAAAATCGCGATTTTAGCAGATTCCGGTGCAGTTCCTAATATTTAAAATTTCGAAAATCAGCCAAACAAAAAAAATAATAAAAATCAAATATCGGCGGTCGAAACGAAACGTTTACGCCCGTATTCACCGTTGACCCTAACCCTCAGTCAGAGTTCAAAACAGGTTTTATGAGAGCAACTCTAGGTCAGAGTCCAAAATTTCATTTCACCGTGTACGTAACTGCGAGTTACTCTAACCCAGAGTTAAGTAACTTTAACCTGAAGATATTCCCGGTTAGAGTAACCGCGCATGCGCATTAAACGAGTGTTTGTTCATTTACTTCGTTCTCTTCGTCGGTACTTTTTATATTTCAGCTTTCTTTCGTTTGATAATTTTAATTATTTTGAATTTCGATTCTTTTTTTTTTTGTGTAATTTTAACCTGCAGATTTCCCCGGTTAGAGCAAACGCGGATATGAAGGAGATTTTTTATTTATTTATGTTTTCAAAAATAACACTTTTGATGTTCGGTTGCTTATGTTCAATGAGGTCAATTTTTTCACTTGATGCAACTATAATTAATTAATATCTTTGCCTTGCCTTCAAAAAATATAGCATGCCATAATATTAATATAATGAAAATATATTAATATAATGAAAATATATTAATAAAATGAAAATTAAATAACACTTTATTTTGATGTTCGGTTGCTTTTTTTATGTTTAATAAGATCATTTTTTTTTACTAGATGTAACTATAATTAATTTATATCAAATAAATGCTTATTAATAAAATGAAAATTAAATTTTCTTGAGTTAATATCTTCTACAGAAGATACTATATATACTTCTCAAATTATTATTAGCAGTCGTTACAACACTTAAATAATTTTTCACTCGAAAAAAAAAGTCGTGGATAATAAAGATTGCGGCTACAATAATTCAAATGAATAGTGTAAGTAAGAAGGTTGTAAATAATTTAATTAACTTTTACTTATTTTTGTAAAAGAAAGAAAACAATCGATACTTGAAAGAAATATAAAATTTAAAAAAGAATATAATTCATTAAATGTTTTTAGATTTTGATAATATCTATCGAGATGATAGATCTTGCCCCAAAACAAAAATAATTTAGAGTTGAACTTCCAAAATAATGTGCAATATTTAGATATGAAGATAACGAAAATAATTTTAAATTTTTTTTAATCCATAAAATAAAGCTATTAATTAAATTTAAAAACTTACACATTATTTTAAATTTATATTAGAAATTATGCTGAAATAAATATTACTTAATCAATGCAAATTTTGATCCGAGGTAACATTTTAACTACACAATAATTTGCATCAAATAACTTTGCAAATCAGGAAATTTAGAATTTTATAAGCATAAAATAATCTGCTGAATATTTCGAAAAAATAGGATCATTTGGAAGAGATTTACTGCTTAAAACTATATGAAATTAAAATGCCCGTCTTTAGTTATAATTTTTGATATATAGCCTGACTACTTTATGACATATGGGGCATTTATACAACTAATATATTTCCACGTACAATTATCTAAATAATTAAATTTTTAAAGGCATAATTTTTTTAAAATGTTAAAGTTCGGTGAAGTTTGTTCCGATTATGACATTTTCCTTTAAAAACATAGTTATCTTATTCAACATATCACCAACGTCGATTCTCTCTTATCATCAGCAGATGGCAGCACAATAGTAGTCATTAATAACTTCTGAATAAGATGAATGCATTGATTTATGCTTATCTGTACTAAGAAGTTTATTATATACAATTTCATTTAAAATTAAAAAAAAAAAATTCTTCTCAATGGTTTAAGTTATCAATAATTTGTTATGAAGGGGAAAAAAAAAAGATTAAAAATATGCGAATAAGGATGATAATGATGTTAACATAATCCCCTTGATTATAGTGTAAAATAAAAGCATTAAATAATTGTGCGAAATACAAGTATTTTTAATTGAATTTCAGCTACATTTCTATGGTTGCTTGCGGCTTTATGATATCCATAATAATAAAGTATCTAAATTCGTAATAATAAAGCTCGGATCCTTTTGCTCATCAATACAAGTCAGTTAGGAAAACGAAACTAAACATATTTTTTATTTGACCAGTAAAAGAGAGATTCAAATTTAATTACTCGATGCAATCTTTTTTTCCTCTTCTTTTAATAGAATTTTTTTTAAAAAAATAGCAACGAAAATTGAAAACAAACGTTGTTAATACGGCTATAAATCTACCGCCTGTAACTGCCAGTCAAGTAACCCGCAGTTAAGAAACCGACGGTCAAAAAATAATGGTGGAATCGCTTTCGAACTCTTGGTCAAAGTTTCCAAACGAGGGTTTCGGAACTGGGAGCTGCGCGTTACGTCAGAGTCAACGGTGAATACGGGGGTTAGACTCCTTTCCGCTCTATAGCGGAAGTCGTGGTAATCCGACTATCGTTCGGACTGCTTGGGTTTCTCCAATAGGACTTCCCAAAAATTTTAGTATTTGGAACCTGGTCAAAAATTTTCAAAATAGGGAAAAAAAAGCGGATTTCCGGAAGTCTTTCATCCCATTCAAAAGCGGAAGTCTTTCATCCCTGTATAATATGGAGCAATTACTGATTCTTGTTCTTCAGTTCCAAAATCTACAAAGAGGCACAAGGACACGATGCGTTCATTGGAGGATAATCACGTGGTGCTTGATCGCGATGCCTTTCCTCTGAAAAACTAAGCATAACGGAATGGGAAGAGAAGAGCGGCGACACGCGGCAAAATTATTTACCAGAATCGACGTGAAATTCCCTGAGAATTCCCAGTTTTCCAGCGGTATTTCAAAATTCCCTGTAGGAAGAAAAGAAAAAGAAAAAAAGAAAGAAAAGAAAATTAAAGGAAAGAAAGAAAAAAAAAATTGGACATAAAAAAAATAAAACAACGAGAATAACAAGAATGTAAACAAACTGAATTTAAAGAAAAATAAGACAAAAAATAGACTTAAGAACAAAGATTTAAATAGCAAAACTGAAAATAATCTTGAATTTTCAAATGTTCTTGAGACTAAATGTGATAATGGTGTGTAACATTGTCAAAATTATGTTGATAGAATTGTGCAAATCCAAGATAATAAATAAATTCCTAACTTTCAACTAAGGAAATTTTCAAATATTTTACTATTAAAGTGACAAATATGTGAGAAAAATAATAAATAAAGTGAAATAAAGACAATACTGAAATCTAGGACTTCACAATAACAACCTCTGTGTCATTTTTTATTTTATTTAGTTTTCAAACAAGGTAAACAATACTAAAGTCAAATTCCGGATTGAAATTTTTCCCGTAAAACTACTTTAGGTTTTATTTGTTTTGCATTTTAACTTACACATTTTTAAAAATGCTTCTAATTTTTTATCATGATTGAAGAGTTAATTTAAATTGTGTTATTATGAAGAATACTTCTTATAGTGATAAAACTGCAATGTGATCCTTGCTGTTGTTAATTTCCGTCGCACTAGAGCTGCACAATGAGCTATTGGCGACGATGTGATCTTTGCACAAAAGTCTTTTGAAACTGAAAAAACTGTTAAGTCAAAAAAACTCCTGAAAATGAAAATTTTAAATTTGCTGATAATGCTACTACAGATTTTTGATTGTGTTAAAATTTTTACCATGAGAACATATGTACTAAATGTTTTATATTGTTAACAATACAAATTTGATTTTCATAATCTTAATTGTACTTCTACCATAGGGAAGATTTTGCAAATTAATTTTTAAAAATTTTTGGCAAGGGGGGTGTAGCATAAAAAGCTTTAATTAATCTTTTTATGTTATCCTAATTTATTATTCTAATTAAAATACCTTCTCACACTTTTAAAAGCCACATCCTGTTCTTAAATCTATTTTTGGCTGTAGTATGCATTTAATTAAAATCAGGACATTCCCCCCTTTGCTCTCTGAGAGAAACGCTCGATCTATTTGATAAACCAATTACAATAACTAAGATTTCCCTCTTTCCCTAAATTAAGACATTTTACGGATTTTACTTTGCAAGATTTTCTCTAACATATAATGAAGAAACACAACTTTTCGTACACATTTTCATGACGGCTCTGTCTTATAATTCATAAATAAATTTTGCACCCTCCTTCCCGGCCTAAGACCTGTTTTAATCCTTCCACTCAGCAAGGACGTTACATATATATAAATATATATATACATATACACATCTAGGACATTTAAAAGAAATCACTCATGCTGAGAAACAATAAAAAGTTTTGTCATCCAAGTTTACTTTTCAACTATCAAGGTAAGCAAAGCCATTTAACATTGGAAATGTCAAACGTTGATATAAGCAGTACTGATTTTACTTTTGTTATTAACTTTTATACCATCAATTGCATGCTTTAGTGAACCAAATGTGTACTCCAATGGTAGGTTTTATTGTATAGGTCAATCTCGGAAAAAAAAAAGAATTTATAACACCTAATATATAAAAAAATTAAACATTTAAAAATTAATATAAATGATATTGATATTATTAATTGAACCATTACAGTAATTTTGAAAAGACATAAAATACAACTGCTATTTCAAAATCAAGATTTTGAATAGTAAAATCTTTAGAAAAGTAAAATCTTTTTTAAAAACATCCAAATTCTCTCTCCAAATAAATAATATAAAATAAATTTATTTAAATATTTTTTGATGTTTTGACAAGGGGTATTTAACATTTAGAATCTTTTTTCTAACACTGTAACCTTTAGGGAATGGAGCAACAATGTACGAAAGCAATTTTTTTCACATTAAGAAAACAAATTTTTTCTCATAGTCATGTATGAATGCTTTCGGAAATATTTAAACACGACACACTTTTGAATGTATTTATTGTTACCATTTGCGACTATCGGGATTCACATATTTAATAATAAGAGATTAGCCGAAAAAAAGAGATTACAAGATATGTAAATGACTGTACTGTATAGAGTAGAATCATAACTTTAGTAATACAAGTCGTATAAAAGTATACACGTGACTATAATGAAATAAATTCAATAAAAAGAAAATATGAGAACAAAATGAGATAAGCAAAAAATAATACTCCTGGAACTGTAGTAAGACGAAGTCATGAAATGATTTCCATATGACTTTCAAGGGACCAAAGTAGTAAAAAATTTTCCAAGTGACTTAAATCCCAGTTAAAGTATATTTGTGACTACCAAATGACAAAATTAACAATAAATAGTCATGGAGACATTTATGTGATATCACAAGACCGAGTAACATCAAAATCACATTATAACCTCCTAAGACAATTCAAAACGGTCACACGTGTGACCGTTTGTGACTTTATTATGGCAGGTGCCTAGCTGAATCTTTCAACAAAAAATAAGCACCTTTTAAGCACTTTTTAAGCACCAAGAAAATATTTTTAAGCATTATATACATTAATAAAATGGAAAATAATTTTCAAAGACTTTACATAATCATGATAAAAGAACTAGTTTCTGACAAAGAACTCTTCTCTTGATTATATTAGCCATTAGAAAATGATAAAGAGCTCCTTCGGTTCGATACCAGAGGGTGGGAAATGAAGCTTAACATTGAGACTGGTTGCAAAATGCAGCAGAGTTGCGTGTGAAAGTTAAAGAATCTTACCGAATCCAGCTCAGCAGACGCAACTGTGGACTCGCAGGAATTTCATCCAACATGTAAAATGATTGGCGCTTTCATACGCTATGGACCGACAGGAAGCCTAAATAGATTGTGGTTGAATTAATTGTGAAAACATTGAATAGAACTAAGCGAAAAGAACGCTTTTGTATAATACGTGGCGAAAATTAACATGGTAAAAAAAAATCTCATTTGGAAAAAGGGAATTTAACCACTTTTTAAAAATACCCAATGAAAAAAGCCTCGTTAAGAGCTTTTAAAAAACGAAAATCTAAAACAAGCACCTTCAGGCACTTTTTAAAAATGCTTTGCACCATGTATAGGCTATCTGGGATATCCCTCCCCTCTTCATGGATACAAGTTTTGCAAACCAGCATAAAACAAAAGCTACAAGTATTTAAAACAAAACAAACGGCCAACTTAAAGACTAATTGTAACTGTGAACTCAAAAATATTCCTGAATGGTTGATCTATGTATGAAACTCGAGAGAGCTGCATATAAAGCAAGAGCAGGCTTCTTATTGGTCCAAAATAAAAATAAGGACAATATTTTGCGAAAAAAAATTAAATAAAAAAAAGAGAAAAGAACAAAAAAATCAGGACATTTTTTGGCGAAATACATAGACTATTTTTAAGATAAGAAAACAAAGGGCTAAAAAAATAGTGTAATCCACAGCTTTGAAAATTCTACTTTATGCTACATACTTCCTTAATTGTCCACAACATAAAAAATTATATACAGTAGAGAACCGATTATCCGGAACGATTGGGACCATCATTATTCTGGATAACTGATTTTTACGGTTTTCTGAATCCCTACAAAACTCCGTTTTTTTGTTTATTGTCAAACTCAACTAAAAAAAAATATTTAGAAGTAATTTTAAAAAGAAAAATTATGAAGTAATACACATAAGCTTAATAAAATAAAAAGTGAAGAAAATAATGAAATAAAAATATATACAGGCTTAATATAAAATAAACAAAAAAGGTAAAAAAAAGGGGGGAAAAGGGCTTCATCTTCCTCGTCGCTTTCTTCTACTTTGTCATTGTCTGCATCAGGCCTCAAAACCATCCACTCCATTTTTTACTTCATTATGAAAATGGAAAAATCACGAACATTTACAACATTTGAATATAATTCTGGATGGAGAAAAAATTCTATCAAAAATCCTTTGAAAATTTCTGGAGAAAAGAAAAACTCAGTTTCTTACTTCATTATTCTCAAATGCGAAGAAAAAATTTTTTTGAGCATTTCTTTTCCTTCCTCCTTCGTGCTAGAAAGACATTCTTTGAATATAATTTTGGATGAAAAAAAATCTTTCTAAAATTTCTGCAGAAAGAAAATTTAAAATTTTTTACTTCCTAACAATAAATCTTTCTGCAAAAAACTCTCCAACGATCTGCGAAAATATCGTCGTGATTCTGGAATGAGATTATTATCTAGAAGAAGTTAATTTGGTTTTCAACATTTTGGTATAACTTTTATCAAAATCAGAAGGAATAACATGTGTATCACAATCTTATTCCTCATTAAGCTAAGCGGTTTTATTTTTCCTCCACTCCATTTAAACATAAATTGGCAAGCAGACACAGAAGCTGGCATAATAAAAAGAATTTATGTTCTACCATGTTCTGCCCCTTCCTCACACCCTATTAAAAATGAATGAAATGAAAAACAGTTGCAATACTTGACCTTGAGTCATTATTTCTATTTCTTTGGCCGTCACTATGTTCAAAGGGGAAATAGCAGAAACGACAGATAATTTTTTTAAAATATAAGAAAAAGTAGGAATTGGTCAAAAGGCAAAAAAGCTGAATTTCCACGCGACTAAATTTTACGACTGTGCAGTTCTTTAATAAAAAAAATTCTTAACAATTTAGGATAATAAATAACTATGTGTTGACATAAAATTGTGTACTAATTTATTAATATATGAATGATTACATCGATACTTAACATTTAGTAAAAAGTAAAATTACCAATTGAAAAAAATAAAGCTAGAAATTATATTTTTCTTCAGTTCACATAAAGGAGACAATTATTACTTGAGAAACTAACTAGTTTAGCAAATTAAAACTACTGAGATCATACATTAACATTAAATTTATTTTTACAAATGCTATTACATGGTTTATAGCAAATATATCAGTAACATGACTTTTTAAATTATTTAGAAAAGGAGATAAATTTTTACAATTGGAATCACTATGTTCATATTATAATCTAATCTAGCTAGACCCCTGTGAGACATATCAATACCTGTGAAGTAGAAACATATAGTAGCTCCTAAACATATAAAAATTGCTATTTTTGTTTGAAAAATTAGTTGATAACCAGCAACTGGTTACATAAATATTTTTCATTTGATATGAATTTTGCATTTTTTAGCATAAATAACAGCAACATAATTTTTTAAATTTTGGTGCTGAGTTAATTAACTCTTTTTTCCAGAAAAAAATTTAATCACTTTTTAAGTGATAGCTTTTGTTAACTATATGTTAGCTATTTTTTTTTAAAATATCCGATTGCTGCAAATGCTTCACGTTTCACAAAAAAAAAAAATTATTTAGCAAGGTCAAATTACTTGTAATTACTTGTTATATATTCTTGTGGTAATAGCAAAACTGACACTCACAGAATGGTTTTTAATTTAGTCGTTAGCCCTTCTTCGAACATCTTTTGACGAATTTTATTTTTTCTTTCTTTACCTGCCTGCTTAACATTCTTCTTTGCAAGCACAGAATGTAAGTTTTGAATGTATTCTCTTCAAGTTTCTCTGATGTTGTAATGCCTATATATACTAATAATTGTCGATCGAAAAACAGTCACCTTTCTAATTTATAGTTACTAATTCAAGAAAAAAAAATTTACTTCTGACAAAAATCACGATAATTGATTTTAAAATCATGTGAATACAAATAGCGATCTTGGATTTTAAAATCGCGTGAATATGAATCACGATAATGGATTTTCAAATCACCTAAACATGAAATCGATATTTGATCTTAAAAATGAGATAATACGAATCATGAAGCGTAATTTTTAGGTCGCGTAAATAAGAATCACTATGCATAATTTTTAGGTCGTGTGAATACGAATCACAATGCATCATTTTTAGATAGCGTGAATATGAATCCCAATGCCTTATTTTTAAATCACGTATAAATATGAAAATTGGTGTTTGATATTATAACCGTATGAGCTTATCACGACATTGGATTTTAAACTCGCGCGAATACGAATCGCTACATTGGTTTTTAAAAACGATTATATATAAATCGCAATATTGCATTTTTAAATCTCGTAAATAAGAATCGCAATGTACGATATTTAAATCGCGTGAATATGAATCAAGATATTAGCAGATTATGGGCTTGGGACATCTAAAAGGCTTGTTTGAAGAAGCAACGTCTAAATTACTAAAATACGAGCTATCTGGAGGGCTGGTAAAAATGCAAAAAATATTATCTTATGCACATAAAAGGGGAGAAAATAGCTAAAATAAGTAAAAATGCGGAAAGGTTGACAGCTATGTAGTTTGAATTTTCTGTTAATCTTTCAAAATTGGAAATATAATTAATTTATTTCAATGGCTGAATTTTCGGAAAAAGCGTAATATTAATAATTACAAAAAAAGGTGAAACTTTTAGAGAATCAGAGTTTTTGATAAAAAGGCTGAAATTCGAAAAACAAAAGTAAAACAGCTGAAAAATCTCATCCCTGATGTAGGGAGTACTTTAAGAGAATTCTAAGAATCAAAGAAGAAAAATAACATTATTTGTTTTAACTCTTCTGAACTAAGAAGCAATCAACAGACATGATGACTCCTTCTGCGAGAAGCTGGTAGTAAAGACTCACCCTGCTTAAGGGCTAGATGATAAGAAAACAGGTGTTCAATGAATCACCCTTTCTCACTGATTGAAAAGAAACAACTATGTAGGGGGTGACAAAGAGAATGATTGATGATATTTAGTAGGAGACTCTTACTTCTCTTGACAGTGCAGGGAACTAATGATTATTTCTAAAATGATGGTAAAGTTAACATCTTTTAAAAAAGAAAGAAATATTCTAAAATCTTATGAGGAAAAAAAATTTATAAAAAAAAAAAAGGTGGGAAAAATTATTGAATTTCCAGTTTTCTGATTTCCGGATAAGAGGTTGTGACTGTATAAGCGAAATTCAATGGTTTAGAAAAAACAAGCACGAAATCTAACTATTACAAAAAAAATTAAGATAACAAGTTGTTAAAAAATGACTTTAAAAACTGCGCAATTTCGCGATTGCATGCATACAGTGAGAAATCTTGGAAACTCAATTTTTGAGACTTCAGAAATAGATTTCTTGAATAAGTTGCTATTCATAATAGATTCCAAAATAAGTCTAAAACTGATAATTATAGTTATTTTCATGCAACAATAAATTACTTCAAAACAAAATTGTCTATAATCTAGAAATCAAAGATTAATTGTATACAAAAATAAATGAATGATAAAAAAAAAACGTAATGCATCATAATCGGTGAAAGAGAATATTAAAATAGGAAGAAAAAAACAAAGAGATGAAACCACTATTTATAATAAATGGAGATTTAAGAGGACTTTTTTAGGCCAGCTATACATGCTTTCAAAAATTTTGTTGCTTTTAATATGATGGTACTATGACTCCCGAATTTCGAACCTGAGGTATCACTTTTTGATATGCTCAATTTGTGAATCCATGCTATTTTCAGGTAGTTTTTTATTCGCCCTTTCTGTGTTTTTTTTTCTCGAAATTCTGACACTTTTAATATGTTATGACAATGCGTGTATATTTACGTAATGACTTTTTTGACACGCTTGATTTGTCGAGCTTGAGGAATTCCATCAGAAATTTCCGTCGATTTCCAATCGCTTTTTGACAGCTAGAGGATGCTATTACTACACAAGACTTTAAAATTTGATTTAACACTTTTTAACGCGAGATAATTTTTCGCCTATTTCTACATAGTTTTTTTTTTTAAATTTCAATATTATTATGACAAGCAAATTTTGAATTATGCCTTTTTGACATGCTTGATTTACAACTTTTCTATTATAGTTTCACGCCATTTTTGAATCGTTTTTCCATAGTTATCAGCATTTTTCGGTAATTCCCACATAGCTTATCAAATGTTGATGTTTATAAAACAATGTTCAGGAGGGCCACTGAAATAAGATTTCAAATTTAGCAGATTTTTCCAAGTAAAAATCTTAAAATTTTCAAGATCACTATGTCATTCTCACTAAGTGTAGGAAGCGTACTTAACCTCTAAGAAAATGGTGAATATTTTAAAGTATTTAATTTAAAATGTAATTTTTTAACATATAATCTTGAAAAAATAGCTAGATTAGATTAATTTTAACAACTTAGCAAGATTTTGTTTCTCCTTTTTCAAAATTTTAATATACGGGTACACAACATTAATTTTTAAAACAATTAAGATAGATGTGGAGAAAATAATATGTCTAGCTTGTAAAATATATAGTTTTTATTGAATAAAATTTTTTCAATGTGTTACTTCTAGTAGATTTTTCACAAAATGTACCAAATGGCAAATATAGAGCAGCTCTAAAAACCTTGGACAAGGATTGTTTAACATATTTTTATTAAGTTAAAGAAAATAATTCCATGCGATCATACTTCAATATCTTTACTTGACCTGTCTTTGCTATTCTGCTTTGAAATTTAACTATTTATTTACATTTGAATATAGAGCCATTTCACTGTATTTCATGCAAACAGTGCTTTTTGCAAAATTCATTGATCATATTTTCTTTAAAACAATATCTAAATTCAAATGTTTAAATAATGTTGTTTGCTTTGAATTAGCGTATTTTTTTTTTATACAGAGAAATTAAGTATTTAAAAATGAATGTTGTAAATGCAAAAATTATCAAATTTCTTGTGAAATTCTTTAAATTTCATTCTTTTTCTTTATTTAAAATCAAAATATTTAAAAAAATCTAATCTAACCACATGCCATTAGTTCATTGTTTTTTCAACTAGAAAACAGTATTTGTAGAGTGTAGAACAAATAAACAAAGTTTTTTTTTCTGCTTAATAAACACAAAAATAATTTATTTTTATATCCCATGCGCTTACATCATTAACATGTTTCCCTTACATTCTCCTTAGTGTTTTGTGAGCTTTTTAGAGAAAAAGAGACACTGTTTTGGAAATATCATTTCTAGAATGCAAAAAACAATTACTCAGTCTCAACATTGTAATTGACAACACAATTCTAATTTTGAATTGAAAATCAAATATTTATTCAAAATCAAATATTTAGCAAAACTGTAAAATTCAATGTTATCAACATACAGTTGGAGCTTAAAAGAACCTTTTTTTTTCAATTAAAATATGTTCTAAAAGAAATTAGCATCAATGCAACAATTGTAATGATTGGTCTACAAACATTGCTGTTAGCGATTGTAAGAAGATGCGTGATTGGTTGGCTTGGCGAAGAAAAAATAATTCAACAATTTTATTAAATGGGAGTACAAAAGCTTACAGAAAAAGCGTGTGAAATTATAAAATTATGACCAAAAATTTTTGGAGAACTTAATAAAATAAAAAAATTCTAAATCATTTTTAACAATTTTGTCAAAAGAAAAAAATGCCCACAAAGCATGGGATTTTACTTTTCCTAACCCCTTCTTACACCCCCACAATATCCTTTGCCTTTTCTGATCTGCATAGTCTTAAAGAGGTAATAAGTGTTTCACTGGGTGCACTTTTCCTGTTTAACAGAGTAATAATGGGGCAAGTTTTAATGCCAAAATATTGCTAAATTGGTAATTTCGTTAAGTGATAAATTTCCGTCTAAAAAAGGAGGTGTATAATGGATGGCAAAATTTAGAAAATCGAAGAAAAGTAATTAAGTTTTTCTCTAAAAATTCCCTAATTTCACAAGGTTTGTATCTAAATTTTCCTGACTTTTCCATGTTTTTTCCAGATTAAAAAAATTCCCTGATAATTCCTGGTATTCAAGGTTTTCCAGGTGGATGGCTACCCTGATGTTTCTACATCGCGTGAATTGCAAATTCAAGGTATTAGGTATCCCTTTTAACCACTCGGTTGGCAACAATACCGTCATAAATCAACATAGTTACCTGATCATCTTTTTCTGCAATTAATTATTCTTTAAGCCATTTTCATGCAATTTTTTCAAATTTAAACAGTATTAATGATATTATAAAGACATTTAAGTTTCGAATTTGAGTTATAACTTTTAGAAACCAGGGATGAGATAGGCAAAAAGGGTAAATTTCCACGAAAGTAAATTTTACATGCGTGCAATCATTTAATAATAAATTCCAGACAATTTAGGATAATAAATAACTATGTGCTGACATAAAATTGTATACTAATTTATTAATACATGAATGATACATTGATACTTAACATTTAGAAAAAAGTAAAATTATCAATTGAAAAAATAAAGCTAGAAATTATATTTTTCTTCAGTTAACATAAGGGAGACAATTATTACTTGAGAAAATGCCTGGTTTAGCAAATTAAAACTACTGAGAACATACATTAACATTTCCTCTCCTTTAATAAATACTGTTACGTGATTTATAACAAATATATCAGCAATATGCCTTTTTAAATTATTTAGAAAAGAATCTTTTACAATTAGAATTACTATTTTCATATTATAATCTAATTAAGCTAGAGTCTCGTGAAACATGTCAATAACTGTGAAGTAGAAGCATATAGTAACTCCTTAACATACAAAAATTGCTATTTAAGTTTGAAAAACTACATGATAATCAGCAGCTGCTGAGATAATTATTTTTCATCTCATAAGAATTTTGCATTTTATAGCATAAATAACAGCAGCATTATTTTTTAAATTTTGGTGCTGAGTTTATAAACTCTTCTTCAAAAAAAAAAATTGAATCACTTTTCAAGTGATTGCTTTGATTTGCTATTTTTTTTTTTTTTTTTTTTTTAAATTTGCTGCAAATGCTTCAGGTGTTACAAAACAAGCAAAAATCCTTTAAAAAGATCAAATTACTTGTAATGCAGCTTGTGAATGAGGAGAAACAGATTGGTGATTAATTTAGTCGTTAGCCCATCTTCAAACATCTTTTGACAAATCCTATTTTTCTTTCTTTACCTGCCTGAGTCACATTTTTCTTTGCAAGCACAGAATATAAGTTTTGAATATGCCTACATATACTAATAATTGTCGATAGAAAAACAGTAACATTTATAGTAACTAATTAAAGAAAAACTTACTTCTTACAAAAATCATGATAATTGATTTTAAAATCATGTGAATACAAATAGCGATCTTGGATTTTAAAATCGCCTGAATATGAATCACGATAATGGATTTTGAAATCACCTGAACATGAATTCGATCTTAAAAATGAGAAAATACGAATCATGAAGCGTAATTTTTAGATCGCGTAAATAAGAATCACGATGCATAATTTTTAGGTCGTGTGAATACGAATCACGATGCATAATTTTTAGATCGCGTGAATGCGAAGCCCAATGCCTTATTTTAAAATCACGTATAAATATGAAAATCTATGTTTGATATTATAACCGCATGAACAAATCACGACATTCGATTTTAAACAATCGTGAATACGAATTGCTGCATAGGTTTTTAACCCTTTCAATACGGCGAAAAATCAGCAGGGGTGAAAGCGAGACGGAAAAGAGGAAAGGCTGGTAGTAAAACCATTTCAGTTGTAGCTAGTTTTGGGGAGGAGTTTACTTATTCTTTTTTTAAATTTTTCAACAATATCTACTTTATCTTGGAAAAGAAGCAGTTTTATATATATGCCAGAATTATAAAAGAAATCTTGATAGTTACAGATATTTCATTTTTTTGAAAAAAATGCTAGAATGAAATGTTTTACGTACCAGGTTTTTCTCTTTTCCGTCTTGCTATATAAGGGCTTTCACCCATGGACTGGGACAGCACATGTCCCGTCCGGTGCGAAAGGGTTAAAAACACATAAATACAAATTGTAACATTGAATTTTTAAATCCCGTAAATAAGAATCGCAATGTACGATATTCAAATCGTATGAATAAGAATCGCAACGTGCAACTTTTAAGCCACGTAAATACGAAAAGCTATGTACGTGAATAAGAATCGAAATGGTAGCAAATTCCGGCTTGGGACTTTTAAAAGGTTTGTTTGAAGCAGCGGCGTCTTACGCTACGAAAATATTACGAAACTACGAGCTATCTGGCGGACGGGTAAAAATGAGGAAAATCTTCTCTTCTGCGCGTAAAAGTGGAGAAAATAGCTAAATCAAGTAAAAAGGCGGAAGGGTTGGCAACTATGTAGTTTGAATTTTCTGTTTATCTTTGAAAATTGGAAATATAATTAATGTATTTCAATGGCTGAATTTCCTGAAAAAGCAGAATATTTATAATTTCTATAATGTAAAAAATTATAGAATATTTATAAAAAAAACATAAGTAAAACCTTTAGATAATCAGAGTTTTCGATAAAAGGCTGAAATTCGAGATACAAAAGTGAAAAAAGCGGAAAAATCTCATCCCTGAGAAATGCTTGGAAAGAGAAAAAACTCCTGACTTTATTTTTAAAAAAAATCGGAACTTTTTGGGACCCTTTTTCAAATTCAAAACTTTTGAGAGATGATTTTTTAATGATTTTAACTCCAGGTAACTCCATTTACAGCCAGTCATTTTTAGTGCTTTAACAGTAACCAATTTTAAATTTTATTAAAATAATATTTTTAATCATTTTGACTAGAGTATAATAGGAATAAAATAAAAAAAATACATTAATCATTTGATTTTTATAATAATCTAATTTCTGAAACTTACATCCATTCCCGTATCAACTTGATATGCAGGCCAGCTACAAGAAAATACGATAGGACGTCCAGTATTATTCAGAGCACTTGTTATAGATGGATATACTGCATATAAAATTAATATCTTAGTATTTAAAATAAAACATTTTCTGTTAGAGTAAATAAAAATTTAACTGGTAAAAGAAAAAAACTCATAAAGAAAGAATTGCCTTTTAAATTGTAAAGAAACTTTTCTTAGAATGCACGTTAGGCAATATTATTGCAATACTTAAATTTTTTTTTTCTTGGAATACTAATCAAAAAGGGTTACTTTCCATATAAATCTAAAATTATTAAGATTATCAATCTAAGATTGACAAATATCAAACAAATTTTCATATAAATATCTATATTTTTATTTTTTTCACAGCAAGATTTGCTTCTATAGTCTTTTCCTGAAAAAAGTTATAAATAATTTTATCAACAGAAACGTGCAATATCTTGGAGAGTTTGTTCTGTTTCTATGTGCTTGTGGTGAATTTGTTCTGCTCTATATGTTCTTGGAGAATTTATCGACAGTGCGGAATTTTTTTTAATATTGCTTAAAAAATAAACAAAAAATTCGAAGTTTGAATTAGTCAAAGAAAGTTTGTCTTTTTTGAATTCCAAAGAAAAAAGATGAATAATTTTTCCACTTTTTTGTGCGAATGCAAATGCAATTTAAAATTACATTCACGTGATTTTAAAAAATACATTGTGATTTAAGATTGCACATACAGTTTCTATGATTTTACATCAAATATGGAGTTTCATAGGCCCATGCAATATCTCGGAGAATTTGTTCTGTTTCTATATGTTCCTGGAGAATTTATCAACAGTGCGAAAAAAAATTTTAATATTACTCAAAATATAAACAAAAAGTTCGCCTCAACAAAGAAAGTTTGTCTTGTCTGAATTCCAGAGAAGAAAAAAAAAGGAATCCTTTTTCCACTTTTTCTTGCGAATGTAACGCAATTTAAAATTACATTATCATGATTTTATAAAATACATTGTGATTTCTATTTACGCGATTTAAGATTGCACATTGTGTTTCTATGACTTTATATCAAATATTGAGTTTCGTATTCATGCAATTTAAAAGCCATATGATTCGTTGTTCAGGTGAATGAAAAATTATACACCAGAATTCGTATTCACATGATTTTAAAAGCATGCAATCATGATTGAAATACGGATTTGTGTGATTTAATAATAACACATTGAGATTGATATCTACACAATTTAAATAAATAAATGAAATCTGACAACGATATTTTTATTAAACATTGATAAGATTCTGTGGATAAATACTTCAAAAATACATTTTTTTCAGGTATTTTTTACATTTATTTAAAAAGTGTTTTCGCACATAACATGTTTTGATTCCTATTTTCAGCTTCTTTTTTTCCCCACCACACTAATCCCTGTGGTATGAATCAATATATTCCCTAAATGAGTCAACAAAAAAGTTTTAACAAGTTACAAGAGTTTATCAATGTGTGTAAAAAGTGTTTTAATTGGGATTTTGTTTTTGCAGAAAGTTTTTCAATTTTATCTAAGTCTGTTTATTAGAGATATATTTTTCTCTTATCAATTTTAATGTGGTATAAGAAATATCAACATTCCAGCTTTAAATACAAAGGAATACAAAGAAAATACAATAAATAAATACAAAGAAAAACTTACAAGCGTCCATATCTTTAGGATTTGCATAACAACCATCAACTTTCAACATATCTATCCCCCATTCAGCAAAAGTTTGAGCATCAATTTCATAATTGTTGAAGCTTCCTGGATAACCAGCACAAGTTTTAGTGCCACAGTCAGTATAGATTCCAAGTTTTAAGCCTTTAGCATGTACCTTAGAAATTAAAGTATCTCATCAAGATTAGTTATGTATAAAAGATAATAAAATATGATAGTCCTCACTATTTCTCTACCTGGTGAAATTTTACTTTTCGGACAGTCAAAAATAATAGATTACAGAAAATATCTTTTTACAATAAACGTGTTAAAAGGTGCTTTAAAAAGATTATCAAGTGTAGCATTTAGAATTAATAAACAATCATTCAGTAATGGGATGAATAATTAAATTTTGGGACTAATTCCTGATGTGCTTGAAACCTTTTTCTTTTATCAAAACAGTGAATTTTGTAAAGAGTGAACACATTCCAGAAAGTGAACTATAACATTTGTGAAGCATGTTTCTATACTACACACCAAAAATCTGCCAACAATTTACATCACTGTTTCTAATCATAATCTTATTTGAATTAAGATGTTTTTTTTTAATAAATATTCAATTTATTAATATATTTACTTCTCTGCCAATGGACTTTGAAAAATTCTAGTGGTATAAGGGACCAATAAAAAACAACTAATAAAAGGGTAATTGTAAATCCTATAATAAGCTTATTATCATTGGAGATTATCAGTTAGTGTTTGTAAGAGCACCATTAATGAATTGATTAAACCAACTAAATTTATGATAAATGGTTTTATATCAAAACAAAGATCATTCAATTAAAATAAGGCTATATTTCGGTTTGGTATAAACATGTCGCAAATACAAGCTTTAATCGAAAAATATATTTGAGGTAAATATTTCATTTTAAATTCTGAAAAGTGATAAAATGAACACCTTCGGAAGAGAAATATATTCCCGAAAAAAATTTTCCACTTAGAAGGACATGCAAATTCAAAACTTTGACAATGAAAACTATTTAAACAAAT
Organism: Parasteatoda tepidariorum; assembly: GCF_982258835.1. NCBI lineage: Eukaryota > Metazoa > Arthropoda > Arachnida > Araneae > Theridiidae > Parasteatoda > Parasteatoda tepidariorum. The sequence goes on from NC_141765.1 coordinate 76,477,413, forward strand.
ATAATAGGTAAATAAGTACAAATCTAGAAATAGGGAACTGCATTATTTATTTGATGTTAATAAAATAATAATACCGTAATTTCGCGGAGACAGGCCGCGGCGTTATTGATTTAAAACTTGAAAATTTAATAAAAAGGCATATCTAACGGGGCGGCCTATATAGCATTACTTTAGAAAATTTAGCCTTTTAGAAGCCCCACTGGAAATTTCATCATCATTTTTTCCACCTGTTACTTATGCTTTTTATTTATTTTTTCATCTTTAATGTTACTCCAAAGAATGGTCAACGCACCTGGAATTTCCTCCTCCCGCATGCTTCTTAGAATCACTTTCTGGAAACCGCTATCTGCAAGAGAACAAAAGTTTTTCTTTCCCTTCTGCCTTAGGAACAGCAATTGAGTGCAGGGGATGGGCGTGGAGAAGCATAAACCAGAAAGGAATGAATAAAGAAAATCAGGGTGGCGCCAATGATGACATTCACTGTGAAACAAACGCTCCCCTCCCCGCTTTTTTTTCTGCAGGAAATATGTCTCTTCCACTTGTCATGGTCTCATCAGTAAGTATCCACTCCCCTTTTTTCAGCTGTTTGTTAAAAACATGTGAATGTTTGATGATGAATGGTGCCAATGAGCTTGAGATGGCCTTGAATATTCTTACAATTCAAGAAGAATTTCTAACTTTCAACTCAAGGTCAGTGAAGAGAGGAAGAAGCAATGTGGGTGAATTTTACACCCTCCTAGGCGGAGTCAGTAACTAAAAAAGAGCTGTTTTCTGAAGTCTCATTTGAGAAGAGAAAGTAGGGGGAGGGGAATATAGAAACGTGTTTTAAATGCTTGGGAGGGGAGCGCTTTTTCTTGGATTTTTATTTTCATTGCTCTTATTTCTGCCTAAAGAGTTCGATTATCTTCTTTCTCAGCTTATTTTTTTTATCGTTTAATCTTCAATTCTGATCTTCTGTTGCGTTTTTGTTTTGTTAATATTTTTGTTTTGTTAATATTTTTGTTTTGTTAATATTTTTTTTCGTTAATATTTTTGTCTCGTTAATATTTTTGTTATTTTGTTTTATTTAAATTTCAACATGACTTGTTTTTAAGTTATATATTTCAAATGCCTCCCATTAAGAGGAAAAGTTATACAGCTGCATTTAAGCTTCCAGCTATTAAAAGACCTGAAGAAATTGGAAATCGGGCTGCTGCTCGAGAATTTGATGTAGATGAACGGTGCATCCGAAGGTGGAAGTCTGAAAAGGGTGTCTTGGCTACTCTACCCAAAACTAAGCGTGCTCGGCGCAATGGCACTGTTGGGTGGCCAGTGCTGGAGGATAACCTGGCGGCATGGGTAAAGGAGCAGAGGGCCAAAGGTTTGTCCCTCTCTACTGTTCGAATTCGCATGCAAGCGAAATTAATTGCTTCCCAGATGGGAATTCCAGATTTCAAAGGAGGCCCGAATTGGTGCTTCCGATTCATGAAGAGGAAGAACTTGTCAGTGAGGAAAAACACTACAGTAGGTCAACGATTGCCTACTGATTGGGTTGATAAAAAGGCTTCCTTTTTAACTTTTGTATCGAAAAAGATGGAGGAACGTGGACTTAATCACGGACAAATGATTAATATGGATGAAGTTCCGCTTTCCTTTGACTGCCCTCCAAACAGAACTGTGGAAGAAACGGGAACCAAGTCCGTGGCCATAGTAACCACTGGCCATGAAAAAATGGTCTTCACCTTTGGCTTGGGTGTTCCGCAATGGGGGAGAAGCTTCCCCCGTTGCTAATCTTCAAAAGGAAAACAATACCGAAAGGTAATTTTCCTCAAGACGTGATAATTAGAGCCAACGAGAAGGGGTGGATGTGCGAGGATATGATGCTGCAGTGGCTGGATTTGGTATATTGGAGGAGGAAAGGTGCTTTTTTCCAGCCACGCGTACTATTAATCCTCGACTTGCTGCGCTCTCATAAAATGGACTCTATCAAAGATATGTGCAAAAAACAATTGTCCACGGAACTTGCTGCCATCCCCAGCGGCCTAACAAAGGTGCTGCAACCTCTGGACCTCACTGTGAATGGGGTTTTCAAACAAGAAGTTAGGCGGCTGTGGGAAAACTGGATGGAGCGCGGCATCCACTCTTTTACTAAATCTAGACACACGCGGCGGGCAAGTTATGATGAGGTCGCCGCATGGGTTTCACAAGCGTGGAAAGCTGTGAAAAAACAAACCGTAATAAACGGTTTCAAGGAAGCCGAACTTTTATCCGGGGGAAATGAAACCGAAAGTGATGAAAGTGCTAGTGACGGGGATGACCCTGAAATAAACAATGAACTTATAAACTTATTTTTCTCCGATACTGAGAGCTCAGATTTGGAAGGTTTTTAACTGCTGGATGTGATTATATTTGATATCTGGATAAATGATTATATGTGATATATAAATAAATTTTAGTTTTGCTTTGCACAAAATTTGTTTGGACTGATTCAAAAGTAAGATCGTTTTATTTTTAAAAATTTTAATGCTTATCGTTACATTGATTATTTAATTCACATTTTAATGGTTACTTCAAATTAAAATTAGAAAATGCTTAATATTTACTTAGAAAGTTATTGAAATCCATTTTAGTAGGATTGCTTAATTTTTTTTGTGTATTTAATATTCTTTTATTGGTTTCTTATTTAACTATTTAAGTTATATATATATATGCGTATATAGAACATGTTTTAAGTCTGTAATCAATACCTGCTTTGATATAGTATAATCCGGAGCGGCGTGTACGACTAAATTTTTTTATTTTTCAGCTAATTTTTTAGGGCGCGGTGTGTATACCAGGGCGGCGTTTCTCTGCGAAATTACGGTATCTCCTTTTCTAGCAATGAAGAAGCTGACCACTTGGCTAATTGTACGGAACACATAAACTACCTGTATCTACGAATTCTATGCATTGAAAATTAAACAGTAAATGCAAAATAGCTTACATAATCAGCTAAAGCTTTTATTCCACTAGGAAATCTTTCAGAATTGGGAACTAGTTTACCAGAACTATCTCTTTCTTTAGCCATCCAGCAATCATCTACATTGACATATTCATATCCTGCATCTTTAAACCCTTCTGCAACCATCTCATCAGCCATATCCATGTACAATTTTTCACTATTATAAAATTGGGAAATAAATTAAAACAAATACAACATTAAAAAGACTGCTTATATAGACAGTTTGGATAATTCTAGATTTTAAATATTTCACTTTCAATCTAATAGATGTAGATTCTTTAGATAAATGAACCAAAAATTTAAAAAAAGGATTTTGATTCCATCTCGAATCCATATGGCTTTTTGCTTGTTGTTTTTATAAATTTTACTCTACTTTTAAAAGCTCTGTATTTTTAAGCGAAATTAAGACACGTTTTTGCATTGAGTTATTAATTGTAATTCACATTATCGAATAATTTTCTTCTTACTTCTCTCGATTTGCGATCGATAAATTGTAAATTCACATAGTCTTTCCATTTGTTTTTTAATCATTATACATTTCTCCACGACTTTTAAAATGCCATATTTTTAAGAGAATTTTATTAAAACACACTAATTTTAAACCAATGTGAATATTGAATTGCTATATTTGAGTAATTACGATTTAATGCAGCATTGAAAAAATTATAAATCAGGAAAAAAAACTGAGATTGTAATGCAATTGTCACAAATCAAATGGTGACAACTGAAACTCGAACGTCATAATAATATTATATAAAAACATCGGAACTTGAAAAATCAATATCGAAATACTAAAAAATCATTTGAAATCTATGAAAATTTAAAAAACTATGGGAGAGGTGCCAAAAAATAATAAATAACTACTCAAAACACTGTCACCAAATGAATCAAAATTGTCATGCAATCCTCACAAATGGAATGTGTCAAAAAGTGATAACTCAAATATCTAAATAACATTGTATCAAAAATATCGGAATCAGAAAAACCATTTGCCCAAAGAATAAAACCTGGATTCACCTTTGTATACTATAGCATTGCTTTACAATTTTCATGTAGAATTCCCAATGCTTCCCATGAATTCTTAAGAAGTGATTAGTTTAATTACGAGTAATTAAACATTCAATTTGTGAGAAGTTTGATTAATTTAATTTATCAAGCGTAGGTGATGGAGAATTAAGCAAACTAACAATAAAAAACATTAATTTATAAGAGATTATAAAAAATTATCCCAATAAATTTCTTTTTCTAGTTCAATTTCTTCTAAGTCGTAATACTGTGGCATGATACAGCTACTGGTAGAAATGAAACTCTTATGTAGGAAAAGTGTTTCATGGAAAATGTTAAAGCAAATATCACATATATGTTCTGGTGGCTTCTTCACTAATAGACCTATTCAAGAATGTAATGGCTGTGAGAATCGCTAATATTAGTGATAAAAGGTTGGTAACTTATACTTCAGTGAACTATCTAAACTGAAGCTATCAAACAACATTAACTGAGTGTTTTGAAATATTGATTGCAAACTACTTCAAAGTGCTGAGTTAAATGATGGACAAGAGAATGTTGTAGTAAAATATAATCCGAATTTAAAGATATCTTTTCCAGAACACAGGAAGATATTAGACAAATAAAAATAGCGTAATGTAACTAAACAGGAAAAGGTGGCTAAACTTCTAGATGATATGCAACAAAACGATATCATTGAACTAAATGAGTCCTTGGGCTTCTCCAATTGTTCTAGTCAAGAAAAAAGATGGCTCAACATGATTTGGTGTCCACTATACTCAACTAAATGACTTTACAAAGAAAGATAGTTACCCTCCTCCAAGGATTGATGACATTTTATTCAGGAATAAATGGTTCTCAACTTAGAACCTTAAAAATGGTTACAGGCAGGTTGATATAGATCCTGATGATGCTTTAAAGACTGTGTTCACCACTGGACAAAGACTGTGGCAGCAATATGATTATAGAATGCACACTTGAAGAAAATCTACAGAACATCCGAAAGGTGCTAGAGAAATTAAGAATGGCTAATCTTAAATTGAGTCCATCTAAATGTAAGTTCTTTCGTTATGAAGTTAGTTAAATTGTACACATCATCTCAGCAGATGGTAAGAACAGATCCCAAAAATATTTCCGTGTTTAAGAACTGTACTCGCCCAGTGGATTTCTGCCAATCGGTGAAACAAATCACATTTATGTAAACGTCTTGTTAACAGGATTGAGAAAAAGTTTGCAAATTTAAATTTTCAATTGTGGAACTCTGAAAATTGCTCCCAGTTTTTAAATCCCGAAGAATCAAGTAAAATAAAAAAAACTTAATTCTGGGAAACACCCGGAACGTGTTTGCACCTGCTAAATGAAGTTAGTTTCGGATACATTTTTAAACAATATTAGTTTATTATATAATAGATAACTTTATGAGGAAGAAGAAAACTACTAAGTAATTTCTAGTTAAATAATAAGATCTATCCGAAATCCATGCTAATTTGCAATTCATTAAATTCCTTTATTATGACGCAATAAAACGAGTATCTTATTTAGTTTTAAGAATTTTACTTAAATTATTAATAAATTATTTGACAGTTTCACTTGATATTAAAATTGTCACAGGAAGTAATCAGAGTTTAGCTGGGAAAAACTGCTTCAAAGTATTATTATATGGTTTTTACATAAACCTAAAACTTTTAATTAAAATTAAACTTAAAAAGATATTTAATCTCGTTGGTTTCTTTGTAGTTGTAAGATTTTTTATTTTGCAAAAAATTTTTTGAATGTGCAAGTTATTTTTTAAAAATTTCAATAACTGTCTTTCGTATTCCATTCAATTTTTTTAAAAAATTTTATTTCTGTATAAATTTCAGATGCGATGATTCAAAGAAAATGCTTAAAACATGAAGGAAAAAAAATAGAATTTTAATTAATCGCTCTTTATTTATTTATTTATTGTTATTATTATTTTCTCTTTGTTCCTTTCCTTCTTTGCTTGAAAATTCTTAAAATAATGTGAAAGAAATATAATAAGTCAAAATCTAAACTAAGTTAAAATCTCTTCCAATTAGTTCACAAAATAAAATTCAATTAATGCATATTATCAAAATATCTAATTTACAGTACTTATAATGAAACTGCAGAACATTATTAATAGAAATATTTTAAAATTTATTCAAAATAAACAAATATTTAATAAAAAATTTAAAAGTAATTTGCGATAATATATCTCCCCCCCCCACACACACTTTTCCAATTTTACCAAGAAAAACTTCAATTTAAAAAAAATTAATAATACAAATTACACAGCAATGATGACAAAATGTTTGATTTGGTATTAGCAAAAGAAAAATAATTAAAATAAATAAATAAAATAAAATAAAACATTAAATTAATTTTTCCTCTTCACCAAAAACTTTTGCTATCAGTACAATTTAACTACTAATGAACTCTAAAATAAACTCATAACTCCTCTGTTATAGTGATTTATGATGACAGCTATCTCCACCTCTCAATTAGTACCCAGTCGGCGGTCGTAGGGGAAGGAAAAAAAATACTAGCCAAAGACTCGGGCCCGCCGCTTGAGAGGCAGACAGGCAACCCGAGTTATTCCGGGCTTGCCGCGTTACGTGCAGAAATTATGCCCAAGTTATTACGGGTCTGCAGCCAGGAGGGTTAAAATATATATATATTTTTTAAGCTCTTGTTTTTTCTGGCATGCCGGAAGGAGCAATGCAAAAGTTAGTGAAAACTTGGGGAACCCAAAATTTTGCATCATGCCTGCTGCTGGATAATATAGTAAAATTACTTAGAAATCCACTGGTATAACTGTCAAAAATGTTAGTTAAAAAACTATATGAATTCGCAACAAAATCGGCACAAATCAGACATGTGCGTCAAAAAGTTAACAGTCAAATGCGAAATTAAACTGCTGTGATAATATCTTATTAACAATAATTAAGATTTCAAATAACCATGTAATAATAATTGCTGAAAAACCACACAAATCACTTAAATATGGGATTCAAAATTCTGTGATGCGTTTAGTATTTTAAAAAATGCACTGTTTTTATCTACAGCTATAGCAAAATTTTTGTGCAAGGCTCGTAATTTCTGAAGTTCCCTTCAAAAGTTTTTGAGACAAATGAACTTTGAAACTTCAGTGAAATTGCCTCTAAATTTATAAATTAGCGTGAAAAAACACCCACTAGTTATGAATCCTATTATGTGTGAAAAGAGAACCCACTTTGATATCGCTAAATCAAAATTAGTAAAAAATGGAAAGAATTTTTCAATTGAACTTAAGAGACTTGAACTTCTCAACAATGAAGAATTACTAATAATGATGGATTATTTAGAATTGAACAATTAGAATTAATTATTAAGAACTGAACAAATTTTTAAATATTTAGAATTGTTTTTAATTGACAAAACAAATTGTTAAATATTTAGAATTGAACAAAAAAACTTTTTAAAAAATTGGCAAGAGAAGACTGAAGAAAATTTTATGATGAACTTGCCAAAGAAACGCAAAAGACAGCAAATGTTTGTACTAAAAAATATAAATGAACAAAGCTTGGAGAGGAATTCATCTTTATATCTAAATTTTATTGAATTCAGTAAGGCTTTTGATTCAATCGATCAGCAAATTGTGGAAAATATCGAAAAATTACAAACTTGCAGAAAATTCTTTTAATATTATTAAGAGCCTTTAAGATGGAAGTAAAGCACGTATTGAGATAAATGGAATACGCACAGACTCCTTTGATGTTCAAACAGAAGTAAAACAGGGATGTGTATTGCCTGGATATTTACTCATAATTGCCATTGATTGGATTAGGAAGAACACTATCAAAAATAGAAAAGTGGGATCAGACGGAATTTTAACACCACACTAGAATATCTTGATTGCGCAGATGACAGTCTTCATTTCATCTAGATTCATCTATCTTGAAAAGAAAACTAAAAAATTTTATAAATATGCAAATCAAATCGGTCCTCAAATTAATAGGAATAAAAGAAAAACCACGAGAATGCATGCAAAATCTAATAATAAAATTAAAATAAATTCTGAAGAGTTTGAAGAAATTGATTCTTTCACATACCTTGGGGCATTAATAAATAAACAATGAGGCAACAATGATGATATAAACCAAAGAATCATAAAAGTTAGAGCCTGTTTCAGAAGTTTTGAAAAATTTTAGAGAGCTTCAAATATAAAAATCTCAAAAAATGTTTCAAAAGCTGTTGTTCGCTTCAAACTTTTGCATGGTGCAGGGATGCTACTCGCAAAATATCAAATTGTCTCACCAGAAATTGCATTTCGTCTCAGTTAAAATCTCTTTTTGGCTCAGTTTGTCTCAGCTAAAATTATTTTTTGACTCAGTTTATCTCAGCTAAAATTACTATTAATCAGTTTGATAACAATATAAAGATAATTTTCAGGATCCATAAAACCATTAATAGCATACTAGGAGTACTACAATTATACATACATTCACTATTGCTAGGATTTTAAAAAACCTGCATATGATTGATTATAAGAGTCCACAAAATTGTTTTATGGACTCTGTTGTTTTCATATATATTGCATTTATCATTTATGCCAATGAATAGTATCTGTTCGAGAATTTTACAAAGTAAATTTTAACTTTCTTATTTTTTAAAATATAATGGTGTTAACTTTCTGAAAAGAAATATCTATTTAGTTTCAGTAATTCAAAAGGGAAAATACCCATTTCATTTTGAGCTCAAATTTCATCTCAAAATATATAACTATTCAGTTACAATGAAAGGTCTACAGATTTCAATAATTAAAAGAGAAATTCAGTAATTAAATAATGAGAGTTTAAGAAAATGCAAATAACACAAAAAAAAAACACTCTTTGATAGAATTCAGGAGGTGCAGTGAAATTTTGAAATATTTTAGGTAGGAATTTTTCAAGAAAATTTTAGGGAGCACTTAATAGCCAAAAATTAGCATATATACATTTTTATATCAAAACAGAAATATTTAAAAACTATTATAAACAATTTAAAAAGACACATATAAATATAATTTTCTTTCTAAAATGACTTGCATCCTTTATTAAGTATAAAAGTAAACTTTTTAGTTTATTGGCATTGACTAGTAGATTGTACTTTCTTGCATTCACAAGATTAGTTAGTTGACTATGTTCTTTTAATTTATATAGCTAAATATACAATCATAAAATGTGATTATGAATGCACTTAGTAATTGTTTAAATGCAACAACTGTAGAAAAATATATCACATCTTTACAGTAACTAATTCGAGAACAAACTTAATTCTACTTCTTTCTAGAATCGTGAAACTGGATTTTAAAATTGCGTGAATGTGAATTGCGATTTTGGGTTTTAAAATCGCGTGAATATGAATCGCGATATTGAATTACAAAATCGTGTGAATATGAATCGCGATTTTGGATTTTAAAATCGCGTGAATATGAATCGCGATATTGGATTTCAAAATCGCGTGAATATGAATCACGATATTGGATTTTAAAATCGAGTGAACATGAATCGCGATTTTTGATTTTAAAATCAAGTGAATATGAATCACGATATCGGATTTTAAAATCACGTGAATATGAATCGTGCGGTTGGATTTTAAAATCGCGTGAATATGAATCGCGATTTTGGATTATAAAATCATATGAATATGAATCACGCTGTTGGATTTTAAAAACACGAAAATACAAATCACGATATTGGATTTTAAAATCGCGTGAATATGAATCACGTGAATATGAATCGCGCAGCTGGATTTAAAAAACACAAATCACGATATTGGATTTTAAAATCGCGTCAATATGAATCACTATTTCGGATTTTAAAATCGCGTGAATATGAATCACGATTTTGAATTTTAAAAACACGTGAATAAGAATATCGCTGTTGGATTGATTTTAAAAACGCGAAAATACAAATAGCGATATTGAATTTTTAAATTGCGTAAATAAGAATCACGATAAATAATTTTTAGATCACGTGAATACGAATCGCAATGAGTAATTTTTAAATAGCGTACAAATACGAAAAACGAGATCTGATATTACAACTGCGTGATAACGAATCGCAATATTGGATTTAAAAATGCGTGAATACGAATCGCGACGTTGGATTTTAAACTCGCGAGAATACAGATCGCGATATTGAATTTTTAAATTGAGTGAATAGGAATTGCTAGTACGATTTTTAAACAGCGTAAAAAAGTAGCAACACGTAAGTTTTAAATAAGTTAAATACGAAAATCGATGATTGATATTAAAATCGTCTGATTAAAAATCGCGATTTTAGCATATTCCAGCGCAATTCCTAATATTTAAAATTCCGAAAATCAGCCAAACGAAAAAAAAAATCATATATCGGTGGTCGAAACGAAACACTTAGACTCCTTTCCACTCTATAGCGGAAGTCGCGGGAATCCGACTATCGTTCCGGCGGCTTGGGTTTCTCTAATTGGACTCCCTAAAAATTTTAGTTTTTGGAACATGGTCGAAAATTTTAAAAATTGGGAGAAAAAAGCGTATTTCCGCTTTTTCGTGGAAGTCTTTCATCCCTTGGAGACGTGAACGGCAAAATGATCTCCAATGACTCACGGCAATCGGATTAATATTTGAAACTGAATTCAGGTTTGCCAAATTTTGGACGTTTTGTCTCAGAATGGCGCAGCTTTGGCAGAAACTGAGCTGAATGTCGCAAAATGGTGCAGTTATGCCGTTTTGTCTCAGTTTGTCGCAAATGGCGCAGGCGTAGCATCCCTGATGGTGCAGCTTGTTGGAATCCAAAATAGAAGAATAGGAAACATTCTAGAAATAATACTTAAGAATAATATTAAAAATTTTCTGGCCTAACACTATTTCAAATAAAGATCTACTAATTAAGGCAAAATTATCACCCACTCATGAAGAAATTATGAAGAGTAGATGAACTGGATATATCCTTTTTATTTTATTTCATAACAGCCGTTGAACAGCTGACCCAACTTTTTGGGTTTACATCTACTAATGTTCAAACTCCATAGCCTTGTAATTTTGAACCGAATGCAGAAAATAAGGTGGAGCAAGTATTGGGAGAAAATTTACCTTCCTGGAAGACTTTTTGATGGAAATAACCCACATTTGCATTACATGGAGAGGAAAACCCCGAAAACCTCCCACAGTTAATCTGATCGTAAGGGGACTTTAACCCATGATCCATCTGCCACTGAGGATATTTTACATCAGCACTGTGGTCGGTGCAAGCCGGATATGGAATTCGTACTAACCAGCAATCGCTCAGATTTGAATCCGCTTCAACCAACACCTCTTAGAAAAGAGTAGGCCTCTGCACGGGTTACCATAAATATCCTTTAGTAGTCCAAACGTAATGACATATGTCGTATTTTCAACCACTGCGCAGCCTAGTACCCCGAACGTAAAGACATCTTTCTTATTTTTCATCAACTGCGCAGTTAACTTCGTCACATCGGACTACTAAATTGATCCGTGCTGAGGCCTTCATACTTCTAGGAAGTGTTGCTTCAACCCATTGGAAGGCAAATGCTCTATCCTCTAAGCCATCACGGATATATCCCTTGTCTATAATGGGATAGCCCTGCTTACATCAATTGCCCTTTTTTGGGCACCCGATAGAAATCACAAAAAAAGGAAGGTTGAGACTCGCTTGGCAAAGATATATGCACAAAGATCTGTGCAAAGCAAAATTAAAGGGATGGGAGAAAGACTGGCTCAATACAGGGGTGCCTAGAAAGAGAGACCTGAAGCCTTATAATCCAGCTGGTGCAAAGAGCATAAGTAGGCATGCGTAATCAAATTTTTTAATAATATACAGATTTAAATGTAAAAACTTCAAAATTACACATAGATGTTTATTAAACATTCAATAGATATTTATTAATTTGATATTTATTTTTAAAAAATTATAATACTTCAAGTTGTAATAAATATTTCATTAGTTTCGTATTAAGCATTCTAAGTATTTGATTTTATGCATGGTTGTATTCTAAAAAATTTCAAAGAGGAAAATAACTGGAAACAGTGGAGGAGCAAATAATTTTAAGGGCTACCAGACATTTTTAATAACTACCAACATTTTTCAAATTCTTGGAGCCCTGTGCATTATTAAAAAAATCCTTTCAATTATGATATTTGGTATTAAGAAGTATTCTTGGAAAGTAGATTAAACACTGTTAAAAAATATTCCTGGAACATATGGTCGTAAAACATTTAAAACTTCAAACTTTTCGCTAATGAGTAATAAATTATTCAGCAACGATTGTTATAAATAGCTATTAATTTACCATTTAAATTGCCATTTAATTAAATTACTATTTAATTACCAAATAAAATTATAAAATTTATTATTGATATATATTTTTGAATTATGTAATCTAGGTGCAGCACATTCATTTACCTCTTAACTAATTTAATTGTAGATTAAAATTCATTCAAATACTGCTTCGTAAATCTTTGTTAGAAACACAAATTAAATTTAAAAAATTCATGGAACAATTTTTTAAATGAAAAACAGTACGACATATTAGGAGGCGGTCATAATCAGAAACCTCAAATTTTATCTCTTTTTTTTTTAAAGAAACTATACAAAAAAACACAAAGTAAAAATTTAGTATAAGAACATATCTTTGGGGAGCACTCAAAATAAAAAAGGGTGAAAATCTTAACATTAAATCATGTGATTCCAGGTATTAGCTACATAAATTGGATGAAACAAATCATATAACTTATCTGATATTGGATTGCTAGATTACCTTATGCAATTTAAAGGATCTTCTTTGCAGTCAATGTTACAAACAAATCGTAACCATGAAAGCCATCCCATTGGTGGAGTTAAAGCCAATCCATTATCTAGGCTCACCACATTCAAAGGAGAACAAATGAGGATAAAGATAAGCAACTTCATTTTCTTAATATTTCTAAAAATAATAAATAAGGATTACATTTTTAAGAAAAATAAGCTTATGATTCATGATTCATACGAAATTTCTGAACAAAATGACCAGAACAAAAATTTAAAAAATAATATTAAATACATTCTATATGTTTATGGCACATGATAAGAAATATTAGTGGAGAAATAATACTAAAAACACAAAAATTAAAAGTTAATGCGCATATTTACTTAAGTGTTTTATGTACGTATACGGAGTACAAAATGACTTTTATAATATCGGGTTGCTTAAACTCTTTAGTTTTAAATAATTCTGATTACCCTAATGTTAAAATCTAATTAACAGTGTTAATCATTAACCACATAGATACAATACAAGCAAAAAACTTTTACCTTTAGTTTGAAGTATATATAAAAATCATCATTACCAAAATTGCATTTTCTCAGGAAAAAACCTATTTCTTCCAGACCAGTGGAAGAAAATAGAAAAAATGGAAAAAGTTGAACAAAATTGAAAAAACTAAAAATTGACTAACACAATTGTTTTTAAATAAGTAATGTAAGAATGGCTTAAATTTAAACAAGCTAAATTTAATATACCACCAGTTAAGCTTTTCACGCTATTCATATATTATGTATGTATACATGCATTACATATATATATATATATATATATATACATACATATACATATATATAGATATATATACATGCATATATATATATACATATACATACATATATATATACATACATATATATATACATACATATTATAAATTTAATATACCACCAGTTAAGCTTTTCATGCTATTCATATATTATGTATGTATACATATATATATATATATATACATATATATACATGTATACATATGCACATATATATATATATGCACAATATATATACATATGTGCATATATATATATATAAAAAGATAAGCGTACAAATCGAGGTAAACGGGGTTCAAGAAGTAATAGAAACTCTCTTAATACTGACAAATTAAATATACAATTTCTTTCCAATATGGAAAAAGACTTTAATAAACATTATAACATTAAATCAATTAAAGATTTTGTCTTTTCCCTTAAGAATTATGATGTATATAAGTTCTACGATCTTATTATTAACTTTTCTTTTATTAATTTACATTTCAAAATTTCTTGTTTTGATCTTATAAAAGCTAAAATGAGCATAATTTTGCCTAATAAAAAGAAAAGTTTAGGTAATTTATATTTCGTTATTAACTTTCAAAATCCTATTTTCGATAAGATCAAATTTCACAACATTTTTGAAAATTTTAAAGCTTCATTTCCATTAAAAGATTTTAACATTATTAAAAGTTTTAAATATAACAAATCTCTTGGTAGAACCATATTTAACTATAATGATATAAGCAAAAATTTAGGGAGTATTAATATATCCGATTATGAATGTCACTGAGAGGAGGATAAATATTTTGATTTTGTTGATAAACATCATAAACATATTATTACTGGTAATTTAAATATTATAGAAAACTTGGAACTTAGGATTTTAATGATAAAAGGCACAAAATTTAGACCCATTTACCTTATATCAATCAATAAAATTCTAAAATAATTTCTTAATGATCTCAATAGTTTTTGTTTAAAGATATCAAATAAATTCTCTTTACCTTTAGATATGCTAACAGAATGGAAATGGGGTGTTTATTATTACAGTACAGAACCCGTTATCCGGAAATCAGAAAACCGGAATACCAAAAAACCGGAGCGAAATCCAATGAATTTTCCCACCATTTTTTAAAAAAAATTTTTTTTTCCTCATAAGATTTTACAATTTTTTTTTTCTTTTTTGAAAGATGTTTACCATACCATCATTTTAGAAATAATCATTACTGTATTATTTCATCGTTTTTTCTTCTTTTTAAGATTATTTCCTAATATTTTTTTTTAGTTGGGTTTAACAATAAAAAAAACGGCTTTTTGTAGTGATTCAGAAAACCGGAAAAATCAGTTATCCGGAATAGCGATGGTCCCGATCGTTCCGGATAATCGGTTCCCTACTGTACTTTAAAAACTTTATTTTCAATAATAAGGATAATTTAAAAAAGAGTAACAATTCAACAAATTTTTCTAATATTGTTCAATCAATTAAGCAACTTCAAAAAAATTTTGTAATTACTCCCATAGACAAAGCTAACAATAATTATGCTACATTCTGTAAAAAATTCTATGCTGAACTTTTAAATACGGAATTGAAAAATAGTAAAAATTTTAAACTTAGTAATTTCAATAATAATATTGTCATTAAAAAAATTTTAGCTTTTCAAAAGAGATTAAAAAATAAAATTATCAATATACAATTTCCTTACTTAATTATCAGTTCTAAATTTTATAAAATTCCTGTAAAATTTGGAACTATCACATGTGGATCTAATACTTTTTTAACAAAACCTGGCACCATTTTCTCTTACTTAAATAAAATTATAAACAATATTACTAAAGAAGGTTTCTCTTGGATTATCACTAATAATCAACCAATTTTAGATTTTTCATTAAACATAATAAAATTAATTCTATTGCGACTTTTGATTTCCGGGATCTTTTCAATAGCATTCCCCTTTCTAAACAAAAAGATGTCCTTTTGAATTATTACTATGATTTTAAAAATATCCTTTGCTGCGATTTTGATTATTGGGAAATTCTGATTAATTTTTGTCTTTTTAATAATCATCTTTACAATGGAAAGGATATTTTTCTTCAAATTAATGGAATACCACAAGGATCTAATTATTCATCTCTCTTAGCTAACATATTTTTGCATTATTATGAAAAAAATATACTTTTAGTATTAAATTTGTTTTTAGATACATTGATGACATAATTATCTTTAATTTCCAAGATTTTACTATTTTATTAAATGACATTTACCCTGAGGAATTAATCTTACTTCGTAATCACAATGATAATATTAATTTCAATTTTTTGGATTTGGGTATTATATAAGTTGAAAATATCTGCTTTGTTGCTACGATAAAAAAAATTATTTTAATATTAATATACTAATTACTTGAAATTCTAATGTTTCTAGGAGCATCTATTTAAATACCACTTTTAATGAAATGAACAGAATTAAAAGAATATGTAGTAATATTTATTTATCCAAAAAACAAATCGATAAACTCTTGCAAAATTTGATGAAAAACAATGGATACCCAACTAAAGTAATAAAATTTTATATAAAATCATTGAATTAATCATATATTTTTGTGGATATATTTACTAAACATTTCCTTTGTTAATCTATATAATTTTTCCATGTGCAAATTCATTTCGGGCCAATCCGCGAATAAAACTATCTACTAAAATATTTTTCTTTAATTTTTCCATGTGCAAATCCATTTCGGGCAAATCCGTGGCTAAAATTATTTGCAAAACAGGCAATTTATGTTTCTCCTTTTTATTTTATATTTTTTCTTAAATAAACATCTATTTTCCAAAACTGTTTATAGTCAACTTTTTTAAATTATCCAGTATAATATTACCATGCGCACATCCATTTCGGGCCCATCCTTGGTAACTAACAAATCAATGCACAGAATAACAAATCACTTCAGCAGTGCAGTAAGAACGGCACTCTAAAACCCTCTAGTTACACTAAATTTGCGCTTTTGTTTTCATATTTTGTAATTTGGCAATCTTGTTGCGAAAATTTTTTAAATCATTCTTGAAAAATTTCCTATCCATGTAAGTACATCTGATTTCGCTACTCGCTTTATAGTCTATGTTTTATACTGTTTTTTCTTTTATTTTCTGTTTTTACATGTTATTTTTACTTATTTTTTCTTATTGTGTTCTATTTTATTTGTTGCAATTTTTGTAAAAATTTTTTTTGAGTGTCCTCACACTATTGTATTAATATATTTCGCTTTGGCTACATTGATACAATATCAGAAAGCATTCTCTTTTGCGGATATAATCGATGAAGAAAAGATAATATCTTTTTTTTCCAGTTTTTTTAAATAAAATTTCATCCTTTTTTTTTTAAAAAAAAACTGCTGTTTGATATTTTTTTACTTATTATTTTCCCTCCCTTTTTCATATGTCTATAATTTTTCTTTGTTTTATCTTCATTTCGAACTTATGCCAAAAGTGTGGACACTTTTTGAAAGTTTCATGTTTTTCAACTTTGTGTGCTTGTAGAATATATTAATTTTCACTTAAATACAAAAGTTTATATATCAAATTGAAGGTAATTTAATCTAGAATTTAATAATGAATACAGTATTACAATATCTGTATTACAAAAAAAAGTTATGCAACTAATCAGGGTTCGTGATTTTTTCGATTTTTTTTAAAAAAAATCAAAAAAATCGGATTATTTTGATTTAAATCGGATTTTTTTGATTTAAATCAGATTTTTTTTATTTTTATTTAAATACACTATAAGAGCTTTAATTTATGATCAAAAAAACTTTATAAATGTTTAATCAAAATTAAATTAATATTAAAACTATATTATAACAATATTTTAGAAGCTCTAACTTACTAAAATAATTTTTCATTATAATGCATAGCGACCATTTTGATACAAAGGCATGATTGAAATTAAAAGACAAGATAAAATAGATAATTTAAAGAATACTACTTTAACTAATAACACAAAGTTTCAATTAGCACAGTATAATTTTAATTTAAAATTGTGATCTCTTTTTTTTCTCATGATTTATAAAATGGCAAAATAAATGCAACAGATTGTGTTTATAAATGTTGTTATTCATCAAAAAATAAATATTCAATCTATATATTTTTATGTTAAAATATTCATTTTTAATCCTTTATCAAAATACATAAGTTAAGCTAAAAAACATTTTTTAAAAAATCTATGTACTCATTGGAATTTTTTTTCAAAAAGAAAATCTGATAATTTCAAAGATACCGTAAACATATTATGAGAAGAAAAATAAAAACCAGTTAATAGCCCTGCTGCTTCAAATAGACTTTGATAGGGAAGAATGACACTATGTCAGAAAAAAAATATCTGAACTCAGCTTTTTTTTTTTCTTTCTATTTTTGGCATATTAAGGTAATTTCTTTTTAATATAACCTCAAGCTTTAGAAATATAGAAATTTCCATCAATAAACTATGATGTAGATTTGAATTTCATGCTTTTTTAATCAAAAGGTAGAATTTTAATTAACATTTGCTTTCTGAAAAAAAAGCATGTTTATTTACTTTCTACAGCTATGCAAGTCTATATTAAGACAGCATTAAATATTTACTTTAATCTGTACTTTCAATGTTAAGAATCAAAAGATTTTTAAACATGTAATTTTAAATGTGTTTAACACACTCCAAGAAAGAAAGTAATTTCGTTTACTAAAATTAATTAACGCAGCAATTTATTTAAAATAAATTTTAAAACTGAGAAAAGAAAATAATAAAAGTATCAATAATTTAAAGCACTGTTTTTTAACTTTTAAAATCAATATAATATATATATAAAAATCAGTTGATTTAAATTAATGATTTTTTTAAAAAAATCATTTGATTTTAATCATGATTTAAATCGTGATTTAAATCAAGCTGATTTAAATCAACGAACCCTGCAACTAATAGTAAGATCTATCTTAGATTTGCATTTTTTTAAAGTGATACTTACACAATCAATACTTAGTAGGATAACCCTTATTTTTTAAGACAGCTTACCAGCTTCTTTTCATTGAGTGAACGACTGTTTGAAGTTCATCTTTCGTAATCACATGGTGCCAAGAATCAATTATAGCTTCAATAAGTTGTCTTTTATTGGATGGACGTTTTTTTCGTGCAAGAATTTTCAAACGTCACCACAAATTTTCAATTGGATTGAGATCAGGACTGTTTCTTGGTCATGGTAATATATGTATACCTTTATTTTGAAACCATGCTTTGCATACTTTTGCTGTGTGGCATGGAGCTGAATCCTGCTGAAAAATAAATGGTGCGTTGTTGGGGAAGAGATCCCGGATGGAAGGTATCAATTTTGGTTTCAGGACAGTTTCGATGTATTTTTTGGCATTCAGGATGCCAAGAATCACTTGAATTCGGCCCACACCATCTGCAGACATACATGCCCAAATCATAACATTTGTTGGGTTTTTTGCTTCAATGCAATCAGGATGAAGTGCTTCACCTACTCTACGTCTATGTGCCAAGTAAATAATGCATGGAATGACATAAAACTATTGTTCTATGTTTTACTGCAAAAAATAAAAAGCAATGCAAAAATCTAATATTATATAGCATCAAAACTAATGCAAAATAATATTATAGAGAATGCTAGATAATAATAGTTTGCATTGAATCTAATATTATATAATACAGAGCAAACAGCAACCTCTTGTATCGTTCTAATATTAGAAGTTGTGCAAGATAACGTTAGATTTTGCCGATTTTCTGATGTTATTAGGTGCTACTTGGGTCCTCATCAGCAGGGTGCACAGAACTATTGTCTAAAAGTAAGACGACCTTTTCATTTTTCAGCTCCTTGTCCCATTCAAGAAGAAATTTGGTGAAGATACTGGATGTCATCCATGCGTTATAGCGTTTGGCATAACTGGTGGCCAGAACTCCGTTAAAACATCGAGGATTTAAACTCTTTCCTATCGCTAAAGGTTTTTTCCCCCCACAGTTCCTGCCATGTTACATGTTAGCAGTCTGGTTAGTCTTTCCTTTATTTTTTTACATCCACCAGTCGATTCATTTTTTAACAGCAGTGTGTGTTCAGGAAGTGCTGGGGAAAATAATCCTGTTTCACCTGTGTTGAAAATTTGCTCTGGTTTATAGTCTTTGAGGAGTGTTCGCCACACGTCGTTTACCCTTTCGGTGGCAGAGCTAAAATCAGCATCTTGCTTTTCACCATGCAAATTACGATAAGACAATGTTGCTGCGGTCTTTCCATCGGGTTAGCCACCCATCTGTAGCATTAAAATCAGAATCACCAAATAAGTTAGCAAAGTCCTGTGCTTTGTGAAATAAAATTCCACGGGAAATTAGAATTCTTCGTCCGCGTGCATTTTTGAACCATTCTAACAGAGCCATTTCAATTTCCTCCGATTTTCCTTCACGCTTATGTTTTCTTGACAGATTTCCATTCTTTTTTATTTCCTCGGAAATATTCATCCTTTATTTCAGAATGTTGAAAAGAGCAGTTTGGGAAATCCCTAATTTAACTGAAGCTTCATGTTGACTACATTTAGGAAGTTTATCATAGTTTTGCAACACTTTGAATTTATCTTTAAGACTCAAATCCTTCCTTTTTGGCATGCTGATAAAATTTAACACCAAACAAACTTAAAAATGATATGTGCTCTAGCTCTAACTATAATACTCAAACGGCTTAAATAATATGGAACATGTGCACAGACAGTTTTCTGGAAATCTATTCATTTTCTCTGTTAAGATAGATAACAAAAGAAACTTCTCTCCCTTCTATGGTTCATTTAATAAAAAGTAAGATAAGAATTCGACCCCCTGTTGAGTGAGATAGGTTTCTCCAAACTTCATTCAAGTCAAGGAATTGACATTGATAAATTGATTTCTATGAACTCCCTGCTTACCACCCACATTTTTCCTTAACTCTTACACTATGTATATCACAAGAAAGTGCTAACCGCACCTGTTTCACAAGTTTGTGAGTAACTGTTGCTTCTTCTAAAAAAATCTTTAAACTTAAAAAAAAAAAAAAAAATTTATAAATAAGAACAAAAAAAGCTGAAATATTGCACTTTTGATTTATTATGTAGTCAAAATTTTGATTTCAAAAAGTGGCAGCATTGATTTTATTAAAGGATGTTTTTAACATGTATAATTACTGTAACGATTCGGTTCTTGCCGATTTGATTTTATAAAGCGGCTGATTTTATTATCTGGTGATTTTACTAGCGGCGGGCACTGTATATATATAATATATATATATATATAAGAGAATTAATAAGCTTACTAAAAATAATAATTATTTAAATTGGAATATTAAAAATAGCATTCAGGTTTTCAATACACTAAAAACTTTAAATAATGTTGATTCAATTCACTGTTTTGATTTCGAAAACCTATATACTTCCCTTCCAACAAATAAAATTCATGATGTCCTTCTTCAAATTCATAGCATGCTTAATATCAGTGATATTATTAATGAAGTATACTGGAACTTTCTAGTACATATTAACCTTAACAACAATTATATTCTTTTTAATATCCTTTATCCCTTTTTCAACAAACTTATGGTATTCCCATGGGTAATAATTTTAGTACTAACATCTGCAATATTTTTCTCTTTCTACAAGAATATAGGTTTGTAAAATCATATGTTAATCTTCCAATTAATTCCTTCTTTCTCAGATTCATAGACGATCTATTAGTTATTAATTTTAATGATTTCGATATTCTAGCCAAACATATTTATCCAAATGAATTAATTCTTAATAAAACAAATAATAGTAATTCTTCAGCAAATTTTTTAGATTTGACTCTTAATATTAATGAAGATAAAAAATATTACATTGAAACTTTTTGACAAAAGAAATGATTTTAACTTTCCAATAAAAAAAATGCATTGATTTTAACTCTAACTTAGCCAATAAGGTTTTTTCTAACATTATTACCAATCAAATTCATAGATTTTACAGGAATAACTCTAACTATAACAAGTTTTTAATCGATACTGATAAATATTAAAACGATTTAATTAATAGCCATTTTCCTAGTTCATTTCTTAAATTCTATTTTAAAAATATCTTAAAAAACTTGGTACATTAATTTGTATTTAATTTTTCTGCTTTTAGAATGAGTTCTGATTTTTTTAAGGTGGGAACTATGATAAGCTGTTCGTAAAGCCACTGGACCGAATAGTTTGGATGTATGACCTTTTATACTGGATTAGTTAAATATTTTTTAAGATACTTCTTAATAATTTGTAGCCTCGTAAAATTAATTTAATTATTTTAATTGTCCAGTATAATAAACAGTTTAATATTTAATTTATTTATTTTTATTATTATTATTTTTGTATAAATGGAATGGGCTCTGGTTCATAAAGAACCACCCCAAATGAAAGCAGGTGATACGTGTAGTTTTTGAAATTATGTAAGGATGTATAAATGAAGGCGAAAGTCTATAAATGGCTTTCTATCCATATGTGCAGGCTTTAACTTTTAAATAAGTCACCCTATGAAAAATGGGAATGTGTATACTTTAAAATTATGTAAGGTTGTATGAATGAAGGATAAAGCCTATAAACGGCATTCTATCCATATCTGCAGGCTCTGATTTTTAAATAAGCCACCCTATGAATGATGGAATGGAAATGAATGATTTTTTCCTTCTCAGTCTGTTAATTAAATTAATCCGTTAGGAAATGTTTTTATTTTTTATTGTAATAAATTTAATAGCATTTTCTCCATTTTTGGGCTTTAATAAATTAATTTCCGATTAATAAATTTTTACTATTTTCTCTCATAGATGGCAGCACTAATACTTTACTTACTTAAGAAATTTTCTTCTTCAATCAAATATATGTTTTTTAATTTTATTTTATTCGATTCAAGCTATATGCACAACTTCAAATATTGTACCTCTTCGCGAATTTTGTTTGGAACTGTTTAATTATTGTACTTTTAAACCTAAACCGCATTTCGCTATACGCCGGTATGTTTGATTACTTTTTCCTTTTATTCCATGCTATTTTTCAACAAAATGTTTTTTTTGCGATATCAACACATAAAAAGAATAATTTTTATCTTAGGATAATTATTCTTTATTCAGAAATTGCCAGGGTGACTGAATAAAATTATTTTTAAAATCTAAGTTTGAATTTAAAACATTAATAACAGAAAGTTGGGATCTTTTAATTGAGTAACTTTAAATCTTTATGCAACCATCTGCTTATCCTTAAGAAATAAAATTAAAGCGCAACAATCTAAAACTTTACAATGCAACAAAACACGTCATAAATAGTACCAAATATTCAACTTTCTTGTTAGAAGCAAATCATACTTTCTTATTTAGTACACACTCAGGAATAAAAATTTTAAGTATATTTTTGAAAAAAACTTTAAAGTTTTCATCAAAAACCCAACAAACCCCAGGTTTTTGATGAAAAACCTAGGTGGGCTGGGATTTTTTACACTCTGTATAATACCGGCCTGTTTAAATTTTAGTACAATCGTGAATTTTAAAAAAATTTTACTGTTTTCAATAAATTTACAGTTACCTATTACACATTGAAATATTGCACAAATTTATTTAATTCTTCAAGAATTTTGGAAATAGTTTTCGTTATGGATTTTAGTTAAAAAATTTTCTGTTGATACTTCTTTTAAGGTGTCTACACACTGAACGCAACAGAGATGCGAAAAACGATTTTTCTCCTCTGTTGCAAGTGATTGCAAGTACCTTCACACAGCATGCGACGACAAACCTGTTTCCTTACACTTTTCTTCTCTATATAGTTTTTGTTTCATAGCTCATTTTTTATATTTATAAATTATTTTATGTATTATTTTTTATATTCATATTACTTTATGATTTCAGTAAAAGATTCTTCATAAATTGCCAAGATAAACTTTGCGTCACATTTTTACAAATATTGTATCAGTAATTTATACAAAATTATTTATTTATTTTTCATAATTTTTGTCATCTAATTTTTTCTACTAATTTTTTATGCTTAACTAATCTTTTTATGGAAAAAAATGCATTTTTTCTGTATAATTTTTACCGGCTATAACGCGTATTTTTATTTTGTTAAATAAACTAAATTGATAGAATATTAAATAATTTAAATAAAAATTATTTTATTATCGAAAGTCTTGTTAGGAAAAATATTCTTTTTTTCAGAACATAGTAGTGAACAATACTTTTAATATTACAAATAGATCAAGTTTGCAACTTAATATTTTATGTAGATGTGATAAAAAGGATTTTATTTCCTTATGCAAATGCTTCAATATAGTTTTTTCGTACATTCACAAGTTGGTAAGAATTTATGAGATTAATATTTCACTCTACGGAATTTCTGAGAGGTGCCACTTACACAACATTTTAAAATGGACACCTTTTATTATTTAGTGACCCTTTATAATATGACTATAAGATACTACTTTATGAGAAGTACAAGAATGTGTGGGTGTTTTTCTTTTTTCATTTATGTTTTACTTTTGCATAAAATTACATTTTCCAAAAATTGTAAAAAAAGAAAAAAAAATTTTTAAAAAAAGGATGACATCACGTTTTAAATATGCTAGATCTCTTTTTCCTGCTGAATGGTACTGTCGCATTAAGCCAGCATAGTCAGTCTGACAGAACCACTGGTAGCTACATTTTATAGCACTCCAAATAAAAATTCCTGGAAGATTGGTTACGGTACCTCAACTATCAACGAGAGACACATGAAGCCTATAGCATAACAGAGATATATAATAAATATTTTATTAGTAATTTCTGTTCCTGAATCTGGTCCATTCACTTAATTGGCGAAAAATTCCAAATATGCTCCTTATCTTCCTTGATTTTTTAAACTCCCGAAAGTTTCTCAGAACAATAAAATCAAATTACTATTTTTGATTCTATGAAAATATTTAAGTAGGAAAAAGGCGTTTTCCCCCCCATTATTTCTATATATATCCAATTTTATCCGATAATGATGAACAATACCGAGTCTTAGCATAATTCCATAGAATAACCAATTTACACTAAAAAAAATACAGCTTTTTTAGTTCTTTAAAAATGTTTTATTTTTCAAGCTAATGATCTGATTTCATGCAAATAAAAATTTAAGCGATTCTGTTTATGAAGTTGATTATGATAAGAAAATTTAAGGACCCGGTTTTTTGCACCATTGTAGTATTTATATCAATTTCCGTCGCTGTTGCAGACTCAGATTCAATCCGATTCATATATATTTCTAATCTCAAAGGGAAAATACGATGAATTCAAGTATGATTTTAATGTTAACATCCTTCAGAACATAGTGACTTATGTTTATATAAAATATTTGAATATATTTGAAAGATTTTTTTGAATTGTCATACATTAAAAGAGAAATTTTTTTACAAAAATGTATTTTAAATGTTCTTATTTATATAAATCTTAGTTGAAATTTTTATTAAATATATATAAAATATTATAAATGTCTAAAAATATATATTGATAGGTCTTGATTTAGAAACAGTGTTTCTAACTTCATATATTCCTAATATAAATTTTTGAAATTCTAAAGTGTGATTAATCTGCTAATCTCATTTAGGTTTAAGCTATTTTAGTGCATTTTGTTAATTATGAATAATGTTCAGCTAAATAAGGAAAGGGTGGCGGCTATTTAACGTTGCTAAAAGATTAGAAAGCAGTATTTTTTAATTAATTATTTTTAATTATATATTTTTTCTATAGGAACTAATTTTATTTTTTATTTGCTATTAAAAAGTAGTTATTATTAAAAATTAAACAGTTTGTTTTATTAGAAAAGACTTTCGAAAAATTATGTTTCATAAAGAAATGCAAAGCAAAAGCTAAAGATAAAAAGGCGAACTTTTTTTAATTAGTGGAAACAAAACAAAACAAAAAGTAACAAAAATTATGTTCAATTCAATTCTACTTTTGATTACTGAAGGGACAATCAATGGGTAATTATTACAAAAACTAAAATTTTGAATGAGAAGTTTTGGAAATCATATAAAATATATTGATCATATAAAATTAGAAAATAAGGGCCCTTAAAAGTACTTAATTTTACATCATCACTATAGTTGATAGGAAAAATTTTTTAAAACAAAGTTCCTTTATCATCTATAACTAGACCATGCATCGAGGGTAGAACATTTTAGAGAGACAAGAAGGGGATTTGTGGGAGGGGGCTATAGGCAAGGGGGATAAAACATGTTCTTTAATTAATATATTGGTTCTTTCATTGACATATTTTGCCTTTTGTCTAGAATGATACTCCAAGGGGGATACTGCGATTGGAAGGAATTTTTTTCTTCTTTTTGGGGGGGAGGGGAGGAGGGAATAGTTTGAAGGAAACTAAGTAGAAGACTCACACTGACCTTCAAAATCGATAGAATTCAAGAAATTCAGTTTTACTAGTAAGGCATCTGCTTATAGGAACGAAGTAAAACCCTAAAGGAGTCTAAATACCGACTGCAACAGCAACAAATCGCATGTTGCGATGACTTTACGCATGCGCACTTCTTTCATCCTCTTTCTGTTGCAACAACCAGTGATCGCCATCGCACTGGTTTCAAGAATTGGATGGCGTTCAAAATAAAAATTAGGCAGTTTTTAAGGACCGTGGAAACCCTGTTATTCAGCTATGATGTTATTACGACACGCAAATTTCTAATCGCACTATCAAAGTAAATTTCTAATCATGCACTTTTGATACAATTTATTTCAGTACAGTTTTACAGTAAATTCAAGTTATTTTTCCATCGTTTCTTGGCAAGGAATGTGATTTGGTAAATGTGATAATGAATTGTCATTTGGTCAAATACCGAATACTAGGCGAAAAATAAGCCGAATACCATATACTCGGGGCCAAATAGCAAACTTTTTTTGCAGCATAGATAGCAAAACTAAAACCAAAATTTTAATGCTAACAATAATATTTTCTGATAAAACGTATTCATAAAAAAATGTTAAAAAATAAGGCCTATCAGAAATGCTTTTGAAAATGCTGCATTATCATAATAACTAAAGATTATATATATATATAAAAAAAAAAAACAGAAAATAAAAATCGATTTTAATTCTTGAAGTTTGAGATGGAGAAATCTTGGGATTGGGAAATCTTGGAATTGAGAACATTCAAGTTTTCCAATCACCATATATTCAAGAAAAAAAGAATAAAATCTAACAGAAATGCTTTTAAAAACTGATGTGCTATAATAAAAATATCTATGAAAAAAAGTTTTTTCTTCTTCAAAAAAAAAAAAAAGCTAGATGGAAACAAAAACAATTTTTTTTATATTTTTAAAATAAAAATCTTATGCTTAAAATTCCAATTAAACTTTGTCACAGTGCCATATTTTTGGAAGAAATAAAAATGACGTTAAAATAAAGTTTATTAGTAAAGTTTATTTTAAAAAATGCTACGTCATGATAAAAATGCCGATAAACAGAAAAGTTTATTAAAAAGAACAAATGAATAACAGAAAAACAAAATGTTCTTAGTTCCTAAAATAAAACTTTAACATTGAAAATCACAGTTCTCTATATTACAGTACAGGGAAAAATTGACAATAAATTAACAGTAAGAGATGTTCCATTAAAATGCTGTGTTATAATAAAAACAGCAAAAATGAAAAAAATAATCCTTCTCAATTTTTAGAACTAAAAGTGTTAAAAAAATGATGAAATTGACTTGCTTGCATATAATTTTTAAAAAAAGAAGAAGTACAAAAACGTGTTGGTTGAGTAGAAAGTAATATAGTTTCAATTCATCAAATTTCGTTTTCCCATTTGTCTCCTAGAAAATAAATTTGCAAGCCATATTGCAGAAACATGATTTTAAAAACTTGTGTAACAACTTTTTCTTATAATATACAACACTATAATATAGTTAAAAATATAATTTTATATTATTCTTCATATCTACACAAATTGCAAAAAAAAAAACACAATTAGAAAAATACTTTTCTAAAAAATACTCTGCCGAATATTTGGCCAACTAAATTTTTGACAAAAGGGCCAAATACTCATTGCATCCCTGAGTTTAATGTAATGTTATTGCAGCCTGAGAAATTCACAAAGTGGAGGGAAACGTGAATTTTTAAACTGCTCACTGCTTGTAATTTTAAATGCAATTTTTTGTTGCTTATGTGATCTTTTTCAGAAAAAAAAGAAAGCATTTACTATGTGAAAAATATAATAATTCAATAAAAAGAAATAATAAAGTACATTGCCAAATAAGTTTTGATTTTTATTTAGAACTATAACAGCTTTGTTTTTATTTTAGGCTTTTGTTTAAACCTTATTCAATTAAAATATTTAATTTGAATTTATATCAATTAATATATATAAATTTTTTTCCCACTTTCATTCTGTAAGCATGGCATTTTTTTTTTTTTTTTAGTTTGAATTTATTTTAAAATAAATTTTTGTATTGTGCGAAATGATAAAAAAAAAATTAAAGTATTATTTTTTGTATTTTTTTTTTATGAATTCTAATATTAAATTACTTTAATTTTTACAAATATATTACTATGTACATTAATAAAAAAATTAGAGCACTAATGTTTAAATAAATATTACTTTATATGCTATCAACATGCCTAAATACATGTAGGGCTCTTCATAGGTGAACCTACAATACAAGTGGGTCATCACTCAAAAAGGTTGTGTACCCTTAATTAGAATACATTTTTTAAATTAAAAGAATAATTGTTCGGTCAAAGGCAAATGAACATATATTTATTGAATCTATTCTGACAAACAAGTGCAATAAATTTCATTACTTGATGACATAAATATTAAACTTCTAATAAGAATCCCATTTTTTTTAAAAAAAATAATAATGTCTGATAATCCGTACATAATGAATCAATTTTTGATAGCCCCGGTGCATACTTTAAAAATAAAAATACCAGAGCTTTGCCTTAAAAAAAGGAACTGATATTTATTGAAATAAGAACAGAGAAACCAATTCAACTAGACTTGCGAAACTATGGGTCCTGTAGACCCCAGATGTTCATAGTGGCAAGCAGGAACCTAAAAAATAAACCATCACAGAAATGCAACGCCCCTCCGTTTAAATCACTCAACATTTTCGTTTTTTCAAATATTTTCGCAAGTTCAAAAACCTTTGGCGAATCTAGTTGGCATATATAGATACCAATACAAAAATACCCCCATTCACTGTTACTGATTACAAAATACTTAACTACTTTTATTTCATTTGTTCTGCTTAATATTCTTTCGACTAAAAAAATAAAAATTTACATACTTAGTTGACTTATTTTGCAAATTAAATATACTATTAACAATTTTCAGTATGCTAAAAAATTATGTTCAGTATTATAAAAAATTATGCTAAAATTATTAAAAATCATGCTAAAAAATTAATATTTCAAATAAATGAAGTACTCTTAAGCAGTTAACAAATACATAACTCACCTTCCACTGCTATGAACAAAATAACAGAACTATTGGTACTAAACACATGATGAGTATTATCAGTATGATTATCAGATAAAATCAGGGAACAACAAGAATGCATTTATCTCCAAAAGATTTTAATTCATGAAATGTATTTCGCGCTGGCAGAGACTAGAAAGGGATAAGGACTTTCAACTTTCGACCATTGGCTATCGAAATGGGCTACAGGTGGCAGACAGCCGCAGAACTCTCTACTCATGGCAATACTCCGCACGCTTTCGCCACTAGCATGTGGAGAGTCGTAAACAAAGGAAGTACATTAATTTCTGTCTTGATTGTCAAATAGATATTAAAATCTTTTAAGTTAGGAAACTATATGGAACTGAAAACTACATTAAACAGAGTTCTAAAAGAAAGCGTCAAGGAAATTTTGAAAAATAGTTTTAATAATTAAATACGAAAAGGAAAAGTATCGTAGTACAAATATCGCAGTATCTTCTCCCTAGATGGCGCATTCCAGCGTTGCGATCGCCTATTGACGAACTAGTATTCGTTTTTTTGCACAGAGTGGCGCCCGTGTCAGCAGCATGCTTCTTTCTTCCATGCATGATGGTTGACTGAATGTAAACAATAACAAGCTTCTTAAGAAGCTTGTTATTGTTTACATGCTTGTTATTGTACTAAACAATAACAAGCTTCTTAAGAAGCTTGTTATTGTTTCGAGGCCTGTTTACACTGTCCAATTTCTTGAATCCGAGAAATTGGACGGATTTCTCAGTTCAAGAAATTGGATGATTCGTTGACACCATCCAAGTTTGAGCTCAAACCTCGCAGCCTTCGAACGAGCTATAGGAAGAGAATAATGACGTCATTTTGACGTCACGTTTCTACTCCTAGGGAAAACCTGGAGCTCAAACCTCGCAGACTTCGAACGAGCTAGGAAGAGAAAAATGACGTCATTTTGACGTCACGTTTCTACTCCTAGGGAAAACCTGAAACCTCGCGCTTTCGAACGGATTTTGCTAACGGGCTGCGATCTTCATTTTTCCTCCCATCTATCGGAAAGCTTTCACCTAACAATTTGCTGGTGAAAGCGATTCGAACGTTCGAATAGGATGCGTTTAACGCTGGGATTAAATTAGATTTCCGATTTCAAAGATAATTTTTACCCAGATATTTTATGATTTTTTATAATCATTTACCTAGATATTTTATGAATATATTTCAGACATAATTTTTTCTCTCACAAATTTATTATTTCATATAATAAATGGATTAAATAATAAGTTTCGGTTTCTAGCAGAACTTATAATAAAATCTATAATAATCTTGCACGACTTTAAATAAAACGTGAACATTTTTTCTGTTCCAAATTTTTGTGTATTTTTAGCCATAATATGTTTAGTATAATTATTGCCGTGTTTTTATTAACTTTTATTTTAATTACCTTGTAATATTTTCAAAATATCTGCAGAAAAAAAATGGAATTTTTTTCTTTAAAAAATTGGTGAGTTATGACTGAGATTAGTGCCAAATAAATAAAAAAGATTACTATAACTAAATCGTATATAATTTTAATAAGAATTACTATAAATTGTATGCTTATTTTTAATCCGCTATGCAATTTTCTATCAGAGATTTGAAAGAACTGAAGCTTTTAGAATATGATCGGTTTTTTAATTTTTATAAAGTAGTTGATTAGTTTAGATGCATAATTACGAAGCATAATTTCATTTATTTTCACTTGTCTTTTGAGTTGGGTAGAATACAAGTGGGTAATAAAAAGCATGGAATATGAAGAGCGGAAATTTTTTCGATATAATCGTTTTTGAATTATTATTAAGTTGCAGTTAAATTTAGATGCATAATTAAGAAACATTTTTAATATTTTTTTTATTTTTCTGTTCATACTTTAAATGCGAAAATTTCATCTTTTATTTTCTAAGACAAAAAGATATTTTTACTCTTATATCTATCTATAATGCCAAAATATATTCGACAATTTATTTTTTGAAAAATTATCTATTATTTTTAGGAATAAAATTTGTTAAGATTAAGATTAAAAAATTATCAGAAAAAATTATAAGAAAAGCGTTTTAGAGTTATTTCTTAATCTTCTGTTTGACATTTGATCTTTTTAAAATAATTACTCCTTTAATAAAATGGTAAATAATAAGTTTTAGGGTGGAAAAAAAACTTAAGCATTATTTTCTTTTCTGTTTTGAGATTCTCCATTAAGTATCAGCTAAGTTATTCTAAAGATATTCACTTATATTTATTTGTTATTATTAAACTAGCGTTATTATGTTTTTATTCAAGTAATACTTTAAATTATCTTAATGTATGCGATTAATTCTACTTCAAAAAGCTTTTTTCGAATTTTTGCGACGTGCAAAAAGAGAGAATTTCTTTTGAATTGCTTTAGCATAATTCATTTATATACAGAATGGTAAATCATAAGAAAAAAATATCCTGCGTCAATCAGAAAAACAATTGAAAAAATTTTGTTCTTAAAAATGTGTGCAATAAAAACTAGTTGATATTTGCATCGAGCTAAACTACTAACACGAATTTGTGATAAAATAAAATCACGAATAATCCTTATGGCTAGACCATTTTCCATTGCTGTACAATGGAAATGTATAACTAAAAGTTCTAACTCCCAAAAGTTCTAACAAAGTTCTCACGACTTGGCACCCTTGTCTTCTGAGTTGGATTCCATATAAGAGCATAATAAAAGGACCGGAATATAAAGAAAGAAGACTTTTTTAATAAAATTGTTTTTGAATTAATTGTTTTAAAGTAGCTTGTAAATTTAGATGCATAATTAAGAAACCTTTTTTTATTATTTTTTTCCTTAATTTTCCTGTTCTCAATATTCCAAGAAAAAATTATTTATATTTCTAGTCTTATAATTATGACATCGAAATATACTCGAAAATTTGTTTTTTGAAAATTATGTAATATTTTAAGAAAAAAAAATTGTTAAAATAAACATTAAAAAATTTCTAAAAAAAATCACGTTGTTTTAAATATTTTGTTGAAAAATTGTACTAAAAAAATTCTAGACTAAAGAAAACTTTTTTGTTATTTCTTAAGCTGTTGTTTGACATTTGAATTTTTGAAAATACTTATTGTTAGTATTACAAATTTTAAGGAGAGAAAAAATCAAGCATAATTGTTTTCTCTGTTTTGAGATTTTTTTTTTTAAATATTAGTTAAGTATTAATAATTTGCTAAGTATTATTAATTTTTAAATATTAACTAATATATTCTGTTTTACCTGTATTCATTGGTAATTATTATACTAGTCTTTTTTTGGTATTATTCGAATAATATTTTAAGTTATCCTCATTGATGCAATTAATTCTAATTCAAAAAGTCTCTTACAAATTTATGTGGCACTTAAAACAAATATTTTTCCGAATTACTTTTTCATAATTTATTTACATACACAATGGTAAATGATTAGGCAAAAAAAAAAAATTCCAGCATCAACAATAACAATATAAAAACAATTGAGGATATTTTGAAATTGAAAATGTGTTTAATTGAAAGTATTAAAAATACTTGTGACGAGTTAAACTTTAAAAACGAATTTGTGATATAAAAAAAATCACGAACTGCCCTTATGGTTAGAACGACAATAGTCAAATTGTGTAACTAATAACTCTAGCATAAAATTCTTAAATAAAGTACAACTACTTGGCATCCTTGTCTTCTGAGTTGGGTTTAATGTAAGAGGGTAATAAAAGGCGAAAAATTAATTGCAGAGAATTTTTTTCCAAATCTAGTTCAATATAACACAACGATTGAAA
Organism: Parasteatoda tepidariorum; assembly: GCF_982258835.1. NCBI lineage: Eukaryota > Metazoa > Arthropoda > Arachnida > Araneae > Theridiidae > Parasteatoda > Parasteatoda tepidariorum. Next base: position 76,510,251 of record NC_141765.1, read on the forward strand.
ATACCATTTTCAAAAAAGAGATAAATTATTAAATTTGAAAAATAAATATTGCATTGTTTGAGTTACGAATTGTAATTTATTATAAAAAATATTATAAAAGAGAAGAAAATAATGTTTTTTTTTTTTTGAAAAAATAACTTACAATTATTAAAATGTATAAGTTTGCAATTGCGAAAAAAAAGAAGATCATAACAAAAAAAGAAAGCGAAAAATTGAAAAAGCAGTTTCTTTTAAAATTGTAAAGCAAATTTTTTTTAAGATTATTTAAACTAACAATTATTTAAAAAATGCTAGTTTAAAGTTTATTTCATGCATTCTACCTATTTATTAAAGTTTATTTATTGCGCGTTATTTTGATACTTATTGTAGCTTTAAAACTAAAAGATTTTTGTGGTATAAAGTATAAAGCTACACATTTTATCAATTGCAAATAATAAAAAAAAAATAATTATAAATAATAGAAGGTAATAAAGTAATCATAAATATAATAAAAATTTTATAAATAATAAAATAAGTAAAAATAGAAAATTGCAAAATTTTGTGAAATTAAATAACCTTTATTAATCATTAGTTCTTTAAATCTAAAAGCTCTCGATAATATACATATAATTTCTAAAGTTTCATAATCTAGTGATAAAATTTCTGAATGACTCAATTACATTTATTTAAAACAACATTCAAAGTATGATTTTTAGAAAAGGTAATAAATAAAGATGTATTGGATTTGTATTATTTGATGTATTATTTTTTATTTTAGGAATATTTCTTTTTTTTGGCAAACTGTTAGTAAATATAGTTATAAGTGAATCGATTCTCTAATAATAAATACAATAATGCAAACAAGTTTAAAACGAATACTACATATTAAATTCTTGAAGAAAGATCAAAGATTAAAATCTGTAGATATATATTTTAGACTATGTATGTAAATGTCAAAATGAAAGACGAATACATTCTCTTTCTGAAAGAACACTGTAAACTCTGGAATAGAGGTCACGACCCCTAAGCGAAAGGAGAACGATTAAAGGATAAACAAAAGCCATTGGTTACTTTCTTATAACTATCAATACAAAACGTCACTTCCTAGGGGGAGGGTCCGAACCTTTGTTCGAGGGCTGGGATTCCCTTCACCGCTCTCTTCGGGAGTTGCGAAGTTTGGATTTTGTTTTACTATCGGACGGTGGTATAGAATAGACTCCGGGGAATAGTGACGTCACCGTCCGTGTTCGAAAGCTGCGAGGTTTGGGGTCCAGAAATCAAACAAAAGGGTGTTTCTGTGGATATCTGATATTTCCGAAGTTAGGAGGAAAGAGCCCCTAGGCAATATCAAGAAGCTAAAAACATATTCTCACAGTGTAAAGTGAGGAGGCTATTTAACAGCTCTGTGGGTGGTAGCTACGAAAGTGGGGATATTTTCATCAGTAGAAAAAGCGTTTTATTGCTCTTTTGGTTAGAAAAGTGAAGAATAACAATTATTTTATGTTTGTAAGCACTTCGATTAGATTTTGAAAAGCATCCAACTATGTAAAAAAAAATAATAATCTGAATAAATCTCTGAATAAAACTTTAAAAGAAGAAGAAAAAAGTGGGATCTGGTGGCCCTCTTGAGTTATAAATAATAAATGAGTTAGAATTTAAAAAAAAAAAAAAAAAACAATTAATGCAATGAGATTTTAGACTTTTCGGGGGCCCCATCAGAACTCGGGGCCCTGGGCCAGGGCCCAATGAGCCCATCCTTAAAAATGGCTCTGGTTCAAAATTACAAGGCTACGGAGTGAAACTTTAGTAGTCGTAAACCCGAAAATTAGGTCAGCTGTTCAACGACGGATAGAATAAAATAAAATAGCAAGATATACAAATTTTTATATTATTTTGTGGAAGGTAATTTTAAATTGTAAAATACAAAATTTGAATAAAATTGATTGAATAATTAAAGATAAATGAAATTTAAACAAACCGAAGTTTTTAAAATTTGAACTCAGAAACTAATCGATCGATTGCTCTGAAAGTTTGTGTTTTGAAATTAAAAGGATGTAAAAATATGTAGAACATGCAATTCAATATATTTTATTATTATTTAATAAACTAGTAAAAAATAACAAATAATTATTTAAAATTATTTTTGCTTAAAAATTTGTGCATAATTTTTTTTCTTCTTTTTTTTTTGTAATGTAATGTATACATTTTTCAATACACTCAAAAAGTTCTCGAGATAATGCGCAATAATCGAAGTATGAAGTTAAAATTAAAGGACCCAAACTTTCCATCTCTCTTTTTGCCATAACTTTGGAAACTATCATCTTCCAGATTGCGGCTGTTTCCGCATTTTGAAAATTAAAAACCTAAAACTAAACTTTTGACAAACTTGCATGTTTATCCTGAACAAAATGCGCTTTAGTGCTCTTTTTCGTAAAAATATGGTATTGACTCTTTATACGTGAATATACGATTAAATCAAAAGTTAATCAAGGTGTTCCCTTTTTCCATTTCATACACTGTACATAAAATAAGTCAATGAGAATCTATTATGTTGATTAATATATATTTTAAGATATTGAATACGGACAGTTTAATTGTTTCTCTGAATCAATCAACAATCTTTTTACTACTAAGAAAATGATAAAAAACAAAAATAAATTAAATCTGCCAAAAAAATTAAAATAAATTACAAATATTTTGTTACTGTTTGTTTTTCTTTTTTTTCCGACTGCTTATTTAATGCGTTGATTAAAATATAAACCTTGAATCCGAATAAGTAAATGATTTTCCTCATTTAAAAGTATTAAAAAAATGAAACAATTAAAACTGAATTTTTTTTATTTTATTCTTTTACTTTCATTTTGCTTGAAAATTTCACAAAGCAATTATGTGATCCCATAAACCATTAATAAACATGTTACATAAAAAAGAATTTGTAAAGAGGACATGCCTCTCTCGCTCTGTCCCTCAGGCTTTTGTCAGTTATTCTCCCAGTAAAGAGGGGTGATTATCTATCCCCTCCTCAGTTCTCGAGAAAAAAGAATAGCAGTTTGAAAGATAAGTTTCCAAGAAAATTAAGATGTGTTTGAGGGGAAAGGATTTCTATGGGTCTTCGAAAAGTCTTCAATTTCAACCATGTCTAATCGCATCCGGACTCTAGTTTAACAATGTATGAGCAAAGTTAGGAGTAGTGCAGTGAAACTACAATTACATAGAATTTACAATATATTTTACTAAATTTTGTTACTAATTCTTAAAAATAAATAAATAAAAAGTCAACTACAAAAATTTTTATTAGGCATTTGTAAATGAATTTTTGACATTTTTTAGAAAAAAAAATGTGACCAGACTATTTTCCCGACGAGACTTTAAATTTTTCCCGATGGGGGGGCTGGCCATGCCTGACGGGGGTGCTCCAGCCCCCCTGACCCCCTACTGGAGCCGCTCTTGCTCTCTTTCTTATTTTTATATAGTGCAACTTATTATATTATATAATTAAAAGAAAATTAGTAAAAAATAAAATACACCCAAAAAAATGCACTGTATAAAAAAATAAAACAGGTGTTTAGAGAACTACTAGAAATGTCACTGCCACCCTTTCCTTCAATAAGCAATAAAACACTCTTCCCGCCATTCCTTTTCTTCTCACTGTTAAAGATGATTCACCCTCAACATCACACACATAGTCATTTGATACCCCAAAAATAGCCGCCTTATGGGAAAGGATATGGGAAAATGGTCTTAGCATTTTAAAATTATCTTTATCGTATTTGTGGCCCTGGGCTCTTTTGTCCTCTTTTTTTAAGATGTCAAGTATCAACAAACCCCTACCTATTCATAAATTGTCTCAAACAGGCAATTATCTAGAATTTCTAGGGGGGATTTCTTTTAGGTAGGGGGTATTTAGGTAGATATTTTCCTTTTTTCTTTTTTGGTGGTTTTGTCAAGAAAATTTCTCTGACATACAATCATTCTAAATCTTCTCTTACGTATAAGCGCCCACAGTGTTATTCCATTATTATTTAAATTATCTGGAAATTTTGTTAAATATAAATAATTCTGTTTACTTTTATATTTTGTTTCACCTAATTGTTTTAACTTAAATTATTAGTTGTTATTTTTTTTTAAATAAAGTTTTTGTAATAAAGTTTATCGTTGGATAACAAGAAGTCATTAAATATATTCAGGGGAGGTAAGCAAATGTTTGTATTAAATCACTTAATACATTTATAATTGTATGTTTATATACTGCAAGAATTGCTTAATAGTTTGTATATTAAATTTATTTCTATAGTACATTAGTTCATGATTTTAGTGTTCACTGCTCATGAATTTATTTTGAACGCACGGAGTTACTTCTCACTTTATATTTATAAAATCAATGTAACTTTTAAATTTTTAAAATTATAAATCAAAGCTTGGAATTTTTATGACTTTCCAATAACTTTGTTTTCATTCAGAAATTTAATGTCACATTAATGTTTATAAGGAAATTTACATATAGTTTAATAAAATTATTTTTTTAATATAAATATTGATTATTTATGCCCTAATATTAATAATTAACATTAACTTGCATTTTAATTAATTAAAATAATGAAGAATTACTTTAAATGCAAAAGTTTCATAAAAAATTTCATATGATTTTATTACAGTCAGTAATAAAAACTAATAAAAATATTTTTTTTTAGGAATGGGATAATTTGTTAAACTTAATTTATTGTATGAATGTTTAATGCTTACTTCGTAATTTTATTTATTTTGTTTTTATCAAAATAATATGGGATTTTTAAAGTAATTATTTTGCGCTAATTAGCATTTTCATAATTTGGTATTTTCAACAAATATTTTTTCTAGATTAAAAGTATTAATTTTTAAAATTTTAATACTGAAACTATGAATACTGCCGATAGAGGAAGGAAAATAAGAGTTCTATGTGTCTTGTTCTATGTCTTTTTTATTTCTTCGTGAACATTTATATGAAGTTTTTATGGCTACCAAAATGGATCATGATATCCAAGAAAACCAAAATATCTCATCTTGTCTGTTTCTTTGCTTGAAAATAATAAAAAGGTAAATACATTGAATAAAATTTGCATACAAATTATTGTTAATACCGTAACCAATATTAAAGATAGTTTTCTTAGTTTCGTTGAACTTTACTTAGCAACTACTAGTATGTGTTTTCATTTCATTTTGCGTATCCTAAAAAAGTATAATAAAAACAGTGTTAACGGAGCTTCTTATATATGAGCTTATCAAAATATATAATAGCATATATATGAAAACTTTAGCTCAAATAATTAAGTAAGATTCATAAGATAAGATTAAGTAAGATTTGAAAATTTTGCTAACTATTCTTCCCCAAACCATTGAAACAAATACATTTTCTAAAAATGTTACTATTCCGTTCTCACCTTTTACCTGATGCGTGTAGAAGATTCGCATCATAATGTATATTTTATGTCCGAATTATATACTTGCTCTAGTTAAGGGCAACTACCCGATATACATTTGCCCGGTATACCCTATATCAATGTATTTTAAAGGTTCAGTGCGACTGCCCGGTATGTCCTACATCGATGTTTTTTTAAAGTCGAGTGCCACTGCCCAATATGCATTAAATCGGGTCTCCGAACACTGATGTTTTATCCAATCTATCCCAAGATATTAAAATAGCGAATAAATAAAATAATATCAACGACTAAAGTAATATCTAATCGGATGTAACAAATATATCGGACATTCACCAAAGCGACTATGTGATTGTTGGCATTCACCGGTGAAAATCGACATTCTCTTGATTTCAGTCATTCACGGTAACAATTATGCTGTAAAATATTTGTCAGAAAGAAAAAGTTGTTATGAAAAGTATATATATATTAAGTATATATATATTAAATATATAAGTTAAGAATTACCAATGATAATTAGATTTTGTTTTGTTTCGCTAAAAAATTGTATTTGAATTAGTATGCATTTTTTTAAAAAAAATCTTTAAATCATACTTTCACGAATTGATAACACTTACATGAATGTGATAATCGTTAAATTAAAAACCATCTAAACTTTTTAAATTGTTAAGAAAAAATTATCTTTTAGGGTGTTAAAAAATGACTTTGAAAAATTATATTGAGGAGACACGTGGAAGTTAACGCGACTCCTAAAATAAAAACATAATATTCAAATAGAGAGATGATCTAAAATGAGTAATTAAGTTGATTAAGAATAGAAACAATTAACAGAATGCCAGCCATAATTAAATAATAATAAATTTAATAAAAGGATAACAATTAAGGTTACAAGTTAAGTTCTAGATTAAACATCGTGGCGGACAGGTTGTCCCAGCAATATACACAGGCGTCGTCACAGACCGAACTGAGAAGAAAAACAGGTGCAGTTAGGTCTGCAATCGTGATTGTCCTTATCGCCAACTGGCGACGTAAGTTTGCCACATTTCGGCGTTTAGCTTGAAATTGGCTTAAAAGCAGCAGCCGCTGCATACTCCCTCCGCAGTGTAACGGTTAAAAATGGACATACCGTTGAGGTCTACGAATTGTTCTACCGGTACGAGTTGTGTTGGCTGGATCAATCGGTTTCACTGTCTCTGAGTTTTTTGCAGGAACGGTTGATTCAATCGACTCGACTGGAGAAGGATAAGTATGTTGATTAGTCTCTTTGGGCAGGAAAGCTGGTTTAAGCCTGTCTATGGAAATGGTATACTTTTTCCCCTTAAGTTCGATGTCGAAAAGTTTGTCACTTCTTTGCAGAACTCTATACGGACCATCGTACGGAGCTTGGAGTGGCTTTCTAACAGCGTCGTGTCTGACAAATACATGTGAGCAGTCCTTTAAATGGGGATGAACAAATATTGTTCTGTGTCCATGACGAGACATCGGGGCTGGTCTCACATTTTCGAAGTGGGATTGCAAGTCCAGGATGAGTTGATTTTGGGAAGCACTGGTCGGTGACGGAACGAAGAGTTCGCCAGGTAGTCTGAGAGGTCTTCCATAGACCAATTCGGCAGTTGTGGCTCCTAGATCCTCTTTAAAGACTGCACGGAAACCTAGTAGCAATGTAGGTAGAGCTGAAGACCACTGCTCGGTATTATAGGCCTTCAGGGCTGCCTTTAGTGGACGATGAAACTCCTCGATTAAGCCATTTCCCTGAGGATGATACGGAGAAGTCCTGATGCGTTTGATGCCTAGGAGTTGTGACAGGGCCACGAAAAGTGAGCTTTCGAACTGCCTGCCTTGGTCAGTAGTAACACGGACAGGACAGCCAAACCTGGAAATCCAATGAGTAAAAAAGGTCTTTGCAACTGTGTGTGCAGTTATGTCAGGAATAGGGACAGCCTCTGGCCACCGAGTAAATCTGTCGATCATAGTTAAACAATAGTAATTCCCGTTGGATGGTGGAAGAGGACCCACAAGATCCAGGTGTACATGCTCGAATCTTTGTGACTGGTCTAAAAAATCACTTACTGCAGATTTTGTGTGGCGAGTTACTTTTGATCTTTGGCATGGGACACATTGTCTAGCCCATTCTGCACAATCTTTACGTATGGACGGCCAAACAAATCTAGATCGCATCAATTTTGAGGAAGCGCGAATCCCAGGATGGGATAAATTATGTAAAGTAGTAAAAACTTTTTTACGAAATATTTCAGGAATGTATGGCCGGGCTGTGCCAGTTGATAAATCACAATAAATTGATTTACTACAATCAGGCAAGGTTATTGCTTTAAATTTTAAGACGTCGGAATTTGTCAATAAATCATTTAGTTCCTCGTCGGTTGTTTGTGCCTGTGCAATTTCGTTATAGTCGATTGTGTTGGGCATAGATATTGCTTCGATTCTCGATAGTGCGTCTGCCAAAACATTATCTGATCCTTTTATATGATGAATATCGGTCGTAAACTGAGATATGTAATCTAATTGTCTCGCTTGTCGCGGAGAGCAATTATCAGAGCGCTTTCGGAATGCAAAAGTTAGAGGCTTATGATCTGTGAAAAGAGAAAATTCTCGCGCTTCAAGCATATGTCTGAAATGTTTGATTGCCGCATAAGCTGCCAATAATTCTCTATCGTATGCGCTATAAATCTTTTCAGCTGGGGAAAGTTTTCGAGAGAAAAAAGCAAGTGGTTGTGCATCATTGTTAACTATTTGCGCTAAAGCCCCTCCTATTGCGAAATCCGACGCATCCACGTGTAAAATTAATTTGGCATTCGGTTTAGGGTGCGACAACAGCACAGCGTTTGCAATTAATTCCTTACACTGTTTAAAATCATTATTAGCTTGATCTGTCCATTCAAGTTTCGTTTTGTCTTTCTTTTTGGCTCCTTTTAAATACGCCGTCAAATGTATTTGATTTTGTGCTATATTCGGTAAAAATCTACGGAAAAAATTTAAAATTCCTAGAAATCTTTGAAGTTCATTAACGGTTTGAGGTTGGGGATAATTTAAAATTGGCTTGATTTTGTCGGGTAATGGTTTTGTACCATCTTGAGAAATAAGGTGTCCTAAAAATGAAATTTCAGGTACACCGAAAACACATTTGGAAGTTTGTATAGTTAATCCATACTTGTGCAAACGATCAAAAACCAAACGTACGTGTTTTCTATGCTTTTCTTCAGTTTCACTAAAAATTAAAATATCGTCGAGATAAACGTAGCAAAAGGAAAAATCACCAAGAATTTCATTCATAAATCTTTGGAACGTTTGAGCTGCTCCACAAAGACCGAAGTTCAGATAGGGAAACTCAAAAAGGCCAAATGGTGTACATACCGCGGTTTTCTGTACATGTTCCGGGTGCACTGGTATATGAAAATATGCTCTCACAATATCGAGTTTTGAGAAAATTTTCGCACCATAGAGAGAGTTTGAAAAGTCCTGTATGTGCGGGATTGGGTAACGATCCGGAGTTGTACACGCATTTAATCTGCGATAATCTCCTACAACACGAATACTACCGGAACTTTTCGGAACCACGTGGAGCGGAGAAGACCACGGTGACTTGGATGGTCGACAAATTCCCTGCTCCATCATGAATTGGAATTCTTTTTTAACGGATTCGTATAATCTAGGGTTTAATCGCCTAGGCTTACAATGAACGGGCGGTCCGGTGGTTTCTATATAATGCACAGTACTATGGTTAGAATCTTTTAGTTTTAATGACAATTTAGTTAAATCTGGGAATTCTTTTAACATTTTATGATACTCCGATTCTCCGGAGATGAGTTTAATTGAACTAATAGGTTTAGGTTGGGCAAACATACCCTGTATTTCTAACTTAGTTACACTGTCAACAAGTTTTCGACGTTTTAAATCAACTAAGAGGCCAAAATTCTCTAAAAAATCAGCACCTATAATGGGTGTTGGAATAGTTGCAATTAAAAAATGCCATTTAAAATTTCGTCGAATACCCAGATCAACATTGATTAATTTTGAGCCAAAAGTTTTAATTTTCGTGTTATTTGCAGCGTATAATTCCAAAGGCTCAGGTCTTAATTTTTTAGATACCTTAGGCGCGGGGATACAAGATACATCGGATCCAGAATCAACTAAAAATTTTAAATGAGAACGTTTGTCGTAAACATAAAGGCGACATGAGTTTTTGGCTATCGGGATTGCAGTCGCAGACACTTGTTTTTCGATAGCCGAATCTAGTTTTCCGGGTTTTTAGTTTGATTATAAGCACAAGGCTCTCTGCAATGTTTTGCACGAGCGCCAAATCTGTTATGGTAAAAGCAAAATTTTGGTTCGCCTCGCGATCTTGAAGGAGTTTGATGTCGGTAGGGAGATTTGTTATATCGTGATCGAGACTGATCTCTATTACGCTCGCGAGATAATCTCTTAACTTCTGCACTCAACGAAGCTATCTCGTTTCGCAAAACGCTTATTTCAGACGGAGGATTGCGCTGTGAGCTTTCCGTAGTGTGTTGCCCAATAGCAAATACGCCAGTTTCTGTCGGAGTCGTACGGACTTCTGAAATTTTGTCGGCCATTTTGGCTAAATTGTCCAAAGATTCAGAGCTAATTGATAAGATTGTTTGAATTTCTTGAGGCAGTCTCTGAAACCATAAAGTTTTCAAAAAATCATCGTTGACGCTTTTACCCCCTAATTCGCGCATTTTTCTCAATAAATGGGACGGCTTAACGTCTCCAAGATGCAATTCAGAAATTAATTGGCGAATTTGTTCGTTTTCCGAAGCAGAGAATTCGGCTATTAACCGGTCTTTCAAAGTGTTGTATCTATCCGCAGCCGGTGGCGCAAATAAAATATCGGACACTGAGGATAAAGTTTCAGGATCTATTGATGAAACGAGGTAATTATATTTCGTTAAATCATTAGTGATTTTAGCTAGCTCAAAATTACTCTCTACCTGAATAAACCATAGTTTAATTTTTGATTTCCATAACGGGGGAATTTTTACTGAAAGATGGGAGACCTGAGATGCATTTGAAGAACGTGCAGCATTATCTGCATCATTAACCTGCTCCACCACATTCGGCATTATTTTAAAGTGTTAGGGCAGCAAATAAAATTAAACAATTTGTATGATGTAGTGATAAGCGCAAAGATCAAATTAAACTCGAAAATAATGCAAATACATTTACTAAAAATGGTAAAAGGTTTAAATAATTATTGCAAATGAAAGTGATTTTCAAACATTTCGGAAGATAATGCAGTATGATAGCAGACTCCGTACATGCCGTAGATCAATACTAACAGTAAGTTTAAATCAAAGATACTAGCAGTAAGTTAAATTAATACATTAATTTAAACATATTAAAGCAACAGTAATTTTGAAAAGACCAATCACAAAAAGACAACAGAAATTCGATAACATACCCTTAAAATATCCATGTGTCCATCCATCCATATCTCCTTGCAATCACAAGTTTGTAAATAAAAAAGAATTTCAAAAAATAACGCTAAATTTTAAATTTAGTTCTAAAGGAGCAAAAGTTATTAAAAATTTAAGCTGGTCTTCGCATAAATTTAGAAAGATTGCATAGATTCAAAGCCGGGTCACCAGTGAGGAGACACGTGGAAGTTAACGCGACTCCTAAAATAAAAACATAATATTCAAATAGAGAGATGATCTAAAATGAGTAATTAAGTTGATTAAGAATAGAAACAATTAACAGAATGCCAGCCATAATTAAATAATAATAAATTTAATAAAAGGATAACAATTAAGGTTACAAGTTAAGTTCTAGATTAAACATCGTGGCGGACAGGTTGTCCCAGCAATATACACAGGCGTCGTCACAGACCGAACTGAGAAGAAAAACAGGTGCAGTTAGGTCTGCAATCGTGATTGTCCTTATCGCCAACTGGCGACGTAAGTTTGCCACATTTCGGCGTTTAGCTTGAAATTGGCTTAAAAGCAGCAGCCGCTGCAATATGCTTACTACGCCTATGCTTAAACGAAAAAAAAAAAAAAAAAAAAAAAAAAAAAAAAAGAGGAAGAAAGAGAAAGAAACAATAAAAAAACAAGAGCATTATTAAAATCTGATAATTTAATTTCAGTCACGTATAGCATTTATGTAATCATACCAGTTAGACATAAAAGACCAGTTAGTATGCCACAGACTAAATGGAAAAGTAAGGATATTATTTGGATTACTAGATTTATTAGTTTGACTAATTGGATTATTACTATTTTTCTAATTAATTATGAATCTATTTATGCTGCAATTATCCTCAACAGTGATTCCTAAGATTTTGATAAAATTCTGACTGAGACATTTATTTGCGAAAACAAAACATGAAGTTTTTAATCAAATTGCGACTTCATGTGCCACAAGCATTTTTAAAATATGTGAACAGAGTGTTCTGTTTCCTCGTTCTTCATATAAATTGTTTAAATATTTATTAAGAATTTAATCTAAATAGTACGCAATTAATTACGTACTATTTAGATTAAATTCTTAATAAAGTAACCTATAATTATAGGTTAATAGTTTTATGAAAGAAAGAAAAAACATTATTTAAATTGTAAAAGTTTCATTTTCTTTAATATATTGAAGAAAATGAAACTTTTGCAATTTAAATAATGTTTTTTAGTAAATAGTCTTTTTTATTTCGAAAAGATTTGCTTGCTGGTCCTGGTCCGAATATATTATCAATTGTTTCCACTCTTTTGACAATGTCAGTAAATTCTTCTTTTAAAATGTAAAAAATTCTTCAACGACTTATTTTTCAAAGAAAAAAAAAAAAAATTCAGCTCTCCCAAAATTAAATTTTCTTTTTGTACACTCCTTTCTATTTTCATTTCATTGCTATAGGGATTTACTAATTTCATCACTAGATGGCAGCTCTGCATTAAAGTACACTCTACTAAAGGCTCTGTAAGTAGTTTAGAATTGTGAAATTAAATTATCAAATTAATTAATAATAAGTAATTAACTAAGTTAATACACATACTAGTACAACTAAACACTCAACAAAAAAAAAAATGGTAGTAAATTTTTTTTAAACGCCAATAATTAGATAAACAACAAAAGTAAGGTAACCCCGAAAACCGGTTTTTCGTTGCCATCGGGAAGATAGGACCTTCACTTCCTATTACGGGTTCCTTATATCTACGGCACTACAGCCCGTTTTTACTGTTTGGATCGTGTGTGTAAAAGAACGCTCTAGTTTATCAGTGTTTAATTTGTTGATATTATTATCTCTCCTGCCAAAAAGAGCTGCCATCATATGACAACATTGTTGTCTGCCATCGTAATTGTGGTTTTGTTGTTTTTTTATCCCAATCAGCTTGTACTCTTAAAAACAACTGATTTCAGATACTCTAAGTAAAGATTCATTATAATGGCTGAAGACGCTCCTATTTATGGACCTTTTTTCGGTGTCATGGGTAGTGCAGCTGCTATGATTTTTAGCGGTAATTAACATATTTTGAATTGTGCTTATAATTTTTGTTTATACAGTTCATCTGGTGCATGTGTAGTGATAAAAAATTGTTTCCAGTCTAGGGCTGCTCAGTCTGCTTTGCATAAAAGCCACATTGGAGAATAATTTAGCTATCGAGAGCCATAATTTTGTCGTAATTAGCAATAAATTGATTATTCTTTTTGTTCAATAGGAGCAGCATTAATTTGTTATATAAATTAAGACAAAAGTGCTAGTGCAGCATTGCAAGAAGGTGGAGAAGCCGGAAGAAACTTGACAATATAGAAGTTGAAATTCACCAATTCAATTGTTTAACCAAAACTTATTAATGAATCTAGTTCAAATTTAAAACAAATAAAATTTAATGCAGCTCAAAAAAGTTTAAAATTTTTTTACATTCATTTATTTGCAATGTATAACTTTCATTTTATTTATTTAAAATCTATATAGCTTATTATATTAATTTATTTTGATTTAAAATTTTTTACTATTTTAAATAAATATGTAGGCGTATATTTAGATAAATATGTTCTATTGTATCTAAGTAAATATATACACTTGTATCTAGATGAATTGAGTGTAGTCATATTATTTACAGCTAAATATTCTGTTTAAAGGTGAAATCATCTAAAAAATTAATAAAATATTACTTGGTAAAGTATTAATTCCAAAATTATCTTTTTCTTTTAATTATTTTAATTGGTCAAATTTTTATTGTTCTTCTTAGGCTAATGCACTCTAGTAATTTTTGTTTTTATTTACTATCATTTAATAACTTTTCTTTTTCTTATTTATTTAACTATAAAATAATTACTAGCTTTTCTGCCTAAATTTATAATATTAATGTATCCTAAGAAAATGTAAAGTCATCATAAAATGGAGGAAAAAATCTTAGCTTAAACATTTATAATTGGAAGCTTACAATTTTCATCGTTTAAAATAAAATTTATAAGTTAAGACATAAATTTCAGCTGAAATCTTAAAAACACTTTGAAGTTGTTAACCACTTAATCACTAAATTATATAAGCTTTATTGAAAATGAAATTTCAGTAATTTATGAATATTTACAGTAAATTTTTTTTTGTAAATTATAACAAAGCAAGGTTTGGTTTTTGATGTGACATGACAAGTCAAAAACTTTATAAATCTGACAAAGACAGTAAAAAACCTGGGGCAAATTTCGTACATTTTATTAGTAGTTACATCATATAGAATACTTGCCTTATAATTAGGGTTCAAGATTTTTTTTAAAAAAATCATCAGATTTTTTTTATTCAAATACACTTTAATTCATGATTAAAAAACTTTATAATTGTTTAATCAAAATTAAATTGTTATTAAAACTATATTATAATATTATTTTAGAAGGTCTAACTTACTAAAATAATTTTTTATTATAATACATAGCTTTGAATGCATAGCAACAATTTTGAAACAAATGCATGATTAAAATTTAAAGACTAGATGAAATAGAGAATTTAAAGAATACTTCAGGGGTCTGTCTAGTTTTTTCTGAGAGATACCTATTTTGTGAAAATTTACTCATAATTTGTGAAAATGAAAAATTATGTTAAAAAATCAACGCAAATATGGTTAAAATATTGGATTTATTGTTTCTTACGAGACACAAAAATAAAATTTTGAGAAAAAAGTATTTTGTGAAATTATTCTAACGTTTTTCCTAAAGTTGAATTTGTGAAGGTACCGCTAAACGGTAGTAAATTTGGCTTGGACAGACCCCTGTACTTTAGCTATTAAAACGAAGTTTCATTTAGCATAGGTACCATAATTTTAATTTAAAATTGTGATTTTTTTTCCGCTTGATTTTTAAAATGACAAAATAAATGTATCATATTAGATTGTGTTTATAAATGTAGTCATTCATCAAAAAATAAATAAATATTTAATCTATATATTTTTTATTAAAATATTCATTTTTATTTCTATATCAAAATAGCTAATAAATAAGTTGAGCTAAAAAATATTTTTAAAAAAGATCTATGTACTCATTGGAATTTTTTTCACAAAATTTCTTTATAGAAAATTAGATAATGTCAAAGATACTGTAAACATATTATGAGAAAAAAATACCAGTTACTAACCCTATTGCTTCAAATAGAGTTTGAAAAGGAAGAATGACACTAGATCAGGAAAAAAAAAAAATACATGAATTCATCAGCTTATTTTTTTTCTCTTCCTATTTTTGTCATATTAGGGTAATTTCTATTTAATATAATCTCAAGCCTGATTAACCTGAATTGTATACATTGAATAAATTATTACTTACCTTTTATGTGTTGACATATTTGAAAAATAGCTACGTAAATATACTAAGAAATAAAACATAGTTGGTTGAATAATTTTTTATTTAAACAAATAACTAAAATTTAAATTTCAGCACTTCTTTCTAGACATTTCTGTTCCAGTTCAAAAATAATATTTGAAATTTCCATTTTTACTTGTAATTGCAATACTTTTGGAAAATTTTTTACTGTTATGGCAAAGGGGTTAAATAAAATGTTTATTTCATCCTTCTCATCTTTCTGTCCCATCAGTGATTTTAGAGCTTCAGTCCGCTCTTTTCGAGCAGACTGAAATTCTAAAAAAAATCTTTCTTTTTGGGACAACCTGCTATCCCGTTCCTTATGCTCCTGTTCTTCTTCTCCCTTTTTACCATTCTTAGAACTATTGCTGCTGGATGCATTTGAAGGTATATCTACACAGTCTCTAGTAGTTGGATCTAGATCGTAACTATATTCAGTTTGAAATTCTCTCTCTTCATTAAACTCTCGAATTTCTTCACCAGCCTGTGAATCAAATTCTTTCTGTGATTCTTCAACAAATGAGCAATTTTCAACATTAGAGATTGTCCTGCAATAAATTAATAATAGTGTTTAAAAGACACTCTTCATAATAAAGATTAATAATTATGTTTTAGAAAATAAATTAGCTTCGTAAACTACAAAAGTGCCATAGTCTCAGAATGAGGAAATAAGCATAATTTACTTCTGATGTTTTTTCTCGTATATAAAATTAGAATAATTTATATATTCCTAACTTATCTGTCTAGAAAAAATTAAAGCACTTAACACATTTTATGAAATAAATTTATTTCATAAGCTTAAATGTCTGAATAATAATAATATCTTTCATAAGTCTAAAAATATATATTTCAAATAATACTCCACCCTTATCAGATAATGTAATAAAGCTATCTTTAAACTAAATCTTAAATTTTACTCATTTCTATTAAATTAATAGAATATATAATTATTAAAACACGGGCATCAGTTGCTATATCATAGGAGTGTTTTAAAAATATTGTATGGAAATATATGCTAATAAAAATGTATGTTTATAACAGTAATACTTGTCCGGACAAGTAGTTACAAATAGCTGGAAACTTACTGATAACATGACAGAGTCTGGTTTGTCAGCATTTGTTTGAATAGTACGGTTAGTAGATTCTTTTAAATTTTTTTTTCGTGCAGCTGAAAATGCCACTATTTGTCTATTGCATGAAAAAATGTTTTCTTAAACAAAAGCTATCCTACTTAGCTTTATGTAAATTACAGTCTACAATTTTGATTAAATTAGTCTATACATCATATTATAAATAAGACTTACTCATTAATTAACAAATAGGTTCCATCTAAAAACCTTAATGAATCTAGTCTTTGAAGATCAGTGCTGCACTTTCTTTTTGCAGCTGAACCAGTTGGTAATTTTCTTTTATTTCTCGTGTAACAGTCTCTGATGGTCTTCCATTTCTTTTTTAGCATTTCCACTAAAAACAGATAGGTACAATGAAGTTTAGTGAAGAGGATTTATATAAATTAGAAATGGTGATAAACAAGCTAAAACAAATTTGAGTGTTTTACAAACTGATTGAACAAATAGTTTTAAAAAATAAACCATCTTTAAATGCTAAATTACCTACATGTACAATTGTGGGTGAAAATTTCAAGCTTATAAAACAAATTGAAAAGAATTTATAAAAAATTAAGCTACTTCTCATACACATAAAGTCACAATTTTCTAATTGCACTGGTATCTGAAAATTTGCAAATTTGTAAAAATATGATTTAACTTTTGAACACCAGTGTGCAAAGTCATATATAAATATATTAAGAGTAATTGTTTTGTCATAACGGGTGATATAATTTGTTTTGTAACTTAAAGAACAAGATAAATAAATTAAAAAATTTTCCTCCCCACTCACATACAAGTTTGCGACTATGGAAAAAGTTAACCCATTGATAAAATAAATTATTCCCTGTTTAAAAAAAAAAAAAATGGTTCAATCTTTATAAATTTATCAACAGAATTCTTAAGTCAAAGAAAATATTTCATTCTTATGATATAAATTTGAAATTGTTTTATCTGCATAAAATAATTGAATAAGTTACAATTTTAAATATATAAATAAATATTTACTAACCTGCAACTCCAAGTTCTTCCGCCATTTCCAGCCATAGATTATTTTTTATAATCGAATCTTTGTATGATTTTGTTTTTACAGTATAGAGGAGAGGTCTCTTTTTCACTTCTGAAATCAATTTTTCTTCAAAATATTCATTACATTCCGCCATATCTTCGATTTACTTTATAACGTTAACCTCAACTGCACGTGGGAATCAGAACGAAGTGGACTCGTGCGGCAGGTAACGACAAGACTTGGTGTCTGATGACGTATTCTGACCATCCCCCAAATTGACCAATCAAAGGTTGATGCTCACTTGTCGCTGACGTTCGGCTGCGCTTACTGTTCTAACAAACCATTACTTCAGGTGTATCAGTTTCTTCCATGCAGCTGATACCCAGTTTGCTACTTCAGTAATCCTCAAACTTCTGTTTTTTGTGTGCATTCCCGAGACTATCCACTTCTCTCTCATGTATAGGCTATCTGCGCTCCTAGAAAGTCATGAATTTTGCTATTGAACAAAATTTGTCATGAAAGGTCATGATTTTAATTATATTTAAAAAAAAAATCATGAACTGTCATAGATTAAGGTTGCCAAAAAATCTCATTTTTAAAATGAAATTACCCCTGCCCCCAATTTCATGGTTGGTGTTCCAAATATCTGAATTCGTAAGAAAATCTCCACTCACAGTCATATTTTATTAAAATATATAATGTTTTTATCATGTTCCTTAAAAATTATGGTGTTCTTTCAAAAAATTAAATAAAAAACATTTCTGGAACAAACTATCTTTTAGACTTCTGTAATTTAAGAATTTTTGTTATTTTTTTTTATAAATTTAAAATTCTAGCTGAAGCAAGCAAGTCATTGGCAAATATTTTTAATTCCAAAATGAGAACAGAAAAATCGGGAGTATTTCTTTCCTTTTCGATTAACAAGGAAAGTATCTTTCGAATATAATTCTGCAGAAAAAAGAAACTAATATATTTTCTTTTGCATTTTTTTCAGTTACTTTATTGCTTCAACTTTTTCTTTACCCTGTTTTTTAAATTTAAGATCTTCAAATATGAAGATGCAGATTATAACAGTTTTGGTTATACGTATCATTTCAATTAATGTCATTATAATGCTTTTTTAAATTTATTGCTGTGTTTTTGTTGGGGAAAATAGTAACTTTGTTAAGTCATGAAAAATTCTTGGAATTAGTTAATGAAAAGTCATGAATTTGAAAATCTAAAATGTAGCAGCTATCCTCTATGTAGCCTTTGAAGTTTTTGTTTATTGTTAAGTCTAAAGGTTAGGATCTTTTGTCAAACTCTTTAGAATTGTAGTCAGGGATGCAGAACTCCACTTAGCTGGGTGGAATAACACCTTTTATTCTATGCAATACAATACTTATCCAGTCTAGCATAAGCCTTTCTCCCGTCCAGACCTTCACATTATATAGCACTATAACATGTGATCGTCAACGTCGTTTTTATTTTGAAAATTAACATGGGTGAACTTATAGCCACTTACAGTGCATGCCCACAAATGACGCCTTCTCATTGCCTGTAGTGGCTACGGTAATCAATATTTCACTAGTTGGATGAACTGTCCTGTTGGAAATATAATCGAACGTTAATGGGACTTTGTCCATGTTTATTAATTGTGAGTCCTTGAAATTTTTTCTGCAATTAATTTTCTCAAGAATTACAGAAATGCTGCCTTCTTCCCTTTCCATTCCCTGCTAGTTTCTGTCTGCTTCTTAGTAAATCGGAAACATCAATCCTGCTGATTTATAATACATTCTTTCAGACCAGTGTACAATGCTGCTTCTCCTTGCTCGTTTAGTTTTTGGCATGTCTTCGAGGATAGATTTTTTAGTTTTTAAATTATGCACAAATATAATAGTGATGTGAACAATGATCAATTAAGAAATGCAAATATGAATAAGAGAAGCTCTCAAAAAAATTTCCATTAGAAGAGCATAAGGACAGCCCACTTTAGAAAAAAAAGGGAGAATGATACTTATTTTAAGCAAAATACCTGAAAAGAGACCACAGGTAAGTATTGTTGGCTATACCATTATGTCAGGTGTCAAGTAGCTTGGTTGGGGGGAGGAGGAAGTAAGAGTTTGATAACATATTTATAATTTATTTACAAGAACTATATTTACAGGCATTAAGTTGTCTCATCGTTCTGCCCGTCTGACTTTCTTGGCGCGCATTTCTACCCTCTCTGTTACATCTGTGTATGCACATAATTAATACTGCCAGTCTAATCACCAATCATTTTCTTTTAAATTTAAATGAAATTAAAGCTTAGTGTTAACAGTACTAAGTTCCTAACTCCCACTACACATGGTGCGTAGAATTTTTAAAAAGTGCTGAAAGATGCTTATTTTTGATTTTAGATTTTTAAAAGCCCCTAAAGGTGCTTTTTTCATAGGGTCTTTTTAAAAAGTGGTTAATTTTCCCTTTAAAAAAAGGAGATTTTTTTTACCATGTCAATTTCCGCCATGTATTATGCAAAAGCGTGCTTTTCGCATTTTTCATAAAGTGGTTGTAAATTAAGTCTTGTTAATTTTATCTGTAAAATGTGTTTCATCTTACAGTAAGTGAGTGATCCATGTTTCACAAGTTTTTTATTCTCTGGGTACCAAGCTTTAATCAATTCATTTTAGAGATCTTCGCTAAAATAATGTTATAATTATTTACATAAGGACATGCCATTTTTCCATAGATCCATGGAATTCCGATTTTTTTTTCTTTATTGATTTCTATCATAAATTTAACAATTCTGAAATTGCATTTAGTTGTTTCAAAAACTCCAATTCTTTTAATTTGATTAACAATTCAATGTATACAGACATTTTAGATGTAGTAAACTGAGGGTCATTCACAAATTGATTTTTTTTAAAAAAATATATATATTATATTCAAAACTAGTGAAACAGATTAAAAATATTAAACCAAAATCGAATTTGCAAAAGAATATTAAATTTTAAAATTGTTTCATGATAAAAAATTACTCCAATTGAGATTTTAATAAGTAATGACAAAAATCTTAATTTAAAATAAGTTTACTCAAAATGTTTATAGTTTTTTATTTTATTTTATCTATTTTATTTAATATAATAATTTGTTTGAAGTTCTATTATAGTTCATAGTTTCAAAAAACTATTTTTGAAGTTTTGTTACCATACAAAAATCAGCTTTTCTTTCCAAATCTGCTGTGGCATGACTGTACGTACCTTATATTGGTTTTTACCTTTTCTTTGGCTATCTATTGTATGAAAGTTGCAATTTTTTCAATATCATATTGATCAAATAAGTTTCTTCAATTCTTTATCGAAGAAACCAATTTCTTTTGGGCAATTTATTCCACTTTTAAAGAAACCTCTAACCTTTTGTAAAACAGCTTTTAAATTTTTTAAAATTTGCATTTTTTAAATTTTAAATAATGATTTTTATGTATTTGTTACAGCCCTTGGTGCAGCATATGGTACGGCCAAATCTGGTACTGGCATCGCTGCCATGTCTATCATGAGACCAGAGCTGATTATGAAATCTATAATCCCAGTTGTTATGGCTGGTATTATTGCTATTTATGGACTAGTAGTCGCAGTATTAATAGCTAATAATATAAAATCTCCTAAAGAAGGGTATAAGTTGTACAAGTAAGTTTTAATAATTTTCTATACTTTTTGATTTGAAAATTCATTTAAAAAATAAACTGTATAGTAAATTTTTTTCATTAATTGGAAATCTGACTATTGTATGAATTGATACGAATGAGTCCAGTCACAAAATCTAGTTCCACCATGATCAAAAATCTCGTTTACAAAATTGATTTGTTATCCATTTGCGTTCGATGTTTGGCAATTTTTTTTTCTCACCAACCATCTTTGGTGAATTTTTATTGCTGCCACATGCCAAAGTTGAAATCAATCTTTTAAATTAAAAGTACATTTGTATTATCGTCATTTTTAACGACAGAAAACTTGCATCAAATACAGAGTTCATTCTCAAGGTTCAATCTAGGGAAAAATAGGATCCCTTTACAAAAACCTTTCACAAAATTCAAATTTCTAAAAACTGACCCTTTACAAAATTTTGACTCCTAAAAATGAATATTTCGCGAAATTCCAAATAATTTAAGCAGACCTTTCACAAAAATCTATACAGATCTATTATATCTTAAAATGTGTTTTATTACATCTCAAAGGTAATTTTTGTCAACATAAAAACATGAATTATTTTCTGAATCATGACAAAAATAGTCTTCTTCAACATCTATTGAAACGAAAGAAAGGCTATAATGAATATGGATCCATGACATTATCAGATAATATTCAGTATAGAATAGAAAAAATCAAAGGCGTAGTTAGATAATGTAGACGCATGTCATGCATGGATACATCCTTGAAAGTTCTTAAATTTTGCAGATACTTTTTAGATATTTGCTCGAGTTATTGTGTTTTTGTAAAATAGCGAAATTTTTGCATTTTAAGAAAAACCATAAAGTCTGCTGTCTCCTCGGAAAGTTCCGATTGTTCTTGTCTTCAACAATCCAGATTTCTTGATGCTCTCAATTAGTTAAAACATAAAGCAACTTATAAAATTCACCTTGTGATTTGCATTGAAGATGTCTAGAAATCACAATTCATACCAACAATTTTGCTGCTAATTATGTACCAGCGTCTGACGAAATTCTCTCTAGTAGTTTATGTTGATAAAATAGATCACAAGAGACATATTAACACCCTACTATTTTTGCAAACATTTTCTCCCAACAATAATATTGTTTTTTGAAATAAACTTACTGGAATTTTAAAATCTAAAATGGTTGCTGAGGAAAGAAAATTTAACTTTCATTTTATTTTTTATCGATTATCACTTTTCATGATGGATATAGCATAACCACCAGTTCTTGGCTGGCAATGAACATGTTAAAATGATTTATCACCATCGTGATCTTTGATTAATATTCATGTAATTTACAACTTCACATGTTTTTCGAATCATATTTGTTGCTATGTGTATTGAATTGATTTACAAATTGCAATTTTCAAATAAATCGCTATTTGCAAATCACAATTTATCAAATATTGCAATATGTTTCCCCTTGATTTCAAAATTGTGCATTACCATTCAAATTCATGTGATTTCAAAATCAAAAATCAAGGATTTGTATTCTCACAGTTTAAAATTTTATATCGCTATTAGTAGGCGCAAAATTTAAAAATCTAATTTCAAGATTCAAATTCACTCGACAAACAAACATCAATTTTTGGAATTATTATGTGATTTAAAAGTTAAACATTGTGTTTCACATTCACACTTTTTAAAAATTTGATATTGCTATTCAAATTCACGCAATTTAAAAGTTACACAGGAATTCATTCTAACAGATTTTTAAAATCCAATATCGCAACTTGTATTCACACGATTTTAAAATGAAACATCAAGATTCATATTCACTCAAGTTATTTTAAAAAGTTTGCAAAACTAAGTCTATGGATAAAAAGCAAAGAAAGAATGCATTTTGTATAATTCAAAACATTTAAATTCTATGTCCATACAGATAATAATTTTAGAATATTTTCATGAAGCTATCTTTTACTATTCAAGAATGATCCTTTTCTGTGTCCTAGTGATCTGTATCTAACAATCTTAATAGTTAGTTATGAAATTTAACTTTTTTTATTTCTTAAAATAATATGGTTTATAGTTTTGATGATTTTTATTCATTTATATTTTAATATGTTAACATTTCATGAAATGTCATTAAAAAGAAATAAATCTATTTCTTGTCATTTTAAAAAATTATAAAAAGAATCATTTTAGTATATTGTCAGGAATTAAGAATTATAAGTTGGGTTTTAAAAAATGGGTAAATTTATTTATTTAAATGTTATATATTTCCATTGTGACTGTTAGTTTAAATATTACAATCATAATTTATATAAATGTAATTTTTTTACAAGAAATAGAAATATGTTGAATTATTTTCACAAAATTTTCTTATGTTTTTTACAAAATTCCATAAACAGGATCCTGGCAAAAAAATCAAGAGTTTTAATATTTTATTATTTTAATAAATAGTTTAAATGAAACCAAATAAAGAAACTATTAAATTTTCTCATCAAAATTCTCCACTTTTCAGTTCAATGGAAATTTATATTTTATTAAATAACCTAAATAAATAATTTTTAAATGTTTAAACATAGCTTTCCTGGAAATATATGTAAAAAAATAATTGATGTGAGCGAAAAGCTCTAAAAATGCTTAACATTTCACATCATCAAATTAATTTTCTGAGTGTTAACGATTATATTAGTTAAATAATGTAATTAGTTTAAATAAAAAGTTAGAGAAACTAACTTTTTAATCTCGTTAAAGACACATCATGCTTGTGAAAAAAACGAGCATAAATCTAAAGATGTACTTGCCTGTTTCATTTACTTTTCAGTTCATGTGTAGAATTTTTTATATTTTTTACTATCAGTAAAAACAAATTTGCATTCTATTATGACTAAACTCATTTTTTTAAAATTTTCAAAATAAATTTGTTCAGGGTGCTTAGCATTTTCAATTTTTTTTTTAAAAGCCCTTAAAGTTGCTTTCTTCATTATTTTTTTTTTTTTTTAAAGTGCTTTATTTTCCCTTTTTCAGAATGAGATTTTTCCTTTACTATGTTGATTTTCGCTTCGAATTATGCAAAAAAACAGTTCACATTGTTCTATTCAGCGTTTTCACAATTAATTCAACCCCAATCTATTTCGGCGTATTGTCAGTCCGTAGCGTACGAAAACGCCATTCGTTTTTACATAATTCAAAATTTCATGATTTTTGACAAACAATGCCAAAAAAATTTATACCATAATTTTTACAGTAATATTTTTTTATTAAAGTGATTCAGTCGTTTTACGGTAATTGTTACTGTAAAAATTTGAGTATATCATATTTTTTGTTCCGTAACAAGTTCCGGTAAAAATGCATACTACAATGAAAAGTAACGGAACCTGAGTGTCGATACTTTTTATCTTAATTTGAACCAAAAAGTTAGTTCATTAAGATATGACCTATACTTTTTATCTTAATGAACCAACCTTAATTTGAAAAAAAAAGTGTAATTAAAATATTGTGTGATCATTTAATTGCATAACTTTTTATTTAGATGTAATAAGCTGTGTATAGTAAGAAAAAAATGATGATTAAAACAAGATAAAACTGTCAATTGTCAAAAACTTTCCAACCCTGCCTAACTATGATATTTTTTTAAGGTGCTTAAAAATATTTTCTGAGTAGTTAAAAGGTGATTATTTTTTGTTGAATAATTTGGTTATGCACCCTGTTGTTGTATTCAAAGCAATTCTAATAAGAAACACTCAGAGTTCACCAGGGTTAAATTACTTGGTTTAGATCATAATAAAAATCGCAATTTGAACCTTTTGATTTTTTTTTTCAATCATTGATTTAAATCATCTGTGATTTTTTAAAAGCCATTAATTAAAAAGATTTAATTGTTTTACAAAAAATTATTAATTTAATCATAAAAATTATGTTTATACAATGTAATTAATAAATACATTATTTTGGGTCCGATTTTTTTAAGTCTGATTTCAGTGATAATGATGGTATTTTATTAAGAAATAAGGAAAGGGATATGCATGTAAATTATCTTCACCTTCATATCCCTTTAATTATTTTATGAAAAAAAAAAAAAAAATTTTTTTAAAAAAATCCATTTGAAAAGATTTTATTAAACTAATTATAAGCATAAATTATTTTTAAAACATATAATAATAAAAACATTTTTATGTTGTGATTTTTTTTAAAGTTCGATTTCATTGATAATGAAGGTTTTCACTAAGAAGTAGCATGCAAATTTTTATATCTACATGCATGTCCCTTTCATTATTTTATTAAAAATACATTGATATAAATCAACAGTGATTTTTTTTTAAAAAAAAATCATTAATTTAAATAAGCTGATTTTTAAAAAATTTCTTACTTTAAGTATAAAATATCTTTATACTATGTAATTTGCATAAACATTATTTAGGGTATGATTTTTTAGAGTCCTATTTCGTGAATAAGGTTATTTACTAAATAATAAAGGGGATATATAAGTTAATTATTATATTTTAAAAGAGATTAAAAATAAAAGTAAAAAAATGAACTAAAGGTGAATAAAAGTGGCATTAAACTTTTTTGTTATGATTTTCCATTAAATGTGTGTAAAATAGTTTTTGGGGCGAGAAACATATTTCAATTATACCTATTAAGTTTAATGCTTATTAGAATGCAGTTGGTATATGTAGCTCACATATATCAGGACTTGTTCTTTTTAAAATAGTTTTTTTTTCCAATAATTTTTTTTTATTATTTAAACTAATTTAGTTTTCATTGTTATATAATTAACAAATAGTATACCAATCTTTAGTTGGTCTTGAAATATTTAATTTATTCAATGGTTAATTTTTAACAATTAAATAATAATTTTAACCATCTTAGTATAATAAGAAATATTAGCTATTTTAGCTGTTGTTTGGTTTTTAAATAATCTTAAATATTATTGGAACATTGTATTTGATGCTTTGATTTGTAAATGTTGAAAAAACTGATTTAAATAAAACTTAAAAAAAAAAGAAAATCAGACTTAAATCAAAAAAATCCTTTTTTCCCCCCAATAATTCACGATTTTTTCCAACCCTGGAATTTATCTACAATATTTAGATTGTCTTTCATTTTATTTAATGCTGCATTATGTTAATAAGCAAAGTGCTGGCCTTGTAGTGGAATAAAGAAAAAACCAGGAAATTTTTTAGTACGATATAAAACCAGGACATTTTTTAGTACAAAATATTTGTTCCAGTTTATTTACAAACAACAAATTAAAAAAAGTATAATTTGCATTAAAAAATATTTTAAATGGGGTTTCAATAATTTTTAAACGAAAGCACTGTGAATATGCATTTTAGCATTTGTATTCAAAAGTGCTTTTCTGTATGAACTATTAATTAAAAAAAAAAAAAAAAATTGGATCAAAAATTCAAATCTTTTGATTATTCAAACTGATTATTTTAGGAAATGTATTAGTAATCATAGAAAATGTGATGTTTTGAACACACACAAATCAGAAATATCTGGAAGAAAGGCTAAAAATAAAGGACAAATAACAGCAAAATAATTTTTATAAGGAAACTCAGAAATTTCATGACAACTACAAACTCTGATATTAGTAAACTTAAACACTATTATGTCAAAATAAATGGGGGAGGAAAAAAAGCATTGTATACTTTTTAAAGCTTTAATAGGAAATAATGGTTAATATGAAATGTATTGCCTGAAATATTTTAAAATTTGTATTGATTCAATGGATTTAAAAAAAAAAAAAGAAATGTACCTTTCATAATGAAATATTAATATTATAAATTCATAGATGCCAACTCTATCGATTTTCCAGTAGACTACTGGATTTTGCCAGTATCGCCTGGTCTACTGGTTTAATTGAAATTCTCCTGATTTTTGAGCATTTTAGAAAATTCCCTTAAACTGGGTATGTTTCCTGAAGAAAAAAAACAATATTGAAATAGAATTTTTGTACAGATAATTGCTTGGTAGCTTGGATATTTAAGTAAGTATTACTAATACATAATGAAGCGAACCTCATTTTTAGAAATCAGTTCAAAACTTTTTTTGTTCTAAAATATTCAGTTTATTTTTATTCAAAACTGTTTTTAAATTAATTGAAAAAATCTTCAAACTGTCTTTGATAAATTAAATGCCTATTAATATTCGAAATTATGAGTAAACATATTGCGTAATGTTTAAAGTATGTTTAATGTCAGTCATAATTGGAAATTGCAGTTTTTCTATTTGGGTGAGTATAAAAATCTCTAAAATTCCCTTTGGGTAAAATATTTAATACATTACGCAACGATTATCATGAAATTTATACTATTTCGTAAAATCTATTGGGTTTTTTTCCTATCCATGTTGGCAGCTATGTAAATTGTATTCAGCTAAATTTTATAATAGATAATTATATTTTGATAGGAATATTTTAATCCATTCAAAAACAAGGTATACATGAATTGGTTTTACTTCCAATCTTTTCTCTTTTTTTCCGGAATATAAATAGCCATGTAATTGAAAACACATTATTTTAATATTTTAATTGGAACATGAATTCCTTTACGGGGTGAGTAGCATTTTTAATAGGTGCTTATTTTTTATTTACAATTTTTAAAAGCTCTTTAGTTCATTTTTTAATCAGAAATTCACTAAATTTATTCAGTTTGGAAAAAGTGCTTAATTTTCTATCTTTTAAAAAGAATTTTTTCATTGCCTCATGGATTGTCGTTCTAAATTACAAAAAATGCTGTCGTTCTAAATTACAAAAAATGCATGATTTTCACTATTTTCTCTGCAATATTTATCAGAAACTAGTTATTTTATCATGATTATGTAAGGTTTTTGAAAATGCTTTTGAATTTTATTGATTTTATGTTTATAAATTAAGAACTTGAAATGATAGAAAAAAATAATTTTTATTGCTGCACAAATCCTAATTATGATTTCATTTTGGAAAGTGATTAAAAAGTTTTTTGAGTGCTTAAAAAGTACTTAAAAGGTGCTTATTTTTTGTTGAAAAATCTGACTGTGCAGCCTATTTTACTATACATGCAGCTAATTCTATGGTATTTCTAAGGTAAGGTTATAAGATGACTCTAAATTAATTTATGATGAGTGATTAAATATCAGTTGTGACATATCATCTGTAATTCAAAAAATACATAATGAATTTAAAGTCTTGCAATGAAATTTTTTAATTATGTAATGTACAACTCATGATTTGAGATTTATAAATTACAAACAACAATGCCTATTTTTCAAATCTTATATAAATCTTGATGTGTTTAAAATAAAAATTTAATAGCAATAATTTATTTCTTTAATAAATTTATTTTGCGATATACCCTATGTGCAGTTGCAAAAGAAATATGATAATAGAAATTCAAATGTAATAACAATGAAAAAGTTTCTTATTTAATTCTATTGTGGTGGTTGGTTGTGTTCAGGAGATGAATTGATAGAGTTTTGCATTAATTTAGTATTTATTTACATTTAAAGTATTAAGTATAAAGAAGAGTAATCTAAACGAGCCTAGAGCCTCATGCTACAGTGACAGTTAGGATTCTTCTGGCGGATGAGAAGTAAGAGATAAAGTTATTGATCGTAACTGTCTCGGTTACGATTTAGTTGAGTCGCTGCACTATCAATATAATATTGTTTATGCTTTCAAAACTAAGGTAAACTATGTGGTATCAAGCTATTGTGGCAATTGGGTTATAAAGAAATAAGAATTTTAGTTGAAAAATAATAAGTAAATGAATGTAAACCCTAGCAAAATTTTTTCCTTGACCCCAGTTGGGTGCAAAATTGGCTCAATATGAGTCCTATATGAACATGCACCAATCAACCAATATTGGGATGTCTAGATTTTTTGATATTGGTCTTATTTAGGGCCAATATCGTCCTATATATTACCAATATAGGGCTTATACTGATGAATAATGAATATAAAATATCATTTGAATCTAGCAGTTCTATATAGGGCCGATATTGTTCGTACAGTGGCTGTAAAATATCGTGAGAATCAGACAATTCTATATAGGGCCAATATCCTTATTGAGCCAAGATTCGTGAATCCATTGAGGGCCCAAGTTATTTTGCTGTTAGGGAAGAGTAAAATCATGTTTCATTTTTAATGTATTCTATCAACTGGTCATGTAAAGTTGCTCACTGTAGCCATTGTGAACATACTGAAATAGAAAGCTTACATTGACAAAATAAACCAAACTAGAGAATTACAGTTAATAAACATTATTTACAAAATGTTGATGTTTGTTGATCTTCCCAAGTTAGGGTGTGAGAAGGTATTGTACTGTGAAATTAGAGTGAAATCATCTACAGGGACTTCGATTGTTCTATAATGTACTTCGTAATTTTGAGCACCTTCTGAGTTAGAGTTTATAAGTAGAAGAATCGTTTTGTTTATCTTTTTAGAAAATGTATTTTAAAAATGAATTTGTGCTTTGTTGAGCTTAAAAAGAACTGCAATTAAACAATTTTTGAAAAGAAACAATTATATTTATTTTAATATTTTTTTAACTCTTTCACTTTTCAATTTTTATCGAGATGAAAATTGCTTTTTACATTTATTTTCTTAGGGGAAAAATAATTAAAGAAAATTTTTGAATTTCTATCAGAAGCAATGTTGTACCTTACAAGCAACATCAGACGAATTCTCACCAAAGAAAAGACTTTTCTTATTTGAATTTATGATGTAGAGATTTTCTTAATATACGTCATATTATAAATAGGAAAAAATCAGCTATACGCATTATTTTTAATTTAAAAAGGGGTTAGTATATGCATCTGCATATGTTGAAAATTTATCTAAACACTTGTTTAATAATTAATGAGCAGGAAAAATAGACTTGCAGAGATAGTTAAACAGGGTTGCCACTCCACAGGGAGAACAGGGAAAACCTGGATTTAAAAATCACCTGAAATAACAGGGAAAATGCAGGGAATTTTGAGTTTTTCTTTAGAAACTGGGAAAATACAGAGAATTTTGTTTCTTATTTTCGTCTTTTTAAAGATGGTAACCACTCAAAGGAATATTTAAGGATGATATTTCAGCTTTATTAAACTAGTTCACTCACTATAGCATTATTTGTCTTAAGTATGTTCAACGATTCCTTTTTTCCTTAAGTTTTTTCGGCAATTATAACTAGTATAGTTAGCCCAATATAGCTCATAAAAGAGCACAGTGATTATGTTTTTCCTCTTAATATATTGTGTATAATATGTACAGGGAAAACATAGGGAATTTCTTTTCCAGATTTGAGTGGCAACCCTGTTAAATGAAAGCGGTGTTGTAATGTTAAAGTATTTATGGCAAACATAATTAAAAATTGATTTGGGGTTTTAGGATTGAAATATTTAGTTTTGGCTATGCTTGATAACAAGAATTTTAATTCATTTTTTATTACAAGAACTACAAAGTTATTAAGAATTAATCGTAGGACATATAAATAAAATATCTGAGGACGTACTGCCTATTCAGAAACAGGATCTTTAGTGCAGAAAACTCTAAATAGTATTAAAAATATAATTTTAATTTTGACTTTTATCAGTGATATATTTTTCTATTTTCTGTTTGATTAAAATTTTTGTGAGGCAGATTTAAAACAATAAATCTGAAATAGTTTTCAGAACGTAAATTGATGTGTGCATACCTCTTTTCGAACTTTTCCCCAAAAAATATTTCTGATGCCCAAGTGTTTACTTCATTAAATATATTTCTTTTAGTGGATTTCTTCACTTTGGTGCTGGTCTATCTGTAGGCCTGAGTGGTTTGGCAGCAGGATTTGCTATTGGAATTGTGGGAGATGCTGGTGTTAGGGGGACTGCTCAGCAGCCTAGACTCTTTGTTGGAATGATTCTTATTCTTATTTTTGCAGAAGTGTTAGGATTGTATGGACTTATTGTCGCTCTAATACTCACTACTAAGCTTTAATTATTTTAGAAATTCAATTTAATGTTCCCATATTGATAATCAAAATTTTGTTCAAAATTAGTTTTCTTTGATCATTTATATCAGGTAGGTAAAAAAGTTTCTTCCAGATCAAAAATATGTTAAAAGAAGTGGACTGAAACTTGTTCATTATGTTTTTATAATTACGGAAATTGTCCTAAAAGCTTTTTTTATTATATGAAATAATACAGTTTTGCTAATATGTGATTAATTAAAATTGTGCTAAGATAAGTTTGTTTGTAAAATTGTTGCGCTAAGATAAGTTTTGTTCAATATTAGCTGATACCTAATGATCATAATAAATTTTAATATGAAGAAAAGCCATAGTTTCTTAAAAATAAATAGCATTAGTGAACTTATTTTATAAGTTAAAATATAAATCACATAAAAGAAGAAATAATAATTCAACATACTTAATAGTCTTTTTGTGCAACTTCATAACTCATGTTAGTCAGATTTTAAGAGTTCAAAGTGTAGCCTTGTTTTCAATAGCGTAGATCTGTTATTGAGCTTAATTTTTTTACATTTATATACAAATATGACATTTATCTAACATATTTTATTGTATTTGGGTGTATAAGCAGACTGCAGTTTTTATCTGTGTTGTTACTAAGACATATACTTAAGATTTATGCTTTGTGTTCTTGTATAACAATTGTGATCTAATATTATAATGAATGAAAATAAAAGGCAAAACTATGAAAAAAAGTTGAGCATTTTAGTATGGGAGGGTCTTGTACATTAGGAATTTTTTTTTCTCTCTCTCACACAAATTATTGAAGATAGGCGATATAATATATTGTAAATATAGTATATATAAAAAAAGCATTATTTTAAATTTGTAGCTGTAGTGTATCTACCACTACAAAATTACAATTTCAATTCACTAGTATATAAGACATGTTAACTCGTTTCTATGTCCGGGTACCTTTTCATAGAATAAGGTTGACATTGTCAATAACTACGATCCCCACAGTAGCCAATTGAGTAAATTTTTAAGTTAGGTCAGAATGTGACCATTCTTGCTACTGTTATATATTTAAAGCTTTAAGTTAATTGATTTTTTTTCCTCATTTTCATTGGCTTCATATTTAAAAAAAAATGGTATCAAAATATGGGGTATACTGGAAGAAACTTTTTCACAAGCGTAATATTTTGTACTTTCTTGCATATCTTGAAAAATGGGTGTTATTTCAGATCAAGTACACTAAGGTATTTCTTTCTGAACTTATTATGGATAGTAATAAATGTGTTGTTCAGTTGCAAAACTGGCTTTCTCCAATTCATAAAATTTTCAGGGAAAGCTCATTTTCTGTAACACTTAAGCAAAATGAGATGGTTCCCAAACTCTTTGGTTTAACACTAGTCATAGCAACACTTAATCTATACCTATTTCTACCATAGCTGGTCAAATAACTGGACTTTTTGTTTCTTGATTGAATGAGGAAATATGGATGTTAGGAAGGAAGCAAACTAAAAAAACTCTATTATAATTAACAAAATTGTGTATTGCCAATTTTTATGTATTACAAACACAAAAAATAAGAATTTTTAGTTCATTGCTCAATGCATTTTTTACATACACGGTTTCCGTTGTACATTTTCCACAAACATATTTGTTTTAATTATTATTATTTTTATAATTCTTATAATTATAAGAATATGTAAGAATTATAATTATTATTCTTATTATTATTTCTTCTAAGAACTTGAGCTGTCTTGATTGTTTCTCAATTTTTCTTGGTAAAAACTAACAGTTAGTTAAAAATGAAGTAAAGCGATCAAAATAAAATATAACCTACTTACCAAAACATATAGTTTTTGTCAATTTTCTTACACAAAAATGCCAATCTAAAATTTAGGTACTTTCTTGAAATTTGAATTCACAGTTATTCTGATTGAACTAACTATGCGACAGTCTTTGCAGAAATGTGCAACTAATCTAATGCAATACATTGAGCATGCATTTCATCAAAATTTCTGATCCGATAACCTTATAAAGCAATAAATTGTTCTTCCAGTCAAATAACCGGTTGTGGTAGAAATAGGTATACGACTAGTATTATTCAAAAAAAAAAAAAAAATTATTTAAAAATAATAATAGAATAACTGTATAAAATTGTTAGAAAAGTCATGAAGTCAAATGTGCAAAACCGATAAGATAAGTAAATTTTCAATGCAAAAGTTCTTAAATGGTCATTTGACCGGTTGTGGTATGTTTAGTGCAAAGAGGCAATAAGACAGTGTGTTTTAAAAACTCAATATAAATAGGAAGAATTTTATTCAATTTTTTAATTTTTAATTTGATGGGTTTCACTACTTTTTAAGTTGGCAGTTTTGCTACAAAACAAACTTAAATTTCATGAAATTTAATGGAAATACTGGATTTTTTTTAAATTGCAAATCGACAAAAATGTTTAGTTCGACTAAATTGTATTGACCAAAAATTAAAATTGTTTAAACAATTTTTTTTATTACTTTTATGTTAGAAATCTAGAACTTTAGATCAATGACTAATAAAAAATAATTTTTGAAATCACAGAATAATTAAGAACTGGCTTGAAAATCATACAACTCATGATATAAAATGAAGTGACTCATAAGTTATAAAATTTTATGATTTAA
Organism: Parasteatoda tepidariorum; assembly: GCF_982258835.1. Taxonomy (NCBI): domain Eukaryota; kingdom Metazoa; phylum Arthropoda; class Arachnida; order Araneae; family Theridiidae; genus Parasteatoda; species Parasteatoda tepidariorum. The sequence goes on from NC_141765.1 coordinate 76,543,785, forward strand.
AAAAAATCAGACTCTTGTGATGATTTAATTTTTAAAATAACATAACATAAAAGCATAACATAACATTACATAATATAATACCGTGTAACTAAAATATCAGCTGGTTATGAGCAAATAATATTATGATGTTTTCAAATAATATCCAACTAATAACCCCTGAAATTTTGATTTAAATGAAAATTTAGACCCAAAACTAAAAGAAAACAAGGTCAACTGCTCACATATTTTTTTTTAATCTTCTAGGATAACTTTTCTCGATTTAATAGAGGGCACTGCCTCTACAAAAATTCTTCATAGAAGAAATAAAATAAATAAATAACAGGAAACTTAATTAGAAACATATATTTGCAGTCACAGGCAAAGCCTCTACAAAAATTCTTCATAGAAGAAATAAAATAAATAAATAACAGGAAACTTAATTAGAAACATATATTTGCAGTCACAGGCAAAGACACAAAAACCCTAAACAAGGAATAACTGAACTCTGGACCAAAAGTGACACTTGGCTAATATTTCAACTCACCATTTGTAGGATTTGGCCAGTTTTGCACTAACGTGCAATTTCCTATCGCATTTATAATGTGGATTTGATTAAATTCTCCGTGGTTTTCTATATTTGATGGAAAAGTTTACTCAGAACTTAAAAACTAGAAAGGAAAAAAAATTTGAAGATATAGCTGGTTTTGCAACTGAGCAACACATAATCAATTTATGTTTTTCTACTTTACAACTGGAATAAAGTTTAAAAGTTAAACTATTGTTTATTAAACATTAACAGTGTTGTCTTTATTGTTAAAATATCCTATTGTCCTAAAATGCCTGTTAAAGTTTTTTATGTAAAATTTTTTTATCGAAAATCTAATTATTTTTGCTTTCTTAAGTGTTAACAATGTGACGGAATATACTGTTTAAAATATGTTTTTAATAAAATAAAAAATTTATGAAACTTTTTGTCAACATGCTTAATTATATATATACTAATAATAACAGCAATAATAATAATAAAATTGGCATTCTAGAAGATTTGTAAATCATTTTGAATTATGAAGTACATGATTACATCTTATTGTTTCACTGTTTCATTTAATCATATCTCAATTATATTTATATCTCAAATTATATTCATCATTCCCTTAGGTTAAAAAAAAAAGAAAAAAAATTTTACATTTATTTTGTTTTCGTTTGTAATTAAAAGGCTACTTTTGATATCTTATTTTTAAATCTGTATACACAACTAAACTTTTAAAAAATATTTTGTTGATAATTTAGAATGTTATTATATTCGTTTATTCATTGTTATTTTATTAAATCTATATTCTATACGAGAATTATTCTATATTCTTTTATTAATTATAGATTATAGAAACATGTGTGTTTGTCTCTTCTCTACTAATTTCTAAAATGAATACTGATGATATGTCTGACCATTATTACTACCTTTGCTAAAATGTTATTTATTAATCTGAAGATACAGTAGAGAACCATTTATCCGGTATCCAGATAACCGGAAAAATTTTTGATCGGTTTTCCTGCCATTTTAAACTAGAACGATTATGAAAAAAAGCGGAAATTGAACTCATCCTTGAAGTTGCGTAGAGGAAAATGTAGGGAAGGGGAGAATTTTTTTCCCTGTTTACCCAGAGAAACGTCATTTGCTCTGTGACCTTGAAGGCAGGGAAGGGAGGAATGTTTTATTTTCTCCTTCAGGCCGTCAATCAAGCTCAAGGGTGTGGCATGCTGATTTAGTTTTCTGTTAGATTTAAGTGGGTGGTGGGGAAAATGCATTGCATGCATATCAGTGAATAGAAGATGAAAGAGAAAAATATAAGGTAGAGTCCCGATTATCCGAGTTAATGGGGACCGCAACAAACTCGGATAACTGAAAAACTCGGTTAAAGCGAAGAGTATAAAAACGGAAAGAAAAAGAGAAGGTATAAATGTAATATATTTAAGAAATACAAAATGTATAAGAGTATACCAAATACAATTTATATTATAATTAAAAAGCTTACTTAAAAACATTTAAAAACCATACTTTGCGAGAATAAAATAGTTTTTACTTAAAAAAAGTCCTTAATCGTTTTTCGTTCTATGTAACTTTGGCGCTTTTCTGTAGTAATGTTTCGCCTTTTTTAGGGATAACAGGAAGGCTGGTGTTGCCTCTTTTTATTGTTCTATATATTCAATATTACATTCGATAGCTTTTAGTCCATCTGTATGAGAGATTTTTATATGTTGATTTTAATAATCACATCATCTCCTCTAGATTCATTATCATTATTGACGATATTAACGATAATTTCATTAGATCAAGTTGTTGGATTTTGTTTTTCGGAGTGTTTGGAAGATAAAATTCAGATTTATTTTTCAGCGGTTTTTTCAAAAATAAACTAGAACAAAAAAAAAATCCTTGAAATATTTGATAGCTCGGTTAAAGCGGAAACTCGGATAACCAGGGCTCAGATAATCGGGACTCTACTGTATTTATCTATTTGACATCGATTAATAAAAATAAAATCTTTTTCTTCTGAATAAATTCTTTGGAAGTGCGGTATCATTTGCAAGTTTTTATTGATGTGGAATCACATCTGCTGTAATTAAATATCGTGTTTTTATCAGCAAAAAAAATAAAATAAAAGGAGAATTGTTTATTAATTTAAACATAGGATTATTTTATGAATCAGATTGCAGTTTTGTTTTTCTGATTCCACTACGTTTGATATTTTTTTCTTTTCACGATAAATTTCGCACTTGATAAGTTAATTCTTTTTATTCATAAATTTTATCATTAGGTTTGTTTTTTTTTAAAATTCCGTTCATCTTGCCTTGTTCCGGGTTTCAATATTTATGCTAGTGCTTTTTTTAACTATCATTTCGGTTCGATAATTTTCAATTGTTTTTATTTAGATTAATAAGTTTTCCTTTTATTTTATCCTTTCCCCCATATAATTAGGTATGAAATATATTGCGTTATTTAACCATTGGTTTTGTTTATATTAGTTATTTTAGGAATTGTAATTATATTTTTAAAAAATAAATACGAGAATTTTGTATTTTTTAAACTTGTTTTTCTTGTCTAAACTTGCAAATTTTTTTATTCTTTTAAATGTTATTTTTCTACCATTTTTTTCTTTTTAAAGTTAGGAGTACCTTTCTTTTTTCTCTTATTTTATGTATTACACTTTTTCCTTGTAATTCGGGTTCGATAAAACATCGATTAACGACACTTTTTGGTCGATCCAGAAAACCGGGAAATTCAGACATCCGGGATAGTGATGTTCCCGAGCATCCCGGATAATTGGTTCTCTACTGTATTATCTATATATAATACGTATCTATTTATTTCTTAAAATTTGTTTGTAGAAAATCAGTGTATTTTGTTTTAAACTTGTGCTAAAAACTGGAAATTGTCATGCTACATACAAAAGTATTATTTTTTTCTCAACATTTGATAGTTCATAAAAAATGAATATGAAACCGAAGGAATTCATTTTAATGGATATGGACAGTGGACCAAAAAAAAAAAGGGATGAATAACTTTTGATCTAATGATTGGATCTTCACACACCAGGACTCAGTTAATGGGTTGACCTCAAAAATGCTAATTAATTACTGTGTACTTCAAAGTTTGGACCAGTAATGTTAAATTTTACTTTTTGCATATTTCTCCATATCTTAAGAACTTTTTTAAATAATTGAAAAATTTTTGCACTCAATTAAAAAAAAATTATTTAAAGATAATTCTATGCCAAAAGCAAATTTCAGTAAGTATTTATTATTTTTGTATTTAATAATTGGAGAAATAAAATTTTTATGGTAAGGTATAAAATTTTTTACAGAAGTATTTAATTTTACATGGCAAAATGAAAAGTTTGAGTGAAATCGGTTGAGTATTTCCTGAGAAATCGAATTTTAAAGAAGTAGTAATTTAAAATTTGATTTCTCAGAAACAATTCAACCTATTTTTCTCAAGTTTTGTATTTTGCCATTTAAAAGTATATTTTTTAAAAGGATGTAAAAAACTGTATACCTTATATTACAAATTTTTTATCTGCTATTAAATAAAATGATAAATAATAAATATTTGCCGAAATGTATTTTTTTAGTGGAAATTGACCTAGGGTTAACAAATTTTATAATAGTGTGGAAAAAATTTTCTTAAGAAGTTCTCAAAATATGGCGAAACATGTAAAATTAACAATAAGCAGTCCAAACTTTACACTGCTCTCATGTCCAAACTATGGGGACCATATTTCCCAGATTGCGGCTAACTACTATATTTTGGGAGTCAGAAATCCGAACCTGTCGAAAACAATGTATGTTTATTCAGAGAAAGTACGTTTTTTTTGTCTGATTTCATAACTTAAAATATCATCTGTGCAAATTAATTAGCATATTTGAGGTCACTCCCTCTAACCATTGATTGACTCTTAAAACGTGATGATCTGATCATTAGATCAAAAGTTGTTCAGGGTGATAAATTTTTTGACACACTGTCCACTACATTTTATTAAATTACTGGTATAAAAGTGTTTGCACCTCATATTAGAAAACTGTTATTGCGAGTGGTATAAGATTAGTCGTTTCTTTGATTTTTAAACTCATTGTTATCAAGGCCTTGGTCTAAAGGAGTTAGAAAGAAACTTTAGATCTATCTTAAATCACTGGCAACTATATTTGAAAAGAAAGGTTTGAATGTTAATTTATCAATATCACAAATGTATACATTTTAGCATAGATTATGCCCATTGTTTATTATCTGTTTTTGCCTGACTTTTACCTTAAAAATAGATCTTATTTTTGTTTTTTATTAGCTTGAAAAGATTTAAAAAATGTATGTTTTTAAATTATTAAACATTCCACTTGTATTGTTTATCGAGGTAAAAATATAGAATCTTCAAATTAGTCCGTTTTTTTAACTTTCTATTTTTTGTAATTGTGTTACAAATCTTTTTGATGACTAAAATGAAAAGTAATAAAAACCATTGAATACTCCACAAACAATGTATTTATTTCAATAAAAGGATATTTTAAATGTTTATTTGATAGATGAATGATGCAATTACTAGTAAATCATACTTAAATCTGCATGGGTCTGCAGGAACAGCCATTATGTTTTTAAATCAAAAGTTCAAAAAAATTATCTTGAAATGTCATACACCTATATGTCTCAAATTTAAGAATCTGATATGATTTGTGAGTGAATTACTGCTGAAATGAATAATCCCTAAAAACTGAAGCAGTAAGATGTACTTGGGAATGTAAAAATTAAGTGGAAAAGTCTTTTTTTATTTTTTCTAAATGCTCTAAATCATAGATTTCTAATGTGAGCGCTATTGCTTTAATGTCAAAAATTTATTATTCGAAAACTTAAATGTTTGTACATTTTTATTTACTTATAACTTGTTTATAAAAAGTCTATAATATTAAGCTTATTTATCTTCGTGTTTTTTTTCTATGTTTAACACTGGAGCGGCTGGATTTTGGACTTGCCTAAAACGGCCATTTGGGGTCAATTTGACCATCATAAGAAATTGATGTTATTTTATTGGTAAATATTGTTGAAAATACAATATGTAAAACTTTTTAGAAATTTAAATTTTTCTTAACACAATGACAATATTGCATTATAATTTAATATTATATTATAGATTATTCTTTCTCAAGAGCATTTGCAATACAAAAATAAACAAATGACATGACTATAAATAATATACAGTTGCATATAACATGTATTAAGATGTTAAGTTCCATCACTAGTTTGACATTTACGTATGCATATACAGAATATACGCGAGATGTGAGCGTGACAACAAAACGTCAACAAATTATTTTCTAGCATTTCTCACTAGCACACCTGCCAAGTCTCCTGTTTTTTAACGAACACTCTTGTATTTTATGGCTATCTCCTGTTTACTCATATATTCTCAAATTTCTCCGCACTTGTTGAAGAAATTAATAAAATAAAAATTGGTGATAAAGTATCCTCTGATAGTAAGAATATTTCTCATATTCCTCAACGGATGGTGCTATTGCAGTATGTTGAGTGTTAATAGCTTAAGTCTTGCCATAATGGCTCAGGGGATAGAGCATTCGCCTTTCAAGGAGGTGAACTGGATTCGAATCCCAGCGATGACTAGTCGATACGAATCCCGGATCCAGCTTGCACCAGCCACAGGGCTGACCTAAAATATAATCAGTGGTAAACAGATCACAGGTTAGAGTCCCCTTGCCTCAGGCAGAGATTTTTGTGGTTTTAATTCTCCATGTTACTCAAATACGGGTTAGTTCCTTGATAAAGTGCTTCGTGAAGGCAAATTTCTCCCAATACTTGATCCAGAAGTTCCCTTATCTTCTGGATTGGGTTCAAAATTACAAGGCTACGGAGTTGAACATTAGCAGGCGTAAACTCAAAAATTGGGTCGGCTGTTCAGCGACAGTTACAAAATAAAATTAAGTAATTATAAATTATGATTTAAAAAAATCTTCTTTAGATTGAGATTTATACTGTTCATATTTTTCACTTTGCTAAATGTAAGTTCTTATATTATTTCCAATTTTGAATTTCTTTTTTTGACTTACATGATGAATCAAAACTTACTCATAACCTAAAAAATGTCGCTAGTAAAATTTCCGTTTCTTTATTTCTCCAATGTTGGCAAGAATGCATTAGTATTTGTTTTGATCTGTGGCTTGCCATGTTAAAAGGCATGTTTCCTTTATTTTAGGGATTGAAATTTATCAATTAAAGGCTATTTGATGTGCAAAGTACTAATTTATTGTTTTTAAACAAACACAAGAATAAATTCGTAATGAGTAATTGGGGTGACAAGAAATTCTAGCATTGAGTATAGCAATATCAAAAATGATGTAAAAAAAATGCTAAACACTGCAAGTTTCACCTCCTGTAAAATAATTGCGTAGCATCTAGTAAACTAAGCCTACGTCACATTTCATACTATTGTTGAAAGTGACAGCGCTTGGTTCTACTCTGCACTGGCGTCGGAACCATAGAGGTCCAGACCTCCCCCCCAATAATTGGGAAGGCAGGGTTCATTACTTTGAGAAAATATTTCTGTTTTGTTTCCATAACTTTTACTCTCTCTTTTTTTTACATAGTGCAACTTATTATGTTATACAATTTAAGGAAATTTAGAAAGAAATAAAATACATAAAAAATGCACTGTATAAAGTAAATAAAACAGGTGTCTAGAGAACTACAAGAATTGTCACAGTCACTCTTTCCTTCAATAAGCAATAAAACGCTTTTCCTTTTCTTCATGTTGTTAGCTGATAAAGATTGATTCTGAAGCACCCCTCAACACCTCCCACGCTGTTATGTGATACCTCAAAAATAGCTGCCTTAATTTACGCTGAAGGGGAAATGGCCTTTGCATTTGGAAATTGTCTTTCTCGTATTTATTGCCCTGGGCTCTTTAGTCCTCTTTCTAAAAAATGTGGGGTATCAACAGACCCATCACTTTCTTGGCTATCTATTCAAAAATTGTCTCAAACAGGCAATTATCTTTCTTGGAAAACATATATATAAAAGCTTGGGATTCAAGTATGGAGAGCCTGTTTTTTTTTGGGGGGGGGGTGATTTTCTCAGAGAATTTCTATGATATATTATCATTCTAAATCGTCTCATATACAAAGCGCTTTCAGTTTTATTGCTCAAATACTTAAATTAGCCACTTATTTAGCTTATCTTTACTTAAATTAGTCAATATTATGTTTACTTTTACATTTTGTTTCATTAATTGTTTTAACTTAAATTATAAGTTTTTTTTTTAATAAAGTTTATATAAGTTTTTTTTAATGAAGTTTATCGTTGTTAACCAACGAAGAAGTCATTAAATAAATCCATTTCTGAGGAGGTAAGCAAATGTTTGTATTAAATCAGTTAATACATTTATAATTGTATGTTTATGTACTGTAAGCATTATATTAATTGTTTTATAGTTTGTATGCTATATTTATTTATGTATTACATTAGTTCATGATTTTACCGTTCATTGTTTGTGCATGAATTTATTTTTAACGCACGGAGTTTGTTCCTATTTTATATTTATGAAATCAATGTAACTTTTAAATTTTTACAATTATAAATCAAAACTTAGAATTTTTATGACCTTTCTAGAACTTTGCTTTTGTTCAGAAATTTAATGTCAGGTTTACGATTATAAATTTACAAACTCAATAAACAAATTTATATAAGTATTGATTATTTATGTCATAATACAAAAAATTAATATCAGCTTGCATTTTAATTAGTTAAAAGAATGAAAATATATTTTAAATGTAAAAGTTTCATTAAAAAAAAAAATTCATATGATTTTATTACAGTTAGTAATAAAAACGAAAAATTTATTCTTTTTTTTTTTTTTTTTTTTGAAGAATGGAATAATTTGTTATACGTAATTTATTGTATGAGTGTTTAAAGTGTACTTTAATTTTATCTATTTATTTATTTTTTTAAAATAATATGGGATTTTTAAAGTAATTATTTTGTGATAATTAACATTTTATAATTTGGCATTTTTAACTAATATTTTTTTCTGAAATTAAAAGTATTAATTTCTTAGAACTTTAATACTGAAATTATAAATACTGCTGATAAAGGAGAAAAAAATTAGAGTTGTATGTGTTGTCTTCTTTATTTCTTTGTGTAAATTTACATGAAGTTTTTATGGTTACCAAAATGAACCTGGTGATCCACGAAAACCGAAATATCTTATCTCATCTGATTCTTTTTTTGTAAGTAATAAAAGGTATATATACTAAATAAAATATGCATTAAAATTATTCCGACCACAATTATTCTAATTAATCATTTCTTAAAAATATGAATACTAGTTCTGTCAATCAACTAAATAATTTTATTTTCCTTTTCAAACACAACATTTTCGATTTTCAAAACCATATAAGTTAAACCGAAACAAGATGAGAGAAACGCTAAACTTAAAACTGCTTTAATAATCTTGAATTTTCCACTTTTTTCGTTGCAATTTATAGAGTTTTATAAATATATTTATTTTAATCAATATAATCTCTATTGTAACCAATGTTTAAGATAGGTCTTTCAGTATTACTTTTAATGTTCTCAGTACAGATTAAATCAAATCCATAGTAAAAAAAAAAGTGTGTATGTGTGTTTTTATCAAAACATTTTATGATTTTATCTAATATTTCTTTAAAAGTTCGACTACTATTTAAAAAAATAAAATATGCCCCAAAAAATTTATCTCATTCGTGATTCTGTTATCACATAGAATTACATGGCATAATATTATGCTTTTATAAATCTTATGTCATTCTCATCAAAAATTTTAACAGACAAAATGTTCTTTTCAAAATAAAACTATATTTTTAAGACACTATCTATTGGATTTAAGTAACTTTACTTTTATTTCAATTTATTTAAGGAAATAAATTCTGCTTATTTTTGTACGTGATACATTAAAATGAAATGTGTTACATGATACTTCATGTATTTTCAATACTTCATATGTTTTAATGTTTACAAAGTTTTAATTTTTTTAAATTATTTAACGTATAATATTGTTGTAAATACTGTATCAATCAACAGTCTCTCAGGAGCTAAATCTTTTAATAATTTAAAAATATCAACAAAATTTAAAATATTTAAATTTAACGATTCAATAAAGAATCTTTAAAACACTACCTAGTCGAAAAAACATTGTTTGTATATTATTGTATCACCATACTATAAGCGTGTTTTATAGAACTTAAAAAAAATTTAAAACTACTTAATCCTTTATTACTCATTTTGCATATACAGTGAAACCTCCTGTTATGGACACTCCTGCAAAACGGACGCCTCTCAATACGGACATATTTTTAATTCCCCTGGAATCTTCTATGAATAAACCATTACGTACATTCTCCGCAAAGCGGACACTCCCGTAACCAGACACGGACAGTCATTTTGATCCTTAAACGTTGTTTTTTATCTCTACAAACCGGACACTTCTTTTTCTAAATAAATTGCAAGCTAAAAAATTCAACTTTTCACCATTTTTAAAGCATGTAAATGAAACTTTTTGCCTTATCCATAACTAAAAATATTGTTAAGCTATTTCACCACCGAAAAATCAATCTTTCTCCTGTCACCTTGCCTTATCTTTGTAAAGAAAGGAGAGAAAAGGGTACTGCACTCCTGAAATAATTCTGACATCGACATCTTTTGATCTTTTCATCTGGACCACACAGGTTATGAGACCCCTCAAGTTGAAATGACTTCTCTAAATGTTTCTTCCCCATTGAAAATTTCTTTAATTTTCTTATCAATTTGAAGACTGTATTTAACACAACTGGGGTAAAAAAAAGAGAACAGAAGTATAATCTTTGAGGTGTTTATATAACTTAAACATTTATTCGACACTTGATAGCTGATCAATTGTGAATAATCATCTCCATAGGTCCTCATGACTTACAGGTATGCATTACTTTTTTTTCTGTGAATCATGGGAGGTTTATTTTCCAAGAAGGTATTAACCATGTTCCCTATCAAATGATAAGTAAGTGTAAGGGGATGTGAACCTAATAATTGAAACTGACTGAGGACAGTACGCTCCTATTTGGTATCATATGTCTAACTTGAGTATCTATGCTAATAGGAAAATTATATTTATTTATCTGTAGCTACATCCAGAATTATGTATTTATATCAAACTTCTTTATATATTCTTTTTTATCTTTCTTATTGTTTAAATAAATATTCTTGTAGATATTTACAGTATCCTTGTAGATATTATTTAATTATTTCTACATCTTTGAGAATATTCTAAAAAAAATTTACAGTGTTAAATTTTGTTATTAGGGTACCCTTCCCGTAAATGGACAACTCTCATAAACGGACAAATTTTTTGGTCCCATGAATGTCCGCTTAACGGAGTTTTCACTGTATACGCAACGCATATTGACTATATATATGGGTGATTCTCACGAAACATGACAATTCACTGTCCCTTGCACCAAGATCTAATACTATAATACTAAAAGAACTGTTTTTTAAAAAAATTAATAAATAGCATTTTAAAATGACTTTGCACTAGCATTGACTGTTTTTTATACTTAAAAAATTTAATTGAATATCAAAATGTCATTTTCCTGGCATGTCCCAAACAATGTTTCCAATAATAACTAGCTTCAAAACTTCCCATGCATTTTTCAAAATCTAGTTTTTTGTATCTTATCCTATGTAAGCATTTCTAGAATATACGCAGAGGGTATTGTTTACTAAAACTTCGTTTAAAATAATTTTTTCTGTCAATAATTTGTTTGCACCATGAAAATCTGTCATTTTCCTGGCTACTTTTATTGAGTGATTTATAACCGAAATAGATAGCGCCAGGAATCAATATCTTATGTAAATAGATTGATTAGATACCCTCCTATCTGAACATGTCTTGTTGCATGAATAAAGAGCCAATTTTCTGGCTCAAAATCTATTTCAATAAATTTTTCAAGGTGAGTAGGTTTTTATGCTGTCATTTTCCTGGCTTCTTGAAATCATTAATAACAAAAACTACATAGATTTATCTGAGTTATTTTAAGAAATACTGTTGTTTTCTGCAGAATATAAACGTCTTCGGCCAAAATATTAAATTAAAGTAAAGTTATATGCTATAAAATGGCGAATTTGTCATTATCCTGGCTGTCATTTTCCTGGCTTATGAATGCCAGGACATTGAAGTGTTACCAGAAATTATTTTTAACTGCTAATACTGTAAAGAGGGAAAGCAAATATTAACATAATACCAAATTTATGTATGATTGTAATATGCTTGGATGTAATCAAAGTTTTTTTTTTATTTAATGATTGATTATTATACACAATTTTATTCTGTACATATCAGCAACAAAAATTTTTTTGTTTCTTTCTACAGTGGATAAAAAGAATTAATTTAAGCAATTTATGGTCCATCTAACATAAAGGCTTTAGTTGAGTTACTTGCTATTAACTTAAAATTTCTGTTTTTTAAACTTCTAAGGTAATATGTCATTTTCCTGGCATTCAAGATTTGGTGAATTTCTGTTTTATTTTTTTTCTCGAGTAAATGTCAATAAACTACACTGCTGTCTGTAAGATATTAATAAGTGTAACTAAAGAAGTATAGAAAAAAATTTTTAGATTATTTTGAAGACTTTAAATTTGAAGAAATTGTTTGGTCCGAATTGTCATGTTTCGTGAGAATCACCCATATATATATATATATATATATATATATATATATGTCCCCAGTGTTATTCTTCTGTCTTTACAAATTGCATAGTGGAGGTGTTAAGAGTATAATTTTAATTTTTGCACAATTATAATTTGAATAAAAGTTGTGGCCAGTGAAAATAATGAAAAAAATAAAAACGATTTAAATATTATTGTATAATTAATTTTAAAGTTGTGTAGAAGTACCGCAACAAACAGGATTTGTAATTTTATAATTATCAGAAAAAAGTGGTACGGTACAAAATTAGTATTTCAATTGATGTCAATATAATAAAAAAAATGTAAAAAATTGAGAAGCTTGGGTAAGAGTCGTTTTTCTTAATTACTTTTAATATTTTAGTTTTCATTGCAGAAACTATGTAAACGTTAGACGTTTCTGACGAAGTTAGGTGTCGGTTTAATACCATTGTAATCCCGTTTTTCATCACACGAGGACGTGGTTTCTTCTCGCAGCATCCCTTTTTACCATTAATTTCTTTCAATTTTAAGAACTTACCGACTAGAGTCTTTGAACTTGAACTACATATCTTTATCATCGCATTAGCACGAATATTTATTGAAGAAAAAGATCCTATCTGTTTTTCATGATCAATTAACCTCTTTACCTTTGGCTGTTTTCACAAAAAGCACTAAAACTTCGAAAAAATGTAATAAAGAATGCGAAAAAATGCGTAGCAAAAATGCATGGCAAATTTACAAATAGAAGTGTTTTTACAATCCTCGTAGTTGTCATAGTATTCTTTTTTTATTATATTTACTTCTAAAAACTACTAGATTTTAAAGTTTTTACTCAGGGTCTCAGGCCAAAATACTAATTCTGAGCATAAATTTTTTTCTGAAAACTATATACTAATTATAAATATTGTTTGACAAGTTATTTCTTAATAATATACTTTAAGAATCAATTAAAATTAATTTAAATTATATTTTTCGATTTTCTTAAATGTTTTCTCTGGTCTGAAAGTTTTTACTCAGTCGGTACTTCATGTTCTATTTTATTAGAGATACTGCAATTGATTTGTAATTCTCTGCTCACTTAATAATACTTTGTAATAGAATTATGTATGGGATGTTCCGAAAAAACTATTCCTTAGATAAATTTCTTGAGTTCTTGTCACAAATGAAGTGGAGATAAAAAGGATCACAAATTAATACTTAAGTTGAGAAAAAGAAAATCACATGACCAATCATCAATTGAGAAGATGAGATTAGAAATGAATGTGTAGTTGCTGAAAAAACATAGAGGAATTGAAAGACACTTTAAACTTAATTCGGCATTCAAACTGGTTTCAAAGCTTTAATTCCATATGTCTTAATAGTGATTCTTAGGATTTTCATATTGTTTTTTCTCGCTCTTAAATGGTAGTTTGCGATCCCTAATTTGCATATATTTTTTAAACTGCATTCTTAAAGATGATTCCAAAATTATATATAAGGACATACAGTACGGAACACTCAACATCAAAGAATCAAGATGCTTCAGTTTTCATAATTATGCATTGCGTTGAATTCAGTAATTGTAGTAAAAGATATTGATCGGATTGGGAAATATAATATTTTTCTGTTTAATGTCATGTTTTGTCTACATTAAGAAAAAGTCACTTTTATCAATATATATATATATATATATATATATATATATATATATATATATATATATATATATATATATATATATATATATATATATATATATATATATATATATATATATACAGGGTGTCTCAGTTAAGCGTTTCAGAACTTCTAAGAGGGGTAGGGGGCATCCTGACGACTCGAAATCATATAGCAATGTGGGGTCGGAAATGCTTTTCTGAAGCGGTGACGTACACAGACGCCCCATAAAGAAAAGAGACCGTAAGTGAAAAATCGCTATAATAATACATTGAAAAAATTATATGGTACATGGGCCAAAGTAAGTGTTCGAAGTTTCTGCCCCCGGCTACAATGCACACATCACATCTCCGGCGCATGGACATTCGAACATTCTGCAATACTCCAGGCATATCTCGCAGGCAGCTACTGCGATTCTTGCAACCAGCATTATCAACAGGGGTGTCATAAACCAGTGTTTTCATATGACTCCAGAAGTCAAAACATGATAGGTCGGGTGACCGAGGAGGCCATATAATTTTTTCAATGTATTATTATAGCGATTTTTCACTTACGGTCTCTTTTCTTTATGGTGCTTCTGCGTACGTCACCGCTTCAGGAAAGCATTTCCGACCCCACATTGCTATATGATTTCGAGTCGTCAGGATGCCCCTACCCCTCTTAGAAGTTCTGAAACGCTTAACTGAGACACCCTGTATAGCATAATAAATACGAAAAACACGAAGAAAATTAAGAAAACATATTGATACAATATTAGAAAGCACTCTTTTTTGTGGATATAATCGTGTGAGCTGATGAAAAGATTATATCTTTTATTTTCCGGATTTTTTTAAAAATTTTGTCCTTTTTTCTCGGATTGTTTTTTTTCCTTCCGGTTTCTTATTATTTTTATTATTATTATTTTTCATTGTTCTGTAGTTTTTCCCTTGTGTGCTCTATGTTTTGAACTTTATACATATATATATATATATATATATATATATATATATATATATATATATATATATATATATATATATATATATATACACACATATATATATATATATATACACACACATATATATATATATATATATATATATATATATATATGAACTATAAACTTGAAAAATGAAAGTCTAAGTATAGTCCCCCCTCCAATAAATTTTATCCGACGACGCCAATGCTACTCTGTATTATCATTTTGCGAACACGTTCCCATGAGTACTATTCTGAATTATGGTATTCTTCTTTTGCAACTATATAGTAAGTATTTAGTTTTCATTTTGCTGTGCATAAAATGAATGTCATGATCAAGTGACATTGAAACTAGGAGGACATTTTCTGTTGTTTAAATGTAGTATCCACAGCTGCCAACTCTACTGGATTTGGCCAGTTTCTCCTGGCCAACTGGTTTAATTAAAATTCTCCTGGTTTTTGTACATTTTAGAAAATTCCCTAAAATTTAGTAACTTTCCTAAAAAAATCCCTATTGAAATAGAATTTTTGTACAGATTATTGCTTGCTTAAATATTTAAATAAGTATTACTAATACATAATGGGGCAAACCTCTTCTATACAAATCAGTTCAAAACCTTTTTTATTCAAAAATATTCAGTTTATTTTTTATTTAAAACTCTCTTTTTAAACTAATTTAAAAATCTTTTAACTATTTTATATGAATTTAATGCCTATTAATATTCGAAGTTATGAGTAAACATAATACATAACATTTCAAGTATGTTTAATATCAATCTTAACTGGAAAATATTGCAGTTTTTCTATTTTAATGACTATAAAATTCCCTATGTTTAAAATATTTAGTACATTTAATGCAACAATTATCATGAAATTTATATTTCATGAAATCTACTGGATTTTTCCTATCCATGTTTGCAGCTATGAGTAACCCTGTAGTATAGGGTTTTTTTATGAAAAAAATTCATCTGCAAGCTTTACTGAAACAAAAGACAGTAATTCTGCTACGTCTGGAGTTGAGGTGTTGTTCCATAATTAGAGCAATATACTTTTCCCAGGTCATAATTCCTTTGCCGGTTTTTCAACATGCACAAATAAAAATAGACATTCCAAATTTTTTTTTTTTTTTTTTTTATCTTTATATAAGTTGAAATCAAAGTTATGTGGCTTGAATGTCATACAATAACCTTTCATTATTATTTACGTGACAATAGCCGTTCCCCAACAATATTATCTTATCTAGGATTGTAACAAATATAGCCACTTATAATCGGCATGTGAAGTCCGCAAAAAAAAAAAAAGATATCACCCTGAATAACTTTCGTTCTAATGATCGGATTTTTACGAACTAAGTGTCAATCTTAATGGTTCCTGGGGTGACCTTAAATATGCTAATTAATTAGTACCAACTATTAATTAAGTTGCGAAATCAGACATAAAAACATACTTTCTCTGAATAAACATATTTTTTTTAAACATATTTGGTTGTTGTTGTTGTAGTTCATTTACGTCGCACTAGAGCTGCACAATGGGCTATTGGCGACGGTCTGGGAAACATCCCTGAGGATGATCCGAAGACATGCCATCACAATTTTGATCCTCAGTAGAGGGGATGGCACCCCTGCTTCGGTAGCCCAACGACCTGCACGCGAAGTCGAGCACTTTACGGTAGCACAGTTTAACGAGGACCAATACCGCACACCCTCGGTCCCTACGCAGACTGATCCAAGTGGTCACCCACCCGCACACTGACCGCAGCCAGTGATGCTTGACTTCGGTGATCTGCTGGGAACCGTGTCTTAACGATCAGTCCACTGCAGGACTAACATATTTGGAATCCTGACCCTTGAAATAGGAAATCAGAATATAGGAAGGAAATAGGAATCAAGAAAGGTTTATATATCTGGTGATAGTCCAGAAAACAGCCAACAAAAGTCGCCGCCGCAAATGAACATTTTAAGCACAGCACTTCAGACGTCGTCGAAGAAGGTTCTCTTGAGAAACCGGTTCTTATGGAAACGAAATGCAATCATTGTCACAGCACTGCCGTCGCGGGGGCCAGACCCCTAGCTTGTCGGGCATCCGGGCGGAAGAGCTGAATATCCCTGAGTCCATCAATTCACCCCAGCCCTTTTCAGGGCTCCCTACTGCCAGGGAAATTGAGGACACAGCTGAGCATCCAGCACAGGGATCGGGATTGTTGGAATCTCCTCAGGTGCATGGGCGGATCGTGAATTTGTGGGGCCCTAATAGCCATTTTGTGAAAAAACTGTTTTCTATAGTGATGTAGATAAGTATATAGAAAAAAATAGGACAATAAAATAATTTTATTTATTTATTTTTATTTGTGTATCAAACAGAAACTGTACAACATTGTTGCAAAAGAAATTGACAGGTCATGTGTAGTTATGTTATATACAGTGGTGGCCAAAAGTGTGGACTCTTTTTGAAAGTTTCATGTTTTTCAACTTTGTGTGCTTGTAGAATATATTAATTTTCACTTAATTACAAACGTTTATATATCAAATTGAAGGTAATTTAATGTAGAATTTAATAATAAGTACAGTATTACAATATCTGTATTACAAAAAAAGTTATGCAATTAATAGTAAGATCTATCTTAGATTTGCATTTTTTTAAAGGGATGCTTGCTCAATCAATACTTAGTAGGATAACCCTTAATTTTTAAGACAGCTTCACAGCGTCTTTTCATCGAGTGAACGAGTGTTTGGAGTTCATCTTTCGTAATCACATGGTGCCAAGAATCAATTATAGCTTCACTTAGTTGTCTTTTATTGGATGGACGTTTTTTTCGTACAAGAATTTTCAAACGTCGCCACAAATTTTCAATTGGATTGAGATCAGGGCTGTTTCCTGGCCATGGTAATATATCTATGCCTTTATTTTGAAAGCATGCTTTGCATACTTTTGCTGTGTGGCATGGAGCTGAATCCTGCTGAAAAATAAATGGTTCGTTGTTGGGGAAGAGATCCCTGATGGAAGTTATCAATTTTGGTTTCAGGACAGTTTCGATGTATTTTTTGGCATTCAGGATGCCAAATCAGGCCGAAAAAAATGCACAAGTGCTTCTACCGATAGAAAAATTAAATGACTATGCCTTCAAGATAGAAAAATATCATCAGATGCCATTAGATGTGAAATGAATGCAGCTGGTATTGCAGTAAGTTCAAGAACAATAAGAAGAAGCTTATCAGGATTTGGACTACAAGCTAGAATTCCAAGGAAAAAACCATATTCAAATCAAAAGCAACGCGAAAAACGAGTTAAGTCGGCAAAAGAACACATTAAATGGTCAGAAAATCAATGGAAGCAAGTAATCTGGAGTGATGAGAGTAAAATATCGCTCTTTGGAAGTGATGGTAGAAAATACGTGAGACGTAGAGTAGGTGAAGCGCTTCATTCTGATTGCATTGAAGCAACTACCAAAAATCCAACAAATGTCATGATTTGGGCATGTATATCTGCAGATGGTGTGGGCCGAATTCAAGTGACTGATGGCATCATGAATGCCAAAAAATACATCGAAACTGCCCTGAAACCAAAATTGTTACCTTCCATCAGGGATCTCCTCCCCAACAACGAACCATTTATTTTTCAGCAGGATTCAGCTCCATGCCACGCAGCAGAAGTATGCAAAGCTTGCTTTTAAAATAAAGGCATAGATATATTACCATGGCCAGGAAACAGCCCTGATCTCAATCCAATTGAAAATTTGTGGCGACGTTTGAAAATTCTTGTACGAAAAAAACGTCCATCCAATAAAAGACAACTAAGTGAAGCTATAATTGATTCTTGGCACCATGTGATTACGAAAGATGAACTCCAAACACTCGTTCACTCGATGAAAAGACGCTGTGAAGCTGTCTTAACAATTAAGGGTTATCCTACTAAGTATTGATTGTGTAAGTATCACTTTAAAAAAATGCAAATCTAAGATAGATCTTACTATTAATTGCATAACTTTTTTCGTAATACAGATATTGTAATACTACAATTTGATACCTTCAATTTGATATATAAACGTTTGTATTTAAGTGAAAATTAATATATTCTACAAGCACACAAAGTTGAAAAACGTGACTTTCAAAAAGTGTCCATACTTTTGGCCACCACTGTTAATTATATAGCAACCTTTCTGCATTTTTGTGCTGCAAATTCCTTTATTTGCTCATCACTCAGTGCCGCCTTTATGCATGGGCACACCCGGGTAGTGCCCGGGGGCCCCAGGTACTCAGGGGACCCTTGAGAATCTAACTTTTCATAAATTGCATTAAAGAAAGATTAGAATAAGCAACATTACCTTATATATATTTTTTAAATAAATGTATTCTATTGCATAAAGTGTGCATATTTTTTTCTACAAATGGTAATTGATTATTATGCAAACACGAATAATTTGAATAGTTTATCACCAAAAAAACTTAAAGAGGTAACTGAAATCTATTTTCCTACGTTCCAATGAAAATTTTAGGTAAATTTATTTAGGTCATTGAAAGATGTTTTAATAACTGTTTAGTTTGACAAGATAATTCATACCTTTTGAATTTTTTATGCCTTTATGTTTATTTCATTTAATTATTTTAATTAACTTCCATGGTTTTGAGAATTATTTTATTATTTGAGCATTACAAATGTTTCATCTCAAGTGTTCATCTCAAATGTTTTTTTTTTTTTTTTTAAATGGTGCATAGTTTAAAAATGCTTTATTTGAGTTTTGGGGGCTATCAAAATGTGTTTAAATATGTTAAAATTACTGCATCATATCTTAAAAATGATTTATTTTATGTATGTGAAGTTTTCTAGTTCGTTTTTAAACATTATAGCATGTTATAAGGGTCTAAAACATTTTTATGCCCGGGGGCCCTATTTACTATTAAGACTGCTCATCACATTGTAAGTCCTTCGCTAAATCACAATTTATGGAAAGAACTGATAAATGATTCAGTCGATGGTTCCACGTTGTTGTCCTACATTTGTTTTCTATATAAGACATCCTGGAGAAAGAGCGCTCCGCATCACAGCTAGTGATTGGCAAGGTTAAAAAAATCTTTAAGATGTTAATGTTTTCCCAAATTGCTATACTAAGTTTATTTTCATAAATTAGCATAAAAATTTCATTGCAAGAGGTGTAAGACTCTGTCTTAGACTGAAGTAAATAAGATCTTAATTGATTCATTAAATGCTAGTCTACATCATCTGGATAATAATCAACAATATTACGTACTGCACTTTCCAGATCTAAGTTTTCCATATTTTTGTCTTGCAAATCCATTAAAAATGTGAATTTCTTGCTATACATCTCATAGACTTGACTCCTTTTATTTAAATCCATAATCAGCTTATCCAACGCAACGTTTAGCTTTTTTCTTTTAAATTTTTCTGTGCCGTATACTGAGAATTTATCTGTAGACTTATCTGAAAATTTTGGAGTAATGCGTCTCTTGTTTATGTCTATTCCCACACTAGTACTTAATTTCTTAGCTTTCTCTTCGTATTCCTTTAGCTTCTGATCTGATTGGTGCCTTATGTTGTTCACGAAGTCTTTTAATGGCACAATTAACTTGCTGCCTTCACAAATATCTAAACCAGGGCTCTGTATTTTTTTTTATTAACTAAATTAAATCTCCCCAAAATTTCTTCCCAAAAAATAATCAAAATTGCACTATCGAGTTTCGCCATTTTATTGAATAAATTTCGCGCCTCTTTCCGGAAATCAACTTTCTCACCCTCATTTTCGCTGAAACTTTCAAAAATTTTCATAATGTCATCATAATTATATTTCAAAGCTTTGACAGCATCATAGTGACAAGACCATCTGGCCGGGCTGAAATTTTTTAACGTAAATTTGAGTTTTGTTTCACGATTTAACAGTTCCCACCTATGGGTCGAAGTAGAAAAGAAAACGTATATTTTTTGCACTACTCCAAAAAAGTTCACAATTTTGGTTGCAACCTTAACAGATTCTTCACCAACTAGGTTAAGGGAATGTGCAGCACATGGCACATAATCCGCGGATTTATTTTTTTGTTTTAGTAGTGCTTTTACACCATTGTTCTGACCCGCCATATTAGCAGCGTTGTCATAAAATTGTCCCCTACAATTATCCAGTAGTAGTCCATTTGTTTCTAAAAAGTCTTGTAGAATATTAATTAAATGTAAGTCAGTATGACTACTAATTTTAATGAAGGATACACATCTTTCATACACTTTTTCCCGAAAACAGTATCGTAATACAATAGCAAGTTGATCATTGTGAGATAGATCTGGAGTAGAATCCATCACAATTGAATAATACTTTGTGTCGTCGTTATTTATTTGAGTTATAATTTGTTTAATTATCTGTCGACCCAAAATCTCAATTATTTCCTCATATACTGTTTTTGATAAGTACGATATTATCGGTTTTGGTCGCAGCTCTCGTTGTGTCAATGTGTTCACGAATGAATGGATAGAACTTTGCCAATAGCTCCAGAGCACCCATAAAATTACCATTATGTGGAGAACCAAATACTTCCTCGGAACCTCTAAATGATAAGCCCCTTATACTTAAAAATTTGACCAGTGCAATAACCCGTTTTAGGACATAGTGATAATATTCTGTTTCTTTTCTTAATTGTTTCTGAAGCTGCATGTCTAAAACAGATCTATTTTCTTTTCGTGTCAACCACACTAACATTGATTTCTTATGTTCATTAGAATTTTCATGATTTTCTAAACAAGTTCCTATGTGTTTCCAATCAGAAAATCCGGTTGTGTATTGTGTATTGAGTTGTGTATTCTCTAACTCAAACTAATATTCTCTAAATTTCTTTCCGCCTCGGTATTACCGTTCTCTTGCTGATCACCAATATAGTTATAATATAGCTACAATATAGAGAACAATATACACTGGTGGACAAAAAAGAGATGGAAAGCATTTTCGCACATGCAAGATACTCGCCCACCGCTCCATGTGTTTGACAATGGTTCCGTAAATGCCCAGAGGTACAGGCAGGAGGTCCTAGAGCCCTATGTGCGTCTTTTCAGGGGCGCTGTTGGCCCTGAGTTCATTTTTATGAACGACAATGCGCTACCACATAAGGCTCTCATGGTTGATGAGTATCTGGAAAGCGAGGATATACAACGAATGGATTAGCCAGCCAAATCCCCTGACCTGAATCCTATTGAACATGCTTGAGATGCTCTTGAGAGAGCTATTGCGATGAGCCATCCTCCCCCCCCCAGAACCATTCTGGAGTTAAAAATTGTTCTGGTAGAAGAATGGGAAGGTCTTCCACAAGTCCTCCTTAACTCCCATATTAACAGCATGCATACTCGTTGTGCATGCTGTCTGTCTGGGGTGACCACACACCATACTAGAGGCAACACACACTGTACAAGCCTCACTTTTATTGTCATCTTTTATCCTTAAGTTCAGACTAGATTGGATTTATTGGCAATAGGTCTTGCCAGTGAATGGCACTTTCATTTTTGTTTTGCATACTTTATTATCATGGAATAAGCTATATCCATACCAAATTTCATTTATTTACATTCAGTATTTTTTGAGATATTTGGGAACATGTCTTCCATCTCTTAATTTTGTCCACCAGTGCAGTTTTCAGTGGGATCAGAGGATAGCTGGTAGTCAAGACTTTGCACATTTTCATCACTTGTATTTTTTTCCTGGTGTTACGATTTTCTGCTCCCTTTAAATAGATTCTCTTCGGATAAGATCCCTTCCTTTTCACTTGTTAATAAATTTGTAGCTATTTCATTCTCGTTTTTATGTTCTAATTTGGAAAAAGTTTCAATTTCTGCACATTTCTTTCTTTCTTTTTCTCGATCTAGCTGCAATTTCTGTTTCTCAGCTCCACTTTTATATTTTTTACCAAACATATTGTAAAATAAGACTTCGATATTTTTCTGAAAATAAACAATGAACTTGATAATTTTCTGGTAATAAACAGGGAACGAGATAATCGATGTAATATTGTTCTTCACGTCACATTTTAATACTTTGTAATGAGTGCAGTAATACACAAATTATCATTAAAAATCGATTAAAAAGTTCATTTAGTATTGAAAAAATACATTAAAAACAACAAAAAAAACCTGATTTTTAATTGTCTTTATTTATCTTTAGATTACTAGACTTAGCAGGAAATCTTTTTTTATACTGATTAAGTACTTTCAAGCTCGTTCAAGTTTCAAAGTTCATTTAGCATTGAAAAAATACATTAAAAACAACAAAAAAAAATATTTATAATTCTTTTTATTTATCAACTAAGAGCAGGAAATCTTTTCTTATACTGATTATGTACTTTCAATTATAAATAAAATAAGAGAAAGGTCCGGTCTTTATAACTTTTAAGTTATCATTATTAGTAAACTAAACAAAGAGCAGGAAATCTTTTCTTATACTGATTATGTACTTTCAATTATAAGTAAAATAAGAGAAAGGTCCGGTCTTTATAACTTTTATGTTATCATTTATTAGTAAACTAAACAAGTTTCTCGCGTTGACGACAAGAACAGAAGTGCGGGAAAAAAATTACGTCGGGAGTAAAGCGGCCCGGCGGGAAGTCCCCTGTAATAGACGCGAAAAAATGCACTGATCACAAACAAGCGACGGGGAATTCCCCGTTCCGCTAGCACACATGCATGGGTTGATTGATCTCAGGGTTGCCAACCTTATAATAGTTTTTTTTTTAAATATTAGATCTTTTTTTAATTCAAAATATCACCTATTGTTTTCAGTGGGGACTGGGGCCCTTTGTATCCACGGGCCCCTGGGCTGCAGCCCAAAAAGCCCTTAAGTAGATCCGCCCCTGCTCAGGTGTGTGCGGTGCCGGCTACGCCGAATCCGTACGGGCCAGTTGAGAGTCCCTCATGGTTAGGCTAGATGTAATAGAAGTAGTAGATCCCAATAGGAATGATCTCACAACAGATGAACTGAGGGAATCAAGTGATAGGATCAAGCATCGGATAGTCCGACGCATCGAAGATAAAGATATCCAGAATGCTCTGCTAGTTATGCACTGTTACATCGAAAAACTGCTAGGAAAAATAACGAGCCTAGGAGATGAGGTGAACAAACTTAGACATGAGATGATTGGGCACGAGGGAATTGCCGGGTTAGGCGATGACTGGTGTAGTGTTAAAAAAGCTAAATTTAATATCAAAAATTATAAGCCACCTTTTTCAAAGAAAATAACTTCCCTCTATAGAGAGCAGGAGTTACCTCCTACAAATAATAGATTTAGCCCTCTTGCAGAAGAGATCATATCAGATAATAATGAGAATGAAAATGATGATATTATGATAGTCGAAAGCACTAATTCCATAACAAATAAAGCTCATGGAAAGAGAAAAGCCTCTCCTGCAAAAGAAAACGACTGTGAATCCAAAAGACTTGCGGTTTATGAAATTGAGGAAAATGAGGATCAGAATAATAACATTGAAGAACCAGATATAGACCTAAGAGAAATTAAATTTATTGAACCAAAAAAGAAAGCACGAAATCCCCAAATCATTATTAGGGATGATAAATTTAATTATGATAAATTCACAGAGGATATGAATGAATATAATATCAAAGACTTTGGTCATGAAAACGTGATTATAAAACCCAAATCAGATAATACGCACAGATCTATAAGAAAATATGTAGAAGATAAAAACTTTGAACATTACTCATATAGATTACCTAATGATCGGAACCTGAGAGTTGTTATCAAAGGTATCGCCCCTTGCACCTTACCAGAAAAAATTATGCAAGACCTAAATGAATTCCCAGTAGTGGAAGTCAAACCAATGACTAGAAAATACAAAGGAGAAACGAAAAAAAAAACTGCCCATGTTCCTAGTATCACTAAGGAGGGAGACCAACTATAAAGAGATCTATGACTTAACCCTACTAAATAGCCTCCAAGTTAATGTAGAAAGCTACAGATCACGACCTGGCCCGGCACAATGCCACCGGTGCCAGGGATTCTATCATCCAGTGGCCATGTGCAAACTCCCACCTCGCTGTGTTAAGTGTGGACAGGATTACCTAACGGCTAACTGCACAAAAACAAAAGAAGAGAAGCCAAGATGCTGTAATTGTGGACTAGATCATCCTGCTAATTACCGCGGATGCATTAAATTTCCCACTGGCCCAAAATTAGCTACAAACCAAGGGAAAAAATCTATGAGAATAAAACTTATGCCGACGCGGTGAAAAAACAAACTCAGATATGTTAAAAACTGCTAATGAAGCTAAAGACGTTTTCAGTAAATTAAATGATATTGTCAACGTACTTAATGGCTTAAACGCTATTCCGCTCCTAAGGAGAGTGGTTGAAAAAATCGAATGCGAGGAACTAAATAAGAAACATGATGAGTAAAAAGCCAATTAAACTAATGCTGTGGAATGCAGCCTGCATCACTAATAAAATTATGGAATTCTCCAACTTTCTAGTAGAGCATAACGTTGATGTAGCATTAGTTACAGAAACTCATGCCGATGCTTCAAAAAAACTCACTCTTGCTAATTACAGTACCTATAAAACGGACAGAACCCTGTTTAAAGAAGGTGGCATTGCCATCTTTACCAAAAAATCCTTAAATACTGTATTGTATAGCAATACAAAAGATCAAGGCTTCGAAGAAACCTCAATCCTACTATATGATGACAAAAGCACCTACAAAATTACTTCCCTCTATAATAGACCACATAATATCATTACTAAAGATGCCATCAAAGCACTCTTCCCACCCAATATGAACTACATATTAGGAGGAGATATTTTAATGCCAAAAAAAAATATATGGGGCTACAGAGTTAGCGACAAAAATGGCAAAGAACTATATCTACATATTAATGAACTAAATCTGACTGTAGTCGCCCCGACTGAACCAACATGTTTCCCTGTGGTTCCAAATCACCAACCAGACTTATTGGACTTTTTTGCAATCAATAACAGTGTTCTTAGCTGCTATACTATTACTGAGCTCAGCAGTGATCAAGTCCCAGTGATTGCGACACTTGGGCACATTATACAAAGTAAACCCAGTATTAAAAAGAAAACTAACTGGAATTTATTCAGAAACATACTCGTAGAAAATAATGACAGCATACAAATCCCAAATACTAACGATATTGAGACTGCTATTGATATGCTAACTAGTGATATTCAAAATGCTCATAATGAAGCCACCACTACTAAATCTAATAATCAAAATTACATGGCCCTGCCCTTAGACATTAGGGAAGAGATTGGTAATAAAAATTACATCCGAAAAAGATGGCAAAAGAATCGTGATCTAGAGATAAAAAAGAGCTTAACAGATTAACCAAGGCCTTAAAAAAGAAGTGTAACCAATTCAGAGAAGACCAATTGAATGATAAAATTGCTGGCTTAAACACGGAAGATAACTCCGTTTGGAAAATGGCCAAAACCCTAAGAGCAACAAAAAACATAAATAAGCCAATAATACACGATAATGAAAACATCTATAAAGATGAGGACAAATTGAATATTTTTGCAAATACAATTGGGAAACAATTCCAATTGAATACTTTCCCCAGCGATGATAATGACGAAAGTGATATCAATACTACCTATGAGAATTATCTAAAGAACTCTACCATTAGTGATATTGATCTAGTGGAACAATCAGATATCATTTATATAATCAATAAATTAAATAATAGAATAGCCCCAAGAGTTGATAATGTAAACAACATCATGATGAAACCTTTACCCATCAATAAGATAAATGTACTTTGCAATATATACAATGCTTGCTTATCCTTCAATATTTTTCCTAACCATTGGAAAAACGCAACTGTTATACTATTTCCAAAACCTGGGAAAGATTCCAGGATTGCTACAAACTTCAGGCCTATTAGTCTACTACCCACGTTTGGGAAAATCTACGAAACAATCATATTAAATAAGCTGCAACCGTACATTAATTTCCTACCTAAAGAACAATATGGTTTCAGGAAGGATCTTTCTACAACTAAGCAGTTAATCAGACTTTATAAGCGATGGAATATTCAAAAATGAGACCACTGCCCTCCTTATGCTGGACGTGGCCAAAGCATTTGACCGCGTCTGGCATAAAGCACTAATCCCTAAACTTATATTGAATAAGATTCCAGATGCCATGATAAATATTATTGACTCATACTTGAAAAACAGGACTTTTTAAATCAAATTAAACGACAAACTATCTGATAAAAAACCAATTTTAGCTGGCGTCCCACAGGGAAGTATTTTAGGACTAGTGTTATACCTCATCTATACAAGCGACTTTCCCATTTCTACTGATAATAACAACTACATGATAGCGTTCTGCGCTGATGATACAGCGATTGCTACCAGGTCGCTAAATCCAAATCAAAGTACTAAAAATTAAATGAACATCTGCCAACAATTGAAAACTGATGCGCCAGGAATAAAATTGCTATTAATGCAGACAAATCCAAGTTGATGATTATTAGAAGGAGAAAAAAGAATAAACGCATTGCGAATAATGTTACCCTCTTCTCCAATGATATACCAATTGTTAATTCTGCAGACTACACTATCCTTAAATAACAAACTATCGTGGAATAACCACATTGAAAAAATCTCTAAAAAAGCCCAAGCAGCCTTTGCTAGCCTACGACAACTACTCAATGCAAATTCTAGATTACCATTAAATTTGAAAAGGCAACTATATATTAGTTGCATTAGACCAATCATGACATATGCTAGTCCAATATGGAGTTGCGTAACCAACACACAAATAAAAAAAGCTGGAAGTTCTACAAAATAAATTCCTTCGGAAAATGACCGGTGTCCCTTGGCACTTGCCAAATAGATATATCAAGAAAGATCTAAATATGGACTCGATTGAAGAATTCATGACTAAACAAAATGCTGGCTTCTTCAGTGATGCTAAAAAAGCACAACTGCCGATTTCAATCTCATTCTAAATAAAGAACCAATACAGGATGCGAAAATGCATAACCCAATTCTACACTTCCTGCTCTCTGACGGGATAATTTCAGACCACTACAATCCATAGTTTTTAGATACCCCCCCCCCAATACTATACCATATATGGATGCTCCCGAGAAGAGGAAATGAACAAGGGTGATTCTTAGCTCGGGAGTATACCACCCCTAGCCTTTAACCTAATTGTGCCCCCATGTAACTAAACTACAACCATACTCATTTGATATTTTCACCACAGAAATACTCAGATATGATCTGCAAATGCAGCAGACTACCCAGTCATCAACTATCCTTGCTTTTCCCATATGCCAATAGTCCCAATTGCCATTTAACCTAATTCATATGAAGAAGTCGGATGCCCGCTGCCGCGGGCAGGTGCTTCAGCAAAGACCAGATCAAGTCAAGTCAGAACATTTTAAGATAAGTCATAGACTAATTCAAAAGAGGAATACTTAATTTTACTCGGTTGCTAGCCAACCAAGCTCTGATTTTAAAAAAAATTGAAATAATGTTCTGTGATTGCTCGGAGAGGTTTAATTAATAGTTAATCGAAAATGTCTCGAAGTTTGGCAATAGACATTTTTTAACGAAAGCTTAAAGATAACTTTTACAATATTGATGCTCTTACGTTTTTAAAGACCACATGAATCCTGTTAAAATATTAAAATGCATATGTTAATTTTAACGAGTGTAAAATCCTCATCAAAATAATTATCAAGACCCAAGTGTAAAACAGTATAATTGATGATAAAAACTCCACTGGCTTAAAAAATATGAAGATGGAAGTAAAAGTCGACATGTTTGAAGCGTTCAAATGTAAGCGCCCATTCTCAAGACTTGTCAGGCTTGAATGACTTGTGACTTTAATTATTGGGCGCTCAAACCATGTCTATTTTTATTATCTATTATTTTTAAAATCAATGCAGTTTTTATATTTTAGATTAAGTTTCTTGGGATTATCCATATAGTAACACAACATATTCAATTATTTCACTCGATATTGAAATAAGTTTTACCTACGATATAGGCACAGGTTCTTAGATTAAAAAAAATACTTCACTACTTTCTAAAAAAATCAATGCAGTACTCTTTTTTTTTTAGTGCAAGCCTTACTATTTTTTAAGAACATAAAAAAATTCCGTTTACAATTGAGATTTCAAAAGTCGAATGGGAAAGTGAGGAATGTCCCCTAACACCAGGAATCGAAATTAAATAGTCACAAGGACAGCGGACAGCTATTTCAAACAAGTTAGCTTTCCGTTCTACACGAAGTTGTTTGAAAAGGTATTTTTTGTCTATCGATTCCAAAGTTTATTCTACAAATATTTTAGGGCATACTTAGGGAGAGCATTATGTTAAAAAAGTTACTATCTTTTCACATTATTCTTCTGCAGTTTCTAATTCTTTATCTAAATCATCTGGTTTAAACAGATTTTCTAATTCAGAATCAACTGTTTTGAGAGACTCAAATTTATCATTTAATTGTTCAATAATTAGATCAATTTTGGTTTCTTCATCAGTTATATCGTTTTTTTGAATTTCTGATTCTATCTTTGAAATTAGCTTAGTAATTGATGTTCTTAACGTAGTGCGTTTCTTTTTAAGGAGCTCAATGTTTGTGGCCATTTTAGAGCTATTATTATTCACAGTATTTTCAGTTCCAGTGTCCATTTATTTTTATAACACTATAAATCAAATTTATAATAATAGTTCTTATTTTATTAAAATACGAACCGATAGTGCCGGCTGGGATGCCATGTTAAAAAAGATAACTTATTTCTTTATCTACTTCAATAGAACAGGTATCAACAAAAGGGTTTCTTACCTTGTTCTTCTACCCGGGTCGGTACGTACCTAAGTAAATCAAATCAGTGACCACAAACTCAATAAAAGTACTCCTACGAAATGGTTAACATATGTATATTAACAGCACTAAACACTACAAAAAAAACATGATCTCTCCAAAGACAGTAACATAATCAAACTAACTAAAAAATTGTTGTTCTTAGAGAGTTCTAAATCTCGTGGCGCCATCTATTGGTTCGTTTTCTAGCAAAGGAAAATGGTATTCTGTTTTTAACACTCCCCTTTTTGAGTTTCGGGGCATGTTAAACCGAATCTCAATACTTCATTGTCCAAATCTGGATGGTGGGCGAACAACACGTCCAACTCTGGTAGTAGCAGGAACTGAATCAGGAATGTCCGATGATGTTCTTTCTGGCTCATCTTTGGAAGTCTCTGGCAGCTGATCTTCGCTGTTGAGATTCTCCTCGTCCAGTTCTAATGGGCAGAGATTTTGAATTGGTCTGATCAGAATTCCGGATTTGGTCTTAACTTTGGCTCTTCTGATCAGTCCATCTTTACTCGTGTAAACTGAGAGTATTCTTCCCAACGGCCAATGTATTCTTTTGAGATTATCATTCCAAATCAAGATGATATCTCCAACTTTAGTATGGTATGTTGGTTTTCGAACTGTCAGTCTATGATGTAGATGACTCAGATATTCACTACGGAATCTTGCTCGTAAATTTGTCATCAGTCTTCTTCTATACGCAACTCTTTTGTTTAATTCAGTCTTGTCAGTTAGCTTTAATCTATCCAAGTCCGTAGTACTACTAGTACGAGTGCCTTTCAGGAATAAATCAGGTGTTAAAGGACATAAATCATCGGGATCGCTAACATATGTTAAAGGTCTTGAAATGAGTTGGCTTTCACAATCACACAAAACAGTTTCAATTTCCTGGTAATTCAAGGATGTATGACCTAGGACCAGGGCCGTAACTACGCCGGGGCAGTCGGGGCGCCGCCCCGGGGCCCCGACGGTCAAGGGGGCCCCATATGAAGGGACCACGCGAAATTTTTTAAAATGGTTTATATATATATATGAAAGAGATTGTGCGAAGATTTGCTAAAATCTTCTTTTTCGTAGTTACATATCGACTTTAACATAGGGTGAAAGACTTTTTCCGAGAATTATATCCCTTCCTCAAAAGAACAAAAACGCTTCACAGAAAAGAGGAAACGCATTTTTGAAGCTATACCCCTAATAAGAAACTTTATGTTGTTCTGAAATTAACTTGAATGGGCAAATAAGGTACCTTTTGAAATTTGGGAAAGTAAAGTGAAAGAAAGTGGAAAAATATCTTTAGTTTCACTCTATTTTTTGAGAATCGAAAACTTTATTTTGTTTCAAAATTGTAAAGGAGTGCTTCACCCCTTCTAAAATTTAGACATCCTCAAAAGTAAGTTCCAGTAGAATTAGTAAATTCAGAAAGAGAAAAAAGCTATTTTTTTCAACATTTAAGTTATTTTCTAAATAGAAAACTTAATTTTCCTCCAAATAAAAAAGAGAAATCTGCTTAAATTTTTTTTTAAGGAAAAGCAAATTTAAGGATATTTTTCAAGTAGAAAATTTTATTTTCCTCTTAAATTAAAACGAGGGAGCTAAGAAAGTACTTTGCTTCTTCTGTAATTCAGACATTCAGGAAAATAAAGTAAAATTAGTATTTAGATCATTTTTTTCTACTTTTAAGCTATTTTTCAAGTAGCAATCTTTATTTTCCTCGTAAATTTAATTGATGAGCGTCATTCCTTGTGAAACATTGACATTCACTACAATAAAGTAATTTTTGCTTATAAAATAGAATTAGCAATTTCAGAAAAAGAAACTACTATTTTTTTCACCTTTTGACGCTATTTTTCAAATAAAAAAATAAAATAAAACTCCCCCCCCCCCAACCGAGACAAATACGTCTGTTTTGTTTGAATTTTCTTCTACATATGACAATTTCTAATTTATTAAGAATAAATTTTAAAATTTAAATTTAACCAAAAGAAGAGCTCAGCATAAAAAAACAAAACAAGTGTTTAGGAAACTAAAATAATTGCCTCTCTTTTCCCCTTCCCTGGTGTAATAAAATGCATCTTTCACTGACATATATTTTAAAGCATTCCTTGACTCTCAACACCTTCAGATCACCAACCGAGACAGTTATCTGACCCCTCAAAATATAGCCATCTCCTTTTACACCATGGGAAAATGTCCTTCCTTTGACTTCTTTAAATTGCCCTGGGCTTTACGACCCTAGGCTTTTTGTCCTTTTATAAAATATCATATATTTCCAGAACCATGCATTTGTCGGTTAGTCACAGTTGTCTTAAACAAGCAATTATCTAGATGTTCTAGGAAAGCAGATGCAAGCTTTTAAGGGATCAAAGGGGATTACTTTTGTTGACATATTTTTTCTGAAAGAAACGCGGGAATCACTCTCTGTTAAACTTCAATTTTTAGCTCCTTTAATTGCTTTATTTAAATTAACTATTTTTAATTCAAATATAGATTTTTTGTTAACTTTTATTTTGCTCATTCTTTTAAATTAAATTTTAACTTTAATTGATACTAATTAAAATTATTTGCAACTTTTTTTTAAATATAAATGTTATTACTTTGAATTACAACAAAACGAAAAGGAAATTGATTTCTAAGGAGGTAAGCAATTGTTTACATTAAATTATTTAATACATTCAAAACTGCGTATTAATGTACTGTTGGAATTGCTTTTTTTATATTCCTACGTCAAATTGCGTAGTACATTTTGTTCTTATTTTATATCTTTAAAATTAAGACCATTAAATTTTTAAAATTGGATATTCGATTTTTTATGCTTTTTAACAATTTTGTTTTCATTCAAAATTGAAAAGCAAACTTTGATTTTGTTTAAAAAAAATCATATTTAATTTAATTAAAAAATCGCATTTAATTTAATAAAACGCTATAAACATTGTTTCGTTGAGAATAACTGAAAATATGTCATCATTTAAAGTATTTTGGTTTAAATAAACCATTGTTTTTCAATCAATTAAAAAAAATTCTTCGAAGAAAATTTTTTATTAGGTTGTTTCGATAAATCTTTCTACTTTTATGAGAGACTTTTGTCGATTCTTTAAGCTCAGCATTATCTACATTGCGTTAAAATTAAACTAATTTCAAATTCCTTGCTTTCACTGACAAAAATGGTACATGTTGTAGTTTTATATACTTAAGAGTGAAAAAAAAGAAAATATGTTAATTCAAACAACAAGGAAATATCACGATTGGGTTGAGAATGCAATTAATTTTCTTTTAAATTAACTATTTCATTCTTATCTTATATGATAACCACATTATATTGAGCGGAGATAAACACCAAAACCATTGCACATTTATTCTGTCTTATTTATTTGACTATCTCTGTTGTTTTTACAACACTAATTTATATAAACAAAAGTAACTTTTATTCTAACACAAAAAATTATCCTTAACTTAAACTTTAAATATTAAAATAACGAAGAAATATATTTGATATAAACGTTTAACTAAAATATTATTATTAAAAACTGCTTTAATTAGAAAAAAAATCATATTTTCAAAAATGGCACAATTTGTTTCCATAACATTTGAGGAAGGAGGTAGTGTTGAGCGCACTTAATATAGTGTTTCTTTTAAATAAAACTGTTATAGGATCATCAAAGTAATTATCTTGTGATAATAACTTTCTGAGAACTTTTTTCATGCATTACATCTCAGTTTATAGTATACATTTTTGAAAATTTTAATACTGAAACTATAAATATTGCTGATGTAGGAAAGGAATTTATCCGACCATCAGAATTACATTTAATCATTTCTTTAAAATGTGTGAACATTTCTGTTTATCAATGAATTACTTTATTTTCCGTTTTCAATATTGGAACAAGATGTGTAAAACATTACACTTAAGATTCTAGTTTTGAGACTTATTTTTTTTCTCCATTGTGAATATGATTTTCACTGCAACCAATGTTTAAGATATTCATTGAAATATTTTCAAAGCTATTGTATTTTTCAATATAGAAATCCAAATCAGATAAAATTCATTGTCATTACAAACCATTAAAAAGGTTTTCTTCTTATTTTTTGTTTTGGAAAAATAAGAAAAAAACTTTTTGGAATATTAAAAAATATTAGTTTCTTATCATAATTTTTTTATCATATATAATTACATGCCATCATAAATACATATATTTATTTGCCATTTTGTCTGTTCAGAAGTTTCAATAGGCAAAATATTCATGAATGAATTCTGCTCTAAATATTACTATATTTTTAGGACCCTGTACAACAAGTGCAATTTTTACTTGAACTTATTTATCTTACATTGCTGTGCTATACAGATAAATGAGGTAGTATTTCGTCTGTATTTTAAATCACTGAACCAAATGAAACAAAACACGGAACAACAGTGCTTAGATTTGAAAAGTTGAAATGTTTCTTTTTTTTCGTGTGTGTGTACAAAAGTACTGTCTTTGAAATGCCCTTATTATGAAGAAGACCATTATAACTTCAAAACTATTTATCCTATCAGCCTGAATTACATCTCATTTAATTATGTATCAAAACTTTGTTCGAAAATCTTTCCTTACGTGATCTACTACTTACTTCTAGAAACGTCTACAAGCTTTTCTTGAAACATTTGAAATGTAAATTAATTTGCATTACATCACAAAAGTTAATTTTTTAATTCGATAAAAAAAAATTTATCAAGCAATTTTACATAAATATATCAATAAATAATCGTCAAAATGACAAGGGATTTAAAAGCCGTTTAAATCTATCTAGCTTGTTATGTATGATGGAATGCATGTGAACTTAAATTATGTAATGAAAAAATCTTTTAACTTATTAATTAAAGATGATAGAAATTCATGATACGTTATTGAAACAACCAAAAATAAATTATAAAAATTTTATTTCCTAGTAGTCATATGTTTAAAATCTTGGATATAATAAATTAGATGGCAAGAATATGTAAAAAGCGGAAATGCGTAAAAATGTCTTAATATGCAGACAAAACCTTAAAATACAAACTCAGAATATTTTTCTAAAAACACAGTTAGTTCGTTTCTCAAAATGTAAGAAATCTTGGTCAAATCAAGATATTTTGTTTCTTCTTTCTTTTCCTCATTTTATTAATGTCTTAAAATTAATACATCCTACCCTTTAACATTTGAAAGAAAATTCTAACGTAACTATACTATACTATATCATAAAAATTTCTTGTTTCGCTTATTCCTAGTATTCTAATGTAACACTTGAAAAAAAATGACTTTTACACTTGGAAGTTCTGAAACTTTATTTTATATCTAAAATGATCGACCTATATGATGATAAACGACTGGTGTAGGAGGAAAAGAAAGTCTAAAATATAAATAGTTGTTAAACATCTCTTTTAAATGTAATTGCTTATCTATAAAATGTGTATGAGATAATTAATTGTTCGCCCATTTGAACTAAAATTGAAAGAAATTTTTGTATGAAGATCTCACTGAATTAAGAAATTAACGAAGAATTTAATGACTTTGAGTATTTACATTTAGATTACTACAATAAAATTTGAAATAAGAAAAGAAAAAAAAACATTAAAAATTGTCAGTTACTAACAAAAATCACTGTAATGGATTAATGATGTATTATGCACTTCGTGACAGTGTGTAGAGATTATACTTGTTGTTGTTATACTTTCTCAAAATTGAAACTTATAAAAAATTATTTAAGAAGTTCGATGGGACAGGATCGATTGAATGGACTTGCTCTACTGTCTATTGAAAACGAAAAAACACGAAATATTGATTTCAGCGATATAATTAATGAATTTGCGGCAACAAAGGCCAGGAGAAATAAATTTTAAGTTTTGAAATTTTTTATTTCATATTTTAGAAATCTTTAGAAAGATTTATGTTCAGTAATTTTAAAATTGCTATAATTTATTATTTACTTTTTATTAATTAATAATAGATTAGCAAATTTAGTGGACTGTGTTTCAAATTATGGATGGATTTATATTTTGTACTAATAATTCTAAAATATAAATTT
The DNA here is from genome assembly GCF_982258835.1 of Parasteatoda tepidariorum. Classification (NCBI taxonomy): domain Eukaryota; kingdom Metazoa; phylum Arthropoda; class Arachnida; order Araneae; family Theridiidae; genus Parasteatoda; species Parasteatoda tepidariorum. Next base: position 76,579,495 of record NC_141765.1, read on the forward strand.
TATGACTTTTTTTTTATTTTATAAATTTTTTTTTTATTTTCACCTTTTTTAAAAAATTTTATTACTATGAAATCTATTTTACAATTTACTTTAAATATTTTTCAAAAACTGAAACTAATCTAAAATTTTAAATATGAAATCTTTATTCTAGACATTTATTTTAATGCAAACTGATGTATAATCAACAAACTTAAGTGTATAAATCTATCTACCAAACTAGAACCATTAAATACATTTAAAATCTGTATTTAGTATGTGTTTTGTAATTATTTTTAGATGTCTTATTTGTGTTTTGTAATTAAAAATTAATTTTTTTAAATATAACATTTTACATTCTAGTGTTAAATTTACAACTTGCAATATTTTGTAATCCCATTTCTACGTGAACAAGTGACTTATTTTCATAAAGATATTAATCAACATGATACATAAGTAGCTAAAATGACGATTAGAGATGGAGTACACAAAGTTTTAGAAAAGGGCCCCTGCAAAAATTTGAGCCCCAGGGCCCCGAAGGGTGAAGTTACGGCACTGCCTTCCTCAAAATTCTTTTTTCAAAAGTCCTATTAACCTCTCAAAAAATCCTCCCCACCATGGAGCAGTCGGAGGTAGGAATCTCCATAAAATTGGAGAAAAGGTTGTCTTTAGTCTTTCTAGGTTGATATTCTTCAGAGTTGTTAGTTCCAATAAAATTAGTCCCATTTTCGGAGTAGATAATTGACGGACGTCCTCTGCGTGCGATAAATCTTCTTAGGGCAAGTATGAAATTATCTGTTGAAAGTGATGTTAATAGTTCTAAATGTACTGCTCTATAAATCGCACAGGTGAAAATTGCGATCCACACTTTCTTGTTGTCCTTCGTAAGCAACGGTCCAGCAACATCCACTCCTATAACTTCAAAAATTGAGGCGTTTTTTACTCTGTCCTCCGGGAGTATTCCTTCTGGTATATCAGGTCTTTTCACATTAAATCGTTGACAAGTTATGCAGGTTTTCAGTACCCTTTTTACAGTTCTTCTAGCTTTTAATATCCAATAATCTTCTCTCAGAGCTACCATTAAAGATTGTACTCCAGGATGTCCAAGTTCTTGGTGTTTGTGTAAAATAAGGCTCCTAACAACATGATGATCAGATGGTAAAATAATTGGAACTTTAAAGTTTTCATTGTCTTCTCGCATAATGATCACAAGTCCATTAGCGTCTGTAAATATCGACAGGAGCTTCAAACTCTTAAATTTTCCGCCTCTTGGAATGAGTCTTTTTGAACCCTTTTCAAGATTTTGAGTTCAGCTTTAATAAGCTCTTCTACAGATAATTTTCCTGTTTTCTTACTGCTTGCTCTGGAATTTTCAAAAAATCTATATATCCAGCCTGTAATTCTGATTATTTTCTTGTAGGATGATATGTTGTTGTAAAATTCGTCATCTTTCATATTTAAAGATGATACAATGATTTTCTTCTTCTCGGCATACACTATTTTTTCATCAGGAGCTAGATCAAAATTAGGCCAGTTTTCTCTTGATTCTTTAAGCCAAGATGTTCCTTCGTGCCATTGTCTCTTCAATAGGGTTTTAACTGTGCAACCTCTTGAAGCCAAATCCGCTGGATTTTGGGTACCCGGAACAAATTTCCAGTCACTAGCTTCCGAAAGTCGTCGAATTTCGTCAACTCGATTGGATACGAAAATCGTCCAAGGGCCTTCTTTCCTTATCCAATAAAGTGCGTTCATGGAGTCGCTCCAAAAAAATGTTTTAATATCTTCCAATCTTAAATCCCTTTTTACTGTATCAGCCAATCTAGCTCCAATGTTACATGCAAGTAATTCTAATCTTGGTATCGACACTTTTTTCAATGGGGCAACTCTAGATCTTGCTTGAATAAGTTGGCAAATAACTTTTCCATCCCTTTCCGCCCTCAAAAAGAGGCAAGTCGCATATGCCACCATGGAAGCGTCACAAAAGGTGTGAAGTGTTAAGCTTGATTTAGAAAGATTTAAGCTTGAAAGTCTACGAGGAATTTTGAAGTTGCTCAATTCTTTTAATTCTTCTTTCCATTTTTCGAATCTTTTAATTATTTCTTCGGACAATTTTGAATCCCAAGAAATTCTAATCTTCCAGCATTCTTGTAGAAGAAGTTTCGGGACCAACGTTATAGGACAAGTGAACCCTATAGGACCGAACAGCTGGTGTGCCATAGATAGGAGTTTTCTCTTGGTAACTGGTTCACTATTGTTTTCTTCTTTAACCAACTGACAGGATAAAGTGTCATTTTGTTTGTCCCATTTTAGGCCTAATATTAACACTTCCTTTTCACAGTTGGAATTATATTGCACTAATTCGTTCATCTCAAGTAGGTTGTTATTTTCCCAGCCACGTAAATCAAATTTAGCAGCTTTCAGAATTCTCTGAGATTCAGATCTAAAATGTTCCAATTCTGAAACTGAGTCTACACTTGCAATGCAATTATCAACATACATAGAGTCTTTGATCTTCACTGCAAGACTTTTCAATGGCTCTTCTACCTGATCTAATACATGATTCAGAACAGCCGCAAGTAAGAAGGGGCTACATGATATTCCGAATACTACTCTACAATGTCTATATGTAATTATCTTTTGAGGATCTCCGTCTTTCAACCACATGAATCGTAAGCAATCCTTATCAGATTCGTTAAGAGATATTTGTAAAAATGCCTGTTTGACATCCGATATTACTACGATCTTTCCCCATCTAAACCTATTTAATACAGCTGGGATAATTTCTATGAGATTTGGGCCCTTTTCTATGAGTTCATTTCCTTCATTTATTGATACGGAGTTTTTGGTTTTAGCTGATCCGTCAAAAACAGGACGTTCTTTAGTGGTTGAATTATGTTTAAAAATTGTTCTATGTGACAAATAATGTATTCCAAAGCTTTTAGAATAATCATTACCCTCATTAACTTGCTCTATTATACCTTCCTTTTCCCATTGGTTAAAAACCTCTTGATAACCATTTAACCGATTCGCTGATTTAAGGGATTTAACTGTGTATCTTAGTCTTTTATAAGTCAACTCTTTATTATCGGGTAAAGGAGGATGACCATCTAATCAGGGTAAATTAACCGTATATCTGCCCGTACTGTCTCTACTAACCGTTTCTCTGAAATGTTTCAAAGCAAGTTCTTGGGTCTGTGTTTTAGAGCGTTCTTCACTGCCATCTTTAATACCCAATGTATCTAAATTCCAGAGATCTTCAATTTTTGCATTATTTACATGCAATGACAATACTAACATTGAGCTAGTTGTAGATGTTCCCTCTACCTTAGATTTACCCATTACTGTCCACCCTAACAAAGTGTGTACAGCAACCAAACCTCCCTTAAGGTGTTTTACTTTTCCCGTCAATATCTTTCCAGCGTAGTCAGCTCCAATGAGCAAATGAATCTCGCCAGAATGTCTTTCATATAAACAGGACCTATCATTAATCATCGTATCACTAATATAAATATCCAGATCTTTTAATTCGTTTAAACAATATGCATCATTCATTTTGGGTAAGGAAGCACAAATTTTTTTTCTCATCTAAAACCTCTAACTCACAATTATAGCTTCCATCAACATTTGATAAGTTTAGACAATATTTTTGATGCATTTCAGTATGTTCAATTCCACCGAATAATCCATGATTCACGGATTCTTTCCCGAACCCTTTTAAAGACATTTTTCCCGTTACAAATTTTGTGATGTACGATCTCTGACTACCTTGATCGATTATTACCCTTATTAACTGTTTCAAATTATTTTCTTTAATGTATACTATTAAAGTTTGAAGATAAACTTCCCGCAAACAGTTATTATTCGAAAGTGTAGTATTTTCTATTATTTCTTTATTTTCATTTTTTGAATATTTATTATCCTGAAAACACATAATTTCAACGTGTCTTTTATTGCAATGAGAGCATTTAACCTTTGCCCTGCACATTGAGCTCATGTGATTTTTCCCAAGACATCTAAAACAAATGCCCTTTTTTAATAAAATCGATTTTCTTTTATCTAAAGATAAACTTTTTCCATATTCACAATTTAAACCAGAACAATTTAACTCACCGCAAAACGGACACGACCTTGCTTTAGTAGTAGAATCATAAACAAATAATTCATTGGCAGTAGGATTTCTTTCGCGATCATATTTCACTTCTCGCTCCCCCCTTTTGTGGTGACGCCAACTACCTTCATTAATATTCGGATTCGGCGACGAATTTTGTTTTTCTTTCACTCTCATTATATCAGTCTTTTCTTTAGCTATCAACTGCTTATTCAAAAAATTAATCAAATCAGTTAAAGAATATTTTTCTCCGAATTCTTTATTAAATTCAAATATTAAATCGTTTGGGATTGACTTAAGTATTACGGGGGATAATAAAGTACTAAAAGTATCTGATGAAATACCTAACGATTCTAAACTTCTTTTATGGATTTGTATTTTATCAAACAATTGCCGAAAATTTTTTACATCACCAGAACGCTTTAAATGGGTAATTTCTAATAATTGACTCATGTGGTTGTTTATCAATGTTTCTTTTCTTCCGAAGCGCTGTTCTAGCAAATCAATGGCTTTAACATAATTTTCTGAGGAAATAGCAAAACCTTCTATCGTTTCTAAAGCTGTTCCACATAGATGAGCTTTTAAATAGTTAAATTTACTGACATCATCTAACGATTTGTTCTTATGTATCGATGTTTTGAAAGAGTTCCAGAAAGTGAGCCAATCACTTATATTTCCCGAAAATTTCGGGATTACTATCTTCGGTAATTTAATATTCAGCATTTTTGGTTTCGTTTCTACTTCCACTTCGCGATTAGTAGTAGGAGCTATATGTTGGGGAAAATTGAGAGGTTCCCGAATATTTTTCTTTTGATTCAAATTACGCGAATATTTATTAGCTTTAAATCTCCATGTTACTATCTTTTCACGATATTCTTCTGCAGTTTCTAATTCTTTATCTAAATCATCTGGTTTAAACAGATTTTCTAATTCAGAATCAACTGTTTTGAGAGACTCAAATTTATCATTTAATTGTTCAATAATTAGATCAATTTCGGTTTCTTCATCAGTTATTTCGTTTTTTTTGAATTTCTGATTCTATATTTGAAATTAGCTTAGTAATTGATGTTCTTAACGTAGTACGTTTCTTTTTAAGGAGCTCAATGTTTGTGGCCATTTTAGAGCTATTATTATCCACAGTATTTTCAGTTCCATTATTTTCAATTTATAATAATAGTTCTTATTTTATTAAAATACGAACCGATAGTGCCGGCTGGGATGCCATGTTAAAAAAGATAACTTATTTCTTTATCTACTTCAATAGAACAGGTATCAACAAAAGGGTTTCTTACCTTGTTCTTCTACCCGGGTCGGTACGTACCTAAACAAATCAAATCAGTGACCACAAACTCAATAAAAGTACTCCTACGAAATGGTTAACATATGTATATTAACAGCACTAAACACTACAAAAAAAAAAACATGATCTCTCCAACGACAGTAACATAATCAAACTAACTAAAAAATTGTTGTTCTTAGAGAGTTCTAAATCTCGTGGCGCCATCTATTGGTTCGTTTTTTAGCAAAGGAAAATGGTATTCTGTTTTTAACACATTATTCAATATAATAAAAATAAGCATTGAAGAAACCCATAGTATTATGTAAAAAAAGTTTTATTAAAAGTTTTCTCTTAATAAATATGTCTATATTTTTTAAATCATTTCGGAAATGGGATGATTTAATATGATAATTTTTATATGTTGTTAACCATGCCAAATTAAGTAATATTAGTAAAACCGTTTAAAATGATGAGTTTCTTTTAATCAAAAGGTAAAACTAAATGGCATTTCTCCAGTTTATTATTTGACTGTATCCAGTAGCAATCTGTCAGTTGAACAAAATGCACCTTTTAGTAAAAAATATAGTATAAATCACATTTAATGAAGCTATGAAGAATGAATTACAATTGAATAAAATAAAGCTTGTACAAAGAAAAGATATTTATTGATTCCAACATTTACATGCACTAATTTTGTTCTTGTTCACTTACCTAATAATGTAAGAGGAACAGAACCTCTTCGTTGACTGAAAGTTGTATCAGTATTTTCACCACCTGTCCTATAAGAGGACCGAGCATCAAGTAATTGATTTCTCAAAGTCAATTTATTAACTAATCCTACATCATTTGTCCGTGATTTCCAAAACCCACTTAACATTTCTAAACCACCAGACTTTCTTCTTGCGCATTCTTGTGGAGAAAATGTTCTAACAATACCCTGCATTGTATTGAGCACGCCGGAAGGTCCAATAAGTACACTTAGAAGATCGCTAGAGCTATGTTCTAATAAATAACTAGATTCAAGTGGTTGATACAAATCTGTTGGCAGAGAACCTCTTCTTTGTGAATATTTCATAGTTCTCACATGATTGGTGAATGTATGATCCAACCTTGATACAGACAATAGTGGTTCAAGTAAACCAAAACTACTTCTTCTAGTCGTCGATGAACCTTTAAAAAATTTAAAATTTGCTTTGCATTTAACAATATGTATTAATTTAGCATAGCATTATAATTATAAAGCAAACTTGATTTAGTAGTTATAGAAATGACACTGTACCAGAAGCTGCTTTATGTAAAAATAATTTTGGTATTACTTCGAAATTTATTGTAAAATAGCAGGGTGGCCACCTACCTGGAAAAATCGAGGAATTTTTTCTCCGACTTTCTTAATTTTACTATCAATTATACCCAATTTTTTTAGAGGAAAATTTATAGCTAAACAGTTGAAATATCATCAACTTAGCAATACCCTACTTGCATCAAAGCTTACTCCATTACAACCCTGTTAATCTCTCCCACAGTTGCTAAACGTTTGGAAACTATGCAATTAATAAAAGGTGGGGGTGGAAGAAGGGGTTCGGATAATTGGCCCTTTTTATGAAAGCATTTTTTGTTGTTGTTTTCTTGTATGTGGGCCAAATCTGTTTATTGTTCAAGCTCATCCCAATGTTATTTTTTTTTGACGAAATGTTTTACTCTCCTTTTTATTTTATTAAGTTCTCCAAAAATTATTTGGTCATAATTTAATAATAATAGATTTTATTTCACACTCATTTTCTAAATGTTTTCGTATTTCCATCCAATGAAATTGTTAAATTATTTTTTCTCCAATAAGCCAACCAATCACACATCATCTTACAATCGCTAATAAAGTTTGCAGACAAATCGTTACAACTGTTGCATTGACACTAATATTCTCGATTTCATTTTAACCTTTTAAAACATATTTTAATTTATAAAAAAGGTTCTTTTAAGAGCCAACTATATGTTGATAACATTCAATTTTATATTTAAAATTTTAATTGTGCAGTCAGTCACAATGTCGAAAGATCATAATTGTTGCTTTGCATTCCAGAAATGATATTTCTGAAACTGTTTTTCTCTAAAAAGTTGCCAAAAAACTAGGGAATTTAAGGAAAACATGTTAAATTATAGATTAATATAGAATATAAAAAATTTATTGATAGTATATGTTTATTTATTAGAAGGAAAACATAAATTTTTTTTTCAGCACTCTACAGGTACTTTTTTTGGTTGTAAAAAAACTAAAAAATAATCAACTATTCTAAACTAAAAAATTGCGTGGCTTTATTGAAATTCTTTAAATATTTTGATTTCAAATAAAAAAAACTAAAAATAATTAAAAAAAATGTAAAGAATTTTATCTAGCTTTTCTCTGTTTAGTATGCAACAGAAAATTCCACAATTTTGCATTAGTCACATTCATTTTTGGATACTGAATATCTCTTAAAATAATAATGCTAATTCAAAATAAACAAAGTTATGTGAATATTTGAATTTAGATATTGGTTTAAAGAAAAGAAAAGGAAATTTGAAACCTGATTTGAATGGCCACCCTGAATATATTCACAAAAATATGTTGAAAGATACAGTGGCAGTCAAAAGTATTCGTACACTTAAATTACTAACTTCAAAATTGAATAAAAATTGAAATTGCGTAAAAATTAATTGAAATTTTCAAAAAATCTTAATGTTTTTCAAGTTGTTGCATGAAAGATTTGAATTTTTAAGAGGTTTATTTAATTTTTAATTTTGGTCATAAAGAGCTCCTCGATAGAGTGAGAATTTGAATCTCACCACTAAACCTCGTGCTTCAAAAGTATTCGTACATCCACATTTCAAGTTGTAAAATAATAAAATTAAGACAATTTGTGCGCCAAATATCGTTTGTGGGAATATATTTGGCGAGATTTTATATTATTCTTACTTTTACCGCTTTATCTGTTTCATTCTTATGTGTACTAGCTTTGAAACTCGCATTTTTTGTTGTCAATCATACAGCTTTAAATTGAGATGGCTCGGAAGGGAAAAGAAACTTCTCTCGCTGAAAGAAAACTCATAATGAAACTACATAATAACTGTAACTCTTTAAGAAAGATATCAATTGCTATTGGAAGACCCCGATCTACAGTGCAGAGTGTTATAGATCGACATTGCCAACGCAATACTGTTGAAAATATTCCACGAAGTGGACGCCCAAAAATTCTCAGCATTAAGCACAGACGCTTACTCGTAAGATTGATTAAGAAAAATCCAAAATTGAGTGCCCCGGCAGTAAAAGCAGAACTCCTCAAACAGAGAATTTCGATCTCGGTAAGTACTATACGCCGCACTTTTAACGAATCAGGATTCCATGGTCGAGTATCTCAAAAAAAGTTTTTTGTGTCGGAAGTTAATAGAAAGAAACGAATGTCTTTCGCCAAACAGCATGTTAATAAAAATCCTGATTTCTGGAACAGGGTTATATTCTCGGATGAGAGCAAGTTTAACGTGTTTGGATCTGATGGCAGACAAATTGTGTGGCGTAAAAAGAATACAGAGCTACAACCAAAAAATTTGAGTGCGACAGTAAAGCATGGCGGTGGTAACATTCTAGTTTGGGGATGTATGAGCGCACATGGAGTGGGTAAATTGCACATCATTGATGGGATTATGGATCACAAAAAGTACATTGACATTCTAAAAAGTAATTTAAATTCTAGCGCTTCACAAATGGGTCTTCAAACTAACTATATATTTCAACAAGACAACGACCCTAAGCATACAGCTTATAATGCTAAGCTCTGGGTATTATATAACACTCCCGAAAGACTCAACACACCTCCACAATCACCAGACATGAATCCTATTGAGCATTTGTGGAGTAATTTAGACGACAAAATCAAAAATCGAGGAGTAAAAAATAAAAATCAACTGAAAACCGCCATATTGGAAGAATGGGCATCAATTACACCAGATATTACAAAGAAGTTGGTAGATTCAATGCCAAGTCGAATGAAAGCAATAATTAAGGCGAAAGGGTATCCTTCTAAGTATTAAACTGTGATATACTATATAATTTTAGGGAAATTTCTTAAGTGTACGAATACTTTTGACACAAAAGTTTTGATAATTAATTTCTATTTTTTATATTTTTTTTCTGTAATTGTTTTACAAGAAAACTTCTTTTGATTAAATTGCTCAAAAATAAAGGATACAAGGCCTGGTATCTGTGTTTAATGACGTAGTATAATTAATAAAATACCATGAAGCCATGAGCACTTCAAAATTCATTGTACGAATACTTTTGACTGCCACTGTATGTCTCTATCATGAATGACACTTGTTTTTCTTTTCTCTTATTATTATTGATGTGAAGAACTAGCTGGGTTGATAACCAAATAAAAATAACATTAAAAAAAGTTTCAGATTCCAAAAGTAAATTAATCCATTAATAATCTTATTTAATAAAAAAAAAAAAGATAATAAAACAAGGAGCAGATTTTTATCAACAGATTTTTGTTAATAGATAATTATACGGTGTTCTTTTTAAACACTATTAATATTTAGCTTCATTAATATTCATAGTTTATTCACATCATTTAAGTTTTCTTTTCTTCAATTGCTTTCATTGTTTAAGCATTTCTTTTAGTGTGCTTATTGAAGCAAAATAAATATTTAGGTATCAGAAAAGCAGGAAGATGAAAGAAAAAAAATAATTTACTTTTTATTTTTTATATCTTTTTCAAAAGACTAAAAAAAAAAAAAAAAAAACTATCTTGTAGCATAATTTTTTGTAATTAATAATTGCTAGTCTTTAGAGATCCAGAAATTCAAAAAAAGACCCAGATATTCTGAATGATTTCGTTTTGGTGTAGTAATTCAAAAAAGTGGTTTTATACCGTATTTTATTAAATAAAAAAATCATATAAAAAAGAAATTTAAGTTTTCAAAACGGTAAAAAATGGATTTTGGGATACCCTTTTTAAATGCAGTTGTTCCCTTAAACCAAAACAACTTTAAAAGTTTTCTAGAACTACTTAATTGTAAACTTTGACCTGGTGACACAGAATTTTTATGAAAAATGTTTTTCACACCTTTTCATTATTTTGTATTAATTTAGGTTAAATAAGTGAAAAATTTAATATTTAGCATTTTAATAACTGATGCGGTTATTAAATGCACCATGAAACATTAGTGTCTTTTTCTGCGTTAAAGGTAAAATATTTTAAATACAAATCTTTTACTTCCAAACAATATTTCTCAATTTTGAAATAAGAGAAACAGTTATTCATCATTGAAATTTCTTTAATTTACACAATTTTTTTTAAAACTACTTTTTTCAGGATTTCATATTTTTGTACAAATATAATTCTGATAATCTAACAGATTTGTTTAGTATCTATTCGAGTGTTTTTTATAATTAAAAAATACCAAAATATACTTTTACTTGTAATTAGAGCACCAGAAAAAAATATATATAAAAGGGACACCAGTGTCCCATTTGTGTCAAAGGGATAAGCTATAAAAAATAAACCTTTTTGGTGAAGTTAAGAAAATACTACACTTGAGATTTTGATTGTGAATTGAAAAAAAAAAGATATGTTTGTTAGATTTATGTTTGAAGCATAAATCTCAGTTCATCAGTTAAGTTTGGCATATAATGTTTAGTAAAATATTTATTTGCTAAAAAACTGAGATGGAGCTTAAAAAGATATTCATTGTTATAAAAATACCTGATATCTCAGAGGACCATCTTCTCCCTGTTTCAGAACCCCCTTTTAAGCCACCTCTTGAAGCAATTTCGTTGGATACTGGAGCAGAACCACGTCTACTTTTATGAACTGAAGGAGAATCAAAGTCATGGGACCTTTCTTCTGAAAAGCTACGACTGATATGCCAACACCAAGAAGGATGATCACAGGTATCTGAACACATTTTGGATGAGTTGAATAAATTGATATCTGTAGTATTGCAAAAACGATTATTGGCAGTGTTTTCATTGGGAGGAATTTTAGTTGTCCATGTCAATTCATTATTTGAAATTTTATCTTGTGTTGTACAAAGTTTACTATAAATTTGAAATCCGAAGTCCGAAGCTCTACGATTTGAGGAATAATGTTTAAAGTTATGTGAGCGTTGTTTTGAAGGAAGAATTGGTGTGCAACAGCCATTTGGACATTCAAGAGGATCTGTAGGAGATGGTTGAAAGACTGTAGGACAAATGAGATGACTTTCAACTTGAGTGGCAGCATAGACTTGTCTTAACTGAACAGTATTTGTCATACTTGAAAGAGATAAAAGAGTAGTACTAGGATGAAGTTCCTCACTAGAGTATGTTTCCATATGTACTTTTGGAGGAATTAGTCCACTGTCACTTTTTGAGCGATGTTGTTTAGGGAATTCTTGAGTTTCAGGTGAGGCATCTGAGGGGGTTTCTATTGTGATGACAGGGATTTTTCTCTCTGTAGCTGATTGTTGCAACAATATTCTTTGCTGCCATTGATTAAAGTTATGTTTAAGATTTTCTAAAAGCATATTAGAAAATGGTGTCTGTAAAAAGTGGTCCCAGGTTTCAAAGAGAGGTGATACAACAAATTGAAAGAAATCTGCAAAATACAAATTGTTTAATGATATGAACTAATAATTGTAACTTTAACAAATACTATTTATTAATCAAGTAAAGAAGATGTGAAATATGATATTCTCAATTATTTGTTTCGCTCATTTGTGAATTTGTGTTACCATTTTAGATGAGTGAATCTTCATTCTTTATTATCTATACCTGATATTATCTATACAATATTTAATAACTAGCAAATCTTAAATTGTGCATTTGAATAATCAATTTTTGTCATAAATCCATGTGGTTTTGTGATCAATCTCTTAAGCGGAAGATGTTGCTACAAGCCTCATTGTTTTTAAAATATCACTCTTTTTTCCCCCTTCTTTTAAGTGATTTACTCAAAAAATTAAAAAGAGGGAGGAATAAATTTTTTTTTCAAAATGGTTTTGATGATTTTTTTTTGAGAAGTTATTACCATTATTTTGCACATTGTTTTTAAAATTTTGTTCCATTTCACACGCTGTTTTTACAACACGTAAAGTTAGAACAATAATCACTTTTTCACATGCTCGATTCCCTCATAGATTCATGTGGTTTTTCAATTGCTTTTTCAATAAATATCAATATTGATTTTGTTATAGTTTTTGAAACCGAGATTTCTAATATGATATACTATTACGATCCATGGGTTTCAAATCGCGTATTCAAGAATTCACTTGGTTACACAATAATATTCTATTGTTTTTTCTGATAGATCAATTGTATATTCATGTTCTGTTTCGATTGTTTTTTCGGTAGTTATTTTGCCATTGAATTTTACATGGTTTGAAATATCCTAATATTTTTAATAAGATATATACAAGGTTGAAACAGCTGCTTAAATCATTCTAAAATTTCGAAAACAAAATTTCTGCACCAGCTTGCTACAAAATGCAAAAGTTATGTATTATAATAACATTGTAAAGATATGGTTATTTATAAAACCATGTAGAAATGAACAAAAAGTAAAAAAAAAAATTATAAACAGGGGTGTGCACCCACAATCCCATTTTAGAATTAACTCTGCTTTGATGATTTTATATATTATCCATAATGGTACTTTTTTATTATTGGAGGCGGTAAATAAGTTTAATTTAAAATGGGAATTATAGTTTCAAATAATGTCATATTTCTCTTATATAATTATTTAAAATGTATGTTTATCTTAATATGATATAATCCTGTAGAAATAAATTATAAAAAACAATTCTTTGTTTATTCAAGTAATTCTTAGTTGTGTTATTAAATATGATATTCTAATTTTACAAGCACTATGCTTCTCTGAATCTAAAGAGTTCTTGCTCCAAAACACATTATTTTTTGTTGCTCCAAAATGATTATGCTGCTATTCCATCCCTTTTTTTAATTACAACACACAAATCTCAAATTGGGTATTTTAATAATCGCTTTTAGACGCATCACTATGCTTCTCTGAATCTAAAGAGTTCTTGCTCCAAAGCACATTATTTTTTGTTGCTCCAAAATGATTATGCTGCTATTCCATCCCTTTTTTTAATTACAACACACAAATCTCAAATTGGGCATTTTAATAATCGCTTTTAGACGCATCAGATTTGCTCTACATGGTTTTGTTGTCCATCTCTTTATCAGCTTGTTTCCACAGATCTCACAATTTTTAAAATCTTGTTTTTTTTTCACTTTTAACACTGTTTTTCAAAACTCTGACACCAAGGAAAATAAAAAAGTCTTAGTTACAATGTCTTACACAGGAAGCAATGAGATGATTTTAAACTACATATATAATCTTGCCTTGAAGAATTATCTTTGCTTTAAAACAAACCAATTACTTAAATATTTTAAAAGTTATTAAACTTTTTTAAAAATTGCCAATTTGGCAACATTTTCCCACCAAGATAAAAATTATCAAAATCACTGCCTTATTCTCAATTTTTGAAAATTTTTATATTAAACAATTCGACCACAAATGCTTTTCATTTGCTCAAAACTATGGCTTTTCCCCATATTGACATTTTGCGTCATTTTCAAAATAAGCATAGACAGAGCTGGCTTTAGATAGGCTAAACTTGACCTAACAGTACATGAGTAACAGTTGCAAACTCACAGCAGTTATAAAAATACTATTTTATTTGCAAAAAAGCACCGTTTCTTATTACGAAAGAGCCTTCAAAGAACTGCATTAAGCGACTTATTTGAAAAATGCAGAAAAGGTGGAAAATGATCCTTATTTTCAAAAATATCATACAGAAAACATTTCTTTCTTCTTTATTATTTGATGAATACTACTTTCATGTTTCACAAGTATGTCTTATTATTTATTTTTTTTCCATTTAATTACACAAGCATGATCTTTAAGTGTTGAAAAAAATTCTTGTAAAAAAATAAAAAAATAAAAAAAAAAAACTACACATTGAATATAAAACTATCCAACTATAATAAAACTATCCAACTATAAAGTTTCTAAAAATTTTCAGATACTTTCTTGTTCCAGCAATCACTATTCTGATTATACTTTTTGTCTTATAAAAATTTATGCATATAACTCTTATAAATGAATAGAAAAAGAATTTCCTTTTTACATAGTTTAAAACTTTAAAGCAGAAAAAATTATGAATATGAGGATATATTTTCAAATAAAGTATCTTTGAAAAAACTTTTAAGAGGCTAGGAGTTTTAAAATGATGCTGCGTTCAGCAAAAATGTTAAGTTATTTGTCAAAAATTTAAAAAAATCAAAATTTCAAAGCAGATAAGAGTTTTTTGAAAATTGATTATAAATGACTTATTTTTATATTAGTCAAGGACTTAAAGTGAAATGTTTAAGAAATCAGCCAGATTAAAATTCAAAAATTTTGTCCATAAAAGTTATTTCTAGACTACATAAGTACAGCCATCCAGATAAGAAAAATTTTTCAGTAAGATTTTTTTTCAATAAAAAAGAACAGAAGTTTCAAAGATAAAATTAACTTACCCGCTTGAATCTTTGCAACTTTGGTCCGACTGCAATCAAAAGTAGGAGTAAGAGGTAACTTTAATTGCCTCTCATAAGCTCCTATAACAACGATAAAAAACTTATCAATTCCACATTCTTGAATAAAACCGTTCATCTTTACTATGCTCCTAGATTGTTATTTCAAATGTGCTCAGAATATCTAACAGAACCAAATTTCATAGGTGTGATGACTGGCTGTTATTTATATCACATAATTATTTTTATGTGATCTCAGCAGTATTGAGACTACAAGTAATGTTATAAATTCGAAGAAACTTAAATACCAAGAAGCTTGATAAATTATTTTTTACTTAAAATCTGTTTTTTTTAACCCTCCCAGAAATCATTGTGCTCCAGAAAAATTGTGGATTTCTAGATTTAATAGCTTTTTTGTTTTCAAAAAATGCATAATATGTCACCAGCTATTTCAGCAGGCAGAGTTTATAAGTGAAAAAATTCATGCAATATTTTTTGTTTTCAGATGAATGTAATTTTTAAACATTTTGCCCCGAAAAATGTTACAGAAATTTTGCAATAAAGCCGAAAAAATAAAATAAAAGCCCAGATTTAGGGAATACTCCAAATCCAAATCACTATCTTCATAATCAAGATATTTTCATTTGTTATTCCCACAAATAACGTCGCTGACACTCTGCAAATCCATATCTTTTACAAATGCTTATCGCTTGACAGAACAACAAAAAGCATGTAACTTACGAATATGCAGGGAAAATTCTAGTAAGAGAAAAATTCCTGAACCCTCTAGTGCCATCTAGCAGCGAATATAAGCATCAAATGATGCTTTTTTAACCGTCACAGGGAAATAACGGGGTCAGTATTGAAACAAAGGGGAAAAATTCTTCGCCCCGATTTTCACGTGACCCGTAGTCGGGACGAAATTGATACCCCACTTAAATCACGAGGGTCGCATGCAGAGGGTTAATGAATGAAGTGGAAAAGTTAGTTTTTGAAGATCACCGCTTACCACACACGAAAATGAATTTAAGAGGAGTGGTATTCACCGGTTTCACTAATTCAGGATGTAATAAGCAATCCAGAAACTTTATAGAGTAAGGGTGGCCCAAACTGTTAGTTAGAATAAAAACAATTTCATAAATATTAACTAAAATTTTCACTTTTCATTTGTAATTAATACTCATTGACAAAATGTATCTTCCTAACATGGTGCGTAGTATTTTTAAAAAGTGCTTAAAGGTACTTATTTTTGATATATGTTTTTTAAAAGCCCTTAAAAGCGCTTTTTTATTCGGGATTTGTAATAAGTGCTTAATTTTTTATCTTTTAAATGCCGTATCGATAGTCATTCTAAATTACAAAAAGATGCATGATTTTCACAATTTTCTCTGCAATATTTATCAGAAACTTAGTTATTTTATCACGATTATGTAAAGTTTTTGAAAATATTTTAGAATTTTATTGATTTTATGTTTATCAATTAAGAACTTTAAACGATAGAAAAAAATTATTTTTAGTACTGCACAGATCTTAATTAAGATCTTTTTTTTTTTTATTTTTTTTTTTTGAAAAGTGATAAAAAATTTTTTTTGAGTGCTTGAAAAGGTGTTATTTTTTGTTGAAAAATCTGTCTACGCACCCTTCTAAGTTGTGAAAAAAATTATTTTACTAACAATTCATTAAATACAAACATGGTTACTTTTTACATAATTGCCATAAAGATACTGACTTATGGTTAAAAAAGATTTGAAATCTTTTCAGAAAATGTTGCCAAGGTAGTGAGATGATCATGAGAGGTTTTAGTCCCACACAGTCACAAATATCCCTAAAATATCTGAGATAAATCACTTAGACAAAAAAAAACTTGATATTCCCAAATCCAACGGAATTCACCAAGATACCAGAATATCCATGGAATATCAATCAGAAATCCAGAGATCACAACCATGTGATCCTACAGATATTTGAATACCAGAGACATCCAACACATAACATTGTTTTCCAAAAGATGCCTGGATATCTCAGGTGTATTCTAATTGGATATTGGAGAGATATTTTAATCCTTGAAAATCTTGCTTTCATAAATTTAATTATCTGATATGAAGAGTATATTTAAACTACATCCCATAATTTTATGAAATTACTCCAAACAATAGACTGTACAGTATAAAAAACTCATAATATTGAATTATTCAATTTTGTAGAACAAATTTTTAAAATTATTTAACAATTTTAATCTAAAATGCCTAAACTATTCAAACTAATTCATATTTTATTGATACAAAATGAAAAATAACAAATATTAATTATAAACAAATGATACTAAGAATTTTTTATATGAAAAATTTTCTTGTTATTTTTTTTTCAACTAGCGAAGTTTTTATGTTTAATCTTCAAAGTTCTCAGTCGGACTTTTGAAAACCATAGTGAACCAAGTAGTCATGAAATTAGTATTTTTCATTTATAAGTATATTTTTATTATAAAATCAATCAAAACTATGTAATCAATACAAAGCAAGATAGTTATTTATAATGCAAATTGATTTCTTTTACAAATTTAATTACAAGTGAAATAACATTTTTTGTAATGATTGATTCAATAAGGTAATGATTGATTCAATCAATTTTTATTAAACATCAGCTATTTTGTTCCTATTTTAACTAGTTATTGCAATATTATTTAACATTAATATATTATTTAATATTCATTAAATTGTGTTCCTTTTAATAAAATCGCACCCTAGTTTACTATTTAGTTAAAAGAATATTACAGTAAAACTTGTGTAAATTGACCACTTGTGGTGCATTGTTTCAGTGGTCAACTTAGACAAGTGGTCAACTTATAGAGGGGGTGGGTCATGGTTTGCTTTTTCGTTTCCTACATCATGTTGCTATATATAAATTTTTTTCTCTTTTTTTTACTTTACTTAAAAATTTCATTCAGAAAATATCCAAATGAATATCTTAAGAAATATGTTTAAACCTGAATAAACTTCAATTTGATACATAAAATTCTAATATTTAAAAATTTTTTTTAAAAAAAAAATTATTTCGTAAGATATGCATGTGAAGTGTTTAATAAAAATAATTTTTTAAAATATCAGAACAAGAAAGCATGTAATTTGTAAACTTTAACAAAATAAAATTATTTGAACACTTTAAAATTTATTTACTACACTTAAAGATCGAAGACCATAAATAAAGGATCAAAGCATATTTCAGAGCATTCATTTACTCAAATGCTCACTATCGCAACTGGAAGAGCAACTTTTCAACTAACACTCCTGTTTTCAATGAACGGATGAAAGAAATGGTCAAAAGCTGACCCCCTACAGTTTCCCCCCATGGTCAACTCACAAAAGGGTTTAGATAAGCTTTTTACACTATTTCACCAAACAAGTGAAATTTTAACATACATTGCCAAAATGACAGAAAATTTTCTGAATTTTTTTTCTTTTTCTGGTCAACTTATGAGGGTTTTAGAATAGAATTTCATAATACTCCTAGACAAAATTGACTTATTTCAGTGGTCAACATACAAGATAGACAGGTGGTCAAGTTACAAAGGTTTTGCTTCTTTATATTATATAGGAAAAATTCCGTTCTTGATAATTGAGGTCAACTTATGTAGGAGCCCAACTTACAGGGGTGCTCAACTTGGCAGGTTTCACTGTACTTACTCTGTTATTGAAATCTATTTATTATAAAGGATGCAAAATGAAATAGTTTAAATAAAAAGTGAACACATTGTTGTTTTCCTTCTTTATTTTTTAATTGTATTTATGAAGCTTACAATTTTACTTGTTTGGTAATTACTTTTATTTTAAATCTATAAAATTCTTGAATGTCCTTTTAAAACATATCTTCTTATCACCCAAAGTAAATTATGGTTTCATTTAAATAGTCGAAATTCCTTATTGTTTTGTTTCCTTAAATTTAGCTTTTATGCTGAAAATAATGCATATTTATGCATTTTTGACATGCACTATTAGTTTTTTTAATGTAACAAAAGAATTTAAATGGATGTTATTTCTTACAGTTACTTAATGTTTTTCAATAAATTATATTATCTAAATTTTCCTTTTTCTGTTTATAGTAGAATTAACTATTTAACAGAGTTAAATAAAAGGGAAATGAATGGGAGTAACACAGAAACTAAACAAAGAAACTAAATTGTAGTGCTATAGTAGTATATTTAGATTTAGTGTTGGTATGGTTATGGCTATGTATAGAGTGTTTGCTCCTCAAATTTACATCATTAACTAAACCTTTAAAGCTATTAAGAAGCCGTACTGTAACTAAAGCATGACGAAACTTTAGAAAATGTGTTGCTGTAAACTTATAGCGGAATGAATGTCTTAAAGTGTTACTTATTTATGAAATTAACTGATACCTTTCACAAAAAAATATTCGAAAACATAACCAACTTTATACAAAAGAAAGTACCTTGCCGATAAAATTCTTGACATACTTGATAGCTCCATCTTTGACTTATTGTCCATGGACGGCAAGGGTTGCATAAATCAGCACATTTCAGAGCTATCTGAATAAAAATTATAACATCAACACAAGTAATTGAAATGTAGTAAGTAATTCTGAATAATTTTTAATCTAATTATCATGTTCTAATTGTGGAAAGCTGCATGATTCATAGGTAGATAGCATATATAAATAGTGCAGCTATTATATACAAAATGGTACTTTCTCCAAATAAAAATACATTTTCCTTTCACAGATTCAGAGTTTTTAATTGTCAAAATAGGGTTACCACAGTCTTAAAAAAGTTTCGCCAAGAGTTTAAGGTTATGAATGCGTCTAGATCTTATTTTTCACTTTTGTGTATTTCACAATATGTTTTTAGATTTCTTGTATGTAAATTTTTTATGTGTTCCTCACAACTACTGTTTTTGCAGATATTTAAGAAAATTTCATGCAAAAATAATTAGTTTTAAATAATGATCTACTGTTTTTTTAAATTTTTTTGAAAATTTAATAATGAATAAACAGTACTGAATTTCTGAGGTGTTAACTTACATTGATTTATATACCAAAATTTGAAATATATGGGTTCTTAATCCCTTAGAGGTACAATTTTGTATGGCATTCTTGAGACCCTCAACATTAAAACCAAGTTAATCTTTTTATTTAGTTATAAAAATACTGTTATTATTTAATTTTAGTTTTATTTAGGCATTAATTTTAGGCCATCTTTAAGTATAATTAACAAAATTTTGCATCAGACTTACAACTTTGACCTTAACTGTCAAGTTTTCTTAGCAGCTATATCTTGTAAGGTGGACTAGAGGATTTTTTTGCTCTGCCACATGCATGTGCCAAATAAGGTAAATTTATATTGTTATTTGCAGGCAATGTGCTTGCGCTTCACTCTAGAGAAATGGAAGGAGGTTGTGTCTCTTTCTTTCAATCACTTGCTATCGCCTGCTAGACAGTGTTGTTGTGCTTAATTCTTTTCCCCAAAATGCAAGTCTTCATATAGTTTGTCTAAAGTAAGAACTCCTCTGGCCATTCACCTGGATCCGTGGAGGTGACTATGGTAATGAGGTATGACCATTTTAAGTAGGGGTGTGGGGTAATTGTTTAGGACAGGTTTCGGCTCGGATTAGGGAGAGAAAAGGACTCGTTTTCTTTGGTCTACTGCATTAGCCCTAGAGTGAAGAGAAACTACCCTCCCTGAAATGCGCAATTCTTGTTTCCATAACAGCAGACGGCCCTCAGACTTTGTTGACGGGGTAGTTCTTACCATAGACAAACTATAAAGGGGGGGGGGGGTGAACGAAAATCCTAAATTACAGCGTTGCTGAAATTTAGTGTTTTTCAACTGACTTCGGCATAAAAGCACGGATCAAAACCTATAAGTTACTGTGTATATGATTGTAATACTAATTCATAAAATTTCAAATATCTTAATAATGCTTCTCAAAAATCTATTTATTTATTATTAATACAAAAACACTTAAGGTATTAATATCTAATTTATCACAATTGAGAAAGGTGAGTTAAAAATATAAAAACATGTTGGATTGAATGGAGAAAATTGAGAAATGATGAAAAGAGATTATAATAAACACCCTAATTCATTCTTCAGACAGATCTATATTGATGTTTTCAATCCAGTCTTTCTCAAAAGTGATTTATTTGATTTTAATGACTTTTCATTTTTCTCAAAGTTTCTAAAAATGTATATTAATGGCAGTTTCTAAAAATGTAAATGTATATTACAGTAAACCCAGTATTTATACAAGACATTTTTCAGGAAGTAAAGATACTACACCGAAAGCAGCAAAGAAAAGGTTTCTGTGAGTAAGGGTTCTAACCTTGAACGTTTTGCTTTTCTTGCGAGATTGTCTGCTAGTTTAATTAGTGAGCGTGGAGGTATACTTTTTGTGAGAAATAAGTAGACGAACTTCTTATAATAAAATATAATATATTAAACTGCCTTAAATAATAATAATAAAGTACATATTAAAAAAACAGGAGAATTATCAAAAAGAAAACATTAGTTTTTCTTTTGTGTTCCTCGTTGCTATGGGATATCAGACTGGCAGCGTTGAGTTGTGGTAGGCAGGTCACCGCAGTACTCTAACGATACCTTTCTTACAAATACTTCGGATTGAAGCGTACTCGACGTCCCGAGCGTGTTGTTGTGGTAGCATTTGTTAAGTCGGGCGTCGTGGTTTCAGTCGATGTTGATGACGCATGTGGCACAGGGGCTTCAGGTTTCCAGATGAACGCCGGTTTGAGGCGGTCGATATTAACATTAACTTCTTTTTCGTTTACTAAAATTTTGAATGTTTTTTTGTATCAAACTAGTACTTGATGTGGTCTGAAAATTTTGGTGTGAGAGAAGGCTTTGGATCATCACATCTGAGAAAAATAAGGTACACAAAAGTACAGGCCGATTAGCACCTGATTAATGAAGGTTGGAACGTTTGAGCAGCATTGCATAAGCCGAAAGTCGTGACCGGAAACTCAAATAGTCCGAAAGGAGTTATAACTGCAGTTTTTGGAATATCAGCAGGATTAACGGGCACTTGGTGGTACGCCCGCTCAAGATCAACAGTTGTAAAAATAGTCTTTCCTTCTAAGACTTGCATACAGTCTTGAATGTGGGGGACAGGGTAACGATCAGGAATTGTAGCTGCATTTAACTGGCGATAATCCCCGCATGGACTCCAGTTACCATTTCGTTTCCGAACTAGATGGAGCGGACTGGCCCATGAACTTTTCGATGGGTGGCAAATTCCCTGTTCCATCATGTATTGAAATTCATCTTTGGTGGCTTTAAGCATGTCTGGAGGTAAACGTCTTGGCTTAGAACATATTGGAGGTCCGGTAGTTTTAATAAAATGAATCGTGCTTGGGTTGTGAATTACCCATAACTGGGCGCGTGATTGTAGGAAATTCTCTGAGAAGTTGATGCCATGTAGAAGTATCCGAAATCAGTTAAATGCTTAAATCTTGACTATTGCGAATTTCTCCCAGGTAAGATAAGTTCGTTGAAGAATCTACTAAACGGCGATTTTTAAGATCGACAAGCAAAGAAAGTTTTTGCAAGAAGTCAGCGCCAAAAATAGGACTTGAAACGGAGGCAACAATGAATGGCCATTGGAATTTGCGGCGGAATCCTAAGTCAATAGATATCAGGCGTTCACCAAAAGTTTGTATAGGAGTTCCATTTGCTGCATAAAGTTGTAATTTGGTAAGGCGCTTTTGTTCATGAAAATGTGGTGGCACGAAAGAAACACCAGTCCCGGTGTCTACAAGAAACTTTAAACCTGAATTCTTATCGATGACGAAAAGGCGTGCAATATTCCGGCAGCTGTCGTTCACGACATTTAGCGACTGCCCGTCTCGTTTCCCTGGTTGT
Source organism: Parasteatoda tepidariorum (assembly GCF_982258835.1). NCBI lineage: Eukaryota > Metazoa > Arthropoda > Arachnida > Araneae > Theridiidae > Parasteatoda > Parasteatoda tepidariorum. The sequence goes on from NC_141765.1 coordinate 76,602,299, forward strand.
TATAACGACATGGTTGGCAGCATTTGCTTGCCTTGTCTCCAAAATTGTGGTGGCAAAAACAAATACCCTGGAAAAGGGCTTTCATAACGTTTCCTCGAAGGGCTACGACGTGTATATCGACCACGTGATGGAGAGCGGTGACGCTGAAAGGGTTCAGCTTGAATGGCTACTAATTGAGAGACCTGTTTGGACAATTCTTTAATTTGAGCCTGTAACGCCACAATACCTTGATCAGGAGTCTGAACTGCATGTATTTGCGTTGGCATGACCACCTCGTGTATTTTATCAGCGATTTCGGACAGCTTCGTAAGAGGCTCACTACTGGTCTCCAAAATGGCTTGCATATTTGATGGGAGTTTATTCATCCATAATGTTTTAAGAATGTTGTCCGTTAGGTCACCGGCGGATAAGTCTGACATTTTAGACAACAATTGAGAAGGCCTCATATCACCTAACTGTAAATCTTGCAATAGTTGCTTGATTTTAACTTTCTCGGATTCTGCATAAACAGAAATGAATTTTTCTTTCAAAGATTTGTATTTTTCCGTCACCGGTGGACTCAAGATAATTTCACGAACTGATTGAAGTACTTCTGATTCTAAAGCGACAATCGCTGTATAAAATTGAGTTTCGTCAGCAGTAATGTGGCTCAATTTAAACTGCGCATCCAGCTGAATGAACCATAACGATGGGTCTTGGCGACAAAATGGCGGAGGCTTAACTGCAACTCATGCCAATTGTGAAGAAGCATTGTTGTCAACCATTTTAGATCAGTCAAATATACACAATAACACAGAAAATAATCAATATACGTATATAGCGACACAGCTTCTTGGTACTTTAAATCAGAGAAATTGGCGACTCAGATTCAACACACCAGATAAAATTAATTATTCAATAAATAAGATCCGATAAAATTCTGACCGAAATATATTGACTCACTGAACTGAGGCAAACTTCTTTAAATCACAGGTAAAATATCTTACTTGCATTTCATCACACTTGACAACTTATTGTTGCTCAGGATTTTGGCATATGAACTCCATATTTGTACAACATTGCAGGCTGCGATTCGATTCGTAATAAATCCTAGGTCACCAGTTTGTGGAGGTATACTTTTTGTGAGAAATAAGTAGACGAACTTCTTATTATAAAATATAATATATTAAACAGCCTTAAATAATAATAATAAAGTGCATATTAAAAAACAGGAGAATTATCAAAAAGCAAAAAGAAAACTTTATTATGCAGAAATGCACTATATTATTTATATGCACTTTACTTCCTCACACATTATGCAGAAAAGGATAATGAGTTTCTATCACAATGTTATTGGTGATGAGACAGTTTTTCACCACATACCAGAATCCAAGCAACAATCAATGCAATTGCACCATATGAAGAAAATCAAAACTTCAATTTTAGAAAAATTTAGAAAAGAAATCATGGCTATCAATTTGGAAAATAAATTATGGCTTCTGCTTTCTGGGACAGACAACCCAAGTAGCACCTAATATTCGATAACATCAGAAAATCGGCAAAATCTAACGTTATCTTGCACAACTTCTAATATTAGAAAGATACAAGAGGTCAAGGGCGCCGGCAGAATAATATGAAAGGGGGTGCAACCCTCTAAAAAACTAACCCCTCCCTCCCCCCCCCCAAAATAGAAATATTCTGTTATTACATTTTGTTTTGTTATTACATATGCTTTCATCTGTTAATTTTTTTCAAAATACATTTCTTCATTGTTACCAAGATATTTAAAAAAAGTGCGAATTTCTTGTACTTGCAAATTTTGTCTCGAGAAACTGTATTGATGGCACAGCTACTGACTCTGAAACACAAATAACTACAAACAGTAGTTTTGTATACTAACGTGTTTGTGCACGCTTAATATTGGTATTTATTGTGTTGATGAAGTTTGACAGTTGTGAGAAGTCAGTTCGTGTTATACACCTTTTTTAAACTAAATAACTACTAGAAAATATAATATTATTTATATTTTATTAAAGGAAATTTAAAAATATAGCTATACAGGGTTTTTCTAAAAAGATGGACAAAATTTTAGGAAGTGATAGTACACACCCAAGCAAACAATTTTTATCAAAGAATGCATGGTCGAAAACAAAACGCAAAACCACTAGAGGGCGTCAAAGTTTATGTTCTTATGTGAGGCAAAAACACACAAAGAACGATGAAGTTAAGTTATAAAAGCTAATTTAATGGCATGTGATTACAATAAGTGTTCAAAACAGTGGCCAGCAGCGGCTATGCACGCAGTACAACGGCGAAGAAAAGATAGGCGAACATTCTGAAGCACCAGGAATATCACGAAATTACCCTGCAGCGGCCATAAGCTTGGCGACAAGCAGGGACTAATAACGCAGCGCAGTAACTCGCAACAGGAATGGAGCTTTCACGTTTGCATCAAACAACTTTCCTAATGTGCCAGCGCCAGCACCT